>NC_067147.1:37486664-38225651 GCF_903995435.1 Acomys russatus | reverse complement strand
GGTGATAGCCTTGAGGACTGAACTTCGGAAGGGAGTGTGGGAGCCAGAGACTACCCATCACACAGTGTGTGTGAGCAGAGGCTGGGGCAGAGGAGCAATGGGGATCATTGTCAAAACACTCATCACCTGATGCAGAAGAGTAATTGAAGCACTTCCAAGGGACCAGGGGCAAGTGAGCGTGAGGCCTGGGTTCAGGGTTCTGGCTTGTGGGTCTCTCAGAGCTTTGGTTTCCTCTTTGAAGGAGGGTGAGTGTCTTAGTCACAGGGCTGTTTGGTGGTTCAGTGACAAGGGGACTTAAGACACTTCACGAACTGTGAAGTGCTGAACCCACACACCCGACGTGTGCCAATCAAAGAGGGCAGGCAAGGCTGGGCAGTGGTGGTGTACTCCTGTAATCCCAGTACTCGGGAGGCAGAGGCAGGTGGATCTCTGTGAGCTCAAAGCCAGCCTAGTCTACAGAGCGAGTTCCAGGACAGCCAGGGATGCACAGAGAAACACTGTCTGGAGGTGTGGTGGTGGGGGTATAGGGAAGGGGGCAGAGCACAGGCAGGAGCCTTGGGCTGGAGGAACTGGACAGACTGTGGTACACTGGGGTAGGGGTCGGGGTGGTTGCAATGTCAATTAGAGGGGCCACTGAGGCTTATGGGATGAGGTGGTTTGTGGGGGTCTCCCCCCCCACCTTATTTTCAGATCTGGTCATTTAGCCTATTGCCTGCTGCTGTCATGACTACACACAGGCCCTGGCACGCAAGGATGTGGAAAGTGTATCTTAGCATCTTCCCACCTAGTCATGTGGCCCTGGGCAAGCGATGTCCCTTGGGAGTCTTAGTTTTCTAACTAGATACTGGTATCACATTTGTCCCCGGAGTTGTCTGAGGGTCGGAGCAGGCACAGAGAAATACCTCCCTGCCTTACCTAGATCCCCCACACCCCTGCCCTCCCCATTCTCTTCCCTAGAGAAGAGTGTGCCAGCGCCACTGGCCACCCAGTCCTCCCCTCCCTGCTCCCCCAAGGCTACAAGTTGTAGAGTGAATGACTTTCAAATCTGCAAGAGGAGAATCCATCCACACACCTTGAGCTGGGTAATTTATGAATCAAATTGTGCTCCGTCAGGGCCCCGAGGCCCAGAAATAGATGTGGTCAGATGAGGTTCAGGGAGCCAGGCCCAGAAACAGTTATCTTCATAGATGCTGGCCACCAGCTGGCAGAGCTGGACACCAGCTGACCTTGAGAATCTCTGAGGGGGCTGCAGAGTCTCCTCAGTCTTGGACATGCTTGAGGCTGAAAGGAGGACAGAGGTCTGCCCAGGAGATACAGGACAGCTGGTGACTTTGGGGAAGATGTTTGTATTCTCTGGGCTTTAGGATACTCCCTTGATTTTTTTGTTTGTTTGTTTTGTTTGGAGACAGGGTTTCTCTGTGTAGCCTTGGTTGTCTTGTCCTGGAACTCACTCTGTAGACCAGGCTGGTCTCAAACTCATAGAGATCCACCTGCCTCTGCCTCTCAAGTGCTGGGATTAAAGGTGTGTACCACCACTATGTGGCTCTAAATGGGGCTTTTTGATGGCAGGGTTCAATCAATGAATTCGTATTTTCCCCTTTTCTGTCTCTCACATGCCCTGTCCCCTTAGGCTTTCACGAAGCTCAGGCTATCCTCAGATTTACCATGCAGCAAGGATGCCTCCACCTCGAGGGTGCTGGGTCACAGGTGTGTAGTCAACATATTTTATGAGGTGCGAGGGGTGGTGGTGGGGAGGTTGAAACTCAGGCTCTACACATGCTAAGCAAGCACTCTACCAATCCAGCTATGTCCACTTAGCCACTCCCCAGGGCTCCCCAGGGGTATTTAAATATCTGTTTTAGGAATGCTGTGTTTTAGTAGAAGGCCCTGGGCAGATACCCAGCTTCCATTCCCACATACTCAGAACATTAGGTGGCTCTCCAGGACTTTTCTGGTTCTAACCTGTTCTAACCTGAATTCTGGGTTCAAGAATTCACCCAAGAATCCACAGGGCCTGTCTTCACATTGCCCGGCCTCACCAGGACCAGGAAACCCCTTCAGAGAGTCAGCAGATTCATAGGGACCTGGTCTTCTGCAAAGGGAAGAATACTATACTAGCGGGGACCAAGGTTTAAATCTCACCATCACTACTTCCCAGCTGTGTGACTGAGAGTCAGTGACCTACCCTCTCTGGACTTCAGTTTCCTTGACTGGAAAGGGAGGGCCAGTCCTCATCTCCTGGGCTTGGTGAGGGGGGTCAGAAGAGTTCATATAACTGACCAGTGCAGCTCAGCATTCGGCACAGTGGAAATGCTTAATTCACCATTATTTTAACTTCTTCAGGATAAGAAAAGAAGTGACACACTCTGTCGTTGAATCACTGGTGAAGAAACTTGCCTATGTCACATGGTTTGCTGGGGGAGCTGGCGTTTGACCCCACAGCCTTTGCTACAAAAGGGATCTGTCTTCTCCCCTCCTGGAAATTCACCAGGAAGGACACAGGTCGGGCCTGGCCTGGTGCCTGATGTATGGTTTGGGTCTGGTCAGTGATTCATAGTATGGCATCAAAGAGGATGCTTCTGCTGTTCTGCATCAAGTTCAGACCTACCCAGCAATGGGGCAACATCAAAGATCCTGGCTTCTTCCTGCCAGGAATCCGAATCACCATGCACACAAGAAAAGATGAGTGATTTGTCCATTGGGGAGGAGCCCCTGTCTTAAAGCAGGAAGGCTAGGGGCTGCTAGGATGCTTGGATGGAAACATGCAACAGTTGTAGGGTTGGCTTTAGGGAACACTGGCCAGCTGTTGTCAAGGACTTCTCAGAGCCTTAACTGTCTGATAGGCATTATGACTAACTTGTTAGGGCAAGGCTGCCAGGAGTCCATGTCTTTCCAACCCAACAGGAAAAAACAAAACAAAACAAAACAACAACAACAAACCAAAAACCGTTGGGAAAGGCTAAGCTGCTGGTCTGTGAAGACTGCTAAAGAAGCTAAAGATGAGGAGGCCATCCCTACGACTTCACTCTAGATGGGCCAGGTGTGCCGAGTGTATAAGGTGGAAAGCAGACAGGAGGTTAGAGCCCATTAGTGTCAGATTTTTCTTGGATCAGAGATTGGGGGTGACTTGGCCATAGCTATAGAGTAGGGGCAGATATGGGTCCACATGAGTGGGCCTCAGTACGACACAAGACTGAGACAGAGGCCACACAGGTCACACGTGGATTCCAGACCAGGGCTGAGTCCCCTGGAAATTTTGGGGACTACACACATAGACACTTCCAAGAATGGAAAAACACAAGAGACAAGAACAGCGAACCTCAGTTAGCCACTTCCCAGATCAGCCAGTATGGATATTTGCTGGTCTTATTTATTTTAAAATGATCTCATTGTCATCAACATTTAATAGTACGATCAGACCAAATCGCCGTTCATCTTTACAGTATATCTTCGAGACAGGGTCTTGTGTAGCCCATGCTGGTCCCGTACTCAACTTGCAGTCTAGGATGATGACTCTAAGCCTCTGCCCCTCCTGCCTCCACCTCTCATGTGCTGGGATCACAGGTGCACACCACCACACCTGTTTTATATGGCGCTAGAGATCAAAGCTGTGGCTTCATGCGTGCCAAGCCAGCCCTCATCTTTGAATACTGTGTGGAGGAGGAGTCAAGACACATGCAGACACACCATCATCCCGCCATCCCATGTGGGTGCCTCCTCCCTGTGCTCGGAGACATGGTCCACGTTAAAGTTGGGGTTTATTTTGGGAGCTATGCAATCATTATAGGCTCCCCCTCAGTCCCCAGAGGCCTCTGAGGACACAGACATAAACAAAGTAGACCTTTAGCTCCTGACACGTTTCATTGCTTAAGGAACAAAAGAGCAAAGAGGACCTGAAGCCAGCGTGGCACTGTCCACACATCACCAGTGGCGCATAGCATGGTGTCTTAGGATACTTAATGGCCAATGCTCCCCGCCATGAGCTTGGCCTGCTTATGTGCTGAGGGAGGGTCAGGGGTCCTGGGCTCGGCCTGGATGTGGGGAACAGGCAGCTGGATACTTTGTATTAACAGCCCTGCTCCAAATCACCCATGTCCTGCTTCAGGAGCCATGGCCCTGGATGTCACAAGATGTCCCCAGCCCCTGGCTCAATGCCTCAGGCCATGGAGACATTTGAGGAATACTTGATGAATGAGCCCAGCTAGATGGGGAGGGACAGGCGTCCCAAGATGCTCCCAGCCCTGGCAGCAGACAACTTCTGCTGAGCAAGCGGGAACCGGGATGAGCAGGGCCATCTTTCTGTTTCTGGCAGAGGTGAACCTCGGCAACTGAAATGAGAGCATTTCTTCCTAAAGCCTCTGGCCATTCTTGATGGAGAGGGATATGGGGCAGAATTTAGGAGCCTTCTCAGGTCCAGGCCCAAGGCCTCTAGCTTGCTTCTTTCTTTTGGGGTGGGCTATAGGGTCTGGCCTCTTGCAGGAGGGCAGTTCTCTGGGCAGCTCCACATTGGGGTTCAAACAGTACCCCACTCTAAGCTCTGTGAACAGAAGGGAAGGGAAAAAGGACTCAAAGGACTCCACTATGGCACTTTTAGGGTAGTTTTGAAAGCTTAAGAGTGGTGTTTCTCAACCTTCCTAATACTATGATACTTTAATACAGTTCCTCATGTTATGGTGACCCCAACCATAAAATCATTTCATTGCTACTTCATAGCTGTAATTTTGCTACTGTATGAATCATAATGTAAACATCTGATATGCAGGATAGCAGATATGCAAGTTCCAAGGGGGTCACATCCCACAGGCTGAGAACCACTGCTCTAGACCTACAGAGTCCACACATAAGGGCAAGCTTGTCTCTGGCTGGTGGAGGAAGCCTTAGCAGAGCCAGGGCCCACATGACCCCAGAACAGGCTAAAAGGTGAGACAGCTGGGTTCTCCAATTCCTTCATAGACTTCGGCGTGGATATGCCCCAATCCTTCCAGTCCTGACCTAGACAATGCCGTCGGCAGCAGCTCAATCTGGGGAAGATGGAAAAGGACTCAAGGCTTCAATTACCAGAGGTTGGGTATGGATGTCAGGAAGGAAGCAGCTATAACCATCATGCTTTGTTGGTGTTATCAGCCACTAAGTTAGCGAGGGTTACACAGAAGCCCCTGTGTGTGTGTGTGTGTGTGTGTGTGTGTGTGTGTGTGTGTGTGTGAGAGAGAGAGAGAGAGAGAGAGAGAGAGAGAGAGAGAGAGAGAGAGAGAGAGAGAGAGCAGAGGCCCCGGAAAGAAAGGGGGAGGGGCTGCTGAAGCAGCTAGAGGGACACACAGCACACACACACACACACACTGCACACACACACACACACACACTGCACACAGCACACAGACACGAGGAAGATGGGAATACCCACGCTTGCCACCACTGGAGCCACTCAGCTGATTCCTGATTCTCCTTCATCACGTTTCTACCTCATTCTACTGAGCAGTGTTTTGGGGACCACTTAAGATCCCCCACTGTACTATCTTTCCCATATAAATGAAACAAAATCCCAACTCTCCCTTGACTGCAGGACCCTAAGTCTAGCCTCTAGCCTCATTAAAACTCTTTTTCTAATTTGTTTCCTAAATATATCCAGTTTGCCTCTGCCACAGAGCCTTTGCACATGTTGTCACCACCTCCCAAACCCTGAGCTGCCTCCTACTGTCATTCAAATGCCACTGTATCACCCCAAGTGCCCCAGCTAAGTGCACGAGATCAGTCATTCTCCACCACATCTCCATTTTATCTCCCTGTGGGTCGCTCACTCGCTGTCACTGTCATGGTCTCAAATGATCTCACTATTAATCTGCTTGACTGTTTCTTGGTCATCCTCCATAGACTTTAAGGACAGCAGCCTTGCCTGCCTGCTCATGGCCCTGTCTCCAGCTGGAGCATGGAGGTGCTCAATGAACACCACCAGATGATCCAAGGAATGGAGGCAGCAGTGGACACATACTTGCAATCCCAGCACCAGGGAGTCTGAGGCAGAGGGTTCACCAGTTCTAGGCTACACAGTGAGACCTTGCCAAAAAACTCCAAGGTCTGGGAGTATAACTCAGTAGTGATTTTAGCATTTGCTTTGGGGTCAATCTCCAGCAATACACACACATACACCACACACACACACACACACACACACACACACAAACACACGCACGCACGCATGCACGCACGTTCATACACTCACTCACATGTGCACATCCAAAAGTCTTTGTGTTACAGAAGATGACCACCGTGCCCCAATGTGCCCAACAAGCTAGTAGAAGAACTGACAAAACAGAGGCAACCTTTCTAGTCCCTAGTGCTGTGTTCCCTCTTTCTAGGGCTTGGAGAGCTAGTTATCATCAGCTCTGGCAATGCCCTCCTCTTCCCCATCTTTATCCTCGCCAGGATCTGTAGCTTCCCCTGAAGAACAGGTAGAGTTGGGGAGGGAAGAAATAGTGAAGGGCTCAGCTGGGAAGCAGCCTACACCCTGGCCCTCCTGGCCTCTGCCTTTCTGCCTCAGACTTGTGGGGGGGGGGGCTGGGTGTGAGGCTGGCTGGGTACTTCCTTGCCCCTGGCAGTGGGACAGAGAAGGGCCAGGGCTGAGGAGGAGCCCAGAGTCTGCTTCTCCCTCCACCACCCAGCCTGTGATCAATCTCCTCAGTGGAGGAGGGGGTGGGTGGGTGGGGTGGGACTCCACTAAATGAGCTCCAATGTCCAGCAAGTGACTAGCTTTGCCAGGAGATGAAAGATGACTCGGCCATGTTCCCGGGACAGAGGTGATCTCCATAAATCTGCCAGTGTACTGGGATTACTTTGTGGGATTAATTATCTGTCCTTCAAACAAAGACCTGACCTCAGTGACCGACCGAATGTCCCCAGCCTAGGAGGGAAGACAGTTTGGGAGGCTCAGAGTCAGGGCTGGGGCGGGCAGGGCAAACTGGGTGTTCCCTATAGGGCTCCCTCCTGCCCAGCACAGCCAGTCAATTCCATTTACATGGTCCTTCTTAGCCCACCCAGCCAGGCCTCCTGTTTGCTTCATGTGCTAACCTGGGGCAACCCTAGCCTCATCTCCTCACCTGGTAACCCTTCCACTGCCTGCTTCATAGCCAGTAGGCAGAAAAGAGCCTGGAAGCCAGTGCAGTGTGTATCACCTCATCAACCAGCTAACTCCAAGGGTTTTGGTTTTGTTTTATATTTTTTTGCTATCTGGATCATATCTGTAAACTGGGCTACCCGAACAAGCAGGGTTGTCTGACATTCCAATGGGGCAGCTTGTTCTGGGAATCCCCTGTCTTCACCTTCCAGGCTCCTCCAGTGCCCCCAGATCCTAGATTCTTCAGTGCCTACCATTGTGCCTCAGGTTCCAGTGTGTCAGCCCCACAACCCAGGGGCCAGCAAGAGGCCCTTGCTCTCCCCAGTATTTGTCTCTGGGTAATTTCTTCACCTTTGCCAGGCTATAGAAAACTCAAAGAAAGCGGAGAAGAAAGAACTTTCTTCTTCTTTTTTTTTTTTTGTCCTGTGTGACAGTTGAGATGCAAATAGATGGTTGGGATGCAGATGTGGGGGTGAGAACAGGAAGAAATGAACACAGAAGTCAGCCTTGGTGGAGACCCATCTCTGATTCAAATGAAAGGCCACTGCAGCTTTGCTTTCAGCACCTCTGCAATTTCCAGTGACAACCCTCAACCTCCCACCCCCACCACCCACCCCCAGTGCCATGGTAGATAAGCAGAGAGGTGTCTGTTCATTTCCAGCCATAGGCTTTCTCCAGGACAATCCTCTCTGGGCTAACCTGGGCTAACCTGCAGCCTCAGGCCTCTCCCTCAGCTGATGGCTCCTTGGAAGCTAGCAATTATGCTTAACTGAGCCACTCTTCTACACAGACTGCAGGAAGCTGACTGTGTGGGCGTCCTCCTCTGGACGGTCAGCTACCCCCACCTTCCTGCTTCACCTAGTCCATCTGGATGCTGGCTCACCTGCTTTGCTCTTTTGCCGGGCCTTACCAGTTGACCCACGTGGAAAGTGACAGCAGCCCACACCCAGCCACTTTCTTCAGTTTTTCCAAAGGACCCTTAGCCCTCTAGCCCTCTTTTATTCTTTCTTTCTTTTCTTTTTTCTTTCTTTTTTTTTTTCCTTTTTTTTTTTTTCTTTTTTCTTTCTTTCTTTCTTTCTTTTTTTTTTTTTTTTTTTTGTCTGCATGAGTTTTGTTTTTTGTTTGGTTTGTTTGTTTGTTTGTTTGTTTGTTTGTTTTTGGCTTTTCCAGACAGAGTCTCTCTGTGTTAGCCTTGGCTGTCCTGGACTTGCTGAGTTTTTATTTTTACGTTTGAGACAGAGTCTTGCTATGTCACTGTCACTCAGCTGGCCTAGAACCAATGCTCCTCCTGCCTCCGCTTTTCAGGGGCTCGTCTATAGGAGCAGGTGGCTGTCCCTCCAAGCCACACCAGAGCTCCTACAACACAATTCTGCCATTCTGTGGACAGTGCCCTCAGGACCTTGCCAGACCCATCAGGCCCTGAGTCACATACATCTTGGTCCCACTGACTTATTTGCTACTCTTTGCCGGAACAAAACACCGGATTAAAACAGCTTAGTGAAGGTTTATTGTGGCTCACCATTGGAGGAGACAGTCCATGGGGCAGGGAAGTTATGGTGGCAGGAGCCTCAGGTGGTGCTTGCAGTCAGGAAGCAGAACAGTATGAATGCTGGTGCTCAACTTCTCTTCATTCAGTCCAAGATGTAGGTCTGTAGGATAATGATGCCCACAATGTTGTGTGTGTGTGTGTGTGTGTGTGTGTGTGTGTGTGTGTGTGTGTGTGTGTAAATCCACAAACTTCCTCACAGACATGCCCAGAAGCTTGTCTCCTAGTTGGTTCTAGTAGACCCTGTCAGGTTGACAGTGCTAACCACCACAAAGACAGAAATCTGTGACTTAAAGTGGGACCAGTTGCCGGGATGTCACTCACAGATAGGACACTTGTCTCGTTTATGCAGCACCTTGGCTCTGCTCCTCACTTGGGGTGGGATCCCATCTGTGTCTCGTGTCCACCTCTGGGACCCATGAGTTGGGACATACAGTCTTTATCCTCAAGTGTTGGGTTGGGGAGATCGCTCAGTGGATAAAGTGTGTACAGGGCAAGCATAAAGACTTGGCTTCCGATTCCCAGCACTCACACGGTGGCTCACAGCTATCTGTGACTTCAGTTCCAAGGGATTTGGCGCCCTCTTCTGGCCTCCTCAGGCAGAGAAGACACAGTGCATATATTTTCATGCAGGCAAAATACTCATACACATAAAATAAAAATTGTTTAAAAATCTTTAAAACAAAACAAAAACACCAGGCACAGTAGCACACTCCAGTACCCAGGGAGACAGAGACAGGCGGATCTCTGTGAGTTCAAGGCCAGCTTGGTCTACAAAGAGAGTTCCAGGACAGCCAGGGCTGCTACACAGAGAAACCCTACCTAGGAAACAAAACGAAACAAAGCAAAAACAAAATCCCAGACCCCGAAGCATGCATAAGCTTGTTATCCTAGTGCTGAAGAGGCAGAGACAGGAGGATCCTGAGCTCTTTGTCATCCAGCCTAGAAAAATCAATGTGCTTCAGGGTCAGTGAGAAACTCTGACTAAAAATAAGTCAAACAACAATTGAAGAAGATAACCCCGCATCAACCTATGGCCTCCACACACATGTGCACATGAAGACATGTATGCATGGTCATACACACACACAGCGCACACACACACATACACACACACACACACACACACACACACACACATCCTTGTGTCTTATTTTCCCCCTGAGGCAGTCTTACTAGGAAGCTGAATTTGAGATCTCAGGCATGTCCCATCACACCCAACTCCAGCCCTATGGACTCAAGTACTGTCTCCACTGAGAGGAGCCAGTGTGGAGGCTTCCAATGCCCCCAAATCATATACCCTCCCATCTTAGCTGGACCTGGGCCCTCTGTGCCTCCCCCCAACCCCTCCCAGGCAACCCCTGCCTTTCTACATTTGGTGTCATCCAAAGGACCTCACAGAGGTAGGATAAGAGAGTTAATGGGTTCAGGATCAAAACAAGGCCCCTGAAGCAGAGTGGTCCTTCTAACCCTGCCTCAGCCCTTTTGCCTCTGGGTGACCTCAGAGTGACCTTAGGTACCTCATGGAACTGCTAAGTCAGAACATGGCCTGCCCCATCACAAACCCTCCAACCCATCGGGTAGTCCTAGGATGTGCTGATTGCCCTGATCAGAAAAGACAGATTCAGAGAAGTTAAGGGACTTGCCCAAGGTCACACAGCAAAGGGATTACAGTTGGGATGGAATTTGACCTTGAACTCCCAATCCTGGATTTCTTCTTACCTGTGCCTCAGGGCTCATCATTTGGAGATTTGACTGTCCATTCTCCCCGGCCCCTCTTCCCCTAACTCAGCTGCGGTCCACCTCTACACTTCTGCTGGGGAGATGCAATGAAGCTGCAGAATAGAAGTGAGCCGGCACACCTAGTTAAAGAAGAGGAAAGTGGGAAAGTGTGTTCTGGGCCTGGGCTTTAAAGAGAATCGAGAACTTCTGTCCTCACGGGCCCTCTAGCAGGTGGCCTTTAATGGCAGAGTAGGGAACCCCGGGGAATAACCGGGATTAAAAATTCAGTCACAGGGTCTGGGCTGGAACACCCTGTGTGACCGGTTCAAATACTTGGCTTCACAGAGCAGTGGGTCCTCACAGCTCCTGCATGGCTGGCAGGAGAGGCTGAGGGAAGAAAAGGGACCTGTGCCAGACAGGTGACCAGGGACACATCTGGCAGGAATGTATTCTTATTTCAGGCAAATGATAACGATTAATTTGTTTGAAGAACATACGTGGGAGGAAAAAGAGGCCAAATTACCTGTCTCCCCAAGGAAAAGACATCACCACCATAAAATAAGAGAAAATGGATGGCAGGGAGGAGAATATTCCAGAATGCTGGGCTGGTAAGGGATTGGGGGGGGCAGGGCGTGAATGGGGCAGAGATGGTTTTTCTGTTAACCCCAGGCTTATGTTTATTCATCACCATGGTTTTCCATTCCACGTGTGTTCTAGGCCTGTCAGAGAACCACAGCGCAATCTTGTATTTATTTATATTTCTTGCCCATTTGTTTCTGTTATGGGTTTGTCCAGGCCTTGTCTCTCTGCACCCTCCCTGCACAGCACTGTGAAAGGTGTGCTCTTGCTGTGGGATTCTTTTGGCGCCTCCGAGAGGCTGCCTTCCAGTGCAGGAGTTTCTATGCTATAGGGGCAGGCAGCCCACTGGCCCTCTAAGGGACCTAGACCCACGGTGAGGAGAAGCCTGTGTGTTTATTCTCACTAACATGAGCGTCATCCTCTCTTTAGTTACGGGTCTGGATGCAATGGCTATCTGTGACTTTGACCTCAAGAAAAACCTCTGATATCTTTATATTATTTGACTGGTGTCCCAGGAATCTCAAAATCCTATTTATACCTGAAATCACAGCACATGGCAGGGAGTGAGCCCTGACTCTAAATATCCTTGCTGCATGGATTCTAAAGTACATATATGACTGCATATGACTTTAAAATACTTGGATAATTGTTTCAAAACAGTCAGTTGACTTGGTGTCTCCTGTGTTTTATTTTATGCAATTAAAAGCATTCTGAGAGCGTGGGGACAGTGGCTTCATTGCTTGGGTACCTGCCTAGCATGCATGAGGCTCTGGGTTCCACCCTCAATACCACATAGAACAGGTGACATTGTAGTGCAGGCCTGTAGTCCTGCAAGGAGATCAGAAAGTTCCAGATCATAGGGACTACATAGGGAGTTTGGGGCCAGCCTAGGATCCTGTCAAAGAAAAAAAAAATCTTAGGAGATCAGTAGGTTTCAGCAGGCATTTAAAAAAAAAAAAAAAATAAATATAAATTAAATTAAATTAAAAAAAAAAAAAACAGTTAAGCAAGCCAGGAGGTGATTGTAGACACCTTTAATCCCAGCACTTGGGAGGCAGAGGCAGGCAGATCTCTGTGAATTTGAGTCTACAGAGTGAGTTCCAGGACAGCAAGGGCCATACAGAGAGCCCCTGTCTCAAATACCAAACAAACAAACAAAAAAAAGGCAAGCAATCCCCTGATTCACTGTGAGTTCCTGTCTTTACTATTTGCAACCTTCCCCGCTCCCCGTCTCTAGCTCCCCACCCCTATTCCTACCAGGGGGTTTTGTTTTTGTTTCTTGTGTCAAAGCAGACTCTCTCAGGTTTGAGTCCAGTCAATACCCTAAGCCACATCCCTCTGCACACCTGGGTGGAGCCAAGACCCCTTGGTCCCTGTTACACATTCCACTGAGTATACCTCACTCAGACCTCTGTTCCTCTGGGCCTTGTAGGATAGTGTCTCCGCAACATGTAGTTTGTTTGTAGTGGACACAGTAGAGACATACCTTTCCCCTTTGGAAAGTAGCCGCAGCTACTCTGAATTCAACTGCTTGAGACACTTTTTAAGAAACCAAACTCTGAGCAGAGAAAAGGGGTGTGAGGCCAGGCTGCCAGTGGTAGGACTGAGCTGTCTCTGTACTCCCTGTGAGTGTGTAGCTACGCATTGTCTACATCCCCCCCCAGCCCCCACAACAGTTCTAGGCAAGTAACTAAGATGTAGCTGAAAACTACCACAAAATGTGAAAGAAATGGGAGATGACACCTCCAGTCCCCACCTCCAGCTATGAGAAAGAGCAGGAAGGAGGCCTCTGGTCGAGGGAGAAACTTCTGCTTACATGGTCCCTCCCCCAAGACTGAGGCCTGCCAGGAGGATATCCTTACAAAGCCTATCAATTCGAGAAGGGCTGCCGCAGGACCAGGATGCCCCCATCTGCATTTCCCATTAATTTCTCCCCAGTTGCCTTTGCGGAGGCTCTTCTTGCTGCGCTTGGGATTATTGGGACTTTTCTGGCTTTGGCAGCATCCTTGCATCCCACCGTGTGTGATTCCTCCCAGCTCCCAAAGCTCCAGCCTCCCTGAGGACCAGAGGGTGGCCTGGTGTGACTCAGATACCTCCTCACTTAGTGTCATTGCAGATGTAATTAGCATGTGATTTGCACAGGCCCCTGCCTGGTGGAAGTAGGAATGAGTGATAAACCCATTTGAAAGCCCTGGTGTCAGAGTGTTCCTGGACCCTGCCTTAACCCACTCAAGTTCCCTGAGCTATGGGTGGGCTCCAGCTTTCATGCTGGGTCTGCACATATGGTCATAGGTACAGAGATGCTAGGAAGAAGGGAGGGAGGGAGGGAGAGAGGGAGGGAGGGAGGGAGGAAGGAAGGAAGGAAGGCAAGCAGGCTGACAGGCAAGCAGGCAGACTCAAGGCAATAGACTGAAGATCAGGCTTAACTAGGCTTTGAGAGATTCCCACAATGCACTTGGCCATGGGTTACAGAAAGGGAACTGTTATTCAGACACACTTCCATTGGCCTCCCTGTGAGTATGTTATGATCCCCAGAAGAGCTGGGACAGGCAGAGGGAGGTATGTTGCACAGGTGAGGAGCACCTGCCACCTTCCACAGCACTGCACCCACCCAGGACGAAAATGATGGCTCTCTAGTGATCGTCCCTGAAAGTGCCAGCTGCCAGTCGGATTGAATTAGGTTTCACAGGCTTTTTTCCTTTTTCCTTTTTTTCAATACATGGAATTCACCAGCAAATTACTCTTAAAGAGGGAAAATCAATCATTTGGAGCAGAGATAAGCTGAAGGCAAGGCAGCCTCGGATTGATCCCATCTGTGCAGGCGTGTGTGGAATTCGATGGATAACCTGGGGCGGTGGGGAGAGAAGTGTGGGGTGTGCACAGGGGAGAAGAGGAGGAGGAGAAATGTAGGGAAAGGGTCTCCGTCCATCTGGACTAGACTAGCAGGGGGCTCGCACACCTTCTCATGGAGACCAGACACTTCTGGTTTGTATATAGTCACCTCCTCCCTGTGTTCCTACATGGCAGAAAGGGGAAGGCAAGGGTGGCCCTGGGGTTTCTCTTATAAGTGCCATCAAGAGCTGGCATCGCATTCAGGAAGATTCCACTCACATGCCCAAGTCACCTCCCAGAGGCCCACCACCCACCTTTGAGATTAGGGTTTTAATGTGTGCATGGGCTGCAGGGGCGGGGGGGGGGGGACCATAAGTATCTAGAGTTTCGGACAGGATGTGAAGGAAGGATGAGGGAAGGGACACAGGGGGACAGAGAATTGGGAGGAGAAAAGCAGAGGGTGGGAGGACATCAAGTAGTTCATGAGTGCATAAGAGAAGCCATCAAACAAGAGTACCACGTTACAGACTGGGAAACCGAGTCACAAAGAAGGGATCTTCCCCAACCCATACTGCCATGGGTGGTAGCGCTAAAGAAATCACATTCTCAGCCTCAGGCCTGACTGCTCAGCAGCCCAAACCTGAGGAGGCAGGTCTTGGGGTGAGAGAAGAGCCAGCAGCAGGACCCTAGCCTTGGTTCTGTGCTGAGAGAAGGGAACCCTCTGAGCTGTTGGGGGCCAGAGAGCCGTAGAACTCAAGAAAGGGCAGTGGGATCCAACTACTGACCATGGGAGACAGTTACCTCTGTGGTCCCCAAGGGGAGATGGGGACAGAGCTGGTGACCTCCACGGGATCCTCTACTGGCTTCCAGATGGGCAGCCTGGGTGTAGTGGGTGTATGGCGGTGGCCTGAGGCAGCAGGGACAGAAGCCTAGCGTTCTTTAGGTACAGGGTGGGAGGGATACGCGGCTGCCTCTAAGGGAAAATGTGAGAGGGTCTCCTCCCTGCCAAGGCCACTTCACCATGTCTGATTGGGATTAATTAAGTGGAAGGATGGACAAAGGGGTGATAAAGAACACATCTTGTCAGCTTTGATTTTCTGCCACTCAATAGCATGGATGGGCTCAACAAAAATGCAAGAGAGTGGAGCCTGGCAGTCCCTGCTGAGGGTGGGAGTGGGGTGGTCCCCCGCCTCCTACACACATACCCCCCCCTCCCCCGCCCCGCGCTGCAGGTCCTCCTCTGCCTGCCCCTCCCATCCCTGGCCAAGGTCTCACTCAGGAGTGCCTCCCTTCCTACCCCTTGCCAACTAGAACCTTGGAAATGGTTGTCCAAGATAGTGGCTGTCCGGGCAACTACCTGGACCTCACAGTTTGCCCTCAGTAGTCTGTTAGGTAGGCAGCACCCCAACACACACCCATTTTGCAGGTGAGAAAATCAGATCTCACAGAAGAAAAACCATTTGTGTAAAACTACAAAACTGAAGAAGGGGATGCCTGGAATGCCTGGGATGCCTGGGTCTGGGCTCAGGTCTGACTCCTTAGGGTGGTTTTGTTTTGTCTATGGTGTATGTGTGTGTATAAAGGCATGTATATGGAAGCCAGAGGTTAACCTCAGGTGGCTTCCTCTCCATATTATTTATTGACACAGACTCTCTAAGCCCCCAGAATCCTTCTGTCTATCTCTCTCTGTCTTTGCCACCCCAGTATGGACATTACAAGTGCACTCTGCACCTGGCATTTACATGGGTTCTGGGCATTGAACTTAGGACCTTGTGCTTACAAAGCAAGCTCTCTCCTCACCGAGCCGTCTCCCCAGCCACTAAGCTTTGGTGTTCCCAATTGGATTTGTGGTCTCAGGACTCTAGTGTAGCAAGTCTGAGTTCTGGACAGCAGTTCTAAAGAGCATGGCACCAACTCTGGGCACCCTCTCTGTACCCCAATTCCTTATCCCAGGTCTCAGCATAGGTTAAAGCGCTCTCACCATCCCATGGAGCTCCCGAGAGTTGCTTGTCTCTGGGAAAGAGACACAGTTCACAGGTCAGAAAGGGCAGGCTCCACCACATTGCCTTCCTAAATGGAGAAGGTGAGGACAGGAGGTAGAAACTGGGAAGGAAAAAGAGTTTTATTAGCATCTTTTGCCAGAAATAAGACATGGTCTTGGCATTTAGGCCAGGAATGGTAGAAGGGGGTTTTGAATTTAGGCACTAATTTTTTTAATAGTTTCAGAATTGAATCTCTAGATCTTTATGGTAAAAGTGGTGAAAAATTTCCCCAAATTTTAGTGTTACTTCTTTAAAATAGGGAGCATTATACTAGTCTGGATTGGGAACCTGTTGAGGTCAATAAAGGGAAATCCCTTTCCTGTAACAGAGAAGCCAAGGTTCCAGGGAGACTGAGCCTCATTTCCGGCGTCACGCCACCAGGCCACTGGCCTGGTACTGCCAATGACCAACAGCAGAGAGCAAAGAATGTGCTGTGTCACCATAGCAGAACACATGTGCTTGGGCTGGGAGACTGGGCTGCAGGCTTCAGGCCCTCAGGGAGGGCAGGGCATGGGTAGGGAAGTGCACTGAGACCTTCCTCACTCTGGGAGCCCCGGGATAGAGGATGCTCAGCAGATCTGCCTTACCGAGGAAGCAAAAGACCAGGCCAAACTCACCCCACCCGCTACAGGTCCCCTGTTCCTCTCCTGTTGGAATACTCAAAACCCAGCATATGCAGAGGGCCCAATGCATCAGAACCCCCTCCCTGCCCCCACCCCACAAAGAACTGAAGCTAGTACTTGGCCAGAAGACCACTGTGACAGATTCGTGGACCCAGTTCCTCACACAGGCTTAGTGGCAAGGAGTAAGGGCAGGGCCTGTCCTGACCACTCCTGGTGGCCCTCCCTTCCAGAAGCTGAGGGTGAGGGGTGAGGTTGACTGGCAGCTGGCTGATAAGGAACTGCCCTCTGCAGGGGGCAGAAAGGCTCTAGTCACCAAAAGCAATGGGGCAGGGGGAGGGGGGGAGAAGCCAGCAGGGAGCCAGGATGATTTCAGTGTGTAGGGCCCCCTCCTAGAAGATATGTAAAAGCAAACTTTGGAGAGGTCTCCAACCAGCAGCCCCTGGCTTCCCAGCCTTGGGAGCCAGCTGCAGCGCCTCTTAGAGACCACAGCCCCACCAATCAACCTCCTGATCATCTCACACCGAGTGGAATTTAATCCTCTGCCCCCCAGGCTCCTCTCTGCACACACCGGGTTCCCTTTTGATGTCCTTTTTATCTCCCTTTCCAACAAAATCACCCCTTAACAGGTCTGGAAATGCCTCCTGCCACCTCCAGCAGCAGGATGGCAACCCAAAAGAGGGACAAGTGACAAGAGGAGGCCCAGCTTGCCAGGGAGGGAGGACAAGCCACCCTTTCTTTGCCACTTGTGGCATGGGAAAGGGGACAGCTGTGCCGCGCCCCATGTCAGCTTAGAGCAGGACTTCTGAGGGTGGAGGTTGGAAACTTAGACTGCAAAACAACAGGACAGACCAGAATTCGAATCCTTCCTTCATGGCCATATACTGAATAGCTGTCCTCTCCAGCTAAAGGGGCTGGACAAACACTGATGCCACATAGGTGTGTGTCACACGGCTCCCAAGCTAGGGCTGTGGTTAAGGAGTTTTGCACCAACTCAGCAAACAAGGTGGGTTTTCTCTCCCTGACCCTCATCCCAGCACATGAGAGTTCCCAGGTTGGGCCTGGCAGGAACTGGCCTTCTGGAAGGAACAAGCTGAGCATATGAGGGCTGGTCAGAGGTGATTGGCAGGTGGGAAACTTTGGAACAGTACACAGAGTCCTGACAACTGAGGGGTCAGACCTGAGCCCCTGGGGGTAGATCCAGGAGTAGACAAGCCTTAGTATCTGAGACCCACAGAGGTCTTATCAAGAGGCCAGAGAAGGGACTGGAAAGATGGCTGAGTTAATAAAGTACCTGCCACAAATGCATGAGGACTGGAATTTGATCCCCATGCTCCCACATAAAACCCAGGTTTGGTAGCCCGTGGTTAAAATGATTGTGATGCTGGAAAAGTAGAGACAGTACCCTGGGGCTCCCCAGCCAGCCAGCCTCACTAACCCAGGCACACTGGTGAGCCCCAGATCCTAGTGAGACCTGAGATGGAACTTTGACCTCCACATGCATGCACACACACATATGGACCCACACATGCACATGTACATGCATGCTCTAAAATGGGGGGGGGGGCAGGCTAGGGAGCAGAGCATGAGCAGAGGCTCTTCAGTTCCCATGATCGGCCTCAGCAGCTGGGCACCCTGCTGCCGTCGCCATGGGCTTTCTGCAACCGTCTCCGCTCCTCTGTCCCATCTTGTGGAGTACTCAACTTTAATGCTCAAGCTTGCTTCTCTCTTGGCTGTCTGTTCCCAGTGGCTCTTGCTTGTTGCCATTCACTGAGATAACCTCACCGCAAAGTCTCTGGTTTAATCAACATGGGAGTAAAGAGACCCACAAATGTGCCTTCCTAGCCAGCCCCAAAGTGATGGTGCTAGGGACACTATGGAGCACCAGTAACCATACTCTGTGAAAGCCACGCTTAGGTGTGGAGAGGAGACTGATCCTGGATGTGGACGACCCCGTCCCATACCTCAGAGTCCTAGACGGAATAAAAACAGGACAAAAAAGGGAACTGAGGATGTAGCTCAGTTGCTAGAGTACCAAGCTTGACTAGCATAAAGCCCTGGGTTCGAGCCCCAGCACTGAATAAATGAGACATGGTGGCCCATACCTGTAAGCCCAGAATTGGGGAGGTAGAAGCAGGAGGATCAGGCCATCCTCAGCTGCATAGCAAGTTGAACACCAGCCTGAGATACAAAAGACCCTGGTTTGAGGCTGTGGGGCAAGACAAAGAACAGAAACAGCCGAGCCAGCCATGGTGGTGGCCCAGGCCTTTAATCCCCGCCCTTGGGAGGCAGAGGCAGGCAGAATGGCTGTGAGTTCGAGGCCAGCCTGGTCTACAAAGCAAGCCCAGGACAGCCAAGGCTACACAGAGAGACCCTGTCTCAGAAGGAGGAGGAGGAGGAAGAAGGAGAAGGAGGAGGAGGAAGGAGGAGGAGGAGGAAGAGAAGAAGAAGAAGAAGAAGAAGAAGAAGAAGAAGAAGAAGAAGAAGAAGAAGAAGAAGAAGAAGAAGAAGAAGAAGAAGAAGAAACCACCACCAAAACAGAACAGAAACAGCTGTCTTGGACATTTTCTCTCTGCTCCTTGGCTGCCAAGAAGTAAGTGACTCTGCTCCCCAAACCCTCCCTGCTATGATGGACTAAAGCTTCTAAAACTGTGAAGCATAATAAAGTGTGCCTCCCTCAAGTTGTTTCCATCGGACATTTTGTCATAGCAACATGAAGCCTGTCACCTCTGGTAATGATATTGCTGACTGTGGGGCCAGCATGTTCCTTACTGTACCCAGGCACTGCGATGGGAGAAAACCTTGTATCAGAATCCTACTCTCTTTGCCCTGTGGGGCAGGATGCACTGGCCTGGAACCTGCGCCTGGACTCTTTACTCTCTCACCTTCCAGGCACCCTGAGTAGCTCACCCAGGCTCCCTGAACTAAATGTCTCGTGATGGGGTGTTCACTGCCACCATGCCCCGCTGCCCTGGGGAATAGAATGTTAGAACTACTGAGCCCACTGCCTTCTTACAGCTGTATGTGTCAGAGGCTCCCAGCAGTCCAGAGTGACCACAGAGGTGACTGATGATGCAGCGGAGGTTTTAGAAGTAGGACTTGAGGACATGGCCCCTCACCTCACAGCTCACTCTAGTGTCGCTAGGCTGAAGGAGAACACGGAGAGGGTCATGCATGGCCCTCCTGTGACTTCACTTTTCCTGCACTGCCCCAGGCTCATGTTCCACTCTCCTCTCTCCTCCAGCACCCTGACCTCAGCTGTGGCTTCTGAGGCCTCAGGGCTCTGTCCCTGTACCACAGGCTAGATCCCGGGATCCTTTCCAGCCCCTCTCCTTTACCCTGACCAGAGATTCACTGTCTTTTCTCTCTGTTTCCTTCTTTCCTGCCTGTGTGGCTTTCCCTCTGGCTACTCCTTGTCATCTCCTTTTTGACTGATGGTTTCCAGAATTTGGTAAGCAAGGCTTGTAAAGGGCTGAGGGTGGAGGTGGGGGTGGGGAGCATCACAGAGAACCTTCCTCTGCCCCAGCAGACCACAGCCCAGACACTGCCACCTTCTCTCTCAGGCCTGTGAGTGCTGTGGTCAAGAGGCCAGGGTTCAGGGGAGGGAAGCATTGGTGTCCCCTGCTTAAAACTGTCACACTCCATTGCCTTTGGCTATTAGTGTCCTTTCGGGCATTTAATTGGTCCCCTCCAGCTGGTGGAATGGATCCTACCAGAAAGACCCTAAAATTCTGCAACTGAAAATGCCCAGAGTAGCACTGTCCATACAGTCATTTCCAGGAAGCTGTTCTGGGCTGGGGGCTCTGGGGTAGCCCCTACAACCTGCCATGACCCTAGAATAGGCTAAAAGGGGTTGACAGTGCTTGGGACCTCCCCCCAATATCCTGATCACAGTCCCTATTCCAGGGACAGGCACAGTTTCCCCTAGCTCTAAGATCATATGGACATAAGTGCCTCACCTTGCTAGTCCAGTGAGGTACCCACCTCCTGGGCTCCAAGGGGCTTAGGTGCCCAGCCTCTGGCTTCTGCACTTCCTCTGAATTCCTGCCCTGGCAGGGGGGACTGGGTCAGCTCTGTATTAAAAGACTCCTGGGGCCAGAGATGCCTGGTG
Organism: Acomys russatus; assembly: GCF_903995435.1. Taxonomy (NCBI): domain Eukaryota; kingdom Metazoa; phylum Chordata; class Mammalia; order Rodentia; family Muridae; genus Acomys; species Acomys russatus. The sequence continues at coordinate 38,205,091 of NC_067147.1, read as the reverse complement.
GGCCCCTCTTGCCATGAAGAGCTTGAGAAGGACGCTCCCCCAAGTCCCAGGTATACGGTTATGCTGCAGCCCTTATGTTCAGCCACAAGAGGCCTGTCCATTTGGGCAGAGCATTAGATGGATGGGTTACATAGGAGCCAGAGGCTTACCTCAGGCTGGTAACCACTGAACATCTGGAGCCAGGGCCAGAGAGACATTCCTGAGGGACCGTACACCCCATGGAGAAGAATTCCCCACGAAGCAGGAAAGGCCAGATTCAGATAGCAGACCCCACCTCCACTTTCAGCCTTGGCTCCAGCCCATGAGCTGAGCTGAGATCATGTGATTTTTTTTTTGAGCCCTGCCCGCTACCCCCGTGAACTTTCTTGTCTAGTATGGGGAAGGCCAGAAAGAAAGGTGACCAGAAGAAAAGGCTGCACGCTGAACGCCAAAGCAATGGACTAGAACTGCTGATGCATTCCCAGTGTGCACGTCTGGGGTGCAAGGCACACAGTAGTGTTCTTTGTCACCCAGATTCCTGGGTTCATTCTGTGTCGTGCACAGCAGCCCAGTGTTCTCCCTGACACATTTTTCCTGTCCTCTCCGGTCCCAGCCCATTGTAGCCACCTTATTATTTTTTTCTTTCACTACATTCCACTTTTTCCCTCTCCCTTCATCTTCCCCTGGGTCTTTTTTCTTTTCTTTTCTTTTTTTTTCTTTTTTAACTTTACATTATATTTATTTAGTGTGTGATGGAGAGGCCTGCATGTGCCACAACATGCCTGTGGAAGTCAGAAAACAATTTGCAGGAGTCAGTTCTCTCCTCTTATTATGTGGGTCCTGGGGGATTGAACTCATGTCTTCGGGCTTGGTAGCAAGCCTACTTACTCTCTGAGCATTGAGCCATCTCTCCACTTCTCCCCTTGGGTTTTAAGGCTGGCAGATTCCTTGGCTCCTTTGGCATACCTCAGTTGAAGAAAGACCAGGAGGTGGGAAATGAACTAGTCATGGAGAGGGACACTTAGTATGTGACAGGGTGACAGAAAGAACCAAAGGAGACTCCCTGGGCCCTAGAGGTGGAGACAGAGCTGGTCAACATTATCCAAGGGGAAGGCAAGACTCAGAGAGGTAGGCAGGAAGACCCTCCCCAGCCCATGCCTCCTCCTCTGCACTCCAAAGCAGTGTTGCTGGCCTTACCCTCTACTGCCCAGCCTGGCTCTAGCCCGCCATCTTCTGCATCCTTCCTAACTGGCTTCTTCACTCTTCATCCAGGGTCTGAACAGCATGTTTGAAGTGTACCTGGTGGGAAACAACTCCCATCATTTCATCATCTCCCCAACTTCCGTCCAAGGAAAAGCAGACATCCGCATCCGAGTGGCAATCCCCCTGGACTATGAGACTGTGGACCGCTATGACTTTGATGTAAGCCCCCTTCAGCATCTCCATGGACCACCTGGGGAGGTTGTGGGGGAGTCTAGGGAGGGTGGAGGAGCATCATCTCCTAAGTCCTACCTCCCAGCTCATCTCATCTCCCTAGGGGTCTCTCTCAGAGAAGCAACCAAGATGGCAGGGGCTAAATCCTCAAGGAGGACAAGGATATGTCTAGGAATAGGGGGAAGTTCACCAGACCCACCTTTGGTATCCCTGTGGCCCATTCTGGCCATCCCACCCTCCAGCACCCCTCCCTCCCTGAAGAAGGCCCTATGAAGGGCCTCATAGAACACAGCAAGCATGGGCCTTGTCTCTAGCATGGAGAGGTTTTATGGGAGACAGCAAAGGCTCCGGAGACACGTGGACACTCATGTGGCCCTACTCTGCTCCCCTAGCTCTTTGCCAACGAGAGTGTACCCGACCACGTGGGCTATGCCAAGGTCAAGATTACCCTCATCAATGAAAATGACAACCGGCCCATCTTCAGCCAGCCACTCTACAACGTCAGCCTGTACGAGAACATCACCGTGGGGACCTCCGTGCTGACAGTCCTGGTAAGTCCCCTTGTCCACAGGGGCCATAAGCTCTTGGATATTCCCAGGGACACTGAGCATCTGGGTTTCAGGTGTCCTAGGTGCCTAGAGCCTGTTGGCTGGTGAATGACAGTGTCCAGGCTCTCCTTAAAACAGGGAAAATGGACCCACCTGTGGAGCACTAATGTGGATGGAGACTTCAGTTTTCCTTCTTTTCTCTGAAAGGCATGCATCCCAGATGGTCCAGGAGCCCTAGCAACTCCATCTAACCAGTGTGCTGGGTGTTGGCCATCTCTAAGAATGACCCTCCCTTTCTGAGTACAGCAAACTCCTTGAAGCTGCCCAGGGAGCCGCCGATGCCTTTGCCCTTTAGCAAGCCCCCATCCCCACCTGTAGTTACTGTGGGTATGCCAACTGACGGCAAGAGGCAGAAACCCTTATGGTTCAAGCAAGAAAGTATTAGCTCATGTAACTTGACGGCAGAAGTGAATTCAGGCGTAGCTGTATCCAGCTGTTCCTATAAACAATAAACTGTTATGAGCAGCCAGCTCAGCTCCCCGCCATCACCACCACCATCAGTGAGTGGTTGAGGACACACACCTCCAGACTTCTTACCAGTTTGTCAATGGTACTGTGGGGGGGGCGGGCAGGGGACAGGACATGTAATTTCTTCAGTAGCTCCAACCAGTAGCCCAGATCTGATGTCAGCGCATTTGTCTTGGCACCAACTGTCAGGATTCTGACATGGAAGCTATAGGTTATACTTCCCTTAGTGGAGCTAGGCCTTATGGGTTGGTTCTCTTCACATTATATGGGCTGACAATGCAAAGGGGGCATCTATTACAAATTTGAATTGGCCACTGAGCAGATGAGTGCGGTAGGTGCTCCTATAAAATAGGCCCAGGGTCTGACGCACTGTAGCCACTCAGTAAATGTTAAGTTACCACATTCCTACTCCTGTGCAAGAGAGGCCCACGGAGGCCTTGCTACCATTTCTGGCTCCAAGCTGACGTTGCCTGCCATCGAAGGCCCCCACCCTCAAGTGTGTTTACTCTGCAGACAGATGGTCTGGAGCAACACTGAGCCCCCGGGCCTTTCCATCTGACAGTTATTAATATTTCAAACAGATGTTTAGCTAGTCAGGCTGTCAGATGGAAGCCATGAGTCGGCTGTGGCTGTTTCTCTGGATCCACTGCTTCCCGGCCCAGGGCTCCCCAGCCTTCACCACAGTGCCTCAGCAATATATCACTCGTTGCCTTAGGCTCATGGACCCTCCTCCAGCCTCCTAGGCCCCAACCCAACAACATGAACAAAAGGCTTCAGCCTCCTGGACTCAAAGGGACTGTGTCTCTCACACACCATGGAATGTCAAGGGGGAAAGGTGCCAAACACTCTGTGATAAAGGAACCAGGTGAGGATAGTGGCCATGTCCACAGGTCAAAGACCATGTGTGGAGGCCCAGGCTTGGTGGTATCAGGGCACTCGTCCCTGTAGTCCTTGTTGGGAGCAGAATTCTGTTTGCATTTGACATTCCTGTAGATGAGCAGTTTTCAACCTCCCTAATGCTGTGACCCTTTAATATAGTTCCTCGTATTATGGTGACCTCCCCCCACCAACTATAAATTATTCTGTTGCTACTTCATAACTGTAATTTTCTACTGTTATAAATTGTGATGTAAATATCTGACATGCAGGGTATCTGACATAGGACCCCCATGAGAGGGTCATTTAACCTCCACCCACAGCTTGAGAACCACTGCTGTAGATTGTGGGAGGGTTTGGAACTGAGTAGGGTTGAGGTTGACAGTATTGGCAAAAGGAGTTGCCCAGTACGTCAGTCTCTGGGGAATGTGAGTTAAACCCTTCAAGCTGGATATATCCAGAGCATCCATAGGCCTGAGCCTGCCACAGACCTACCTAGCCCCGTCTCCCAGTCCTGCTTACTCTTCCCCACTGCCTTTCTTGGGGCTGCTGAGGGTCTGAACCCGGGGCGGGGGGGCAGTTTCTGACCAGGTGATAAGCTGTGGATCTCAGTCTCTGTCCCTCCAAGCTTGCATTCATGGTCTCCCTTCATCTGCAAAATGGGCATGATGCCCATAGTTGGAGACAGAAGACAGAAATGCAGCCCTGTGCGGCTCCCGCTATTATTACCTCTGTATCACCTGAGGTGCTGCCTAGTTCCCTGCAGGTGCAGGTTCACTGACCACACCCCACATTGCTCCCTCTTTAGCCTCCCAGCTCCAGGCCTCACATTCATGCCCTACCCTTATAGTCTTCTAGCCACCTGGCTATCTTGGCCAGTCTACCTTTTAGATCTAGGCCTTCCTTTTTTGCCTTGTCTGCCCCCAGAAGGGGCCATAGGTACAGCTGCCTGCTCAGAGACTGTGAAATTCCTTCTCCCTGACCTTTTCCACAATGTTATTAAAATGTTTCATGGGCAGTTGTGTCAGGAAAAAAATTATAAAGAAAAAGGAAGATGTTTTAATTTGCACCACAGGCTGAGTGGAGCCTGCTGTAAGGGGCTTGACCAATCCTCCCGCTCTGCCACGGCCCTGTTTCTGTGGTTGGTCACCTGTGCTGGGGAAGTGATGGTGTGATGGTAGCCAGGGAAAGCTGGCTGCCACGACCAATCTGGGCATCCTCGCTGGATGGGAAGAGCTGGACCTCCCATTGCTCTGCTGGCTGGGTTTTTGTAGCCCAGGCTTAGAGGTCTATAGAGCCCAAGGCTCTCCACTGCGCAGAAAAGGAGTAAGGACCTGGAGGTCAAAGTATGACCTTGAGCCCAGTTCTGGTCGCTTGCTCAGGTCATCTCTCAGGAATGCTACCCTGCTCAGCACATCACCTGTGAAACAAAGAAGGTGGGTTGAGTGTGGCTGGGCACACTTGTTCTGGGCACAAGGAGTGATAGGGATGTCTGGGATGGCTCCTGAGGACCAAGACCTATGTCCCTGGTCATTTACTGCCACAGTGGCAATAATTCTGCCCCAGATGCATAGCTGAGGCCCCACTGTAATCCACGCATAGTGTGGCCATCATTTCCTACCTGTTAAGTGTCTTCTATCATTGTCATTCTCCAGATGAGGAAACTAAGGCTGAGCATGGATTAAGTGGCTTGCTCGGGGCGCTAGAACTACTAGGCAGCCTCCGATCATAAGCAGAGGCTAGCCACAGAGGGACTGTGCTAGACCATTGAGTCCTTCTGGCAGCATCCAGAGCTGCAGACAGAGTGGAGCCAGAGAGGACTCTTCAGGTCCCAGAAGATGGGGTGCAGAGTCACCCCAGGTGGCCCCTCAAACCTCAGACACCATCTGGAGAATTTCTACCCCCAACCCAGGACCAGAGCGGAGACAGTCAGGGAGGCATGGGACTGTGCCCAGAGAAACGAGAACCTCAGCATGGCCCAAAACTGTCTATGTAAGAAAAGACTCCTGGGACAGGGTATGGCAGGGTATCAGAAGGGCCTGGTAGGGTTTAGGGGTGCCACAGGATGATAGGAGAGATAGAGAGTGAATGCAACCATTTGTCCATTCAACAGATCTTTGTTAACTGCTTGATACATGCTAAGCACATGGCCTGAGTACCCCCCCCCCGAGTGTGTGGGGGTCCAGTCCTCAGAGAGTTCACACTGCCCTAGAAGAAACTAACACAGGAAAAAGTAGCGTCTTTATGTTCAGTAAGACTTTCCGTGATGGAAGTCAGATCAACATTAGAAATGGATACAGGGTACTTGACCTTGGTTAGAGTCGAGGAATACTCTGAGGAGGTGGCACTGAAATAGACATTAGCAGATGAGCAAGGGGAGAGGAGAGAGTGAGAGCAGCATGTGCAAAGGGCCAGTTGCCACAGCATGGTGAGAGGTGTGGTGTACAGGAGCCTGAGGTCCTGGTTCTTGGAGGCGAGAGTCCTCAGATGTCTCTCTTTGTTGCAAATTGGCATCCACTCCAGTATGCCCATTGGACTGGTGTTCAGATAGTGTGGCCACTCTATATCAGACCACCTCCACGCCCTCACCACTTCTCTGTGAGAGGCATTTGGGAAACAACGGTGCAGTTCAAGGAGCCAGCCTGGCTGTAGCAGCTTGGAGACAAGCCTTTTTAGCTAACTGTCTGTGTGTGGTGTTTCCTGGTAGGGTAGGGGAAGGGAACTGGGGATAAACAGTGTCTGGGAGGCAATCCACCTCTGGGCCAGGCCCAGATGACAGTGTAGGTGCCTCTGCCTGCTACAGGGGTTGGAGGCAGCAGAAAGTGAAGCAGGCAAAGTGAAAGCAGGCAGTGCAAGTGAGCACAAGATGATCCTGACTGGGAAGGTCACTATAGCTCAGTCCAGGGTGGAGTGCAGCCCCCCAGCTACAGGCAGACTGACCTCAAGGAGGCAAGGGCAGGCTCCTGTCCCACCCCATCTCCCAGTACACTCAGATGAGGCCACTGTGATCTCTGTCTAGGTCATAAGTCCACCCAGTAGGACCTAGAATCCTACATTTCCTGTGGCTAGCCACTTTCTCTGGGACTCAGTTCCCTTTCCTACACAGTGAGAAAGTGGTGCCACCTTGGCAGCCAGGGTGGTGACATGGGTGTGAATGGTAGAGGGTGTACATATTGTGCCTTCTATTATGATTGGCCAATCTGCCAACCCTGAGAGCTGAGGGCAAACCTAGATCTACCATGAAGGACTTGGTAGTCACAAGCCATGAAACCTGTTTCCTCCTCTGAGGCCTGGGATGCTTTGCTACCATCCTACTGGAGAGTATGGTTGTGAGGGTGAATGAAGGGGTCCATGTGGACCCTTAGCTTATCCAGAAGAACCCCTGATCATACCAGCGTTCTCAGCAGAGTCTTGCTGCAACCCAGGCTCCTGCCAGGTACCTCCCTTGGAGTCCTAGTCTTGCCCTAGCAATGCAGGACCTGGGTAGTTACTGAGCCTCTGGGCCCCAGTGACATGCAAAGACGACTTCTCTCATCCCTAGAGGCAGGGACAGGACCTTGGCTGGCTGGTCTCACTCCCAGCTACACGGTATGTCTCCCACCCTGCCAAAGCCCATCTCATCCACTGGCTCTGGAGCCTCTCACCTGCCCTGCTTCTCTCTCTCCAGCCTCTGTCTGGAAGCTTGGGGGAAGAAGTGATGATGTAGACTTCCTAAGCCAGAACTAACTGGATTTCTCCCCATCCAGCTGGCCTTTCCACCCTGACAGTCAACACAGCCTCAATGCTTTGTGCTCTTCTCTGCCTCCTCCCAACAGCCACCAGACACTAGTGGTACACAAGGGAAAAGGGGAAGTGATGTCATTGCCCCAGGCTGGCCTTGGTACAGCATTTGGAGGCTGAGAACCACGACCCTAGACACTCACTGGCAGCTGAGTTTGAGCACTCTGGACCTGGGTCGTCATTGAATGCCTCTACAACCAGGCCCTGCTTGTGCCCCTCCCACCTGCTCTCCTGTATCCCAGACCCTCCATCCTCCCTCATACCCTCAGCCTTCCCTTCTCTACTCTCTGCAGTGCCTTGCCTCAGTTTTTCCATCTGACTGACTGGAAGAGGCAGCCCACTGTGCCCACCTCCAACAAGAAGCCCCCTCTCCCTGGTAACCAGCACACACCCATCTGTCCTTCTATGCTTTCTCCCTCTCCCCCAGGCCCTTACCTGCTCTGTGACTAATGTCTTCACCTGGGTCTGCAGCACACAGTAGGTCTGAGTCCTATGTGAGTGGGTAGGGGATGCATGTGACAGAAGAAAGGGTGACCAAAGGTCTGGCAGTGAGGGAACCGAGGCACAGAGAAGGTAAATAGTGTTCCCTAGGTTAGTCAGTCAGTCAACAGATTTTTTTTTTTTTTTTTTTTTTTTTTTTTTTTTTTTTTTTTAGTTTGAATCCTTTTCCATGCTGGATAGACTGGGAGTCACATGACACATTTTGTGTGACCCTAGGCCAGTCTTGTCCCCTGTATAGGATTTGGCTTCCTGTTCAGCCCCAAAAGAGGATCTCACCTCTGGTGGTTCCTTCCAGGTCAGGCAAAGCTTCAAAGAGGCAGGGTGAAGGCCAGAGACCAAGGTTAGGGGACAGAGGTAGAGGGAGGCAGGGGAGAAGATGAGCTACCAGCTACTGGAGAACATTGCGGAAAGTGAGGGTGACCTTTCTGCGGCCTGCATGGGGAGAGGGGTCATCTTTCTTGCTACATAATCCTTACCCTAGATCACCTTGTATCTGGGCCTCACCATTCTCTCCAGGTCAGTCACTCATGCCCACTTGGTGCCCATCCCCTAATTGACCAGGTAACTTCTGAAGGCTCAACTGGAGAAAACTTCCCGTGGGGCCCATGGACAGGGCGACAATCTCGCCTCCCTTCTCCCAGCAGGCTCCTAGGGCGGGCTGCTGACTCCCTGGGTTCTGGGCTCATCCTCTGTGTCATGGCAGACCAGAGTTCATACCTTAATAGTAGTGGAGGGGGATGGTCTCCTCAGGATCGCAGTCCAGGGCCAGCCATGATGCTAGAGCCGCCGTCCCGGTGTCTGTCTAAGGTGTCTACCAGCTGTCCCAGGCTTTCCAGAACAACTCAACTCCCTGTTCCCTAAAAGCGCTGATTTGACTTGACTCTGTCATTGCATGAAGCTGCCAGCAGAAATCACAACAGGAATTATTAGTGCTTACCAAATTCCCCCAAAAGACAGGGGGCAACCTTGGGAAGACAGCTCTGCTATGTTAGCCTAGAATCGTCCCCCACCCCCCACCCCTCCGAGCGCCTTCCCACAGGCCTATTCTGATTCCCTCCCCCACCCTCACCCCTCCTGCCACCTCTTACCACTGGCATCTTAATTGACCTCCTTGTTCTGGAAGCCCTAGAGACCTGAGACTCCAGCTGTGCTTAAACAGAACAAAATCTCTTCCAATTTCCCCACCGTTTAAAAGAAAATTGAATTCTTTATCTGCAGTCTGGGGAGGGGGAGGAGGGGTGGGGTGGGGTGAGAGGAGGAGGAAAGGAGAAAAATAGGAAATAGCAGGTCACTGGCCGTAGCCCAAGCTGGCTCAGAAGCCTTTGTAGACACACTGGTCCTTCTACTTGGGGGATGCCCAAGGCTGTCCCTTAGGACCCCTTTGGTGGGGTCTTGGTTCCTGTTCTGTTGGAACATGCATGGTGGGGGGAGCTGAGCCTAGGAGGCTGAGCTGCTGACAGTGATTGACAGGTTGAAGTTCCTCTGGCTGTCAGGCCTCAGTGCTTCAGGCCTGTGTTTATCTCCTTAATCTAAATATTAACCCTAAAACCAAAATAGGATGGAGTGCAAGGTAGGACAGATGCTCCAGAGAGTTCTGGATGGGGTGAGGCTGGGTTTGCAGGAGAGGAGAGAGTGATAAGGGATGCCACAGGGTCTTCAGGAAGTTAGGGTGCTAAGCCAGGATCCCCCACCTCTGCCCTTGAAATGCACCAGCCTGGCTGGTGTAAGATCTGATGGCTTTCGGGGAATGAGCCTTTCAGTGCATTGATTTTTACCAAACTGACCCATTGCTGTCAAGCTCTGCAGAGCTGCACAGCTCCTGTCATGGATGTCCCAGAGCCCACAGCCTCAGTGTGAGGAGATGCTGATGGCCACCTGTCTGTGCCCTGATGTCAAAACTAAAGGATACTCAGTAGCATCTCAAGCCTGGTGATTGGGTCCCAGGAGTTCAGTGGCTCTTGGGCATGTGCGTCATCCCGTCTACTAATTATCATACAGAAGCTAGAGGTCCATGGATGTTGTACCCGCCTAGGGTACCAGCTCCAGAGAAGCCAAGCCAAGACTGTAACCCCAGTTGCGTGACCCCCGCCCCCAAGTCCTTACCCTACTTCCCTCATTCCTAATCAGGACTGTTGGAGTTGCCTGAATTCTACAGAAGTTGGGCAACCCACAGGTGACCTTGAGTAGGTCCCTGAGATGCAGTCACCATGTATTCAGCTGTCCCCAGACAGTCCCCTCCTGCACCTAGACTTTCAGCTCAGAAGTCACCCTTCCATAGGCTGGCCACTGATTGTTCCTGCTCAGGCAATTGCACTAAGAACACTGGAGCAAAGAAAAGGGATCCCCTGGGCAGAGGGACAGAGGATTGCTATAAGAGTAGCCGGGACCGGAGCGGGTTCATAAATACTGCAACCAAAGGCCTGTGCCAAGGTCACCTGGTCTAGGTGCTGGCAAGATCTCCAATCTGGGCTGAGGTAACTCAGTGATGGGCAAAGGAGTGCCACCCAGGCCTCAACTGAGTCTGTCTGGACATGGGCTAAAAGGATGGCTGGGGGCAGATGAAGGGGTACACAGGATATGTTTGGGAGAAGTGGAGCTGGGTCTGTGGGCTCTGAATAGACTGACCCAGCTATGCAGCTGTGGGCAGGGTGGGAGCCATGCTTCCTGCAAGCACATCTCCAGGGCGGCTCAAAGTCCTTTTTGGTGCTGACTTACCTAGTGTTTTGCAAACTTTATTTTTGTTTTGTTTTGTTTTTGAGACAGGATCTCACTATATATAGTGGTCTAAAACTCACTATGTAGACCAGGCTGACTTGAATTTACAATCTGCCTGCCTTTGCCTCCCAATGGCTGGGTTTAAAAGCATGTGCTACATGGCACCATTTAACTTCGTGACCCCAGGACATGCCTACATGGTCAAATGCCCCCAGTATTTTCTATTTTATACTGTTGCACATAGTTTTCGTTAGTGTACTTGTGACTCACTAGAATCTAGTGTCCACCCTTTCTGCTTCTCTGGGCCTCATTGGATGAGGAAGAGTGAGTGTGGGGACACACATTAAATCTAGGAGTGTTCAGACTACAGCCCATGAGTTGCAGAAGCATGCATGTACTTATGTTGCATGAGATTGTGATATGACATTTTCACCCGTGAAATTCATGCCTGAGAAACATGCAATTAAACTACAGAGGGAAATCTCTCTCTCTCTCTCTCTCTCTCTCTCTCTCTCTCTCTCTCTCTCTCTCTCTCTCTCTCTCACACACACACACACACACACACACACACACACACACACATCTCATATTTTAATAAGTTTATGACTGTGTTGGGCCATGTTCATAGATCCCAGGCCATGTGCAGCCTGTGAGCCACCAGCTGCATGACACACCTATGCTAGACGGATTTCAAGAGCAACTACTGGGGACTGACCCAACTGCTCCACCGCTGCTTTGCTATCTGATGATGGTGGTGGTGACAGGTTTTCATCCAATCTTAGGCCACCGGCTTTATCTTGGTCCTGCTACTTCTTGAGCTGTGACTTTGGATGACATTGACTTTGTACCAGCAACAACCTGTCTAAATTCCAGCAGTAGAAACTCCCAACAATTGCTTATACCAGTCTGGTGTTTTGGTCTCCCATATAAAAGCAGTACAGTGGTGAGGAGCCTCAGGTGGTCCCTTCAAGTATTCTTCCTCATCCATATTTTAAACTAGGAAGGAAGAAGGGAAGGAAGGCATTTCCCCTTCTCCACCTTTTTAGATGTAAAAACCGCATCTGTCATAGCCAGGTAATCCTAGCACTCAGGGAGGCAGAGGCAGGGTGATCTCTGTGAGTTTGAGGCCAGCCTGGTCTACAGAGCGAGTCCAGGACAGCCAAGGCTATACAGAGAAACTCCGTCTTGAAGAAAAAAAAAAAATTAGCTGTCTGCATATGCCCCTGTGTAGAGGTTGGTGCCTGCAGAGGCCAGAAGAGGCTGTCAGCCCCTCTGGAGTTGTAGTTTCTGGCAGTTGTGTGCTGTCAGATATGAGTGCTGAGACTCCAGTCCTCTGCAAAAGCAGCGATGGCTCTTAGCAGTTAAGAGCTATCTTACTAGCCCCCACCTCTTTCTCCCTATTCAGAGTTCCCAGAAACACTTTGAAAACTTTTTTTCATTGTATTGGTCCAAACTGGTGGCAGTATTTACCTGCAAAAGAGACTGGAAACATTGTCTTTCCCACTAGTATTGTATCCCTTAAAAAGAAAAAAAGAAAAAAAGAAAAAAAGAAAAAAAAAGCATGGTTTCTATTAATCTGAAAAGAGGGATGGGCTTGGATGTCTAGTCTCTGCCAGTCTCTTCTCCTGGAGAGTAACAGCAATGATGCTTTCTTATAGACTTGTGAGAATGCAAGCAGAGAGTTCAGCACAGTGCCTGGTACAGAGGAAGAACTCACCCAGCGACGGGCACAAGCATGACGTTGCCTGTGCCACACGAAGCGCATTCTGTGTGTGCATCAGCTCATCATGTCCCTACCTATGACAGCCTAGTGAGGCCAAAATGAGCCTCCTTGTTATATGGCCAGATCCCAGCAGGGATGATGGTCTGAGCTTATGTCTCAAGGGTGTGGGTAGCCTTCCCTTAGTGAACATCATAAACTCTTTGATGAGACTGGACCCCTCTCTGTGAACCTGGCAAACTCTAGAGCTAGGCTGGGGGTAATGCCTCAATTGTGCTCCCTTTGGGAGTACAGCGACCTGAAGTTCAATTCCCAGGACTGTGGGGGATGGGGGAAGCCAAGTATAGTGACCCATACTTATAAACCTAGCCTGGGGTGGGGGTGGGGGAGAAACAGAGTTTGACAGATCGCTGAGGCTCACTGGCCATCCAGCCCAGCCTACTTGAGTTCCAGGCCAGTGGGGAGATACTGCCTCAAAAACCAAGGTGGCAAACCTTCCTGTCCCCAACCCTCCCACTCCCACCTAGAAATGACAGCTGAGGTTGACCTCTGACCTCCATACACATGCGTGTGCACACACACACACACACCTACCACTCATGGGGCCACGAGGTGACTGTTACCTTGTATAACAGTTCCAAAGTGGATGTCTCTTTAACCTATTTACCAGTTTCTGCCTGACAGCCACCAACAGAGAACCCAGACTGGACAGAAGTCCCCTGTGGGCTCCTACTGTGAATGATAAGTCCTTACGACCTAGAACTAGAAGATTGGAGTCTTGGACTGGTTGAATGATCAGGGACATTTTGCTGATCTCCTTCTCCCAGCACCTGCAAAATGAGAATGTCACTGAGCTCTCTATCTTTGAGGCCAGGTTTAGAATAGTGGGCTTTTCCAATCCGTTAGGCTAGTCTGACAGCTGGCTGGCAATGGGGGAAGAGAGCGGGGAAGCCCAAAGGTCACACGTCTGGGACAGGACTGCTTCTTGGTCCATAGTAGACACAATCTGACACACACACACACACACACACACACACACACACACACACACACACACCCACCCACCCATGCAGCCCTGGGTTAAAAGCCCAAGAAAGTAAAGGGGCCAGAACTACAGACCCTCTGCTAAGCTCAGACCTGGGGTAGTACACACTCCTAGCCATGAACCTTGACCTTAATTTCCCGTGTCATGTGGGAATGTAAAATTCATTAGGGCCTGGCAGGTAGAGTGATGGAGATGTCAGGCAGGCAATCGGGTGGCTATTTAATCTATCAGATGTGAGGCATGCCATTTAGCGAGCCAACAAGAGAATGTAGAATCGATATGTTCATTAGTGACAACATGTGTTGGCCCAATCAGCACCCACCAATGACAGCAGGCACAAGGGTATGTCACCCATGCGTCAAATCACCTTGGAGAGAAGGCATGTCCCTGGTGATCAGTCCCCTTCCTCATCATCCAGGTACCCCTCTGTACCTTCCCACTAGTCTAAAAGCTGCCTGTCACCTGTATAGCCTACAGAGGAGGGTGCAGCGGGTGGATGATTCAGGAGGGGGCCCTGGTGAGCTAGCTGTAGCACTGGGTAGGCTACTCCTCCAGGGGGTTGATTGGACTGTCTTTTCTCTTCCATCCCATCTCCTGGGCACATGCAGTCCCTCTTAACTAAGCTTCAGATATGTGTCTGTCCCCACACCTCTCCTGTACCCATAATTCCAGCTTGATAACAGCTGTAGAGAGGCCCAAGTCCTTCTGATTGCAGATGTCTCACCCTCCCCAGCCAGCCCCCCCCCCCAAACCCCATGTCCCCAGGAAAATGGCTTTCTGCATCCAGTTTGCTTTGCTTGGTGATCAGATATGATTGAAAAAAAAAAAAAAAGTCACTCACTAGCATTTTCTTCAGACCTAAGGGCATTAAGAGTAGAGAATCTGTGGAAAGGCTGAGAGGGAGCTTTCCTTCTCCTCCTCCTCCTCCTCCTCCTCCTCCTCCTCCTCCTCCTCCTCCTTCTTTCCTCCTCCTCCCCCTCCTCCTCCTCTTCCATATATATGTGAAAGCCAGACAAATCAGGGCAAAGCTCTTGGTCTTCCTGGTCGCTGACTGTAGAACACTGAGCCACTTGTAGTTGTGAGACCTGTGAGAGCAGCAAGCATGCTGCCATATCCCCATCCAGCCTGAGGCATCTCCCACAGAAGCCCCTCTGGCAACAACTGTGGAGGGTAGGCAGCTTGCTGGGGAAGTGTCACCCACTACCGCCTTGGGGGTAAGAGCACAATCCAGTTGCTGGGAGATTTGGGCATGGAAGCCAAGCTCCATCCCTGCCCAGGGACCAGGAAACTGGAGTGCTGCTCCATAGAAAGTGGGAATAGCTTCTAAAGAGGTGACTTCCCTGTCATTCTTGCAGCTTCTTCTAGGCAAAAGCCGACAGGCAGAGGTAGACAGACCCTCGGGTAAAGTAGTACCCGGGGCTCCAGAGATGAACTCAGAACCATTAGTGGCTCTGTGGCTTTGATGCCATTTGGGCACTTAGGAGGTGCTTCATAGACACATGAGAAGGGCCACAGTGTCCTCCTCTGGGAAGGGCCCAGGGCTATGCTTCCTGGATGCTATACTCCTGACCCAGCTACTAGCATGCTCCTCAGAAACTGTGGTAGTGTTGTCACCAGTGATGCAATGGGGAGATAGATGTCCTGTCACTGCCCTTTAGCAGGACTGTTGCCTGGGGCATGGAGAGTCACTGAGAGGTCCTGAGTCACCCCAAGAATTTGGGTCTTATCTCAGGGTTGGGTCCCTGGGAGGCCTGTCTGGCCACTGGCTCCACCTGGGTGGCTCTGGAGCCCAACTGTGCCTCAGGGTGATTGCAGGCTCACTTGTGGCCCTCAGCAGGCAGGTCTCAGGAACTAGCTGGCCTTCTTCCTTAGTTCCTGCCAAAGCACAAAGGGCAGGAGGACAAGCCATCCAGAGGGCTCCTGGGAGGAGACTCTTCTAGCCCCTACAGCCCAGGCTCTATCTTGCCCCCTCCAAGTGTACCTTGCAAGGACACGTATCGTTGAATTTAAAGCCCAGACAGATAATCCACTATGACCTCATCGTCAACTTGGTTACACCTGCCAAAGCCATTTTTCCAAGGCCACATGCCTTTGGAGTGATGACATGGACATGCCTTGAGGGGCGATCACTTGACATATTCCATCACTCCCAGATGTGACTTATAGATAACAGAAGGGACGATTGGGTAAGATGTTGTACTAAGGACACAGGGGCTGGCCATGTGACCCAGTAGTTCTTCCAGAGTGAGCTTTTCATATCTTCTTTCCATTCCCCACCCCCACTTCACCATCCACCTCACCCCAACCCTGTCTTACACCATCTGTCCCAGGACCACGGCCTCTTTAGCTGGGCTCACTGCAACCCACCTGGAATGCCTTCCCACCCTTCAGGGATCACCCATCCCTGCAGGATCTCATCTCTTCACTCATATCATCCTTGGACTCCTAACCTCCGGCCACAGTGGGTCTGTTCTCTTGCCTGTGTGGAGACCACACCCCCATTGGTAGTAGATACATGGTAAAGAGTCCTTGCTGCCTCTGGCACTTCCCAGCTTCCTTGCTTGTCGTGTGTGGGTGGTATGCAGGTGACCCACAGGTTCATGTTGGACCTTAACCGGAAAGGTTGACTCGCCAATCAAGCAAGACCAGAACCATAGACATTCCAGACAGGGCTAGGAAAGACCCCCTTCCTGATACAGTGGGGGGAACTAAGGCACAGGACAGGAATGACTTCCCTGAACTACGTGGCCAGTTTGAGGCATGATCTTTAACAGACCCACCTGGAAAACAGACTCAGTTGAGTGTGCCTAATGCATAAACAGTCAACCATCTATCTCTTAAAACTATAACCACTGAGATTGTTTTTAAAGATAGATGGGCTTGGAAAATGCCAAGTATTTGCCTTGCAAATGTGAGAGCCTGAATTGTGATTTCTGGCACCTCCACAAAAAGCCAGGTAGGTGGCACGCACCTGTAACCCTAGTGGAGTGAGCAGGTAGATAGAGCCGATCTGGCGAGACCTAGTGAGAAACCTTGTCTCAAAGAAAAAAAGGTGGAAAATGTTACTGAATAACAACACTCAAGCTTGCCCTCCTTCCTCTACACATGTGCATACACATGCAAACTCATGCACATGTATGCACAAACATGCACCCACATGTGCTCATGCGTGCATACGCGTGCACACAACACAGAAAACAGGCCATCTCTTTGTTATTGCCCAGCCTGTTACCTCCTTAATGTACTCATCAAACATGTTTCCTTTCTTAAAATACACACACACACACACACACACACGTACACACAATTCCTTATACTAGCCACATGCCTTTCATTTGCTCCATAAGAGAATCTCAACACCACTATGTGACTTCAATGCCTTGCTTAACCTTGCTGAGCCTTGCTTCCCTCATTCATAAAGTGAGGACCATGTTAGGAGTACAGTCAAAGTGGCTGCACATCTGCATTTCTCAAAACAGTGCTGGGACATTGAGGGCTGAATCAGGGTGAGGAGTGCTGTTCTGGCAGCTGCCAGCAGGGGGCCACCAGCAGATGTGTTCATCTGGGACCTCTTACCTTTACTGTGTCTCATAAAAGTCAATGTCAAGTTGTTACAGACAAGTGTCCCACATGGTTGCCAGGCCCACGCATTTGGCTATCCCTCTACCTTTGAGTCGACCCACCCCCCTCCACCACCAAACAAGAGTCCCTGGGGACCGCCAGGCAGTTGGCATGCTCTACTCCTGTCCCCCCTGACAGCCTTTGACACGACGTAATTGCTTCCCCCACGACAACTCCTTTAAGCTCAGAGCTGCTGGCTAGAGCAATTTGCTCCCCATCAATTTTTATTTCCAGATTTTAGAATAAAGGGGAATAAAGCAAGTTACACTGTTACCCAGGAGCCAACACTGCCCCTGCAATAAACATGACGGACCAATGCCTCAAGGACACTGCCAGCCACCCTTCCTGCCTGTAGGACTGACTTTTTTTGGGTTTTGTTTTGTTTTGTTTTTTGAGACAGGGTTTTCCTGTGTAGCTGTGGCTGTCCTAGACTCGCTTTGTAGACCAGGCTGGCCTCGAACTCACAGCCATCCGCCTGCCTCTGCCTCCAGAGTGCTGGGATTAAAGGCGTGCGCCACCACGCCCTGCATGGGACTGACATCTTGATAGTGCAGCAAGGCAGGCATCCTGTCTCCTTCACCTTGACCCAGCTGTGCAGTCTGGGAATCGGGGCAGATGATGCCCATATGAAGAGAAGTGCAAATGTGCTTAGACTTGGGACAGGGAGCCATAGCGATGAAGCCCAGAAGAACGCTTGCCAGGCATGTGCAAAGCCCTCGGTCCAGTCCCCAGCAGTGCATACACCAGATGTGGCTGTGCGTGCCTGTAATGCCCATGCTCAGAGGTAGAGGCAAGAGGATCAGAAGTTCAAAGTCACTTTGGCCACATAGTTTGAGGCCAGCCTGGGATACATGAGATTATGCTTGCCTTTTTTTTTTTTTTTTTTTAAAGAAATGCCAGCTACACTTGGAAAGGGGTCCCCGTGTGCCAGACGCAGCATGAAACAGCCTCCATGAGCTGCCTTCATCAACCCACTGCAGCCTCATAAGATGGCAACGGCTATTGTCCCCATTTCATAGATCAGGAAACAGGCTCAGGATGGGTGCTCCAATGGGGTTACCTCCTTGCATCCCTTTTCCTATCTTCCTCTGATATCTCCACCCTTCTCCCTGTCCCCTCTCCCTCAGTTGGGTCACTCTCCCGCTGTCAACCTTTCCTCCTGAGAAACCCAGTTGCTCAGCATCTGAGGCTCCAGGCTTATCTGCTAAGAAGGACCTCCCAAGTTGCCACCTATAATCACTTTCTTCTTAACTGAGTTTTTCAAGGCCTCAAGGGCCAGGAGCTCCATGCATTCTAGGAGGTTCTAGGGAGCTAGGAAAGCTCAGAACATGTACCCACAAGTCAGACCATGACCTTCCCTCAGCATGAGGTTTGCTCCCTAGAGTTCAACCCACCCCAGCCTGGGCCACACTAGCCTCTCCCAGCTTCCTTGCGCCCCAGGAACCTGTGCTCTGCCAGGCAGTCAACATGAACCTGACAAAGGGGAGCAGATGATGAAGAGGCAAGGAAAGAGCCCTCCTAACAGAGAATGGTGCTGGTCCCAGCTTAATGTCCCAGAACTAAGCCTGTGTGGGAGGAGCCTGAGGGCTGAATGGAGGATGAACTCCTGGTAGGAGGCAACACAGAAGTGGGCGGATGGATGGCTCAGGCACCTGGGCAGCACACAGACCTCAGCCCAGGTCATGTTCAAATTCATAGTTGGGCACAGATTGTACCACCCTGAAGTGGTGTGTTTAGCCACAAGTCCTTGTTAACGACCAGTCTTGCCCTGAACTATCCAGGGACAAGCATTTTCCTCACCCTCAAACATCAGAGAGCCCAGTGGGGGCAGTAACTATACTAGAACACAGATTCCACCTGCACCATTGAGAGGAGCTCTAGGAAGGCTAGATGGGAGGGGTGCCAAGGCCTTGTACATTCAGTACCATGATCATAACGTCCACTGTGGGCATGATGGTGCAATAGTTGTTTGTCCCAGGTCCTCACTTGGCCACAAGGTAGAGAAGGCCTTTTCCCCTTTAGCTGCAGTTCCCATCACTCAGGTACTCCCTTCCTGTTTTCCCCTCAGTGCGTGCTTTCCACCGGGGGACTCTGAGCTTCCACATGCAGCCTCCTCAGTAGCATGCCTTGCTCCAAACCTCCTACAGGCTCAGAAAGCCCAGGCTGGGCCCTAGAGGCTTCCTTAAGCATGTATGTCTCTTTCCCCTTCATCTACACCCGTCTGTCATACTCCCTGTAACCTGTGGTTGCCCGCTGGTTCCACTGCTCTCTGAACCACTCGCTCTTTGATCCCTCAGAATCCTAACACTTTCTCCAGAGCCTCCATCAGTAGCTCTTCTCCCTTGAGATACGGCCACCTCTGGGAGGCACTTAGAGCAGCAGCAGCAGCCTGCCACACTTGACCCCTGCTCACCACATGGCCACTGTGGCCCCATCCTCAGTCCTACTTCACTTGCGTTGAAGAAGTCGTCTCTGCATGTGCTATGCATTGCCACAGAGTCAGGAGGAGCATGGATGTCTCCTGGCTATAACCTCCCACCTAGGATGGTTATCTGCATCCTTAGTAGGAGGGAGGGAGGCACATAGAAAGCTCTATGCTCTCAGGTCTCACCACTGGAGCTTCCTCCCACCTATACCATCCTTTCTAGTCCCCGTACCCCCAATTTCTCAGCAGAAGCCCCACCATTCTTACTTGGTTTGAGGAGCTGCTCCAAGGGCCTAGGTGATGATGAATGCGAAAAGTATTACCGAGCAACACCGGGGCTCAGTGGAGCTGTTTAAAAATGCATTCTGCCATGTAAATTTCTGCTCCATCAATCCTTATGACATGTCAAACATTGCTATTGTTTCCTGAACAAATTGTGCCTGGTGCCCTTCTCTGCAGATCTGTGCACGGGAGCAGAACTGCACTCGACGCCTGCTAAGTCGCTGGGACCCAGTGCCACCTGCAAGGTAGCCTGGCAGCTGGGCCTGCTGGGCTTCAGAGCTGAAGGCCCCTGTGCACACGGTCAGGGAGTCTGGATGTGTGCGCGTGACTAGAGTGCAGGTGTTGGGTGAGGAGTGACTGTGCATGTGCCTACAGGCATGCTGGGAGAGATGTCCAGGTGGCTGCAAGAGGCAGGGAGGGGATATAGGGACCAATGGGAAACACTTGAGACTAAAGAGGAGTGTGTTTAATCTGTGTGGCGCTATGTTAGTAACCTGGGAGCTCTCTGTCTGCTGCAGACAGACAGGAAAAAAAAAAAAAAGAGAGATTTCTGGAACTATATACAAGGGAAAGGCAGGATACTGGGAAGAGGGTCTGTTTGAGACCCAGAGAGAGACAGAGCGGGAGGGAGAGAGAAACGGTGTATGTATAAAGACTTAGGGAGATGCAGAAAGGGAAAAGTCATAGTGAGGGATGGCTTTTAGGCTAACAAAAAGGGGCTGAGGTGTTGGCTTGGGTACAGATGAGAGGCTTGTCCCATCAGTAAAAGAGTCAGCGTGGGAGAATGGGGAAATAGAAGGATCCAGAGGGTCCTAGAAACCTACAAGAAGAACATCATGATGCACGGATCTGGGTCCAGGAGTCCTGCTCAAACTATGGCACCAGCCAAGGACAATACAGGCAGTAAACTTTGAACTCCTACCCAGATCTAGCTGATGGACAGGACATTCTCCACCGTTGAGTGGAGAGTGGGGTCTGAATTTCATGCGAACTCTGGTGCCCCATTTTTTACCATGTCCCCTTGATGGGGAGGCCTGGTGGCACTCAGGAAGGATAGCAGGTTACCAAGAAGAGACTTGATACCCTGTGAGCATATATAGGGGGAGGAGGTCCCCCTCAGTCGCAGACATAGGGGACGGGAGTAGGGGGAAAGCAGGAGGGAGGGAGGAATGGGAGGATACAAGGGATGGGCTAACAATTGAGATGTAATATAAATAAATTAATAAAATATTTTTTTAAAAAGTCAGCTATCAGAGTGCAACATCCTGGAGGGGCGGGGCTGTGTTTAGAAGGAGGCCCAGAGCATGGCCATCTAGGGCTGGTGACATCAGGTGGGAGTCAGTGGAGTTTATGGCTCAGTAATAGCAGATAAATATTAACAAGGCCAATTAAGGTCCCATAGGGAGGTACAGGGACAACTGTGTGGGGATGTGTGCGAGGAAAGGGTACTGGCGAAGCAGGTATCCTGGGCTAGGACACTTGCTGCAAAGCAGACTACCGGAAGTGGGCGAAAAAGATTCTTCACGAAGACTAGCTGGGTAAGAGGGTACTACCGGGGAGCACATGGGAGGACCTGCTGCCAGTTGGCATAGGGAGTCCCTTGGAATCTCTGTAGGATACTGGGCTTAATGTGAGTCCTAGACCTATAGGCACAAGGAGGCCTGTTTACTGAGGGGTGGGTAGGTCAGAGAGTACCTGTTCTCACCAGGATGCCCCAACCCTCATCACAGACGTCGTGGTTGACTACACAATATCCCCTCCCTTCAGATTGGGCCTAAAACACCACATAGATCATACTCAAGCTTGAGCAGAGCTATGGGGCCTTCTTTGGAAGTCAGTGGAAGGCACCTCTTTTTTTTTGTTGTTGTTTGGTTGGTTGGTTGGTTGGTTGGTTTGGTTTGGTTTGGTTTGGTTTGGTTTTTCGAGACAGGATTTCTCTTTGTTATCTTAGTCTTCCTGGACTCGCTTTGTAGACCAGGCTGGCCTCGAACTCACAACGATCCACCTGCCTCTGCCTCCCGAGTACTGGGATTAAAGGCTTGCACCACCATGCCCAGCTGGAAGGCACCTCTTGAGGAGTCCTAGGGCCCTGGCTGAGGTGCTGTGTCTTAGAAGAGCAAAACCCATGCTATACAAGCTGTCTCCTCTCAGTCAAGGCTGGAGGGACACCCGTGCAGGAGCAGAGCTACTGAGACCATAGGAGAACCCTGCCTGTAGGGGCCACCTGGCTCCTCTAGATGAGAAACACCAGACTCCCTCCCTCTGTTTGCAGGAGGAACAGGAAGGCACATGGTTAGACGCTCAGGCTTTGGCTGCCGCCTTCATATTCCAGCACTGTGGCTGTGTGACCTTGGACAAGCTAACTGACCTCACAGAGCCCAAGGTCCCCCCCTTTATCTGTAGAATGGGGGTCCCACAGAGATATTGAGAAGATGGAATGAAAGCGTAGAAAATCTTTGTGGAATCTGTGGCCTCTACTGAAATGCTCAAAGCAAAAAACAAAAAACAAAAAAAACAAGACATACCGCCCCTCCCATCAATGCACCAAGCAGAGACGTAATTTTGACTAGTCTGGGGACCATCCCCTCCCCCTCTCCAGGCTCTCCAGGCTCTCCGCTCACCTTGTCTTACCCTTTGGAATTTTCTCCCTGTGTGTATTTATTTTTTTTTTTTCCCTTTCCGTCCACAGCATAAAATTACACTTGTGCTGGCACTGTCCATCACGAAAATAAGCACTGTGGCCACAGTCATGAGGCGCAGATGCGGAATGCACTTCGCCAGGAAAGCAGTGCAGGGCAAGGTTAAGGGGATGCCTCAGAAACCAGGAGCCCCGGCAGCTCAGCCTAGCATGACTCCATACGGGGAGGCATGTGAGGCAGAGGCTGACCACAGTGGCAGGTGCCGACCACATGACTAGGAACTGACTGACCATGGGGACAAGAGCTGTCTACAGGCCAGGCACTAAACCCAGGGCAAACGCTGACCAAAAGGGCGAGGTGCTGACCATGGGGGCAGAAGCCAACCAAGAGGCTATGAGCTGGCCAGGGAGACAGGTGATTCTGACCCACCTTCATTCTTCCTAGTCTGTGGAGGGCCCAGTAGGGGAAGTAAAGATGTCCTGAGTCCCCAGGCCTGGGTCCCCTGCTATGCACAGCCAGTAATTGTCCTACAAACACCAGGCACCTGACTACAGAACCTTCTGCAGTTCAAATCAGCCTCACCAACCTACCCTCCCACCCAGAACCCATTCTCCACTGTATTTCCTCGTGCCTCTAGCCACTGTCTGTGTTCTGCTGCCTAGCTAGTTCCTTCTCAACCATCTAGCTCCCTATTCCAATTGTCCCCCTTTCAAAGAGGACTTGATACATTGGTTCCTGGCACATTGGAAAAGCTATGAGGAATTGGCTGAGTAGTAAGAGAAGGCAGGCAGGTACTGTGGGCAAACCTCCAGGTAGAACAGCCATCCTCCATCTGTCCCTCATGTCCACTGGGCCCTGCCTGCAGTACCCACCCCACCCCACCCCCACAAAGAGTCATTCAGCCTCCAGGCTGTAACCAGTTGGTCTTTAAAAGCAGTCAGAATTTGAGGTGCTTCATGAACCCCAGGTTGCCCCGATCAATCTGCATGGCTCCTTTGGCCACAGGAGTATCTATCTGCTCATGGCCGCAGGTAGCAACAAATTGGAACTGAGCTTCTCCTTCACCGGGAGGGAAGTGGGGGCTTGTGAGTAATTTTCAGGACCCCAGATTGTACCATGCGTTCTGAGAGAGATGTGACAAAAGACTCCTGACCAAGGCCAGTGAATGTTCAGAGAGCTCACTAAGGGAAGGGGCATCTTGGGTGGGTCCTAATGGGTAGGTAAGAGTTTGGGAGGAAGTGATGGAGTAATGTGAGAAGAGGAGAGTTTGGGATGCATCCGGGAAGATGTGGCTAGAGGAATGAAAGGCTGTGGCTGGCCTCAGCATCAAGATGCTGTTCTAGATTAGTTCATCAAGTAACAAGGAGCCATTGAAGGTCCTTTTTTGTTTGTTTGTTTTTTAACAGAGGACAGTAATTTTTAAAAATGATTTTATTTGTATGTGTGTGTGTGTATGTGTGTGTGTGTATATATATATATATATATATAGTGTGTGTGTGAGTGTGTGTGTGTGCGTGTGTTGTGTTGTGTGTGCAGGTGCCTATGGAGGCTAGAAGCTGGCATCAGACTCCCTGGAACTGGAGTTATAAGCCTGATGTGGGTGCTGGAAACCAAACTCAGGTCCTTTGGAAGAGCCTTGTGTTGTGCATGGGACTCAAAGGCTTTGCCAACAGAGTGAGGCCATACATTGTGCCAAAGGGCTAGCATATTGGACTTCTGCTCCATCACTACACAAGGCAGTGCACGTTGAGTTGCCAGGGGAGCCATGCTCGTTGCCCGGCAGCAAGCTTCTTGAAGCACTTGCTAGTGCCCCTAAATCCTGAGCCATCTCTCTCGTCTCTTTAGAGGATAGTCACTTTGGCCATCAGATTTTGTATCTTGCCCCTGGGACCCATCAAGAATCTTGACCCACTAGTGAAATGTACTACGTACATATGTGCCAACCCAGCAATAGAGGAGAAACAAGATGGTGTAGTGGCCGCTACACTAGTACCAGAAGCGGGAGCTGGATAATAGGTGAGGGGTTTACCTAGAACCCAGGGTTGCCTGGGTAGCTGCGAGGGGGGTGAGTGTATGATCCGAGACACCTGTGTGACCAACTGTGCCACCTCCCCACCACCCCTGCAGCCACCTGCCTGACCTGGAGGCCCCGGGAGTCTCCTGCAGGACACCCATGTACTCACTTCTAGACTCTGCTTGAGTCTGGACGGGAAGTTTATGCTCTATCTAAAGGCCTTTAACCATGCCCTTCTGTGAGCTGAGAAGGCCTTTGACCACACCCTTCTGTAAGTTGTGGTCTGTGTGTCACTTGATATGGCAATGGGTTTCAGGTAGCTGTTGTGAGAGTCTGGCAAAGGAGATGGCTTATTGGGTGCCAGAGCAGATGGAGCTGGGCAGGATGGAGCAGGACCAGCAGCTGCCCAGTTGCACAGGGTGGCAGATGGGCAGTTGGGCTGGATATCTAGCTCCAAGGGTAGCGCTCAGGGGTCCTGTGTCCCTCAAGGCACCAAATGGGTTTAAATGGGGATGTGAAGACAGGTAGCTAAGCATTATGGAACTTGTGTTTCCTCATTGGTAAACGTTGCTTTTCCACAATAGAGACCAAAATACCTGACAGAACAAGTTAAGGGAGGCAGGAGCTGTTTCAACTCATCACTTCCGTGGGTTCACCCCATAGTCATTTGGTCTCCTGCCCTTCGGCAGAACATCGTGGTGACAGGAATGTGTGATGGATGCCATCCTTCAGTACTTGAAGAATGCACACAAGAACATGGCAAGAAAGGGCCAGATGCAATGCACTCCGAGGAACCGTCCCCACTGCCCTACCTCCTCCATCTAGGCTACAGCACCCAAGGTTTCTAGTACCATCCAAAATACCATCCCCACTGGGGACCAAGCCTTCAATGTGGGGACATTCATATTGAAGCCATAATGGGGGATGGGTTATAAGTGCATGGTAGGGATGTGGTAACAATTACAGAGACTCATGGGGCTGAGAGGATGACTCGGCCAGTGCTGTGCACAAGCATGGGGATCTGAGTTCGATTCCCAGCACCCCCATTTAAAAACTGAGTGTGGTGGCTCAGTGCTGGGAGGCAGTGACAGAAGGATCCATCCTGGGGCTCGCTGCTAGCCAGCCTCGCCTGGTCCCAGTGAGAGACCCTTTCTCAAGCAAGGTGGATAGTTCCTGAGGAAGAATTCCTGAGAATGACTTCTGGTCTCTACACACAGATGTGCATATGCACATATTCCAAGAACTCACACACATACATACATATAAACATACAAATGCATATATACATCCAGACAGACAGACATGCATGTTCACATACTCCACAAATACACACATATACACATACAGACAAACATTTATACAAACATTTATACAGACAGACACAGATATGCATGAGCACATAAGTCACAAACATATACACATAAATATATATTTACTTATGTATACATATACACATATACATATGCACACATGCATGCTCATGCACACATACTCCTACATGTGCACATATGTACACAATATATACACATGCACATATATGTGCACACATGTACATATATACACACACATAAATATACACAAACACATGTGTGCATATACACACAGATGCATATACATGTACATATGCACACACACAGATACCCATACTCCTACATATGCACACATATACACAATATCACAAACATGTGCACATACACACATATATACACACATGAACATATATACACATACTCACAGACACACACACAGACTCATATCTTATTCTGCACCATGCAGATGGGCACAGATGTAGTTACAGACAGACACACAAGTACCTCTCCAGACCCCAGGTAGGCTTCAAGTAAATCTGTCAACTTGTCTCCATCCTGCATTAGGGGCTCCCAAGCTAAAGGGGTTGTATGTTAAAGCATTAAGCAAGACTGGGTTCAAGGCAGGCAGGAGCAGGTGAGACAGGCCAGACAAGGGCCCTAAGATTGGCACAGAGCAGCACAGCCTACTCTGTCCTGCAAGTTGTGGTCCAGCCTGAACTGGAGGTGGCTGCACAAGCCGCAGGGGCTACCCTAGCCCTCCCCCATCTGACAGGGCACAGAATTCTCGACCTCATCTTGGCTTCGTGCAGCCAAAAAATGAAAGCGGGCCCACGCCTTGGTGCTGGGCCTCCGTATTTCACACAGTCATTGGATGGTGACACCAAAGGGCTCACGAATGTCCCCTTGTCATCATCGGTGGCCTGAGCAGGCAGTGAGAGGCCCCTAGGGACCAATCAGACTCTTTGAAAGCTACACTGAGTCCAGCCTACCCAGGGAAGGAGGATGGGCCGTGGGGGAAAGGTCAGTGTGTACATTAAGATGGTCTCAGCTGTTCCCCGGGGGCTCACCAGTGGACTCGCCTGGACCTCAGCTGTTCGAGGCCCAAACTCCAGAGTGAAGGGACTAGCACAGAGAGGCTCAGCTGTTCTTCCTGACTCAGCAGTCCACATGCAATTCTGTGAGGCTCCTAGGAGTGAAGGACAAGTCCCCAGACCTACATGGATGCTTCTCCCAAGGCAAGGATGTATGTGTGGCTGCTGAGTCCCTTTTGCTCTTCTCCTCCCTGGGTGGCTCCCCTCCCTTCCCTTGCCTTTCAAAACCTTCTGTATTAGTCAGGGGAACAGAGCCAATAGACTAAATATGTATTGAAGGTCAGTTTATTAGATCGGCTTACATGGCAAGGTCTAGGTTTTCCAACAATGGCCATTGTACATGGTGAACGGCCATTGTCTACAAGGCTGCTTAGTCTACAAGGCTGGGTGCCTCAGCAGTCCCAACTAGCACTGAAGGTCTAGAGGATTCCTGGAGAGTTTCTGATATTCAGTCTACTTGGAAGCCCAAAGATGCTGGGTTCTTATATCAGTGAGAAACCAGCAGCAGCAGCAGCAGCAGCAACATTAAAGTGGAGGAACTTGCCAGCAAGAGTGAAGCCATACAGGCAAAATTGAGGTTTCCTTCTTCCACCTCCTTTTATGTGGGGGCGCTACCTACATCTAGCATGTCTTCCTACTTCAAATAACCAGCTAAGAAAATCCCTCACATGTGCCCAGCCGCCTGTCTTTTTTATTACAAATCCACTCATGCTGGCAAACATAATTAACCATACTTCTTCCTCTCCTTTCTCTTTGTTTCCCTTCCTACATTCCTTTTCTTATTAGATGTTGCCCATTCATTTCTAGGCACCGGAAAACACCTGTCCCTACTGTGTGTCAGGTACTATGCCAGCCAGAGCTCAGCAGGTGGAGGCCCAGCTCTGTAGCATCACCAGCCCTTTTCTCAAACAGAAGGGCATGCTGTTTGGTCTCATGAGAGACCACTAGCCTGGATCTTGGGTCTCTACCTGACTCTGACCTCCACCAAAGGACTCTATGACATGGCACCAGTTTTTCCTCAGACACAGAAACAGTGCTGATACCTAATGATGCCCTGAATGCTGGTTTGCCCATGGGACTCATGGGTAGAAGGAATGAAATCTTCCCAATCCTCCGTTCTCTTCCATCCTTTGAAGGGAAGAGCAAAGGCATCACCAGGGGAGCTGGTGTTGCCTCTCGCCTGGATTATTCAGGCTCCTTTCCTTCTAGAACAGTCCTCCTCTTGGGTTAGAGGAGGCCACGCAGAAGCCAGGGACCATGTGATACAAAGTGAGCTTTGTTCTGTTTCGAGCTGTGAGCCTTGGGTGAACTATGGACCTTTGTGGTGTCTCAGTTTCCCCATATGTCATTTGGGTTTGTTATAAGAATAGCAGCTCTGTGTGGGGGAGGTAATAAGTCACTGGTAATGGGTGATTGTCGTGAGGAATGGCTCAGGCAGAGGAGGCCACCAGGGAGTCAATGCACTCATCCGGCACACACTGAGAAGCTTAACCCAGCTCTGAGCCTGGCTGGGGTCATGGTGGAGAACAAGAGTCTGTCTGCACACAGGCTCTAGGACCATCGCTGTGGGGACATTGGGTGGAAACCGGGTGCGAGAGGCAGTGCCCTAAAAGCAGGCAGCCTGGAGCCCTCAGAAATGGCATCTTTATGAATAGCCACATTTTCTGGTTAACTAAGGTCTTAATTCTCTGGGTATAAACATATTTTTCATTTCATTCATTTGGGATAGAAATATATTATTCATCTATCTGCCTTCCGGAACTAGATATACCGAACACGCATTAGCTTCTCATGAAAATTCAGGTTTATTATAAAGAACGTAGAATTTAATAGATTTCATAGAATCTGGGAGCTTTAAAAAAGAACCTCAGAAAATATTGAGCAGAAAGGCATTAAAACGTATTTTTAGCCGCAGTCTCTATTCACATGCAATCTTCGAGAGGAGCCTGAGAATAAAGTGAGCCCCAAGGTCGGCCCAGGCCTTTCCCAGCTGGCACCTGGGGGCAAGCCATAGCTATCCAGACCCAAAGCTTCAGCCTAGGAAGGACCCAGAGTTCACGTCTAGGAAAGGGCCCTGTGTGGGCAGACTGCCACATATGCAAGGCAGAAGAAAGGAAAGAAAGGAACTGAGGGCGTTCTTTAGCCTGCATTGTGAATCACAGCCCTGTCCAGAGTGAAGCAGAAGCCATAAGCCCCATCCCCCAAAGCCTTCCAGAAGGACCGTGCTCTCCAGCGTACCCTGACAGCTGTCTGTGGCCATTGGCCACGCTTGCTGGACAGTGTGGCAATTTGCTTGGGCCACAGGAGGCATATAGAAGTGACACAGGTTGCCCAAGGCCCTTTCCTGGCCTGCCAGTGACAATCTCATCTTTTACCACTACAGGCAACAGACAATGACGTGGGAACTTTTGGGGAAGTCAACTACTTCTTCAGTGATGACCCTGACAGGTGAGTTCCTGCCTCATGCCCCTTGGCGGCAGTCGCCTGTGACTCAAAGCCCAGCCAAACTGCTCTGTGTCCCCGGAAGCTCCAGAGATTGGAACTACGGAGCAGTGATTCCCACCTTTCCTAAAGCTGCGAGCCTTTAATACAGCTCCTCATGTTGTGGTGGCCCCCAACCATAAGATTATTTTTGTTACTACTTCATAACTGTAATTTTGCTCCTTATAATGAGTCATAATGTAAATATCTGTGAGATGCAGGATAGCTGGTATGTGACCCCACCCACCCAAGGGGGTCACGACCCACAGGTTGAGAAGCACTGCTCTAGTGTGAGATTATTTGTCCCACTCTCACTGGAATAAGTGGGAGGAGCCCCTGAGCTCTGTGGTACAGGATTTCTCTGGACATAGATTTGAGAGTGGAGAAGCAGGCACCTATGAAGCTCAGAAGTTCTAACACTGCTACTTCTGACAGCAGCATCCACAGAGAACATCTGCGGCCTGACTGTGCACCAGGCTATTTGTCAAACATTCGCCATGTATTAGCTTGGGTTCTGGATCACCCATTGCTACTGATAGGGAACTCAGTCCCCCAACACTCTGTCATCACTTCCATCTGACAGGAAATTCCAGCTTGGAGAAGCTGAATTCCTTACAAAATTCACACAGCCGGTAGACAATGGGGCCTGGCCTCTGTACGTGGCCTTTACTGCCAGCATGCAGCAGTTACTAGGTGGATTACTTACTTGTCTCGCTGTGTGTGTGACCTGTGCTACCCTGCACATAGTGGCAATGTAGTCCTTGGCTAAAGTTAATTGAGCCCTGACTTCTATACCCATGTGCAAACAAATACACCTGCGCAGGCGCTCATCCACAGCTTTGACCCTGGCGTCCTCTCCCTCCTTCCTACCCGACACAGGTTCTCGCTGGACAAGGACACAGGGCTCATCATACTGATAGCCCGGCTGGACTATGAACTTATCCAGCGTTTCACCTTGACTGTCATTGCTCGGGATGGAGGTGGTGAGGAGACCACAGGCCGGGTCCGGATCAACGTTCTGGATGTCAATGACAATGTGCCCACCTTCCAGAAGGATGCCTATGTGGGGGCTCTGAGGGAGAACGAGCCGTCTGTCACGCAGCTGGTGCGGCTCAGGGTAAGGCCTGGGAGCCCTGTGCTTGCTATCTCGTTCTCTGAGTTCTTTCAGGAGGTGCTAAAGCGCCATCTACATGCCTGGGGCTCCTCTAAGCATCACCTTCTGCCCCTGGAGACCCAGAAAGGACACATTCAGAGTGTCTACCTCAATCCAGATGGCATGTCATTTAGTATAAAGACATCCTCATGTCCCTTACAAGGCCAAAGAGAGGGTGGGGTAGCAGTCCCTTTGCAAGGCCACCATCGGAGCATCAGAGGGGCTGCTAAGTGGGCTCGTTAGGAAAGGACTTGCCATTCAAATACAAGGATGTGAATTCAGTCCTGAGCACCCTGTAAAAGCTGACTCACACCTCGATTCCCAGTGTTGCAGGGGGGTTTGGACAGGTGAAACAGGAAGACCCTTGGTAGCCAATTGACAAGGTCCAACTTTAATGAGAGAGACCCTCTCTCAAAATATTAAGCAAAGAACAAGAAAGACACCTGATATCAACCTCTGGCCTCCGTGCACACTCACACAGGTGCACATATGTGTGCACACACACTTGAGCATGGACACACACATATAGAGTAGCCACAGAGACCACCAAAGGGAAAGCAGGAGAGAGATGGACAGGGAAGACAGCCCGTGGGTAGAGAGTAGGGCTCACCTGAGTTGGAGGCTCTGTTCTTTCCATGTTTTCCTGAAGCCAGTCCCTAGTGTACGGCAATGATCTCTAACCAGAGACTTCACGTCCCCCCTCCTCTTCTCCATCCTCATGCCCAAAGTGACAGGACCCAGGGCCTCTCCCTGGGCCTTGCTTCTGAAATAAACAGCAATGGAGGCAAGAGTGAAGGGTAGGCATGGGGTGCATAAAAGATGGGGCTGTGTGCCACCGAGCCTGGCACGGTTTCACCTAAAGCCCCCTCCCCTTCCCTTTGGCTTTGCCCCAGGTACACCCAGCATGCTCAGAAGCACTGGAGGCTCTTTAGGGTCAGAGACACTCTGGAAAGAGGTTGATTCATCCTCCACAGTCAAAGGAGGAAGGATCCCTGGCCCCTTCCCAAATGCCCGCTTAATTCCATGCTTACGTGCTACATGCGTTTAATAGGGACCTGCTATGCACCAAGCTAGGTATGCTGTGGCACTCAGGAGCCATAGGACCCTGCACATGTGAGGCTGACAGACTAATCGACAGGACCAGTTAATAAGAAACCACAGTGCTCATGAGGGCACTAGCCGGATACACAAGGGCCTCTGTCTTGGTCTGTTTTGTTACTAGAGTGCAATGGCTATGGCTGCATACTTTATAATGAAAACAAAGCAGAGGGGTGGGAGGGGGGGCATGGTGTCTAATCAGTTTGTCCTCTGATTATGGCCCCTTGGCTCCCTCACAGTGTTGTAGACAGCATCACACAGCTAGATAGGAAGCAAGGCAGATACAAGGTCGGACGTGCTTTTTTTTATAGTAACTTGATCTTAAGGAAACTGACCAGGGTCCCCTCCAAATCGACATTAACCCATGCTGGTGGCAGAACCTCCAGTTGACCAAAACCACCTCCCACTAGGCCCCACCCCTTAAAAGTTCTACTTCCTCTTACTATCACACTCCTGGGGACCAAGCCATCAGCATATAGACCTTCAGGGACAAACTGATACCCAACCATAGCAGGCTTATCTCTGGGGAGGCATCTCTATCCTGAGGGGTCAAGGTCTGGGACAGAGAATATGGGATACTGACGTGCCAGGTATCATCTGGGGGACCCAGCCCCGCTTTCCAGGCCTCCAACCTGGCATCTCCACTTTCCAGCCCACCTCTGTGCCCACACATGGAGGGAACAGAGTTTTTTTTGGAGGAGAACCAGAAAATGGGTTCCTGTAGAGGAACAAGAGGGTCCCTGAGGTCCTGGGCCAGGAGATGACCTGAGCTACATCATCTAACAAAGAGCTGAGAGGAGCTGAGCTGCCTCATCACCACCCTCACCTGTCCCCAGGCATTTGGTGGGCTCACCAGGCCCTGTCTGCCCTGTTCCTTGCAGGCAACAGATGAAGACTCCCCTCCCAACAACCAGATTACTTACAGTATCGTCAATGCATCCGCCTTCGGCACCTACTTTGACATCAGCGTGTATGAAGGCTATGGAGGTACGAGTGGGCCGGGGCGGAGGGCCCAGCTGGGTAGAGGTTTGGTGACACCCTCACAGTCATTGCCCTTTCTTGGGGTTAGGGTACCCTCTATCTCCCATACTCCCTACCCTTTTCTGGAAGCTTCAGGGACCCCTGTGGCCAGATGTCATATCTCCCCAAGGCCAATAGCTATCTCCCACCAGCCAGAACCTTTCTCTAGGTCTTAGGCCCATAGCCAGCCATGCAGGTACAACTAGAAGCCTGAGGTGACTAGAGTACATGGAGGAGGCTGGCTGGCTGAGCCTCACTGTCCATTGGGCAGGTCTGTGTGTCTGCCCCCCAGCCTTCTCTGGCTGCAGCCTTTTCTTGAGGGTATAGCCTCCATCTAAAGAAATGGTGGAAGAACCCTTCCCCAGCACCCATGTTCTGTAGAGTTCAAAGGAATGATGGCCAAGTCACCTTGTTAACCACGATAGTGGCCAGTTGGTGGGGTCAGCACAGAGCCAGGCACTGGCAGTCACTAAACCGAGTGAAAGGCCCAGGAGGCTTACCGCACTGCCTCTGCCCAAGGGAAGTGTTGCAACTGGGTGGCTGAACTCTGCTTACTAACATCCTTGCTCCTGCTGTTCCAGTGATCAGTGTGAGCCGCCCACTGGATTACGAACAGATACCCAATGGGCTGATATACCTAACAGTGATGGCCAAGGATGCTGGCAACCCGCCTCTCTACAGCACCGTCCCTGTCACCATTGAGGTGTTTGTAAGTATCCGGGTCACTAGCCTTACTCTTCCAGGATGAGGGGCAGTGAGTGCTTCTGAGAGTACCAGAGGCCTCACCTCAGTCTCGTGGTAAAGGGCTGTGTCCCCACTACAAAAACTGTCCCAAATCCTGCTCCCAGAACATTGTACCATTGCTTCAGCTGCCAAGCCACCTGCCTGCATGGCCAGAGAGACCTAGAGCCCTGGAGCTCAGTGAGAGATGAATGGCCCTGCTTTGGTTCCATGTGACGCCTTAGAGTACCCTCTGGAAAGCAGGGCTGAGGCGAGAAAAAGGGAGCTAGCAGAGGACCCCTTTCTCAGGAGCCACATTCCTTTGAGTCCCTCTTTGTACTTCTCCTTTTTTTTTTCTTTCTCCCTCTGGTCCTCTGAAGATAGAAAGGGGCCTGAACGCAGCCCGCTGCCTGTCTGACATGAATATCAAACACACCTTAGTGCTTTCCTGTCTGAAATTATCAGCCCTTGAATCCATCTCCACACTGGCTCATTTGCCATGTGCCGCTCCCCCAGCCACGGCGTGGCCGGATCGGAATGACACAGAGCGTGGCCTGACAGCAGAGCCCACAGGTCTTTTTCTCCTGGGACCTCCACACACACCTGAGCACATACTGGCATGCCCCCTCCCTGTTTGCAGCAGAAGGTGAATGAATGTCAGTGGGAGTTAGCACAGTCAGGGCTCTGGAGGATTAAATCACACTGTCAGCTGGGACATACTCGGGCGCATGGAACGCAAGCTCAAGAAAGTCCCCAGAGCAGGCTTGCAGCTGGCCTTCCTGTCATAGCCAGCTCCAAGCAGTCTTCTGGGGCAGCCCCACACTAATCCTCTAATTAGCCTGAGGCTGGGACCAGCTTCCAAGCAGACAAGTCTTCATCAGGACAAGAGACTCCTACTAGGGTGGTTCCTGAGGAAGCTCCCAGGAGGCAATGGGAGTAGGACACTAGGATGGCAGGCAGGAAAAGATGGCAGAGATAGAAGAGGTCGGGAGATGTTCAGAGAGTCAGGACTTTGCTCCAGAGAATGGCCAAGGAACAGGAGACCCATGGGAGTCCCAAAACACTGACCTATCTTGAACCCACCACCTCCTCCTGCCTTAAACCCATCAGGGTAGCACCAAAGAGCCAGAAGATGCCCCAGTAGTAATGACCTTGCCTAGTGCTCATCACGTGGCCTGATGCTAGCCATGCCTCCCAGCCTAGCCTCTGTTTCCCCATCCTGATCACAACCCCTGCCCTCCTCAGAACCTTGACTCACCCAGGCCTTCCTCCTACCCGCCACGCCCTGCTGTGCATTCAGTGTGCAAAGAGAAGTGATGCTGGTGTTGTGCCCCCAAAGTGATGAGGGGTGAAAGAGGAGCTGGGCTCTTCCTGGGCTTCTTCCTGGGCTCGTGGGGCTTAGAAACTGCCTCTATTACCCACTAGCTGTGTGTTCTGGGCTTCTTGCCTATCTGAGCCTCAGTTTTCTCATCTGCAGGCGGGGACAATCACGGTGCCTGCTCTTGCGTTACCACGTTACCACGAGAAGGGCTTGAGACCGCCCAGGCAGCCCCTGGCATGTTGCCCATTATCACAGATGACAGGACAGCCAACAACAACACGCCCCCAGCTGTTATGCAAATGAGAGCTCTTGAGGGGCTGGGGGAGGGGCTGACTGAGCAGGACTCTCTAGGTTTGGGGACAGGGAACTAGGAAGGGTAAGGGTGGGAGGGTGGTCTAGTTTCATTCTAGTGCTATGATAAAACACTCTGAACAAAAGCAACCCTCCTTGGGGAGGAGAGGGTTTATTTGGCTTATACTTCCAGGTCACAGTTAACCCCCAAGAGGAAGTCAGGGCAGGAACTTAAACTGGGAACTTGTCCCCTGGCTCACTTATGGTTCATGCTCAGCCAGCTTTCTTTCACGGGCCAGGTCACCTGCCTAGGATTGATGCTGGCTGCTGTGAGCTGGGTCCTCCCCATAGCAAACACCCAGCAAGACAGTCCCTTGGACGGCCGGCCAGTCTATTTATTGACTGAGACTCCACCAGATGACTCTAGGCTGTGTCAAGGTGACTTTTGACACTCACTACGACTGAGGGTGGGAGGTAGGGAGGCAGGTTGAAGTGGTCCAAACTGGCCTAGGCAGGCACTATCAGCCATAGGGAAACTAAAATTCACTGGGCTCCACCATGAAGCCAGCGGCTTCCTGTGTCACAGCCCTTGATAGAGGAAGCTGAGGTCTGTGGAGAAAAAGGAGAAGGGGAGACACTCCACGTGGGGGTTGAGTGCAGACTTCACCACTCTCCAGTTAGGTAAGCTAGTGAGCCCCCCATGGAACAGAAAAGCCCCCATTTTCACACTCCCCTGGCACTGTCAGCAGAGCCCTCAGGGGTTTGCACTTCCCTTGAGCCTACCCCAGCCATCTGGCAGCAGGAGCAGCGGGCAACAAAGACAGGTGCCACTGTGGCTCTGAGAGAACACCCCGCTCGGCTCGCAAGCAGGGCGTTTGGACAGCATAGTCACTCGTGTCTAAGGACCGCACTTGAAAAGGTCACCGCCTTCGGGTTGATTTTGCACGTGGGTGATTTTTAAGTAGCTGTCACTCTGCTAAGCTGCCTCCTCCCTTGGCTAAAAAGATTTTCTCTTGCCTGGAAAAAAAAAAAAAAAAAAAAACCAACACAGAAACAGCTTTCATTGAATAATTGGCGGAGGTCTTCCCATGCAGGCGTGAGGAGAGGTGATAGAGCACCTTCGGGCTTGGGCAAAGAGGAGCAGGTGAGAGGGGCCAGGTGATTCCTTTTCATCCGCCGCTTGTTGGTTTTTAATAAAGAAGTCAAACTCGGTTTGTAGATTTCACATTAGGGGACAATAAGCTTTTATAGAGGGAGCCACTGAATTAGAACTAATAGCGAGTGCAGCGCCAGAATCCGGGGAAATATCACCGCTAATAAGTTTCTGCCTCGTGCTCTGTGGCTGACATTCTCCGTGTTGCTTCGTGCAGCCAAGCAGAAGTCTCAATGTGGATACCCAAAGCACTTGAGCCCATGCCACCAGGAGCCTGGGTGAGGCTCCGGGAGAGCCCCGAGGCTCCCAGTTCCTTGGGAAGAGAGTGAACCTGTACACTAGACAGGGTAGGAAACATCTTTGGGAAGAATTGGAGCAGTTGATTCTGGGAACTCACCCTGCAGCAGGCTGGGGTTGTCTTCAGCTCCAAGGACCAGGTAGCGTTCTGTCATCCCTCTCCTGCTGCCTCATGCCAAAGAAACTGTAGCAAAAAGAGCTCAGCAAGTGCAGGCTCTGTCCCCTGGAAGAGTCCCCAGTTCCCTGCATTCCAGGACTTAGTAGTGGGGACCCACTGAACACTGTCATATGGGAAGATGGGAAGAGCACTCAGCCAGCTCTGAGCTCCTCCTCGCTGCTCTATTGGGCTGAGGAGAGGGGAGCAGAGAGCCAAGGGAACTAGAGAGTCTTCCGTGAAGAGGGCAACTGGGAGGAATTCTTGGTGAGCGATTGCAGAAGTTGGCCATGGTGAGAGTCCCAGAGGCAGGGAAGGCTTGCTTCTCTGATGGAAGAGTTTAGGGAGCTGTGGGCTGCACCTGGCACTGGTTCCCCAAAACACAGGGCTCATCCCTACCTGGTTCAGCCTTTCAGCCAGGCTTCCCACTCCCATCTCTAAGTGCTACAGGCTGGGCCAGAGGAAGAAACACTCTAGAACTGGCAGGTACCAGGCTGTGGGATAAGTTGCACAAAGGATGAGAAATTAGTGCTTATGTGTGATCAGGCTGTCTGGCTAACCCCGTCTCCAGCCAGTCCAGGGCTGGAGCCTAGACTCCTAACCACCACCGCCGGCTCCTGCACACTTCTCTATCTTTGGTTTTAGACGTGCCTTTGTCACTCGCTTTTTAAAATAATTTATTCATTTTTATGTGCATTGATGCTTTGCCTGCGTGTATGTCTGTGTGAGGGTGCCAGGTCCTCTGGAACTGGAGGTACAGACAGTTGTTGTAAGTGCTGGGAATTGAATCTGGGTCCTCCGGAAAAGCAGCCAGTGCCTTTTTTTTTTTTTAATAGATTTATTTGTTTATTATATATATATATATATATATATATATATATATATATATATATATATATATATATATATATGTGTGTGTTTTTACCTGCCTATTCCCCTGCATGCCAGAAGAGGGCACCAGATCTCATTCTAGATGGTTGTGAACCATCATGTAGTTGCTGGGAATTGAACTCAGGACCTCTGGAAGAGCAGACAATGCTCTTAACCTCTGAGCCATCTCCCCAGCCCCACAGCCAGTGCTCTTAACCACTGAGCCATCTCTCTAGCCCTCTTCCTCACTTTTTAATTAATTTTTAACATCTTATGTGAATGGGTGTCTAGCCTACATGGATATCTATGCACCACATGTGTGCCTAGTACCTACAGAGGGCAGAAAAGGTCATCAGATTGCCAGGAACTGAAGTTATAGATAGTTGTGGGTGCTGGGAATTGAACCGGGGTCCTCTGGAAGAACAGCCAGTGCTCTTGACCACTAAGCCATCTCTCCAGCCCTCTCTCTTCATTTTACCAGAGCTCCTAGAACTTTTCACTGTGTCTTAACTTTGCTGGGAGGGAAGGTCAAATGGACACTGCATGGGAGCAAAAGAACTAAGGACCTAGGCTTCTGGTGTAAGCTGGGGTGCAGCTGGAAAGTGGAGTGGGGAAGTGGGGGCATGGGGCTAGGAGCTGTAGACGAGCTGACTGCTGTCTTATTCAGTGTCTGTCTCTAGATCTCATATTATTCCTATCCAACCCTTGCACATTTCCCCAATGACTGTCCTACCATCCCTCAACTTGGCCTGACAGAGGCACTCCTGGCTTTCATAATACCCTAGCCACTGATGATTCATAGAGGCCAGAAGCCCTCAGGGCCACTGTTCCCGAAGTGTCCCCCTTGGATCCCGCCTTGGCTAGTTGGCGAGTCCCTTCCCAGCACACTGACCTGTGCCTCCCTTTCAGGATGAGAATGACAACCCGCCCACCTTCAGCAAGCCTGCCTACTTCGTTTCTGTGGTGGAGAACATCATGGCAGGTACCTGGGGCGGGGCGGGGGGCGTAGAATAGACACAAACAGGTAACTGCAGCCTTGGGGCATACAGCGTTCTGTCAGCTTCCTAGACATCCATGACAAATCAGCGGGGTCTTTAGGGATATCTGGCTATGGTCACTACTGTGTGCAGAACCCACTCCCTGGTTGGACACTGGGTCATGTTCACCTGCAGCCAGTCCAGTGGGGGGAGAATAATCAGAGGTGATTAATTACACAGTCTTGATTGAAGCACATGGCGTGTGGTGAGTTCTGAGACTCGGTACCGTGAGGCAGGTGCCAGGAGCCATGACTTCTGGCGGGGGATAGCTTTGAAGAGTGGTCTGGAAGGGTATTCCTCGATAGGCCTGAGAATGTGAGCCAGCACCACAAGTTCCATGTGTGGGTGGTTCCTGTGCTCAGGGCAGGCTGCCAACTTCACCCTCACCTTCAAGCTGGCCTCCGAGGTTATGCATATTGCAGAGACTTCTGAGCCGTGGTGTAGAGTAAGGGACCATGAGTATCTAGCATAGCTGAACTTAGAGACAGCTGACATCAATACAGCTGGAGCTAGCGGGTACCTTTCCATGTATCAGGGTCAGAGCAGAGCCTCCAGTACATCTCCAGTGTCTGAAGATGAGTGAATTGGGTGCCAGGCTGTGCCCATGCCCACATTCCTGCATGTAGCATCCCCTAAAGAGCATCCCTACCAAAGGCCCTCAATCCTCCCCTCCCAGGCATTCTGCAAAGATGAGGTCTTTCAGAATGACACCTAATTCTCTTCCTATCCCCATGTTCCTGGGATCAAAGAGCACTGAGGCCCCTGGCCACTCGGAAGGGGCCTACCTGATCTCTGCTCTTCCTGGAGACTGTTATTCCTCTGAGCTGCCGCCTGTGCCTGGCACCTATACACCTCTCCCAGGGAGCCTTGCCAGAAGCCCTGCAGGTAAACCCGTATTGGGTCATCTGCAGAGGAAGTGGCTGAGGTGCTCTTCCGAGGGCCATCGTGCTCTAACCTGGGGCTGACACTCAACCTCTGATTGTCCCCAAGAGCAGAAGGGTGCTGCAGCCCAAAGCCTGGGTGGGCACAGCCACAGGACAAACCACTTGTGGGGATTGACCAGGGCTACAGGGATACCCAAACCCCCAAAACCCATGTAGGAATCCATGTAGATGGGGACGAAGAGAAAGGCAAAAAGTCTTTACTGGACATTAACGAGAAAATAAAGTCCTTTATAAATTCTGCTATGAATAAGATAAAATGGGACCCCCCCCAAAAAAATGGATGTAGTAAATGTAAAATAATTTAATTGGGTGCTTTGGGGTTTTTTGGGCTCAAATAAAATCTGGTGTGGATCTGGGTGGATTTGATCCACGGGATAGCCAGGTAAGGTCAGGGGACACTTTGTGCTGTTGGAGGCTGAGCCAGGTGTTGGAGAGGGGGCAGGAAGAGGAGAGGACCATACCCCAGGCTCAGCCTTACCTCTGTGGAGACCTGAGTCCACTGGGCACCCTGCCGTATCCCATGGGTCAGGCTCTCCAGCTCCTTGAGACTTGGTCACTACCGGTCCCAGGATCTGACTCCTGGAGCTGAGGCTCAGAAGAGCAGCATCCCACCTCTCTGTCTTCCCAAAGGAGCCACAGTGCTGTTCCTAAATGCCACGGACCTGGACCGCTCTCGGGAGTACGGGCAGGAGTCCATCATCTACTCATTGGAGGGGTCCTCGCTGTTCCGCATCAATGCCCGCTCTGGTGAGCCCCAAAACCTGCTGCTCTGCATTATCAGGCTGCCCTTCCTGGGCCAGTCAGGGCCGTGCTCTCCTCCCATGCAGTAATAGCTAGCCAGATTTGAGTACCTGCTTTTACTTCTGAAATAGTCACTTCGGTGTTAATTACTCATCTTATCAGAAGCAATCTCACCACAAACACATCCACCAAGCTGTGCCTTTCAGGGGCAGAGTGTCTAAAGCTGCTCAGTTTTCAAATAACTGATACAAACCGTTCTTCAGGGACTTGTGTCACCCGCAAGTATCCTGCCTGTGTCTTGGCTGCTCTCTTGGGTCTTAAATCTGGATCTCTTTCTCTCTCCCTCTCTCTCTCCCTCTCTCTCTCTCTCTCTCTCTCTCTCTCTCTCTCTCTCTCTCTCTCTCTCTCATTTTTTGTTTGTTTTGTTTTGTTTTGAGACAGGGTTTCTCTGTGTAGCCTTGGCTGTCCTGGACTCGCTTTCTAGACCAGGCTGGACTCGAACTCACAGAGATCTGCCTACCTCTGCCTCCTGGAGTGCTGGGATTACAGGCGTACGCCACTGCGCCTGGCTCTGTGCTCCTCTTTATACACACCAGCGCCTTTGAGCTGTTGCATGCACTAGATGGGTAACTATAATAAACACACCTAAAATCAGCCTGTAGGAAGCACAGAACAAAATCACTGCTATTATTTTCTTTTGTGTATTCACCTGGGGCTCCCATCTGCAGCTCGTGTTCCTCCCGAGCAGGGATATCTTTCTAAGACTCTCCGTACACCTCTTTCTCATCTCCTTGAAGCTCAAAG
Source organism: Acomys russatus (assembly GCF_903995435.1). NCBI lineage: Eukaryota > Metazoa > Chordata > Mammalia > Rodentia > Muridae > Acomys > Acomys russatus. Next base: position 38,164,499 of record NC_067147.1, on the reverse strand, counting down.
GGAAAGAACAAGAGCCCAGGCTGTTCAGCCATGCCTAGGGATAACTTGGGGCCCTTTGTGCTCAGTTGGAAGGTGCCTAACTCAATGCCAGAGTGCAGGAAGAATAAAGTATGGTCCTCTTGGGATCCAAGACAGCTGCATGGGCATGCAAGTCACCAGCTTCTGGGGGAGCCATTCCTGTAAATTTAAGGGAACTCTAGATGCCAACAAGTTTATTCCAGCCTCTCAGTGACTCAGAACAACAGGAACATACAGCAATGCGGCAGATGTCCAGTGGATGGGCTTTCACGTGACAATTCTAAACCCAGGTCCCTTCCATATTGTGGCTCCAAGTTCACTCAGAAGGGAGAAAAACATACAAAAGACGTTGTACAAGGCCAGGCCAGAAAGGGCCATCTGTCACCCTCCCTTGGCCAAAGCAAACAGGGACTATGTCACTACAGCAGACAGGGGCTACCTCACTACTAGAAAGCCTGGGGAACAGAGTTCCTGCCTAGTGGTCACCACTCAGCAACAGCTTACCCTAGGCAGGGAGCAAGAACTCTGCGGGTATTGCCGTCCCTGCCACAAGCAGTCAGTAGCCCAGGACTTTCCTGATGTCCATGACTCCTGGGTCAAGGTTGGCCTTCCAGCTCTCCTTCCTGCCCTTTACTCTCAAAGCTCTTTGACAAGATGGCTGGTATTGTTGTATATAAGAACAAAGACAGAAGAGGAGACCTGAGGTCACATGAGTCTCTCCTTCTACTTCAGACCGTCCCCCTCCTCTCAGAGCATCCTCCTTAGCAAGCCGCATTTCTAAGAAACAGCAGTCACACCTCAGAATCTTCCCAGGGTTGGTTCCATGAATCCCAGGGACAGCAAAGCGTTGCCATCCCTGGGGGGAAAATGGTATTGTGTTTGTATTTAACCCCCACATATCCTCCAGCAGCCTTAAGTCATTTCCCAATCACTAAGAACGCTATGTGTGATGTACACTCTGTGTAAAAAAGCTATCATGGGATGGGGAGACGGCGCAGTGCAGAGCGCTTGCTGGGCAATGAGAGAATGTAAGTTCACATGCCAGAACCCACATTAAGCCGGATTCTGGAACGTGTGTCTGTAAGGCTAGTTCTCCTGCACTGAGATGGGAAGCAGAGAATTTAGCTTGAAGATGAGCCAGCCTGGACTACACAGCAATAAGATGGCATGTCAGGACTGACACCCAAAGTTGTTCTCTCACCTCCACAAGTTTGCTGTGGGGCAAGCACAACTACACACACACATACACACATACCACACACACACACCACACGCACGCACACATACACACACACACACACACACGCACATACCGCACACACGCGCACGCGCGCACACACACACACACCACACGCACGCATGCACGCGCACACACACACACATACCACACACGCACACACGCGCACACACACACACATACCACACACACACCACACGCACGCACACATACACGCACACACACGCACACACATGCGCACACACACACATACCACGCACACGCGCACACACGCGCGCACACACACACATACCACACACACACCACACGCACGCACACATACACGCACACACACGCACATACCGCACACATGCGCATGCGCGCACACACACACACACCACACACGCACACACACGCACGCGCGCACACACACACACCACACGCACGCACACACGCACGCACACACACACACACCACACACATGCACACACGCGCACGCGGACACACACACACACCACACGCGCACGCACACACGCACACACACACACCCCACACACGCGCATGCGCGCGCACACACACACACACACACACACACACACACACACACTTGTGCACACAGAGGTGTTTGTCCAGAGCTTGAGATGTTGCCTGATATGTATGAAGCCATGGGTTCTATCCACTCCAGGTGTGGTGGCACCTGCCTGGAATCTAGCACTCAGAAGGTGGAGGCAGGAAGATCAGAAGTTCAACGTCATCCCTCAGCTACATTGCAAGTTCCAGGCCACCCTGGCCACATGAGACCTCCATCTCACAAAACAAAAAACAAACAACAGCAACAAAACCTATTGCTTATATTGTACAAAGAATAATGACAAGAAAAAATATCCCTGTATGCTCAATCCAGATGCAATTTTTAAAGAATTTCTGACCTGAGGGGAGTTTAGTCCACAGATATGGAACCCACAAATAGCATCTCAGGAAACCCAGTGCCCAGCACCATTTCATTTCCCTTCCAGCATCACCCTCATTTTCCAGATGAGAAAAACTGAGGCAAGAACCACGTTAAAAATTTCACTGAGGCCTCTCAGAGCTTAACCAGCTGACCCCAGAGCTCAAATGTCAACTTTTGGGGTCCATAAAGCCATGTTTGTGCTATGTCCTGCTACCCACCCATATCCTGCTATGGGTCGGGGACTCCATCCCCACCCCAGGGCCTACAATAAGGATGCTTTCTGCTGCCTTAACATGTTCTCTACACAAAGGCAGGAGCATTTTCCTCTGAGGTCCTTGGTCGTATTAACCAGGCCTGCTACACAGAGGTGGCCTTAACTGATTCTAATTTCCCAGATGGAAAGGCCATCCATCACAAATACAAGATCGTGTTTAAAACTTTTTACAGATTAATTTTCTAGCCCTACCAATTCATTAATTGATACCACCCAGTGATGAGCGTGGCTCCCTGGGCAGACCTCAGCCAGTCTATGGTTCCTGGCTTTGGCACCTTCATCGCCTTGTCCTCCAGCTCTGGCTCCCACTCAACCCAGGACAGGTGGCTATCTCAGGGAGGGAAATGTGAATATGAGGGGGCTCTGGTGCCCCCAGCTGTCCAAGTGCTCTTATTAGCACAGAGATAAGTAGTTTGCCCCATGTCACACTTGCCTCACAGCTCAAGCAATAGGAGCAAAAAGATGGGTACCACAGACCCTGGAGCAAAAAGATGGGTACCACAGACCCTGGAGCAAAAAGATGGGTACCACAGACCCTGCCTGCCTTGCGGGGGCTCTTTCAATGTATTGGAAATGATCTGTTTGTGAATGCTGGGAGTTTACCTATAGTTTCTTCACTGTGTCTGTGTGTGTGTGTGTCTGTCTGTCTGTCTGTCTGTCTGTGTCTGTGTGTCTGTGTCTGTCTCTGTCGCTGTGTTCCAGTACACGAAGGCCAGAGGCTATCAGGAGTCTTCCTCAATCACTCTCCATATTATTTTTTAAAGATGTATTTATCTATTATTATGTATACAGTGCTCTGCCTGCATGTACACCTGCAGGCCATTAGAGAGCATAAGATCACATTATAGGTGGTTATGAGCCACCATGTGGTTGCTTGGAATTGAACTCAGGACCTCTAGAAGAGCAGTTGGTGCTCTTAACCACTGAGCCTTCTCTCCAGCCCTCCATATTATTTTTTGACAGAGTCTTTCACTGAGCCTGGGGGACCTGGAGTTCACTGATTCAGCTCCCCTGCTTGACCAATGAGTTTCAGAGATCTTGTCTCTGCCTTCCCCACAGCTTTGGGGTCCCAGATGTTAAAGCCATACCAGGCTTTAACATGGGTCCTGGGTATTGAACTCCGGTCCTCATGCTTGCACGGCAGATCCTTTACAAATGGAGCCATCCCCGAGCCCTGCCCAGCTCTGACCAGCTTCTTCTGACAGATAAGAAAACTGAGTCTCAAATAGGTTCAGTCTCCTTCCCAGGGACGGCCATCCCAGGAAAGCTATAGGCAAAATTCAAACCAAGGTCTTTGTTCTCCAAGTAGAAGCCATCCCCCACAGCGCTGTGGGCTGGGGCCTGGCCTAGCCATAGTGAGGTGCTCAGCCCTGCTGGCTCACGGCTGCTCTCTGGGAATGCCATGGTCAGGGTCATGGGGTTAGTGGCTTAGTTTGATCCCAGTGGGAATACTTATACCACTGAAATCAACAACTGGCTTTTGGTCTCTTTGGGGAGCTGTTTGTCAAACACTAGCATAAAACTACCAAGTGGGCTGACAGATAGATGGCTCACAGTGTGAGGACCTGAGTTCAATTCCTACAACCTGCGTAAAAATGCCAGGCACAGTGGCACGTGCTTGTCATCCCAGTGCTGGGGAGACAGACAGATGGATCCTTGGGGTATCACTATCCACCCTGCCTAGTCTAAGCAGTTAGTCCCATGTCCCAGAGAGAGTCCCTGCCCCTAATAGCATGGACTGTTCCTGAGATGCAACACTGAAAGTTGTCATCTGGCATCCACACACGTGAAAACACGTGGATGTGCACATACACACCAACATCAAAGGACTCTCATCAGTGTTCCAGTGATGCCCAAGAAGAAAGAGGGGCCAAAAACACCTGACAAACGTATAGTTTATCTTAAACATGTCTGGTAATAGCTTGTTTGCACACTAAAATAAAAAATTCAGATGATGTTATTAGACCAGTGATGGAGTGTCTGGGAAAGTATTTTATGACTGTTAACTCAGAACTCTGTAGGCTCCCACACTGTAGGCTCACACAGTGTAGGGTCACACACTGTAGGCTTTCGTGCCCAGGCCTGAGCCACAAGCTAACACAAGTGTGAACTCCAGCCTGGGCATCTCCCTCCTGCCACTGTGACTGTACTCCGGGTGACTGTCTGCCTAGATAGATAATCTGGGGCTATTCTGAGTTTTTTTTTTTTTTTTCATGGCCTTAACTAAGTGACCCCCACAATAGCCCTACTGTGAAATTTTCCTGTCATACTTCCCTTCTGGGAAGGTGTGGAAACTGAGGCACAGGGGACTGAAGTAACTATATTGAGTTGGTAAAGCCAGAAAAATAATGTCAAGTCTAAGCCAGAGGCGTTCTGTGAATGGGTCTGGGGATAAAGAGGACCCTTCTACTCTGTCAGCCCCTGCCCCACATCCGCAAAGCCGCCTCATTGTGGTCCCAGCCTCAAAACACAGGTGCCTTGCCCTCTCAAGCACACAGACAGGCCCACTGCAATTGCAGAGGCCCTGGCTGCCATGACTGTGGCCAAGTACAGCTCGCAAATATATTTCTATGTCTACTTCCTTCCCCCTGCCCCGCGTCCTCCCCCACCCCACCTCACTCATCTATCTCTCTGCCCAATAGGAGAAATCACCACCACCTCTCTGCTGGACCGAGAGACCAAATCCGAATACATTCTCATTGTGCGTGCCGTGGATGGGGGCGTGGGCCACAACCAGAAAACTGGCATTGCCACAGTGAGTACCTCCCTACCCAGCAGGCCAGGTCCCTCCTCCCTGCTCACCTTCGGTTTGCCTCATCAGGCCTCTGGGTACCATGTCCTGAGCCAGGGTGAGACACTATCTTCAGAGAGCTGCCATTAGGAAAGAAAGGCCTTGCCACCAGGGCACAGGACACCCAGGAGGCCACAATAGAATCATAATAATACTCCCATTCTACTCCAAAGGCCCAGCAGGGCATGCAACAGAAGACATGGGCCTCCAGAATCCTCAATTCCTATGAGGAAGAGCCAAGCAGCACAAACACTGGGACCCTGCAGGGTCCCCTGGGGACTGGCCATTACCCCATCTATGACCACCTATAGTACTGAGAAATGATGCTGAGTCAGTCTCCGCCTCACTACAAAGGAGCCTCCAGGAGGGAATAGCTTAGGGGCGCTAAGTGAGCTGCTGGTAGCAGAAGGGGAAGTGGGGAACCGAGGAGCGCAAAGGGACCCTGAGATAGGAAGAACACTGTGGTGACCGTTGCGCTAGCCACATCCTGTCCCCTTTCCTCATGCCTGCCTTGGGCTTACCCTGCAGGCCTCCTTCTTCACCTTGCTCCAGGGTCTTCGTGTACCTCACTACCTGCTACCTCCACCCCCTCACCCCCCTCCTGCCATGAGCACCTCCCCTGTAGAGGCTGGCCCTGCTAATAGGAATCACAGCCTGGCCCTGTAAATAACTTACCTGGGGGCAACCATTTGGCTTGTGTCCGAAGCTAGGAAGCTGAAAGGACCCTCTCAGACCTCCGACTGGCCGGGGGGGGGGGGGGGGAGTCACCTTCCCTGAGACCAAGTGGGTGAGAGAAGCCTGGGTCACAACGAGGGTTTCAGACACCTCGTTTATTCTCTGCTCCTCATGGGATGGCACCTAGGCCCCCTCCTTTGGTAGGAACCTGGCCTCAACTTGTCCCTGACAACCTAGGGTCTCCTTGAAACCAGCAGACTGGCAGAAGTGTTGGAAACCAAGACCCCTGAGTGTCCTGGCCCTGCCCTTGCCCTTGTTGGCCTTCGTGGACCACAGCACCCCCTTGTGGCCCACAGGTGAACGTCACCCTCCTAGACATCAATGACAACCACCCTACCTGGAAGGATGCTCCCTACTACATCAACCTGGTAGAGATGACACCTCCGGACTCTGACGTGACCACGGTAAGCACTGCCACCTTTGAACTCCATTTAGTCTCACCTGAAAAGGCTGGTCCCCAAGTGTCAAACGAATGGCCACCCAGCCAGGCCTGCGATGGACCTGCACTCTTTGACAGTTCTCAGTAGCTCTGTTGATTGAACGCCTGTCCTGTCCTCCACTACCCAAGAACGCCTCAAGAATTCTTTCTCATCCTCATAATACTTTCCCAGGGCAGCAGGACTCAGAGCTCAAGGCCCCGGATCCAGTGAGAGGTGGTGCCGGGACTTGAACTCAGGACTGCTGTTTCTTAAATAAAGATTTAGGAACCATTTGGTCCAGCCCTTGTCCCTCTGTGGACTCACAGGATACCTGGCAGAGGCCCAGGTCCTGAAGAGCTGGAGAATCGGGTAGAGCGGGGGGGGGGGGGGCAGAGTCAGTAGCTTTTACATCGAGCTTTGAGAACCTGCCCCACCCACACCTGGGGCCCTGACCTTAGGGTTCTTGTGCCTCACCAATGAGATCCTGAAAGTGACAGGCTCTGTCTGGACCTGAGGGAGAGAATGGAAACCCGGAAGGAAGGAAAATGAAGGGAGGCGAGTGTGGCCATCACCCGCCTAGTGGTGCCCCATGTTCAAGATCTGCATGGCCCTCAGCTGGTGCATCATGTCCCCTTCCAGACAATTCCAAGCAGCAAGGCAGGACAGGCGATCTATGACAGATGGGTTTTCAAAGCCCAGCTGGGGCTACAGTTAGAGATGGCTCAAAGGTTAAGAGCACTGGCTGTTCTTCCAAAGGTCCTGAGTTCAATTCCTAGCAAACACATGGTGACTCACAACCATCTACAATGAAATCTGGTGCCCTCTTCTAGCCTGCAGACACACATACAGGCAAAATACAGTATAAATAATAAACAAATAAATCTTTAAGAAGAAGAAAGAAGAAAAGAAACCTCTATTTAAAGTTCTTGCACGGGCCTTTAGTGCTCTGGGTCCCACGGTTACTCTCCGCTGCCACCTTGTGGGCACCCTGGTCCTGGCTCAAAACCACCTCCACTGCGTTCCCAACTTGGGATGCCTGAGAGCTGTTGTGGAATGCCCACCTCTGAACACCTGCCTCTCCTTGAGTTTCTGAGGAATTCCTCCCAAAGGAAATTGAGAGACAAGTGAGGGAGGTAGCTTTAGTCGGGGACTAGACTGTAGAAGCCTTCGGTGAGCATGGGCTTTGCGCAAAGCCTGTGCTCACTCAGCGAAGTGAGGGACCTCTTATCACCCTCTGCTCAGACTCACCACTGGCTCCCACATGATACAGTGTGAAAGCCAGGGTCAGACTGGAGGGATGGATTGGTGATCAGAGTGTCCACTTCGTGAGTATGAGGACCCGATATTCATAAAAACCTGGGTGTGGCTTTTTACCCATTGTATCTTTAACCCCAGAACCGTGACAGGCAGCACAGGATTGCTAGAGCTTGCTGGCCATTAGCCTAGCTCCAGCTTTAATGAAAAACCCTGTCTTAGGGCATTGTGACAGATAGTTATAGAACAGAACAAATACGCGTGCACGTGCACACACACACAGGCACACGCACACACACACACACACACACACATGCATGCAGTCACACACATACTCATGTCCCTATAGCCTGCAGGACCTATCCATGGTTATCTTGAGCAGATGACAGACAGACAGACAGACAGACAGACAGACAGACATGTATGTCCCAGGCAGCATGACAGACACAGGGTTATCACCCCAAGCTTCTCAGGAAGAAGAGAGCAAAATCAAAATGTAAAAACTTGCTGTATCAAACAGCCACCAAACAGAATATACAGCTTTTGTGATTAGGGAATATAGAGTTTGTAGGGATTTAATTACATGGAAAGACAAATTCTAGGTTAGGCCCTCTAGACTTAAGAACGTTCCCAGAACTTGGTAGAACGCCAAGTTGTATATGATGACTGCGGAGAAACCAGAAGTCAAGTGGCTTATAGGGAAGCCACTTGAAGAGGAATCACCACAGAATTTCCTTAAGTTTCACAACCCCTAAAGCACTTCTGTGAGTGCACTGTAGTGCCTTTAAGAAGGCCCCAGGGCCTTGGGTCTCCCTGCAGCCCAGGTGAGGTAGGCTGTGGCTAGGCACAGGCACAGGTGCCTATAGGAACGAAGAGCTAACAAAGAAGCCAAATAACAGTAAGGAAACGGTGACATTGGGTGGGACCCGACCTCCTCGCCACCTACCTTCCCACACCCACCACATGCATCAACATACATGTGCACACACATGTATTAACAAAAACACCAGGCAGTGGTGGCTCATGCCTTTATTCCCAGGACTCAGGAGGCAAGGGCAGGAGGATCTCTGAGTTCAAAGCCAGCCTGGTCTACAGAGTGAGTTCCAGGATAGCCAAGGCTACACAGAGAAACCCAGTCTCAAAATAAAAAATAAAACAAAACAAAAATAAAAAACACATCTACACATATGTGTACACATGCATCTTACATCCTCATGCACATGCACGGACATATATCAACACAGAATGTACATATGTATATACATACGCACATATGCATATGTACACACACACACACACACACACACATTGACCTTTCCATTTCCGGCATATTCACCTCTTCCTGGCTGAGCACTGGCACAATCCCACCTCAAGGCTCTCTGTTTCCTGACCTCTGTCACACCTGCTCCCTCTATTTGTCCCAACTTAAAATGCCACCTCTGAGAGAGGCTCACTGTGCCCCACCCCCTCCAAACTGTTTCCTTCTGAGAAGTTTCATAGTCCAGGCTTAGTGGGTACCAAAGGACCGGGGTTCTAATCCCGGGGACATCAGTTGTCAACTCTGTGACCTCAAGCAAGTTACTCACCATCTCTGTGTTCATCCTCACTACTTAGAAAATGGGGCTAATAAGAGTGTCCACCTGAACTTACTGTGGTCAGATCTTGTGGGGTACATGTGTGTGTTGTGTTGTGTATGTGTGTGATGTATGACCACTTCAGGTGCCAAACTTTTGCACTCCACCTTGTGTGAATCAGGGTCTCCTGTCACTCACCACTGCATTCCCCAGGCTTATCAGGCCCAAGAGAGTCCAGGGATTCTTTCGTCTCTGCCTCCATCTTGCCCTAAGAGTCTGGCATCTCATACCATGCCCTTTTGCTTCTGACGTTTATGCATGTTCTGAGGATTTAAACTTGGGTCCCTGGGCAACTGCTTTGCCCACTGGGCCATCACCCTGTGACCCCTGTATCAGATTTTGATTAGTCAAAATGCTGGAAGCACTAGGGCCTGGCAGAGGCCACTATCAGCAGTCTCTTTGTCGGCCTCTGTGGCACCTGTCAGGTAGGCCATAGCTAAGCAATATATCTCAAATGCTTGCTGTTTCAGGCCGTGTTCAGCTGCTGGGTTTGGTAAGCTTGGTCTCATCCCCACCCAGCCTCCAGCTCTGTGGCTGGGCTGGCTCTTCCTCCACTGGAGAAAATCCGTTGGTGGCCTCCCAAGGGCTACTCTAGAGTAAACAACACCCATGACTCCAGAATCCCAAAGTGATGGAAATTGAGATTTCCCAGGACTGGTAGCAGATGAGCCTGTGCCCATGTTGTCTCTTCATTCAGTGGCCTCTGAGCTGACAGAGTACATGCATCTCTGGGCCTCGGTGTACTGGACATGTGGGCTCCGAAGGTGTCTTCCTGATGGGCACACACTACAGGCTAGCTGCCTCTCTCACCTTTCTCTCTCTTCCTGCAATGGGCTTGGGCCCAACTCTCCCTGCTGCTCCCAGGGCCTCCTTCAAGGACCTGCAGATAGGCATTGATTTAGAGCCTTTCGACACCCTCCAGCAAAATAAAGAAGAGGGAGAGAATTATTCACCATCAGGTGGGAGAGAAATGACGAGTATGAAATGGGAAATAAATGAGGGAAAATGGTGAGAGTCCACAGACCTGTCCAGGGAGAGCTCTTAGGCAGGGTCTCAGCCTCTGCCCTCTCCCAGGCCCCCTTCCCACCCACCTCATGACCAGAGAGGGGCTTGAGAGGCCAAGGCCAGTGCCTACCCCCAACTCGAATATGGGGCAGCTCTCTGGCTGTCCTCTGCAGGAAGAACGTCTTTCTCACTATGGAGCTGACCTCACGTGTGCTGACCTGGGAGAGGTTGGTTTGGCTCCAAGTCTTGGTTTCCCCATCCACAAGAATGGGCGTGAAGAGCGCTGTCCCTCCAGTGATGTAGAGACACAGAAACACACGGGACGCTTGTTTCCTCTGTCCTTAGCAACACGACGCAGCTTGAATTATGCCTGGAATGAATCATCTCCTGTCATAAAATAGGGTGGTGGGGCCCCATCTTGGAGACACGAGGCAGTATGGTCTCAATACAGTGAAGGAATCAAGGTCAGGAAGGTGGGGAGCCCTCTTTACCTTTCTGCTATGGCAAGTCTAGGGAGAGCGTAGGATAAAGTGAGTCTGGCTGAAGAGGACCTCACTGGCACGAGACCTGTCCTGTAAGGCTTTCTCCCTGCCCACCCCCACCCCCACCCCAGAGCCCAGAGATGGTGACAAGCGGGAGACCCTGGCCAGATATCTATCTGTTCTGGTCCAGTGACCCCAGAGACACCTCAGCTAGGGAATTAAGCCAGAACAGGGACAAATTCTGCTGCTAGAGCACAAAAGCTCACGCCAAGTGAGACAAAGAAGCTGACCAGCCCTGACTGTCATGGCCCTGTGTCGTGAAGTTAATGACACTGTCCTGATGCAGCCCCTGGGGCTGCAGCAATCCTGCCCCCAACCCCCCTCCCCTCCCCACCATGATCCTGTCCACCTCCTACTGCCATCATAGTTCTGCAGTACAGAAGGAGAGTGGATTGAAGGGTGAGAGCCACCGTGGTCTCGGGGCTCTGGGAGGCTGCAAGAAAGGGAGCAGGATCTCTCCTTTTACACACACACACCCCCCCCCCCCCCGCCCGCCACCAAGGCTGGTGCTGTGTGACCATGAGTCTGGCCCATGATTTTTTTCCTCCAAACTGGGACCCAGCTAATGGCTTCCTTCCCAGGCCTTGGTGTCACAGAGCCCCAAGGCTTTGCAAATCCTCCACCACCAGAAGTGCCAGAGGAAGAAAGAAAGGGCTTGTGAAAAGGGACTCAGATTTTACAGCCCAAGGCTCAGATCCTCCCCTAAAGCTCAGTTAGAAGGCAGGATTCCCCAGACTTCCCAGCCCCCAAGCCCCAAACAACTTCTTCTTCTTCTTTTCTTTTTTTTTTTTTTTTCTTTTTTTTTTTTTTTTTTTTTTTTTTTTGTTTGTTTTTTGTTTGTTTGTTTTTTGGTTTTTTGAGATAGGGTTTCTCTATGTAGCCTTTGCTGTCCTAGGCTTGCTTTGTAGACCAGGCTGGCCTCAAACTCACAGTGATCTGCCTGCCTCTGCCTCCCGAGTACTGGGATTAAAGGCGCGCACCACCACTGCCCAGACTTCTGATTTTCCTACTTCCCACTCCTGAGTCCTAGGAAATCAGCGTATACCACTACCATCAGTTTATGTGGTGCTGAGGATGGAGCCCTGGCCTGCATGCATATTAGGCAGGCACTCTACCAACTGAATTGCATCCTTAGTCACCCTCCTTACCCAGCCCCACCCCACTTTTATACATGGGGCAGCCAAGCTTGAATAAGAAAGGAACTTCCTACTGAGACTCTAGGTAAGAGAAATATAGGAGATAGGGAAATAGAAGGACCCAGAGGGTCCTAGAAACCTACAAGAAGAACATCATGATGGGTGGATTGGGGTCCAGGGGGTTCTGCTCAAACTATTGTACTAACCAAGGGCAATACAATAGTAAACATCGAACCCTTACTCTGATCTACCCAATGGACAGGACATTCTCCACAGTTATGTGGAGAGCGGGGTCTAACTCAGACATGAGCTCTGGTGCTCCATATTTGACCACCTCCCCTTGGTGGAGAGGCCTGGTGTCACTCAAAGAAAGAATAAGCAGGCTACCAAGATGAGACTTGATAGCCTATGACCATATAATGCGGGAGGAGGTCCCTCTCGGTCATAGACCTAGGGGAGGGGAATAGGGTGAAAGCGGGAGGCGGGGAGGAATGGGAGGATACAAGTAATGGGATAACAATTGAGTTGTAATCTGAATAAATTAATAAAATTAAAATAAAACATTTTTTAAAAAAAGAAAAGAAAGGGACTTCTCTGTAGCCAGCTGTTGGGAGAAGATTCCAGAGGATCCAGACTTCAATACTGATGTATTTTTGTGACCTTCCCACTCCCCGTTCCCAAGAGAGCCTGCAGCCTGTTGCGCCTGTGCCTAGGCCAGGCACTGCAACATAACTAAGAGGTCTATTCCTTCCTGGGCAGGTGGTGGCTGTGGACCCAGATCTGGGGGAGAATGGCACCTTGGTGTACAGCATCCATCCCCCCAATAAGTTCTATAGTCTGAACAGCACCACAGGCAAGATCCGCACCACCCACGTCATGCTGGACCGAGAGAACCCGGACCCTGTGGAGGCGGAGCTCATGCGGAAGATCATTGTCTCTGTCACAGACTGTACGGGCTCCTACACCACCACCCCTGAGCTCCAACATAGGCAGAGGCTCTTGAACTTTTGGGGATGCCCCCATGGGTGGTCCTTAGAGGTCCTGGGACCCACCCACTCAGGAGAGCTATCTGATCACTTAGAATAGTGTCTACATCCCAGATGTGACCACCCCCCACCCAGGGTACCCTGCAATAGGGAAGGACTGGGAAAGAACATGTGGCTCAAGCCCCTCCTCACAGGGACACCTGGGGATTGGGATGGGGGTCTGTAAACGCCTCCCTCTCCCCACCATTTCTCTCTCACACCCGTCTTCCCATCCCTGCCCACTTCTTCCTTGTCCTTTCAGGTGGCAGACCCCCTCTGAAGGCCACCAGCAGTGCCACGGTCTTTGTGAACCTCTTGGATCTCAATGACAATGACCCCACTTTCCAGAACCTGCCTTTTGTGGCTGAGGTGCTTGAGGGCACCCCTGCAGGGGTCTCTGTGTACCAGGTAAGTGTCTTTCATTCACCTTGCCCCCGTGGGCCAAGGGCTCCCTGTGTGTTCCATGCTAAGCATCCTCACCAGGCATGGGATGCCAATCAAGACCCCTTGCAGTATGTAAGCCAAGTCAAATGGGACAACTGGTGCTGAGGACTTGCAGTGGCTGAGGTAGTCTGACAGGGGCGGGGGGCAGGGGGAGGCTAGGGACCGGGCCTTGAACTGAGTCTGGAAGAACTGGCAGATTTGGAGAGACAGAGACACAGTGCCACAGGGAAGGAGCAGGATTAGACAGAAACAGAAACCAGGAGGGTAGACAGAAATCTGAGAAACTGATTCGGGAAGTTCCCCAGCCTGTGGGGGTCTGACCCAAGCCTCCAATGCCACAAGCTGTAGATGGCTCTAGAACAAAATGTCAGACATGTCTGGCTTAGCAACATTGTATAAGAACCCCTGTACCATCCGTGAGCCCTCAAACAGCTCTGCACAGAAACAAGACTCGCCCCATTAGGAAGGAAGAAACCTCTGAATTCCCCATGGCCCAGAAGAGGTAGGGCCTCTCTCCCTCTGCCCATCACTCTTCTAGACTGGGAGGCCCTAAAGGTGCTAATTCAGAAAACGTGATGTCCTACCAGGATTGTCTTAAGAACTGTGGGAGACCTTCAAGGTTGAGACCGTGGACTTTCGAGCCAGGGTGCAGCCCGGTGAGACCGGTGGAAAGAGCACAAGAGTGCTTCCCTAGCACGAGCGAGACCCCGAGTGCCATCCCCAGCACCTCAAAAGAAAGGCATTGGAGTCCAACCGATAGATGTGTACATCCCAATTTCACCACTATTGCTGTGTGGCCCAGAGTACATTCCCCAACCCTTCTGAGCCTCAGTCCCCACCCCCACCCCCCACTTGAGAACCGGAAGTCGCAGTAGTGTCTGCCTGGCTGTGCCAAAAATAAGCAGACAGATGATGGCAGGGAACACACTGCAGCTGTGGAGTTTGTTGTGTGGCGTGGTTTATACATGAGGCAGTGGCATCAACTTGTCTCCCCTCTAAGAAGACAGGGCTGTTTCTCAGGAGGCCAGGAGTACCTGACCTTGGCTGTGCCCTCTGGCTCACTGTTGCCTGTTTCTTTTCCTGTAAGAGGAGGTGAATGATGTATTTGATCCCTGTAAATTGAACGCATTCTCCGAAGCCCCCAGCAGGAGGAGCCTCCACCTCTGCCACAGCAGCCAGTCCCCAAAGAGAAATTCCCAAAGGAGGCGGGAGCAAGAGGGTAACCTGTCTCTGGGGGCCTCTGAGACTGGAGGGAAAGACTCTTCAGGCCAGGTTTTACCCTTGTTCAGAGCCACGGGGAAGGCTACGGGAACTGGGAATTGTGTGACAGGCCCCACGTGGGACCTCAACCAAAAAAAGATCCCTGCTGAACAGTATAAGGACTTTCTTCAGAGATTAGAGTGCAAATTAAGTAGAAGCACGGAGCCTCCATCCTGGAAGGCATCCGAGAAGCGAGAAGCCTGGAGAAAGCTTGTGAGGTCTCTGCACTAAGTGAGGTCATTGTCCTCCAATGGCAAGAGTCTTGCTTAAATGGCAAAGCTCTCTTCTTTGCTGTGGTTATTCTCCTTCCTCTGAGTTCTCAGGTGTGTGAGCCTGGGAAAGTCTCAGCGTAGCGGGGTCCTGTGCCCGGGAGCTCTCTGGCCAGGGTTGGAATTGCCAGTGGGAACAACGTGGGACCCACCTGGGGAGGAGCTTTACCTGACTTTTTCCCCAGATATGGCACGGTGTTAAAGAATAGGCCTGATGTCTTTTTTGTTTGTTTCTTTTGTTGGTTTTGGTTTTGGTTTTTTGAGGCAGGGTCTCTCTGTGTAGCCTTGGCTGTCCTGGAGTCACTTTGTAGACTAGGCTGGCCTCGAACTCACGGCGATCCACCTGCCTCTGCCTCCCAAGTGCTTGGATTCAAGGCGAGCGACACCACCGCCTGGCTGGCCTGATGTCTGTTTACATGTCTTTCTCTTAGCTCATAAAGCAGAGGGTGGGGTGGGGGGCCTGGTTCTAGAGGCTGCAAAGCCAAGGCTCAGGAAATGAAAGAGTCCTTAGGCTGATCATCGAGACTGCCAGCCAGCATCGTAAGAGCTGGGGAATGAGGGTGGCATAGGACCATAGCGAAGCATAGGACCGCGGGCCTGCCGGAGGCTGGAAGAGCTTCCTAAAAGGGTAGCGAGGCTTAAAGGGCGAGACTTTAGAGGCCTAGATCTGGTCCTAGCAAGCCCTTCTCACTCAGTGCGTTCGGATTGGAGAGCTTTCCTCTCTGACACCCTGCCCAGTGGAGGCTTCCTGGGAGACAGTGGCCTGAGGTTCACAGGGAGCAGGTGTGTCTGATGCAGTCTGGTTGGTAGGAAAGGAGAGGTCACTCCCAGAAAAGAAGTGTCCATTCCGACATCCTCCCCCCTCATGCAGCCTCTCCTTCCCCCCCTCCTCCCCCAGGTGGTGGCCATCGATCTAGACGAGGGCCTGAACGGCCTGGTGTCGTATCGCATGCAGGTGGGCATGCCCCGCATGGACTTTGTCATCAACGGCACCAGTGGTGTGGTCACGACCACGGCCGAGTTGGACCGTGAGCGCATCGCCGAGTACCAGCTGCGGGTGGTGGCCAGCGATGCAGGCACACCTACCAAGAGCTCCACGAGCACGCTCACCATCCGGGGTGAGGGGCACCTCCTGCTAGGTGCTGGGTCTGAGGTGGTGCTTGCCAGCCACACACTAGCCATTGGGCTTCCTCTCCAGTAGGAAGCCCAGGAGCCTGGTCCTGTCTCTACTATGTTCCAAATGCTCACTGAATTTCGTCCCCACCTGACCACCGCTTCAAAGCCCAAACGCTGGGACCCCAGGGTTCTAAGCAGGACTGTCATCTTAAGAAAGCCAGTGCTTTCTCAGATATAAAGAAGATGCCCTCCATCCTGTGGGTAGGGAACCATAGGGTCTCTAGTTGAAAAGTATGGCTATGATAGGAAGAGGGGCCTTCACCCCCAGAGGCTAAGTACCATTTTGCCCACCCTGTATGATGGAATATAATTTCCCATCTCCAAGGCCTTTAGCTCTGAGAAAGATGGAGACATTGACAGAGTGTGCCTCGAGGCAGGGGTGACCCTAAGGAAGTATGCGCAGGTCTTACCCTGCCATGGCCCTCCTGGCTTTCCATCCAGAGGGTACAGGGAAGTGGGCAGGTGGTTATCCCAACACAGACACATAACCTGGGCCACCTCCCGGAGACCTGGGATAGTGAGGGTCTCGCAGCCAGCCGTCCTCTCTCCTGTGGATACAAAGACTTCCTTGTAGATGCCAGGAGCCAGTTTGGTGACCCACTACGTCACCAAATAATCAACAGGGAAGTGGGTCCCCTCTTCTAAGCTCAGCAAAAAGCATAGGTAGTAACAGTGGTCCATCATGTCTCCCAGTTACACCACAGAGAGCAGGAAGGGTCATCTCAGTCGTAAGGGTCACCCTAAGCCCCATATGCCCAAAGAAGAGGGGCCTGCTGTAAAAAGCTTGACACACAAATATTTAAAGGAAATTAAAGTTTTAGGAAGACTTCAGAGCCAGCTTCCTTCCCTGGGCTCCCCTTCACAAACTAGGGTTGATCTCCCCAAGAACACAGCCCCTCCACTGTAGTGCTGTGTGGCCGCAGACAAGTTATTCAACTGCTCAGAGTGTCTGCCCTCCCATGTGCAGTGTGGCTGGTGATGCCCACCTCAGATGATGCCATGAGGGGTGGCTGTGGGCTGTGTGAGAAACCCTCAGCATCGTTATCATTATTATATTGCTGTTGTTTTTGTTAGCAACATACTGGGGGGGGGGGGGGGGGGGGCGGCGCACTGGGCTTCTCTCGCGCATTTGACAGTCAGGGATGGTGATGGAGGCAGTTGGGGGGGTTGGTTGTGCTAGCTATGGTCAGCTTGAACCTCTACAACTCAGCCACTATACAGACCCCTGGATTCATAACCAGACAGCATTGTCACAAATGCCACCTGGAGCCCACGACCCTGTTGGGAAAGCCTTGGCTGCACGGTCCTGGGCATCCGCAGTAGCAGCCCAGCCTAGGCCAGCGTGCCCCTTCTGTCTGCAGTGCTGGACGTGAATGATGAGACACCCACCTTCTTCCCTGCCGTGTACAATGTGTCTGTGTCGGAGGACGTCCCCCGGGAGTTCCGTGTGGTCTGGCTGAACTGCACCGACAATGACGTGGGCCTCAATGCAGAGCTTAGCTACTTCATCACAGGTACTGCCCCTGCTGCCTGACAGGGACCTAGGCCAGGTGGGAGCAGAAGGGTGGAAAAGGGGCATCACCCTCTACCTCCATGCCTCCCCAGAGGCTTGCTTGTTCCTGGTGCCCAGGGAGCTACGAGGCTGCAGGTGTCCTGGCGGGGGGTGGGGGCGGGGTAGGCAGAGGGGACAAAGGTGTTGACTGGGGTGTCCCTTCACCCCACGTTAGGGTGAGAAAGCAGTCTTTGCAGGAACATGGCTTCATCCTTCCCCAGGGACTCATGGGAATGCCTATTTGTTGAGAGGCAGATGGTTGCAAACCCCCTAAATGCATTAGTTCTGCCTGGAACATGTTCAATAGCTACCATATAGAGTTGTAGCTAAAGCTGATGGGGCCTTGTCCTGGCTCTCTGGAGAAAGTGAACCTGCCTCATAGTAGAACCTGTGGGAAATGGAAAACATGCTCTGCCTGTTGTCATCCCATGTGCTGTAAATGGTGTCCTGCTTTCTTCAATGCCTGGCCCACCTGACAGGCACTAAACCTCAGGGGAGGTGGGATGACCCTCCCACATCCCTCAGCCCTCCCATAACCACCTTCTTTCTGTTTCTGAGCCATCTGGAACCCTGTCACATATATACCACATCTGTGCGTGCAGACCTGTACACACATGAGGTGTACACACTACCCTCCCTGACACGTCTCCCCAGCAGCAAGGGATCCTAGACTCATGTATCATCTGTGACTTCCTGCAGTCACAGTGACTTTACAGCCCTCAGGGAGTCCATCCCAGGCTCTCACCTCCTTTGCTCTTCCTATTCACCTCCTGCCCCAAAGGCCATTCCAGGAAGCCACAAGTGGAGGGAGGTACTTCCCTCTTAGCAACCCCCAGGACATCAGCCTAGAGGTTCTGCCACTAGCTCTAGTTACAGCTTATTTCCTCCCTGCCCCGTGTGGAACTGAGTTCTGTCCCTTGCAGAAAACACCTTAGTCTGTGAGGAGCCTGGACGTTGATTTCCAGGATTTCCCCTCCGATGCAAACCATGTAAGGAAAGAGAAGACTTGCCAGAACCTGCAAAGTGACTGGTTCCTGCTGACCAGTCTTTGAGCCCCTCTAGATCTTCAACCTCTGTAACCCGTTGAGCCGGCTCAGTTGTTCCACACACAGTGCAATGGCACCCTCTGCTGTCTGGAGTGCTGTACTGCAACCAGCTCACACAGGTGGCTTCTCTCCCTGACAGGTCTCAGAAACCACCTACCCTGGCCCCACCCCCACAAGGGGACCGCCAGCCAGGGACGCCAAGGCCACTTGGCATTCACTCCATTCTGGTCCTCCATGAGTTCCATCCCAGAAAGCCATAGTCCTTAGCCTCTCACTATCCCCAAAGATGAGGGTCCTGGGAAATTCCCACTCTACTCCCACGCCCACCCCAAAGTCAGTCTTTGGCCATGTGTAAAAAGCCCTTATCCAAGTCAGCTGCTCAGTCTCCGCTGAAAGAGCTGCCAAGGCAACATGGGTAGAACCCACGCTCCAAAGTCAACATACAGGAGGAGCCCAGGACAGCACATAGAACCTCAGATCTAAAGGAAGTTAAATGAACTGGTCCATAACTGGGGTGCCTGGTACACAGTACGTGCTCAGTAGATGCTTCTAGTCATCCAGCCCATGCAAGCTGCACCCCATGCCTGTAAGAGCATCCTTGGAGGGATCCTGTGCAGGTAGGTCCCCGCTTAGGAGGAGGATCACGGTGCCTCCTAACCTGAACCTTCCCTCGCTTCTGTCTGCAGGGGGAAACGTGGACGGGAAGTTCAGTGTGGGCTACCGTGATGCTGTGGTGAGAACCGTGGTGGGCCTGGACCGTGAGACCACAGCCGCGTACACACTGGTGCTGGAGGCCATAGGTGAGTATGCCCTGCCTACTGCCTGCACGGTTATTCCAGGCAGAGTTCACACTGGGGGAACCAGGCTTGGAGCCAAAACTCTTGGGCACTGTGGGGTGGGTGGCCACTGTCCTATGCTCCCAGGTGCTAAGAAGGGTAAGGCCACAGGCAGGCCAATAAGTAGACTCATTTCTGCAATGCCAGAAAGCAAAGCAGGAAGGTGACATGGGAGCACCATGCATCCATGTGTGATGGCATACACCTGTGATCCTAACACTGGGGAGGTGGGGACAGAAGGCTCAAGAGTTCATGACCACTCCCATGCTCACAATGAGTTTGAGGCTGGCCTGGGCCACATGAGACCCTTTCTCAAAAAATAAATTTAAGTAAATGGGCAGTGACAGTCAGGGCTCAGGGGTCACCATCGGACCTTGGTACCCCTGCTTTGACTGTTCTGCCTCTGTGTGTTGATTGAGTCATTCTCTGGACCATGGCGACCATTCATAACAGCCACCCCAGCTCAACACCCTCCCAGGTTCAAGTGTAACAGTAGAGGAGAGGGCAGCACTGGCCTTTTCCCCAGACTTGCTGGTGGCAGCTTCTAGACCAGGCGTGGGTAGTTCCATCTGGCCTGTGCTAGTGGCCTGGGATGCTTTAGAATCAAAGGCTATGACCAGACAGGAAAGGATATGAAGATCTGAATCTTACGCTAAAAGCTTGGCCTTTGCGCTCTAAGCAGTAGGAAGCCCCTGAAGGTGCATCTCTGGAGAATGTGGGGAGCCCAGTGTTCCCTCCCCTCCCCAAGTGGCTGCTGGTCCCCCCAGGAGCCCTCTCTACAGTGTTCATGGAGAATGCTGGGTGAGCAGGAATGAGCTATGCTGTCCTCTCCCAACCAGAGGCCCCTCCCAGCTCAGCCATGCCCAGCTTGCTCTGGCCAGCTCTGCTCTCTGGCCATCCTGAGTGCAGCCTGGGAAGACACTGCCTTCTCAAGAGCCATCACCCAACTAGAGCCAGGCTTGGCTTCAGCTGGCAGGAGGAGAGGGCTCTGGTCCCATCCTTCATGAAGGTCTCCCAGCTCAGCATCCTCAACTGAGGCAAGGCCCTTTGCATGAGAGGGAGGAGCCTAGAAAAGCGGCTGCCCTGGGGTGAAAGACCTGCACCTGGGCGTATGCTCAACTGGGAAGAAAAAGCATGTCACCATTGATTCCCAGCCAACCCAACTGATTGGATTAAGTGTCCTGATTGGGACACACAACACTGGGCAGAAATATCATCCTCTGAGGAAGACCTTCAGCAGCTTTCCCAGATGGTTCCATGGCTGCTATGTCATAGCTCTCCACCCTGCCTGGCTCCTGTAGAGGCCCTGCATGCCTTAGGTTTGAAGGCCAAACTCCTCCTGTAGGCATGCTGATCCAGCCAGCCACATGCTTAATAAGGAACAATAGTACTTAGTGGGAAACATCTTTTTAAAGCCTTTATTCCAAAGTTCAGAGAAACCAGAAGCCAGGTGTCCCTGGGCCCACATTTTGCCCATCATCTGTGACAGGAGCCACAAACACCTGCCCTTGAGGTGGCTGGCACAGGTATCTTACCCATGCCCCTCACCCCTCAAAGCATCTTGGCCCTGACAGCAGGCCACATCCTATCTCATCACCCATGTGGTTCCCAGGATTGCTGAGACAAATTAAAGCAACTTTGGCACCTTAAAAGAGCACTGATGTGTCTCCGGATCTAGAAGTTCAAAATCAGGGTGTTGGCTGAACCACAGTCCCTCTATAACTGCTGGTCAGACGCCTTCCTCCATCCTCCATGTCTGGTAGCCATGGGGCTCCTTGGTGTGTGGCCCCATCTTCACCCAACCTTCTCTTTGTTAGTGGTTGCTTTCTGAGACAGGCAGTGCTCAAATAATTGGTCTTTCTCTAATAGCCCTCCCACCTTGGCTTCCCATGAGGGACTGCAGGCAGCCACTGTATCAGGGTCCAGTGTCTTCTAAGAACACTCAGTCTAGGTAAACGGATAGTGGGACAGGCCTGCCTTCGAGATCTTTAACCTATGTATGTCTCCAAAGGCCCCTTTTATGAAATGAATAATGTGCACAGGTTCCTGAAGGTTCGGCCATTCATCCGTCCTTCTTCAGTGCCTCCGTTAGCTCAGCTGTGGGTTGGGAAACAGAATCCTGCCTGCTTCCCTGGGTTGATGTAAGGACTGAGTGAGCCAGACAAGTCTCTGTCTGGGACATGTCATGACGTCAGCCCTGGGTATTGTTAGTGTTGTTGATATTCTGGTAGGGCAATGAGCCGCCATCCCTTGAGGCTGGTGTGGGACAGTATAACTCTGGCTGATGGCCTGGAGTAGAAAGCTTCTAATGCCTGTTCTCCTTTACCACCCCACCCCACCCCCCACCAGACAACGGCCCTGTAGGGAAGCGGCGCACTGGTACGGCCACCGTGTTTGTCACAGTTCTGGATGTGAATGATAACCGGCCCATCTTTCTGCAAAGCAGCTACGAGGCCAGTGTCCCGGAAGATATCCCAGAGGGCCACAGCATTGTGCAGGTATGTGGCAGGCTAAGGCCAGCCAGGGCTATGTTCACACCATTAGAGGTGGGGACAGCGTGGGGTCCAGGGCTGGCTGGAAATGGCTTGCTCTTCAAGAAAAGGGAGTCAAGGGCTGGAGAGATGGCTCAGTGGTTAAGAGCACTTGCTGCTCTTCCAGCGGTCCGAGTTCAATTCCCAGCAACCACATGGTGGCTCACAACCATCTATAATGAGATCTGGTGCCCTCTTCCGGTGTGCATGTGCAGGTGTACAGGCAAGCAGAGCACTGTATATGTAATAAATAAATCTTAAAAAAAAAAAAAAAAAAGAAAGAAAAGAAAAGAAAAAGGAGTTATGGTCTTCCCACCATGGAGAAGACCTAGTTCAGTCTATGTTAGCTGAGGACAGGGCCCTGGCTCACCTCGGCCTCCCCCAGAGCCTTTCAGAGCACTGGGGAGTTGGGGGGGGGGGAGTAACTCTTTCCTGGAAAAGAATCAAGGAGAGAGAGCCAGGGTTCAGGGAGGCCAGAACAGAGCGGCTTTCACAGCTTCTTGGCCAGGCTCCCCTCTTGGAAGAAAACAAGCAGAAGAAAGGGCTCCTTGGCCCAGCATAGGAGCCACGGCTGAGAGTCCCAGAGGGAGGAGGACCCTGAAAACGAAGCATGAAGCAAGCAGGCGTGCCTGCCCACATGTGCCCCCAATACACAGACACACAGACACACACACACACACAGAGGGGGGCGGGGCCTCAGTTGCTGGGAGGGAAGGAAGGGAATGAATGGCCCATTTCACCAGCTTCAGTGTTCTTGACTCAATCCAAGGCGAGCCAAACTCAACAAAGATGGGCCTGGCACTATGGCCTCTTTCCTAGTTCAGGAGGGAAGAAGGAGTAGGAGGTGGGAGGGTGCCTACGTCCCCATGTGGGCACCGTGAATGGCCAGGAGAGGGACAGAATAGAGAACATGAAGGCCAGAGAACGTGTCCAGCAGCTGGCTCCAGAGAGGGAGGAAATGGGTCCCTTCCTGTGGCTTCAGCTAAGAATTAGAGCCACAGACCTCCCTCCCACGCCCCCCACCCCACCCTCCACCTTGAAGCAGTGGAGCCCCACCCTAACTTAGTACCTGCCATCCCCAGCTCACTGATAGGCACCCAGACACTGTAGTGAACCCAAAATAAGGGCATTGCAGGTCATGGGGGAACCTCATGCCTACATTTTTAGCCCAAGGTGCTTCAGAGAGGTGAAGAAACAAGGCAGGGAGGGGGGTGAGATGGTTTGGGGAGGAAGCTGGCTTGCTTCCTGGCCCTGAAATGCTGGTTCCTATGTGCATAAGACTTGAGTCCATAGCCTAGAGTCCCTGAGTGACACAGGGGTCCCCTGCTGTCCTCAGTTCTCAGACATTGAGTCTCAGGAACTTTTTTCCAGGCCCAAGAAGTTCCCTGCAAAGATAGCCAGTCTCTCTCTCTCTCTCTCTCTCTCTCTCTCTCTCTCTCTCTCTCTCTCTCTCTCTCTCTCCCTCTCCCTTTCTCTCTGAGGTCACAAGGACACAGGAGGGAGGCACAGTCACCTTACCCCCATAGCATGCTTGGAAAGTCACCTTTCTTTAGGGCCGTCACAGAGGACATTGGGACATGGGGACAGGGGACATCAGTGTGGGGTCAAGCTCACACCAGATGCCTGCTGCCTTGGTGAGTGGGGATGCAGTGAGTGCTGGGACGAGATCTGGCTCCCTGCAGCTCCCAGGCATTGTAGGAAAGAAGACAGACAAGTCCGTGCATGCTGCTGGCCTGCCTGAGACACATGAGAGACCAGAGGAGCTCCAGGCGGGAGTGTAGTTCTGCTGGAGAACAAAGGAGGCTTCACAAAGCCTTCAACCATAAACCATAGACCAGGAGGACAGATCTTTCAATTGCCTGAAGTGTCTAGTCAGCATTGAGGCTAAAAGGATAAACTGCAGCTAATTCCCAGATCCTGCCGCACACCATGGAGTGGGTACATCCAGTGGGCACAGGGGAGACTGTTCGAAGGCTCTGAGCTAGGGAGACTTGAATGGCTTTACTACGGGTCATAGCAGGGTAGAGCAGGCAGCCATGTGATAGGCTCCCAGATCGCTTGACTGTGGGACAGGAGCTGTGGAAGGTGAGACAGAAGGTTGCGATTCCCAGCACCCCACACCACACTGGAGTGGCCCTGCTTTGACATGGTCCTTGATGAGGTTGTTGCCACAACACATAGAGTACAGCTAGTGCCACCTGGCCTTGATCTTATAGCCACGGAGGTCTGGTCCATGCTATCTGAGAGGAGGCCACCCACCCCTTTCCCAGTGAGACATGGTACCACTGTCATGCATCCTCAGAGCGCAGGTAACATCCTCTCAGGTGCTGGAAGTGGCCAGCCTCCTACCACAGTGATACGGCCTCCACCTAGCCTTGGGCAACAGCCTATTTTATTTGTTTGTTTGTTTGTTTGTTTGTATGATTTATTTTGATTTTATTCAAATCAAGATTTCATCTTGTAGCCCAAGCTACCTTAGACAATCCTCTTACATCAGTCAGCGTGTTGAGTTGCTGGCATTACAAGTGTGAATTTCCACACTCAGGATACAGGAAATGTCTTAACCCATGTGCAGGTCCTCCCAATCCGTCTTGACAGGTGACCACTAAGGGGCCTCCCAGGCTCATGATTTGATAGTTGCCAGTCCCCTGGCTGACAACCAACCAGACTTCACCAGAAGGAGCAGGAATGTCAAGAAAGGGGTTCCTTTCCCTGGGGTACTAGTTTAGCACAGATGCAGGACAGTGTAGACCCGGGGTAGGCAAACATTCCACTTAGTTGAGGTATCTGGGCCTTTCAAAAGCTGGTCTAAGTCGGACCTTCAGAAGATAAGCAAGGCTTCTGGAGGGGCAAGGGGGATCAGTAGATACCTAGCTTCCAAAAAGGGGTGCTATGGTACCCTAAGTTATTCTTCAGGACCACAAAATAAAGGTATAGAGGCCTGTGGGCAGTTATCTTTTTATCCAAGAGGTCTGTTAACATGCAGAATCAGGGGCCTTCAGGGTCTTCTGGGAAAGGACACAAGCTAGACACACAGGGAAATACTGGGGTGACATAGGGGTCCAGAGTATCCTACGGCCTGTGATGCCAGGCTCCATCAGAGGCAGGGTGGTCTTGGGTGAGCCTATGTGTATCACATCTTGGTGGCTTCAGTGCAGTCATAGTCACCTCGGTGGTCATCAAGACCCCACTGGACAGCAGGCCTGCCTCGCTGGAAGCTGTGCAGAGAGCAACGCAGTGAGCCCAGATGCTTCCAGAGCCGGAGCCTCGGCTCACTGGGGCTTACCGGGTGATGTGGCATGCACTCCCGGGCCCCTTGGCGGCCAGGGTCCAAGGCGGTTGGCTTACACAGCATCATGAACAGCAGGCAAGAGGCCAGCAGCAGAAAAATGCAGGCCAGGGCGATGAGAACCGGTACAGGGTCGGCAGCCCGGGTGTAAGTCCCAGAAGTGGTGGGAGCCGTTAGGAAGGTTGGAGGGCTGGGGAGGCTGGAGCCCACTGTGCTCATGATGCCTGCAAGGGCAGGGTAGAGAGTCAGAGCAGAGCAGCTGCATCCCAGACAGGAACAGGTGAGGCTTACCAGGAGCAAAGCAGTGGGGGATGAGCAGTTAGTTAGTCATGCTCTCAAGATGGCTTGTCACAGGTTAGCACAGCAAGGCCCAGAGAGGCATCATATACAGCTGATAGGGCTGGGTCTGTACCTGGGCCTTCCTTCTGATGTACCCTGCCCCTCTGCCATGAAGAACACAGGGCATTGAAAGCGATCTGGCATTAATCAGTTCTCGGCAACTGCCATACAGAATCCCAAATCTAAGAGTTAGTAAGTCACTTAATGGATCAGGAACCATTCCGAGTGAAACGCTGTCATGGGCTGGTGCAGACCCTAGCAATAGCCTAAGATGGAGGCTGTAGACCAGGGGCCCATACACGTGTCTTGATGGTTTCTTGGTGTGTCTTTAGTTTAGTCGTGACTATTTTTAAAAATATTTTTCCAAACCAGGTGTGGTGGTGCATGCCTGTAATCCCAGCACTCTGAAGGTGGAAAGACGAGAAATAGGAGTTCAAGGCCAGCTTTGGCTGCCTTTGAGACTAGCCTGAGCTACGGATGGATGGATGGATGGATGGATGGGTGGGTAGATGGATGGGTAGATGGATGGATGAATGTGTGGGTGGGTGGTTGGACAGACAGACAGACAGACAGACAGATAGATAGATGACTTCTCTTGACATGTCAGAATTTCACTATTAGCTTCTCTGATGTCCCCTTTACATTGGGCATTGGCCCCAACTGCCCAAGCTCTCCCAGACCCGCCACATACCTATTTCACCTGCCTAGATCCAATGATACTTCTGTTGCTACTTCCTGATTCAGTCTAGCCTGCCCCCAGGCCAAGCACAAGAGGCTAAACCCAAGGCCACATAGGCAAACAAAGGACAGGATCAGCTGTCCTGACTCCTGGTGGCATGCCTGCCTCCTTCCCTCCAACCTTCTCTGAGACCAGTGAGTCACTCAGATACATCTTAGAAATAGAAACCATAAAGAGCTGACAGAATGACGCTAGAAGTCTGCTCTGTACAGTCACTCACCTGCTGGGCATTTCTACTATCCTTTCAGAGGACCCAACCAGTATGGGGAATGTGGTGGCTGGCCCTCGTAGACAGAGGACCAGTCTGTGCTAACAGCTGGAAACTGAGCCCTAGTGCGGGTAGGGCAAGGTAGACAACTCCGAGAGGGGACTTGGCTGGCCCCCACAGCCTAGCATGATAGCCCTTCAGGGCAGGCAAGTTTTTGCCAGCCTCTTCAAGCTTCTGTTTTTTCTTTTTTAAGACAAACATTCCTGCTATTTAATTATTAGCAACTAACTCAAAGTTGTCTGAGCCAAAGAGGAGAAACAGGTATTACAAAATGCCAGATAAACTTGTTTCCCAGAAATTTTGAAGTGAATTTTCAAATATTGGGTATGCTGCACGGGCCAATAAAAACACGCAATTGCTTCTGTCCAGCCAACAGACCAGCGTTTACGTTTCCCCCGCCCCCCTTCCCCAAAACAGGGTTTCTCTGTGTAGCCTTGGCCATCCTGGACTCACTTTGTAGACCAGGCTGGCCTCGAACTCACAGTGATCCACCTGCCTCTGTCTCCCAAGTGCTGGGATTAAAGGCATGCACCACCATGCCCAGCGTCTATGATTTTTCAATTGCACAAACCAGTACACAAAATCCAAAGATCCAAACAGAACTTTGTCCTCACCCTGGCCTTAGAGCCTCACGTGAGGCAAAAGGAACACAGCTTCCTCCTTCCCAGTTTACTTTATAGCCCCCTCTACCACCAAAGCCAGGCCACAGGGGAGAAGCCTCTGCCATGCCAAGGCCCTGCCTACAGTGATGGGAAATCATAGCCCCCCTCCCCCGCCGCCCCCTGCTTAGCTGCTAAAGCTCTTGTCCTACCTGGGCACTCACCAGCAACTTCGGGGACCTAACTCCTGGCTCCTGGGCACAGCTGACTGAGGGCATCCCATGCTCTCCACCCACCTGCCACCCATCCCTTGCCCCAACCCCTCCCAGTCCTCCCAGCTGCTTGGGGCTGGAAATTCTGATGCTCGTCTAATGGCTCATGGCCTCCACCCTTCAGGCCTTGGGCCTGGAAAGCTCTCTGAGTGGATGGCATCCACCGGATCAGCCCTTCCTGCAGTCTGAGCTGGAGCAGGGATGGGGCTTAGCTACTGCCCATCCCCCATGGGGAGAAAGTAGCTGTCCCTTGGGTCTCAACACTTGGCCCCAGTAGGAAGAGGGCAGTCCTCACTAAGAAAGCCCTCCATTCTACCATATCAGAACCTAGAGAAGCTGCGAGGCTACAGGCCCCAGGGCCACTTCTTCATGGGCACCTGAGCCACTCTGGTAGCAGTCTATGACTCTGGAGTGCTTGGGAATGGGCTCAGCAGCTGCTGGCTGGATTTCCTGCTGCCAGCCAACAGGAACAGCTGGTTCTGGAGTCAGTGTTCCTGGAGTCCCCAGGATAGGGAGCCTCCTTCCTACCAGAGCCATCCTCTGAGTGCATCTCTCTATAAGCTCTCTCTAGAACTTTCTTACTTCCTTAGAGTCCCATGGGGAAATTGTGGCCTTGGCTTAGCCTTTCCCCTTTATTGGGCCTTATTTCTTTTCTCAGAACTATAGAAGGAGTCCCCAAATCGGAGCATACCTTCACGTCCTCCCAAGTTCCCAGAAAGGGTCTCCCCGTCCCCCCCACTTCCTTCACTGGCTTTCAGTACAGTCCCTCAGCATTGACCTCATAGCCTACCCTTGGAGGTCTGTATTCTCAGTGGCAAGGTCTCTCTGCTGTCCCAGGAGGTCCAAGTGGTAGCAGCGGGACTGTGACCCTATATTTTGCCACAGAGCCTGCAGCAGAGTAGCTTTCTCCCTGATCTGCCTGCTGGGCCTGGTTTTGTTGAAAAGAGTCCCCTGGGGGAGGGGACAGCTGGGAGGTAGGGATGGCAACCTAGCTGGGAAGAAAGAGAGAGGAGCCCTCTGCCTGGCTCACTCCAGCTTGTCTCCTTGGAGCCCTCTCATTTGTGAAAACACTGGTGAAAGCGGGAGGCTGGTTTAGCTGCCTCATAGGCCTGGGGCTCCTCCCACCCTTGGAAATTTGAATGGTATGGTCAACTATTCAGTGCCTGCTAGTCCTCAGGTTACCAGGGAGAGGGTCTATAAGCAGACAGACAGCAGGGTGAGGACAAGAGGGTGATGGACCATGAAATTCCCAAGGCCCCCCTCCTGCAGGGTCTCTAGACCCTGTCTTTTCTGGATTCTCAGAAAAGTGTTCTTTTTTAAGGTATCTGGCTGCAGAAGCAAGTGCAAGGAACATTTTTCTTTCTTTATTTTATTTTTAATACATTTTATTAATTTATTCATATTACATCTCAACTGTTATCCCATCCCTTGTATCCTCCCATTCCTCCCTCCCTCCCATTTTCCTCTTACTACCCTCCCCTATGACTGTGACTGAGGGGGACCTCCTCCCCCTGTATGTGCTCATAGGGTATCAAGCCTCTTCTTGGTAACCTACTAGCAAGGAACACTTTTCAAATTTCAAAATGCTTAGAACCGAGGGACAGCCAAGGACAGTTTGAGATGGGTACCAGGTTCTCTCCAACCCATCCCCACAGCCCTCCTCTCTTCCAAGAATCCCAAACCTCCTTGGCAACCAGCTGCCTGCTTAGGGGCTTGCCCATGAAAGGCCTCCGAGGTCTCAGATGCAGCATGGTAGTAGTCACAACTATGTCTAAGGCCTATGGCCCTTCACCACAAAGCAAAGCCTCTCCTCCCCACCCTGAATGGACCAAAGCCTTCCCACGTACTGCTAAACATGGACAGAGCCTTGGTAATCCAGCACTGCCCCTCCCAACAGGTAACAAGGCTGTGGTCCAGGCAGACAAAGCCTGCCCAGAGTTACCCCACAAGTTAGTGCCAGGTAGGAACCCAGCGTTTCCCAAATTAAAGGACAAGATCCCTTGCCTCAGACAAGTGGGGCTCCCCAGTCTCTCTTCTGACTTGCTCTTTGTAAGCAGGATCCCTCTTCTAACCTTCTCTTGAAGTATTTCCAATGAGTGGAGATGGGAAAGGCTGTAGTGGAGCTTTGAGTGCCAAGACACAAAAACCTGATTTGATCACCATGACAAAGAGAGACACATGCTAGAGCAATCCTGGAATGACTCACAGGATCAAGGGGGAAACCAAATGGGGACACAGGTGCAGCTGGGCTTGCAGAGTATTGGGGACCAGGGAACTAAACGTTTCAGTGCCGTGTGTTGCACGTGTCTTTCATCTGTGCCCGCTGAGGGTCAGCTTGGTGTGTCTCACTAGAGACTTGCCACTAAGTCATTTATTTACACCTCCATTCAGCAAATGTATAAAAAGCCGGATATGGCAATGCACTACTGAAATATACAGCACTTGGGAGGCAGAGGCAGGAAGATCAAGAGTTCAAGTCCAGCCTGGACTAACTAGTTGAAATTTAGTCTCAAAACAACCACACAACAGCAAACAACTCTACTATGTGCCAGAGACTAGTAACACGGCAGTGCGCAAAGCCCTTCCTCTTTTGTGGGGACAGTGTAGAGGGAAGACAAGAACAAACGTATTCACTCAAGGTAGAATACTGGTGACAAACCAAAGAAATTATTTACCCAAGGCTATTGTGATGAACCAATAACTTTATTAGAGTGAGTTATAGGATTCAAACATAAATAACTCAAAAACAGTTGCATCATCAAAAAGCTCACCCCAGCATGGATGATGACTACAAAAGATATAGTTTCCTGCCCAGTTTTCAAGCAGCTCCACCCAAGAATCTCTTCAGTAATTACTGTCCACTGAAAAAAAAAAAAAAAAAAAAAGTTTCCCTCCCTAACGCTGACAGCAGTAATAACCATGAGAGGCAATTTGACAGATGTATCACATCCACTGAACAGAACAACATCGGTGGCCTTGCTACTGGGGCCTATGATCTCCCCCAGCCACAAGGTTTTGTTCTGATTTACAGTACCAAATGTGAGTTCTGTCCTGTGACATGGGCCTTAAATCCAACAGAAAAGCACCTATAACAGCCATGCCACTGTTGTACCAGAGGGCACATGTTTTCCTGGTATGTAGTCCATACAGAGTCCATAACAGACCAAGACTGTAACTATTCTCTCTTAATAGCCTGCATAACACCTTCTAGTACTATAAAAACCAGCCAACAAGGCAGGGGCTCCCAGCTCAGCTCTAGCTTGCTTTCTTCAAGTATGTAGTGTCTCCAACAATAAGGACTTACCATCTAGTGTTGGCATGAGGCCAACAGCAGTTACAATAGCCCATTTGATGTGAGGGTCCTCGGGGACTTCCCTCATCAATAACAACTCATCAGGCACTGACATAATTAGTCAATAATCTCATGGCTGCTGGGCACGCCCTTTTCCATCTACATAATATGCCTTTATTCAGACTCTTTAGCTGCTATTTTTACTGTTGCTCCAGATGTTTTCCCAAATCTGTAAGATACTCAGGATTGGCATTATGCAATGAAACACTTTTATAGAGGATATGTATGATTTCTGAAAGCCCTTGATCTTCTCTGCAAACAAGTACCAGTGGTCATGTGGTTCGGCAGCAAAGGGGACACTTAAAAATAATCTAGCAAGGTCCAATGCATCGTGGAAAGATCTTGTTACTGTGTCAATTGTTTCCTCAAGAAAAAAAAAATGAAAAACAATGTTGGGTACTGCATCATGAATGGTGGCTGTACCCCACCTGGCCCTCCAAAATGTAGGTTATTCTCCATTGTTCTCTCCATGTCATCATCATGAGGCTCTTCCATGACATTGCCATCTATTTCCCTGATCATGATGGGCTGGATGGGGCTAGTCTGTGACTCTTAACTGAACTGGCAGTAAAGGGTGAGTGGCATCATGTCATCTGCTGAAGGTCCGACTCTGGTTCTGTACTAGTTCCATGGTCACTGTCTGTTGGCCACACCTGGTTACCGAAAAGGCCCCAGTCTGGGTGAAGTTTTGGATACAGAGTCTCATTCTGTAGGCTAAGCTATCTTAGAACTTGCTATGTAGACCACCCTAGCTTTAAAATTGTGACAGTCCTCTGGTCATGCATGCTATGCTGGGATTGCAGGCCTATGCCACCGCCCCAGCCCACCAGCCCAGTGTCCTTTCTTGAAGGGGGGAAATGTATACAGCTTATTCTGAAAAGATAGAAGCCCACCCATTGTACTGTCTTATCTTTTCCCCCTATTCCACTCTGTCCTTTGCTCTTTCTTTCTCCTCTCCCATAAAGTCTTTTAGCATATCGTCTCTGGCATATCATCTATCACTCTGTTGATATTTTCTCTAGTGCATTTGGCTCAACCCAAATCTTAACCACATTTACTTTGGAGTGGCCTGGGCACATCCTTTTGCTCTGCCCATCTCTCATACCCTCCCCTTTGCTCTAATACCTTACAAAGCCAGTTTACCTGTTGGTCTAAATCAGGGGTTCTCAATCCATAGCTCATGACCCCTTTTGGGGCACAGGGCCTAAGGACTCTTCCATGGGGTTTCCCTAAGAGTATCAGAAAACACAGATATTTACAGTATGATAGTCATAATGGAGCCAAAATTACAGTTATGATATAGCTGTCTTAAAGGGTCGCAGCATTAGGAAGGTTGAGAACCACTGGTCTAAATCATCCAGATTTCCTAGTTTGTAAAGGTCAAGGCCCACTGGGAGCTCAGCAAACAACTGAAGCCCCAGAAGCTTCCCCAAGTAAATCAACGTCTTTTGTGACTCTCTGGTAAACACAGTTCTCAAAGCCACAAACTGTCCATTAGTCACCACCTCCCACACACCCAGTTCCCTTAGTGAGTCCCGTCCTTCCTCTTTGTCCTCCAGTCCCTGCTAGCCACAAAGAAGACCTTAGTCAGACTTATCCAAGTGTCCCTATTGGCTTTATAGGAGCCAGTCCATCAGGGACTTGTTTCTCTCCCATAGTCTCAGCTTATGCCATCTTCATCTCAAGGAGGGGTGGATGGTTATGCCACTTAGTTTCTTATTTCTGCACAGCTCTGACTGTCCCCATCACTGTGTCCCACGGCCTTACACATCAAGCTGAGAAAGGCTCTTTCATTCCTTGACTAAAAGTCTTTCCCCTGAAGCTTAGAAGATTGCCTAGTGGTTAAGAGCTCTTGCTGTTCTTCCAGACAGCCTACATTTGCTTCCTAGCACCCACATCTGATCACTCCCAGGCAGCCAACACCCTCTTCTTCTAGCCCCTACAGATGCCCACACACTCATGGCATACCTGCATACATATCCTAATTCCATCAGTTCCAAGTCTGAGTAGTCCCTCGTTGCCACAGGTTACTGTACTGGGCCATAATTAAGGTCTCTGCCTGCATGCTGAATCATAGATTTCCCCCTTTTCTCTGCATCACTGATTGAGATAAGGAGTGTTTCCTCTTATTTCTACACCACTCCTCCTTACTTTCCCGTTCTTCCCATGGGTTCCAAGTCTTTGTCTCCCCAGGGGAACCTATTTATCGTAGGTCTAACTTGGATTCTCTCTCCCTCATATGCTGCAGTAAGCTAACAGCTCCATCCCTTTCTCCCTTGTCAGCGTTGTTTTTTTTTTTTTCCTGCCAAATCAAAGGCTCTCATGAAGGATGCATCCATGTGTCGCTTTCCTATTGTAATTCCTTTCTTGCACAGCAAGTTCTTTCTGGCCAGACAGCTGAGCCGCAGTTGCATGCCATTACCTATGGCAAAGGCCATGCAACTTGCTGCTGTGACTGCGTCCAGTGGCCACCTCAGAGGGATCAGCCTCAGATATACATCTCATCACCAGTGGCAAATGTGCTTGCTCTGTTGGTCCCTGTTCGGGTGGTGTCTTAGTTATTTTCCTATTGCTGTAATAAAATGCCCTCATAAAAGCATCTGGAGGGGAAAGGGCGTATTTTGGTTTACAGTTTCAGAGGGATGCCAGTTCATCATGGCAGCTGGCAGGGAAGGCATGGTGACCAAAGCAGGAGGCTGCCTGGTCACACTGTGTCTACCCTGGGGAAGCAGAGAATGAGTGGGAAGAAGTCGAGCCAGACTACAAAAGGCCTCAAGTCCAGTCCCCAGTGACCCACTTCTTCCAGGGTGAGGCACCACCTCCTGAAGGTTCCACAACCTTCCCAAACAGTGCCACCATCTGGAGACTCAAACACAAGAGCCTGTGCGGGTGGGTGTACAGGGCCTGGAGGGGGAGCAGTTCACATTCCATTCACAGTAGGAACCAATTCTTTTATTGTTTTGTTTTGTTTGTTTGTTTGTTTGTTTTTCGAGACAGGGTTTCTCTGTGTTGCCTTGGCTATCCTAGACTCACTTTGTAGATTAGGCTGGCCTCAAACTCAGAGCAATCCGTCTGCCTCTGCCTCCCGAGTGCTGGGATTAAAGGGGTGTGCCACAACACCCGGCTAGGTACCAATTCTGTTGCAAGGCTTTCCCCAGGGTGATGTATACTAACCACTTTACCACAGGTAGGGCACCGATGATAAAAAACAAATGATCCCATCCCATGCTACCTTGGTGAGCCATTAAGTCTACAGGAGCATAGATTACTCACAGACCATGGGAAACCCTACAGTGGAAATGCCTGCAAGTGAGTCAGGGAGCTCCAGGGACAGAGCTTTTAAATATCGTCACCCATGCTAGGGTAGGCTTTTCAGTGAAGCAGTCACTGCCTAAGAGTGATGGTCCTAAGATGACAAGAGCCTCCCTGGTAGGGGATCATAGAAATATGGAATGGCCTCTTCCAGCCTGAGCCAGAAAGTGATGATGAAATATCTCACATGCCTCCTGTCCCTCATGAAAAAAGGGATAGGAGTGGGTGGTCCTGGATGGGGCAACATAGACCATAGATAGTGGGGTGTCCTCATGGACAATAAAAAAAGATGCACACACATGCCTGGGGCCAGGTATGGAGGACTGCAAGGACAGCTTCCCTCCCCACCTTGGGGTTAGGAATAACTCTATTGCCTCTTCTCCTTCAGCTGAAAGCAACAGATGCAGACGAGGGCGAGTTTGGGCGTGTCTGGTACCGCATCCTCCATGGTAAGTGGGCTGCTGCAGGACAAGATGGCCACCACCCTGCAAAGACAACACTTCTTTGTGTCTACCCTGCATGAACTCCAAGGACTGAGTGTGGATAAGTGTGTCCCTGTAGAGAAACTAAGATCGTGGGGGTACCAACCCAACCCAGTTGGTTCCACTACATCCTGGATTTGCTCACCCACAGATAATAGGGTTTAGGGCTAATACCCCTCTGAAATCTTCTGGAGATTTCATACCGCCAGTGGAAGTGGAGGTGTGGAGACAAGAATTAAGGCCCTAGACTTCATATACAGAAGAGATAGGTGAGCCTCAGTTCCACGTCTCCCTTTGTTAGGCCATTGTGGACTTTAATCAAGTTCCCAAGTCCAGTGGGCAGGACCAACATGCCATTGGGCCTGGAACTCACCTCCTTCCATCCCATAGGCATCCACCTCCCAGTTCAGCCTACACATCTGCATCTCATGTGCCCCTCCACAGGTAACCACGACAACAACTTCCGGATCCATGTCAGCAGTGGGCTCCTGATGCGAGGTCCTCGGTCCCTGGACAGAGAGCGGAACTCCTCCCATGTACTGATGGTGGAGGCCTACAACCACGACCTAGGACCCATGCGGAGCTCTGTCAGAGTGAGAACACAAATTGGGACCAGGGGGTTGGGGTGGGGAGGGCAGGGTTTGGTATTGACTATCATCCAGGGCAAGGAATTTGATGAGGAGACCATAGGCCTGGCCCAGCGAGGGATCTTGGATTTGTCCTTTTACCCTGTGCCTCAGTTTCCCCCACCAGTCTATCCCTATGTCCATCCAGCTCTCCACAGTGCATTGAGGAAACCTCATAGGCATAAGCTTGGAGGAGAATATACCAACATTATTTTGCAAATGAGGAAACAAGAGTCACAAAGAAGTGTCTAAAGGCAGAAACAGGACTCAAGAGTATATATTTTGGGTCCAGGTCCAATGCTGTTTCTCTTGAAACGGTTCCTAAAATATTCCCATCTCATTCCCAGCTGCCCTATCAAATGCATCTCTGTACCCATCCTCACTAGGCAGCTGAGGCCAAGGGACCTTCTCTAATGGACACACACACACACACACACACACACACACACACACACACACACACACACACACACACACACACACACTGAGATCTGCCTCCTGCCTGAGTTGTTTATGCACACTCTTCCCCACCCTGGGAGATACACATGTAGCAGCCCTGTAGGCCCCTTCCCCTAAAGCCATAGGAAGTGAGTCATATCCCAGAACTCTCTATCACGAGTAGGAGAGAGGTAGGGATAGAGCAGGCAGGGACATAGGCCCAGGCAGAGTGTGGATAAATCAACTGAACTTATCGGCCCATCGCACCTGCTGTTTCCTGGGACTGGAAACACCAAGCAGGATAGATCCCAGCTATCACTTCAGTCACTCAGGGACACTTTCCCGCATGCTAATGATCTATGGATATCTCCCACCAGAATCTGGGTCCCATGCAGATCTGGCAGAGTGGGGGTCAAGTCTGGGTCGGCAGCGCCTGCTCTCACCTTGGAGGAGGTTGGGGAGAAAGGTGACTCCCACATGCTATCCCTGCCCCCCCCCCCCATGCCTTAAAGAGTGAATGAATACCTGTCTGAGTGGACACAGTAGAGGGATCAGGTCCCTTGGATCTTTACAGAGCATGTTGAGTGACAAGACTGACACAAACATGGTTTCCTGAGTGTGTACCAGGAAGTAGTAGTGCCTCCCTTGTTCACACGCTAGTGAGAACATCCATGGCAGTGTCTTCCCTTCGTGGGCTCACTTCAGGTCACAAGAGGCCCCTGCACCTCAGGCTTCCTAATCACACCCCTCTCTGTGTCTTCTCACCTCACCTCCCCCACCCACCTCTTCCTCGAGAGCCTCCTCCTGGTGCCTGATCATTGTGGCTGCTACCTTGCTGTTTGTTGTTGTTGTTGGTTTTGGTTTTTTGTTTTTTCGGTTTTTTTAGCCACCAAACTTGTTGTTAAACCAAATTCTTTGCAATATCCCAAGGTGTAAAAACAGATCAAAGGTAGACTGTGTACTACTACAGGGGTGAGGCACCCCAACCACAGCCACAGGCCCCTTTATACGCTCCTGCCCACAAGACCTTGAAGAATAAGAAACTGATCCGGCTTTGAGGTAGACCCTGTATCGTACCCAGCTTTGAGGTAGACCCTGTATCATACCCATTCTACAGATGAGGAGACTGAGGCAAAAAGGGATTAACCAACTTGGTTAGGGTCCCATGGCGATATGGGTAGAACCAGGCTTCACCCCCAGACAGGTGGCCTAGACTATTCTCTTACATCTACATTCCACTATCTCTGTACCACAGTGCCCAAGAAAGTTCCCCAGAGCCCTGACAAGAGCCCAAAGTGTAATTTTAAGAATTCAAGTGCTGTCCCCTGGCATGAAGATTTGATGGCCCTAAGAGACTCAAAAAAGCTGGGGACCGTTCTGATAGCCCTTTAAGGACTCCAACTTTGCCCTGCAGGCTGTAATTTATGCTTTAAGGGTTATAAACAGTCCCCATGAGGACCAGGAACCAAGGAGGGAAACCATCCTTATGGATTCTGAGCGTCTCTGTGTGCACGTGCTGTTTGCATGCCCATACACACAAGTGCGTGCACGCATCTGCCATCTTGTCCCTGCTGGGGGGTCTGGCAGCCCTGTGCACAAACTCTGGACAGAAAGCAGTCTGGTTCTGAAGCACCTGGCAGCTTCCTCCCGAACAGCAAGAATTCAGCTGGCCTATACTTCCTGTTCAGCTGCATCTTTCGGGTTCACAAACCGCACTAGCTTTCCTCCTGTCTCTACTGCTAAAAATGCAGCCAGAACTATTGTAAGTCTGGCCACGTGCGGCCAAGCTCTCTCCTGTTGCCCTTACCCCACTAGAACAGGAGTTTCCTCCCTTTGGCCCCCAGAACTCAAGGTCATTAGGACGAAGCAGACTCGGGAAAGGGAAGGGTTGGAGTTTTGAAAGATGGATAAGCTCATCTCTGTTTACATGGAGTTCCCGAAATTCACCCGTGCAAATTCCCCTCACAACACCACACCCAGGATCTTCTGCAACAAGTTGTAAGCGAAGCCAAATTTAGAAGGTTCCCTGCTACAGCTGTGATCTGAGGAGGACGCTGTCATTTGCATGGTAGCGTCTTGACGTCTGGCTATGAGAGCTGCTGGCGAGGCAGGGACGGGGAACCTGGAGGCAATGAAGTAGGAAGGCCTCCCTGGCCACCACATCCTTCTTCCCTGCCTATGTCACCCTTCTCATCCTGAGCTGCCCAGTAAGTTCGCTGCTAACCTGGAGGTGTGTGTGCGTGTGCGATGTGCACACGTGTGTGATGGGATGATCCCAGAGACAGCTATCGATACAGTGAAAGTGCCAAAGGCAAGTTCTCTGAGGATGTCTTACCCCCATTTCTGTTCTTGCCATTGACTACTGTGACCTGTGCTGTCTACACTGAGCTACCCCACTCCACTTCCTCCCTTCTCTATCCTGCTACAAGGTAAATGCTACCCTGGGAGGGCCTGAGTACTGGTAATTAGGGAACCAGGAAAGCCCTGTCTTCTCCCCAGCCCTCCTAATCCCTGTGAGATCTTGGGAAAACTACTTCTCCAGAGTTCTCTGGAACTCTGTTCCCATCTCCTAAAAGAGGCAGAGCCCAGGATTCTTAGTAGCTTTTGTGCACCTGCACTCTGATGTTCCCTCCCTCCTCTCTGGTATTCCAGGCAGTGTGACTCGGGTCTACAGCAAACTTTCTGTGTGTTCCCAGGTATGGGGAAAAGAGAGGGACCATCCTTGTTCATAGACACAGTTCCGCATAAACACCTTTTAAGAGTGGCATTTTTTTCTACACCTGATATACATTTGTTTAAGAGAAACATCAAAAGTGTGGAAAAGTAACAGGGAATATCACTCAAAAATCACACAATTCCAAAATGGTCACCTTCTTGGATAGGGTCCCCAGAAGCAACTCCAGGACTAAGATTGTCATGAAAGTCATTAGTAAATTTCCCCCAAGGAAAGCTGGAGGGCAGACCAGGAAACCTCGTGGGTAAGGGAGACTGTCCTCTGTTTCACTGGCGGCCCTATAAGGAGCCAGAGATTAGTGTCTGCACACTGTTGTCTTCCATGGTGGAACTGGCAATCTTGTAAGGGCTTGTGTGAGGATCACAGAGCCCCAAACAGGACAACTTCTTTTCTTGCCTCCATCACATTTTCCCCTGAGCATTGATAGCTCTTTTATTTTTTTTTCCTGAACACCGTCCTATATGCATTTTGATATTTAGATGGAATTAGTTAATTTTCTATCGCTGAGATAAAACCAAGACAACTTATAAAAGAAGGCATTTTATTTGAGGGCTAACAATTGCAAAGGGCTGGAGTCCTTGACCATCACGGCAGGGTGTGTGGCAGCAGACAGGCATGGACTAGAGTGATAGCTGAGAGCTTACATCTGCTCCACAAGGGGGTGGGGATGAGAGAGAAAAAGAGAAACAGAGACAGAGAGAAAACTAAAAGTCCACCCCTGGTGGCACACCTCTTCCAACAAGGCCACACCTTCTAATCCTTCCCAAACAGTTCCACCAACTGGGGACCAACCATTCAAACAGATGAGCCTGTGGGGGCCGTTCTCATCCAAACCACCACACTCACTGACTAGCACTTCCATGAGCCTGGCATAGTTTGTCTTCCTAACCTCTTCGGGAGCAGTGCAGCATAAGCAGTTAGTGGCATTATCATTTCATACTGGAGAAACTTGACCACCCCAACGTGCCACTGATAGTCACTGATTCCTACAGGCCAGTGCAGAACGAAATGGTGTCTGAACACCAGCCATATGACAGGTCCTGCATGAGGGGCCAGATTCATATAAGACAGTACCAGGTCCTCTAGAGGGCACCTTCAACTGGCCAGAGGGACCAGGGACTATACCCTGGGTTACTAGTTTCCACTCTCCCTGAACTGAGCCCTGAGACCTCCCTGCAGGTGATTGTGTATGTGGAAGATGTCAACGATGAGGCCCCCGTGTTCACGCAACAGCAGTACAGCCGCCTGGGCCTTCGAGAGACAGCAGGCATCGGCACCTCAGTCATCGTCGTTCGAGCCACTGACAGGGACACTGGTAAGGCGGGCAGGAGGAGCCAGGGATGCCAGTTCTCAGAGTGCCTTTCCTCCTGCCAAGGGGCCTTGGCATCCTTAGACCTTCTATGCAGCCACACCCAGGCTCAGGAGGGTTCCTTGGATGGCATCCACTCCTTACAGATGCCCAGGCCCAAGAGGATTGGAGTCAGGGAAGTTATCCAGCCTCTGATGGGCAGAGGAGAGTGGAAATGTTTCCACATCCAGATTAGTCATCCTGGCACCTGGCCGCCCAATGCTAGCCTCTGGCAAGGGCCCGGAAAGGCCTGGGAAAGGTAATGGAGCCATATCATAAAGCTAGCCTAGGACTGAGTCCCTACTCAGATGCCATCTTCTACTGCACAGGAGATGCCCAGGGATTGGTACTTGCAAGCTTCCTCACACGCCTTCCTTCCTATAGGGAAGTGATCTGCTTTGAAGGCAGACCTACCTGGCAGAGGCTCCCAAGCCCTGGAAGTGATCAGCGATCAGTGTAAAGTGAAGGGGACAGGATTCCAGATACCTGGGCCTTCGCGGTTGAGCCCCTGCCCAATT
The DNA here is from genome assembly GCF_903995435.1 of Acomys russatus. Lineage (NCBI taxonomy): Eukaryota > Metazoa > Chordata > Mammalia > Rodentia > Muridae > Acomys > Acomys russatus. The sequence goes on along the minus strand of NC_067147.1, from coordinate 38,124,068 downwards.
AGGAGAGGGCTCTCCCCTATTCCACTGCTCCCTCAAGAGGCTCCCAAGCTACCTCTGCTGCTCTGGCTGCAGCTGCCCAAGAATCCCCGTGCATCTGTCCGCAGCATCAGCATCACCTGCCTCTCAGGAGATCTAAAGATTGGCTCATTTCTCTAAATGGCATATCAGCACAGGGCTGGGGCCGCTGTGTTACCGAGGCCTCTTCTGGCACAGGCAGCCCATTAAAGAGGCTGGTGAAAGTCATGGTTGCCCTCTTGACAAACTGAGTGTCTTTGTGCCTATCTCCTTTTCTACCTGCCCACGCTGTAGGCCTCCTGCTTGAGCAGTGGTGTGTAGAGGGGGTGTGGTGAGACGGAATGAAATTGCCACTACAAGATACCTGCTTATCCAAGGAGTCAAGACAAGTGTTTGAACTTGAATTTTGAGGCTCCGGGAACAGAGCAGATCTCTAGTGCCAGTATCAAGGCCCAGATTGGGTTAGCGGAGTACTAGGCCTTGCTATCCTCCTTGACCTCTGTTCCCTCCTCTGCTACATCTTTTGGGGCTCATGTATATGCTGGGGGTGGGAGGAGGGAACAGCCAAAGCCTCTCAGGAGCAGCCCCTGGTACAGACAGCTGAAGACGCCACAGGGCAGCCCACCTCCATCTGGGACTACGTAGCTCGTGTCTTCTCGCAGGGGACGGTGGCCTGGTGAATTACCGCATCCTGTCTGGTGCAGAGGGCAAGTTTGAGGTTGACGAAAGCACGGGGCTCATCGTGACGGTGGACTATCTGGACTACGAGACCAAGACCAGCTACCTAATGAATGTGTCCGCCACAGACCGCGCGCCCCCCTTCAACCAGGGCTTCTGCAGCGTCTATGTGACACTTCTCAATGAGTTGGATGAAGCTGTTCAGTTCTCCAATGCCTCCTACGAGGTGGTCATCATGGAGAATCTGGCTCTGGGGACAGAGATTGTGCGGGTGCAAGCCTATTCCATCGATAACCTTAACCAAATCACCTACCGCTTTGACGCCTATACCAGTGCCCAGGCCAAAGCCCTCTTCAAGATAGACGCCATCACGGTAAGGAGGCTGGAGGGCACGGCGGGGCTCTCCCAACACAGTGTGCGTTTACTGAGCTCCTTCCTGATGTGCAGCATCCTCCTGAAGATAAATGTTCCTGTGATGCATCTCTTCTAGCATTTTAGGGCGCTGTACTGAAAGCCAATCAGTCTGGTGGCCTTGTTATTAGGCAATGGAAGTTATAATAGGAAAAGCTTTCCCTTCTAAATTCACACTGCCATAGGCTGCTTCTCTGGGTACCACATTGTGTAGGTTCTCACTGCCCACTGGGTCCCGGGAGATATGGGTCAAGTCTGTGAACAGCTCTGCCGAGTGGGATCTGTAGGGGCAATGGTGGCTCCCAGTCTGCTCCGCTTCAGCGGCAGGCCACCAGCTGATTACCATGTTCCCTGACTAAGCTGCAGTAAGAATTCCCAGGACTCCCTCCTGAGCTTTCAGCTAGCTGTTTATAGCTGCTTCAGAAACATTTCGCTTGCTCACCGTGGCCGCTTCCAAGGCTGCTTCAAAAGATTCAAATGAGCAGATGAAGAGATATGCAAGGCGAGCTCTGGGTGCCTCCGTGTCCTCTCAAGAACACCTGTAATCCCAGTTCTCAGGAAGCTGAGGCAGGAGGCTCTAGACTTCCAGCCTAAGCTACATGGCAAGACCCTGTCTCTAAGAGACAAATTAAAATAATAAAATAAAATTACCTGCATAGTGCCGGGCGTGGTGGAACACACCTTTAATCCCAGCATTCGGGAGGCAGTCAGGTGGACTGCTGTGAGTTCGAGGCCAGCCTGGTCTACAAAGCGAGTCCAGGACAGCCAAGGCTACACAGAAAAACCCTGTCTCGGAAAAAAAAATACCTGCATATATTTCATTCATTAGTCCAGATGCTCTCCCCACCACACAGCAGGGGCTTTTGTGGAGGCTCCGGCATGAAGAACCAATCTATTATGCTCAGGCTACATTCCATTCCTCTCCCCAGACGCTCCTCTTACCAGGACATTCTAAGGCATCGTGCATCTGTCATATTTCCCAGCCTGCTGTTATCCGAGGAATCTTCTCTCCCTTTTTACTTTGTTAAGAAACCCAGTTCTAACTCTTTCCATCTCTTCAGAAGTCATACTAAGCTAAGAGTCTGGTCCAGATGTTCCTCGCTCCCCTTTGCTTTGTGACTTTTCCTCCAGCATCCTTTCTTTGATGATAGACAAAGTATTAACCCCTGCTGGCCAATCTGATGGAGGGGCTCAACTTGGCAGCCTGGACCATCACAGTGCAGAAGGGCAGTATTGGCAGCCCCTGGGGCTTTCTGGATGACAGTCTTGCTGTCACAGAGTTCCAGAAGAGTCAGGCTGGCCTCCTCCACATGCAGAACCCACCCTTTGAGCCAAGTAGTATGGATCTGATACCGTGGCCTGCCCATGTACTGCTTGCCCCAGGCAAGGTGGATGAGAGCCACTCAAGTGTCTGCAGTGTGCCAGGCCTTGTCCCACGGGAGATTGGGATCATGGGCTGAGCAAGAGCTCTTGGGCTGGGAATGGTAGTGAGCATATCAGTCTGAATACCGAGAGAAGATGTGGGAAGTGTCATGGCAGGGTGATGGGTACCACTGGGTTTCCCAACCCAGAGAGGACCTGCTTGGCTGGGAGGTAGGAAACCCTTGTAGAAGAGATGGCTAGAATCTGGATGGGATATAAGAATAATGGGATTTCAGCCAGTTGCCTCATGGGAAATTTGTGTCAGGGTGATGGAGTGAAACATGGCTGGCAGATTGAGGTGGGAGGAGATGGCAGAGTCTAGCTGGAGCAAGAACCACTGCCTGATGTTTGTTGTCTGCCCCCCCCATCCCCTCCCCCTCAGGGTGTGATCACAGTCAAGGGCTTGGTTGACAGAGAGAAGGGTGACTTCTACACACTGACGGTGGTAGCGGATGATGGTGGCCCCAAGGTGGACTCTACTGTGGTGAGTGGGTCCTGCGTGAGAGCCTCACTCAACTGCACCCCCGCTGTGGCCCAGATACTCCCCAGCACCTGACACATAGCTGGGGAAAGGGCAGTCTGAGGACCACCATGTGGTCGGACACTTGGGCTAAGACCTTGATGATATGGGAAGGTGGCACCCTAGACCACAAACCTCATGGGCAGTGGGTGGAAAGTACCAGGCCTGTCAATAACTCCTCTCTCTCTCTCTCTCTCTCTCTCTCTCTGCCTTTCTCCCCCTTCCTGCTCCTACCCATGCTGCCTACAGAAGGTGAGTTGGCCCATGAACTGCTTCATAATGCTTGTGGTGCACAGACCCTCCTACCTTCCCTGGAGATTGGGCTCATGGGTGGAGGGCTATCGAGATGACGCAGAGAATAAAGGTGACTGCCGCCAAGCCTGACGACCTGAGTTTGGTCCCTGGGACCTACAAGAGAGAACCACCTCCAAGTCATCCTATGGCTTCCACAGAATGCTGTGGCCCATGGTTGTGCTCACTCACACCCACCCAACTACGCTCAACATACACCAATCAACCATTGTAAAAAAAAAAGAAAGAAAGAAAGAGGGGAACTGGGTGAATGTTTACAGCATGCCTTCCACCCAGACCCTTAAGGACCACTGCAGCCCATCCACTTTCCCTTCCCAAGCTCTGTCCTCCATGTTCCATGCCTGTGGGATCATGAGATAGAAGTACAGTAACAAAGAAACACCTGAACTGTGCACAGGAAGAGACGCTGAGGGCTCCACAGAGGCTCCCTGACAAAGCAAAGCTGTTTGGCTTCTCTGTGCTTCCCTTCCCTCCCTGAAGGGAGAATCCTGCCAGCAGCCTTGCCCTCCTCAGAAGGGTTAGCAGATCTCAGGAGAGAGACACGTGAAGGAGGGTGCTCAGGGTCAGAGCCTGGGAGTGCCTGGTATGGTAGCTATGGCCACAGGATGAGTTCCACTATCAGGGCTATATGCTGAGGCCCCTGGGGGCAGTGACTGTAAGAGGTGTCAGGCAGAGCCCCAAAAAGGCTGGGCCTAAGGTAGATCTCAGAGGGGTAGGAGTGTGGTGATGGGGAAGGGTGCTAAATGGGGTTTTGATCCTTACACATCTGGCTCTCTTCAACCCCTGGGGCAGCAGGTAGGCACCCTACATCCTAAGTCTCCCAGCAGGAGAATTAGAGGTTATAGGTGGGGGCCTCTAAGCAGACCTTAGCATCTTCCTCAGTGCCCTTCAGCTACCCATGGCTATGCAGGTTCAGGGAATGGAGACTGGGATGGCTGGGTATCCCATGAGAGTTTGGTGCCACTCTGGTGTCCAGGCACCTCTTGTTCTGATGTGGATAGCAAGAACGTCAGATACTCTCTCCCACTCAGCTGCCTGCTCTCTTCCAAGAAGCAAGACCTGCTCGCATGCCCCAGATACACAGCCCAGTTGGCCCCGTACTGCTTGAGATACTAGGGTGTAGGTACAGGAGAAGGCCTTTAAAGCTGGTACAGCTTCCTCTCTGAGGCCAGGAACCAAACCACAGCTCACCTCCACCTGACTCCTCCCTGCCCCAGCAATGGGGGAAGGGGGAGGAAGGACAGGAAGGAAGGCTCAGCTATAGGAGCTCCTGAGCTGCACACTTGGGTGCTGGGGGATGGGCAGAAAGGTGAGATTCTGAGGCTGGGAGCTGGAGAAGGCCCCATCTTCTTCTCACCTACCAAGGCTGGTTCCCTTCCCATCCCCCACCCTCCCTCAGGGTCAGCACCGTGATCAGAGTAGCAGCCAAGGCAGGGCTGCTGCCTGACTATGCCAGACCTGTGCTGGGCTCCTGATGCAGCAGAAACGCAAAGCAGATTTAACCCTGCCTGCACAGCATGAACTAGATTGAGAGGGTTGGGGGAGGCCCTGTCATAACATCACTGTGTCATAATGTATGCCTTATAAATGTCAGGGACCGGTGGGTTGGCTTGCCTTAAGGCCACTCAAGCTGAGCTCTGCAGAATGAGAAGGAGTTAATGCAGCCAGCAAGGCAAAGGCTTTCTGGCAGAGAGAACAGGTTGTACATAGGCCCTGTGGTGTGAGGACAACCTTGGCTGGCCAAAGAGTTTGAAGGTCCAATCACTGACAGCTCTCTGCCTGGTTTTGCCATGAGCACTGGGCACTACTAGGCATCCCCATTTCCATCTCCCATGTCAATTTGCTTGCTTAGCAGGCTCAGAATACTCTCTGATAGACCATTACGGGCCTATTGGAGGAAAAGCTGAGTGTCCATCAGACAGGAAGGAGGGACCATGGAGATAACTATCTGACACCCTTACCTGTATTTGCTCATTTCCTGCTTCTGTCATCCAGTGTAGCATGTGTTTTTGATTCAGAAGTTTTCCGCTGAGAAAATGGAAAACTAGGGAGGTTGAGTAACTTATGTCCAAACTCACACAGCCAAAAGTGGAGGAGTTGACCCAGCTCACCCCGGTTCTGACAGCTGTCTTATGACATGTGGGGCGGGGCTGAAACCAAGAAAGGGCCTGATTGGGAAGCCGGGCCATGACTTTGTTTTGTAGGATGGAAAGGGCAGTCAGATATAGGACCCAGAAACCATGGCCATCAAAAGGATGATGAAGACTCGCCTGGGTTGGAACAGCTTAAAGAGGCCTAATCTGGGGTTCTTAAAACCCAGGCTACCTCCCAGCCTATCCCCAGCAGTAAAAGTAGCAAACATAGCAAGCAGTCTTTGTGTTTGTAATCTCTGTGGCCTGTGGTCTTCCCAGCGCTGGTGGTCACACCCACAGTGATCCTTCCCTCTTCCTGTTCCTGGTGTCCTTCTCCACCTGAGATCCAGACTGTGGACTTGGAGGAAAATGCAATGTCACAGGATCCCCCTCCCCCATTGAGTCACAGTAGCCTCCTGCTCTCGACCTGGTCCTCTCTCTTTAACGCAAAACCGTGGGTGAGAAGGCCGGAATCTGGCCAGCAGCTGTGTTTCAACCAGCCTGACCATGATTTTCATTTCTGTGACTCATTTGGCTCATTTCATATAAAAAATATGAACTCCTTAATCCTCCTGAAAAACAGGAAGTGATGCCAGTGGCAGTAGGCTATTCCAAGCCTTCGTTCCCATGAGCTAGAGCCCAGCTTTCCAGCCATCCCTGTCTCTATCATCTCAGACAGTCTCCACCAGCCCCCTCTCTGTACTGTTCTGGCCCTGGTGATAGTGTGCAACACACACACACACACACACACACACACACACACACACACACAGCTCAGAGAAGTGTCTGGGGGCTTGAATGCATGCTCAAGATCCCTGCCGGCCTCATGGTCTAAGGACGTCTTGGGGAAGGAGGCAGGATGTGGCTGAGTATGTCTGCCCCCAGGTCTATATCACTGTGCTGGATGAGAATGACAACAGCCCACGCTTTGACTTCACCTCTGACTCGGCCATCAGTGTGCTTGAGGACTGCCCTGTGGGCCAGCGAGTGGCCACTGTCAAGGCCCGGGACCCTGATGCTGGCAGCAACGGACAGGTGGGCATCAAGCCAGGGTCCACCCGGGCTATAGGGTGTTTCCCATTCCTTAGGGGCCATCCGAGCCATTCCTGTCACCAAGTAGGGTTTCTCTGTGTAGCCTTACAAGGCGAGATTCAGGCCCATTCTCTAGGCTCCCATGCTGCTCTGCTAACATGCTCAGGACTGAGTACCTGTCAAGCTCATACAGTCTTGGTGGGCTTGATCCCTCTTCTTGGCATTATCTCTTTCTTCCAGCATCCCAGCAGAATAGAAGCATAAAGGGCATGAAGTCAAGGCAGCACCCCCCAAACCTGACCAGTCACCTCTCTTCCATGCCCGCTCTTTCCTCCTACAGGTAGTCTTCTCCTTGGCCTCTGGTAACATTGCTGGGGCCTTTGAGATTGTCACCAGCAACGACTCCATTGGCGAAGTGTTTGTGGCTAAGCCCCTGGACAGGGAGGAACTGGACCACTACATCCTCAAGGTGAGTACCCACTGGCTCCGCCTGGACTGCTCACAGCCAGATTCTCAGGAGGGAGCCCATCTCACAGAATACCCTGATGGTCAGTGTCCTTGCTTCACCAAGTGGCATAAGGCATATGGCCCCTGCAAGGCTGAGCACAGTGAGGCTGATGGGAAGGGGGTGGCCTGGAACAGGCTTCTATGCCCAGCAGAAGCAGTTGAGGTGCCTATCCCTGTTAAAAGAGTCGGAAGAGCCAGGCATGATAGTACACAGTATGCACCTATAATCCAGGCACTTGGGAGACAGTGGAGACCAAAGGACCAGGAGTTGAAGGTCATTTTCAACTATATCATAAATGTGAGGCCACCTTGAGCTACATGAGACCCTGTCTTAATAAATAAATAAAACAGCCAGGAAAATGTCCCACTAGGAGCTGGTGGGACTCTGACTCTGTCAGGAACACAACAGGACACCTTGGGCAAATTATTTCTTCCATCTGGGCCTCAGTTTCCCTACATAGGCCATGGACAAAAGAGTTCGACCTGACTTCTGCTGCGGAGTGAAGTACCACACTGACAGTGGTGGCCGCCGAGTTGCTGGGCCTGGCCAGGGCGCCATATGCTTCCAAGGAGCCCACACAGCTCCTCTGCAGAGGCTGAGGGCCTAGAGGCCACCAAGGCAACACTCAGGTCCTCCACGGACTGGATCAGTATATGGTCAGGACCCCCAGAGAGTTGCAGACCCCCTCCCTGCTTACTGGAGAACCAAAGGCTTGAATCATATCTCAGACCCAAAGTTAAGGTGAGGAGCTGACATAGCCCAAAACATGGGCAGGTCAGGAAATGATGACTTTACATACTAGAGTTAGATGTCAAACATATCTGACAAGACTTAGGTGAGAATTGTCTGTTGCACAGGCAGAAAGGGAGAGCTTGGTGGTGGCACAGGATCAAGATGAATCTGCGAGTCTCATGGCTCTCCCAGGTCTTCCCTATCAAAGGGACAGCCTTTGGGCTCCATGGTACTGATCTCATAATTTGATCTTGATTTCAAACCTCTTCTTCCTCCTCACAGATTGTGGCTTCTGACCGTGGCACCCCTCCGCGGAAGAAAGACCACATCCTACAGGTGACCATTCTGGATGTCAATGACAACCCTCCGGTGATTGAGAGCCCCTTGGGATACAACGTCAGCGTGAATGAGGTAAGGACACTCCAGGTCCCCAGCAGCCGACCACCCAGGGGGGACCATGGACAAAAGCTGAGCATGAAACAGCCACTTAAATGTCTGTTTGGCCCACTGGTCCCTCGGTGCTCAGAATACAATCCTGCATAGATGCTGCCCTAGTACCTAGCCTGGAGTATATTGTGTTTGTTTGTTTGTTTGTTTGTTTGCTTGCTTGCTTCAGCTATGGTTTTTCGAGACAGGGTTTCTTTGTGTAGCCTTGGCTGTCCTAGACTCACTTTGTAGACCAGGCTGACCTTGAACTCACAGAGACCTGCTTGCCTCTGCCTCCCCAATTGCTGGGATTAAAGGCGTGCACCACCACATTCAACTTGGTAGTATATTTTTGTGGTTAGAGAGTTGGGGGTGGGTGGGGGCTGGATACGTTTCTTTTTAAAACAAACATATTTATTACCTGGCACTAAGGCTTGATGGCTGCAGAAAAACCAGGTGTAGTGACTGGGGCTGCTCATGAAGGAAGGTGATGTAGGACAGAGCCCTGCTCTCAGGGCAGATGCCCGCCTGCTATAGCCTCTGATTGGCTGTGTGTGCATGCACGTATCCTCTCCCTGCACCTGAACTTTTTCATACGTGAGTGTGAGCATCCAGTATGAGCTCACAGGTTTGGACCAGAATCAAGGGACTCTCACAGGACCTGTCTGTCGTGTAGAAGGTATCCAAAGCACATTGTTTACCATCATCCTCATCCTCGCCCCAGGGGACACAAAGCAGGGCTTCCAGGAGGCCCAAGTGAAGTCTTGGGGGCACCAGAACAGAGCTAGGCTTTTCCTTGATGGCCCTGAACTTAGGATGACCACTTCCTGCTCTCCTGCCAGAATGTGGGTGGAGGCACCTCTGTGGTCCAGGTGAGAGCCACCGACCGTGACATCGGGATCAACAGTGTCCTATCTTATTACATCACCGAGGGCAATGAGGACATGACTTTCCGCATGGACCGCATTAGCGGTGAGATTGCCACACGGCCTGCCCCACCCGACCGCGAACGTCAGAATTTCTATCATCTGGTGGTTACTGTGGAGGATGAGGGCACCCCCACACTGTCGGTAAGCAATGGGGATGGATGGGACAGTGCTGCCTGCTATGGGATGGGGTGGAGTGGGAAGCCAGTGATAGAGCTGGAACCCCTTGTAGCCCTCAAACTATTGATACCTCCAAGGTCGCATGCCTTTTCATAGCACAGGAGCCTTACAGGGCAGGTGTGTGCTAAGTGTGTAGGTGGGAGGGATGGGGGCAGCAGAACAGCACTGGTTCTCTCTAGTCTGCACAATTCTGGGTCTCTGTCCATCTGCTAGTCTCACTAAATGATCCTGACACCAGACCTTGGCCAGGGAGTAAACTTGTGACCACGAAGTAGAACTTGTGACCAAACTGTGTACTGCAGAGCCACACTCAACCACAAGGCAATGCAGCCCTCTGCCCTGCTCCCTGCACCATGTTGGCATGGCACTATCACAACTGAGGGTGGGAAGGGCTGATGGCTGTAGTCCCATCTGATGCTTGGGTGAACAGCATCGTGGTAATGGGTATGTGATGCCCATGGTTTGCAGAGCTGGGAAAGGAGATGTGCTCTACAGACTGGGTGGTCACTGTGCAAGGTTTGGAGAAGTGGCTTATGACATGATGTCTTGAAAGCTGGCCAATCAGAGCCTGCCAGAATCTCCCTTTTGTTACCTGTAAAAGGCAGATAAGATCTGTAGAACTGGCGTTTGGGAAATCGAAAGAGCTCAGGTTGGCACAAGGGCTTGGTGAACAGGGAAGGTGGGGATGGGTGTGCGTCTATCCACACAGTTCCACAGTGAGGCAGATCAAAGCCAGGCATGGTATGAAGTGAGGCCTTGATCTGCAAGCAGGTTGTGTGGATAGAGCTCAGCCAGCCAGTTCTGGTCTCAAGCTGGGTTCCTGTCCTGTGCACTCTGCTGTCTGTCAGCTGATCAAGTTGTGCTTCTGACAGTTGGCTGGGGACGGCCCCTCCAACCAGCAAGCCTGTGCCTGCTCACAAAGCACATGAAAGGACAGAGCACAAGATGCATACATGAGGCCCAGGGGTTGCTGGGATTGAGATAACATGGGGCCCTTTCTATGGCTTTCTCTTGGCCAAAGCAAGTCATAAGCCAATCTGGATAGGGTATGGCCTCAGCAAAGGTAAAGATTGGATACACTTTTGCTTAGTTGCTCTCTGCCCGCAAGAGATGTCTTTTAGGTACCAGCTGTGTCAGTGGCCCTGCAGGAAGGGCACAGCAGGTCCAGGCTGGCATTCATCGGGAGGGGATTAGGCCAACAGTTCCGGGAACACACATCATGCTTTGAAGTTGGAAACAAGACTCACTTTGCCCTGCCTCCTAACCAGTATCCTCACTCCCAGGGCAGCTTGGTGTCTTTTGCCACTCTTGCTAGTGGACCGAATAGGACAGGGGTAACTGATTGGGGGTGGGGGGGTAGGGGTATTGTTTTCTGTGACAACATGGAAGGACACAGCTTTAATCATCTTCAGCGATATGTTTGGCTCCATGTAACAGATCCTCAGCTAGAGAGGCATAAATCAGATTGTATTCTTTTGCACATGGTCTCGATAATTACGAAGATTGATTTTGTGCTCAGTAATGGTTGGTGTTTCTTGGACTTCTTGGGTGCAAGAAAGCTGACACTAAGTGGAAGAAACACTGGAGGAAAGAAAAAAAATGAAGTGGGAAAATTCATTCTTTGGCGTGTCCTTGTTTCTTGGTGTAGAAGAAAGAGATCTATTATCTGATTTCCTTTTTGAGATGTTTTCATGTAACCTAGGCTGGTCTGAACTCGCTATCTAGCTGAGAACGCCCTTGAATGTCTGATCCTCCTACCTCCACTTCCCAAAAGTTGAGATTATAACTCTGTATCACCATGCCTGGTTTACACGGTGCTGGGGAATTGAACCCAGGACTTGTGAGTACAGAGATGCTATGGGGGCAACTTGACCAACTGAGCCATATCCCCAGCCCTATGACTTGAAGTCACCAGTCACCTCAGTGGAGAACTGCATTGGCCTCAGGGACATAGCCTTTTGAGACAAGCACAGAGCTTTTCACCTCTGCAGAAGATGATGGGTGGGGGGGGAGGCTCTGAACCCAGCTCTACCAGTCAATCATGTAGAATAGCCAAGCACATCCATGTTATGGTCTGAGCATCAGCCCCAGTCAAAGGCAAGAGGTGGGTCTCAGGAATGCAGCTCAGCTCTGGGCAGTGTTCAGCCTCAGGCAAGACCTCTAACTGCACATCCTTCTTCGTGGTTTTATCTGGGAGAGGCAGCAGCAGCAAGGCCATACCAGAGGCTAGGATGCCATAGACAGACAGTCCCAAGCCTGCAGGGAGAGGACGTAGGACAAAATTGACACTCTGTGCATGATATGACCCTGTACTAGGAGCTCAGAGCCAGGGACCAGGAAGGCTTTCTAGGCCATATCATTATTTTTTAAGCTTACTTTTATTTCTTTATTATTTTTATTTATTTATTCTGTTGGGTGGGGCATGTATATAGGCACACGGGCAAACCTGTCACAGCATGCTTGTGAAAGCCATAGAATAGTTTAACAAAATTGATTCTCTCCTTCTATCATGTGGGTTCTGGGATTTGAACTCAGTCATCAGGCTTGTCTACAAGTGCCTTTACCCACTGAGTCATCTCACCAGCCCACAGGTGTTATGTGTAGCACAGGGCTTAGGAATCAGCTGCCAAGAAGTTCCCAGTATCCCAGAGGAACCCCTGTGTCCATGCTCCTCCCCTTCTTTCTTCTCTGGGTAACACCCCCTCACCTCCCAAAGCCGGAATGGACATTGCAATCCACAGCTTTTAGCCTGTATCACCCAGACAAGAGACAGCTGGGCTGCAAAAGCCATCTGGGCCAGCCTCAGGCCTGCCACACAATGGCCTGCTACCCGGCCAGAGGAAATCATTGTGTTGCTTGGGACCTCTGTTAGCTCCAAGCCACAGGCAGGAAGGAGAGGACTATGGCAAGGTCCAAGTGGCCATCAAGGGGCCCCTACAGGAGGAAGGGCTGGGTCTGGGGAGGAAGGATGGAAAGCAATGAGGAGGTCAGGACCTGGGCCCTGGCCCTGAGGCACCTTGGCAGGCGAGTTAGGAGAAAGGGTGGCCCCTTTGACCTATGAATGACAGCCAGCAGTAAGAAATACAGTCCCAGATAATGCTGACTTCTCAGGTTATTGCGGGGGCGGGGGGAATGTGTACCCACTCTGACCACAGACCCTGGCAGTGGCTCCACGCTGGGAGCTGGGAACACTGCCCTAGCATCTCATCACATCCTTTAAAGCGAGCCTCTGCTGCCAAGGACCCTGGCTTCTCTGACTCTGGCTCTGGACCCCCGTCTGGCAATTTCCCTGATGCATATCTGTAGCAAGAGTTCCCAGCCCCTGGCCTTTCACACTGACTTATTTATTTATTTATTTATTTATTTATTTTTAATCAAACATGCTGCAAGAAAACAACAGGACAGGCAGCCATTAAAGTACCATTTGTAACTCTCCTTGCTTGTTGAGAGACAGTTTGCCATTCCCCAGATGCTGGGGACACATCTGGCTGAGCTCCTGGATCAGATGAAGGCCTCTGTTCCCTTACCATTCCCCTGATACAAACAGGTAGAGTGCATGGCCCACCATGCCTACCGGAAGTCATTTGCCCTTGTAGTTACCAGGCAGGAAGTGGGCGACAAGAAATGGTATAGAAGGAGCCTGCACATTAGCACAGGTTCTCTGGGACATGGAAAGGCCAGAGAAGACAGACTATAAGTAAGGATATATTCCTGGTATCAAGTGAATGGTGAACTTGTGGGTTCAAATTCATCTCTCGGGGGCCCAGGATGTACATAGTGAGGGGCAAGAGCAGGTCCTGGACAAGAAGGCTGTTTGGTTCAAGGAAGGGAAAGGAAATAGGCCTGAGAGGCAGGAGAGCCAACACTAGTCCCATCAGACACAAAGCATGAGCCTTTTAGAGCCACCATTTACTTTTGCATTAAATGGAGACAGTAAAGACTCTTGGTTAAGGGTGGGGGAGGCTCAGAGGCCTTGCCACACAAGCATGAGGACCTGGGTTCAGATCCCCAGCATCCACATGAAAAAGCCAGGCATGTAGTCTATAACCACAGCAGTTGGGGGGGGGCTGGGAGGGCTGGGGCAGAGACAGGCAGACCCATAGAGCTTGCTGCTCTGTCAGCACAGCCTATTGGTGAGCTCCAGGTACACTGAAGGGTCTGTCAAAAATTAAAATGGAGGTGCTAGAGAGATGGCTCAGCAGTTAAGAGCACTTGCTCTATTTCCAAGAACTACAGGTAGTTCACAACTATCTATAACTCTATTCCCAAGTGATCCAGTGTTTCCTTGATCTCCACAGGCACCAGGCATACATGTGAGATATATAGATACACACACACACACACACACACACACACACACACACTCCAAAATCCAAAAAACTCGTGCACATAAAAAATTTAAATATATGGTAAAAATGTACAATGGAGGGGCTGGAAAGGTAGCTCAGTAATTAAGAGCTATCTTTTAATGTGTTACTCTTGCAGAGGACTCAGGTTTGATTCCCAATGTTCATATGGTAGCTCATAACCATCTATAATTCCAGTTACCAAGGGCTCCAACAAACATGCACATGATGCCTATGAATCCATTCAGGCAAAACATTCACCAAGTAAATAAATCTTACACTTACACACACACACACACACACACACACACACACACACACACACACACACACACATTACATAATGGAGGAAGACACCCAGTGGTAATTTCTGGCTTCTATATGCACACACACAAACATATACACATGCATACTTCATATACATGCACTCAGAAAGACTTTCAGGATTGACATAGAGAGAGATGTCAAACAAAAACACACATGAAAATCTTTTGGGAAGCATATTTTAACAAAAAAAAAAAAATTAAGATTTGGCATCCATACTGCCACTTCCTTTTCCTGTGTCCAAGGCAGGCATTACTAATCAATCTCAGCACTTTCTTATCAGCTGTATTATTACATCAGAATTCCTCTAGGCCATATTTTCCAGGAAGCTACACCCAACAGATCTGAACCATTGAAACCCAGTGACATGTTTATCCCTTGGCATCCCAAGCTTAAAGTGATAATGCCATTATGGGGATCCTAGCAGGCTGAGACAAAGTTAGGTCCCTGGAGTGGAGTCCTGGAGTCCTGGTTCAGCCCAGTTACCCAAGAACCCTGTATCAACTCCTCAGGCTATTATTAGTCCTCACTCTCGCAGGACTCACATTCATTGCTGGGAAGGAAAGTGCTAGAGTAAAGCAGAGGCCATGCAGGACATGGGCCAGACAGTCCGTGTTCTCTGTGGTCTGGGACAGGCAGTCAGCTGGGCCGTCTTTTTGCCCCCCTCCCACTATCCTGCTTGGCACCCCCAGTTCCTCTTTTGCCTATTTTAGTTCCCTGAGAAAAATCTTAGTTCAGATCCCACCATAGCCAGGTCAGCCCTGGGGTGCAGCTCTAGCTCACACACAGGAAAGCCTTTTCCAGGAGGTAGCATCCTACTAGTGTCCAGGTTAGGAGAGATGACAGCCCTCTGCAGCCCTCAGCATAGCTGCCTCCTCCAAGTCCTTCCTCCAGGGAGCAGGTCTTGAAGATGGAGTCACCTGGCTCTTAGCTGCTTCCTGCAGGGAAAACACTGTCCCAGGTCTGTTCTTTTGAGAAGTTGGTCCAAGGCACATCACAGTAATCCAGCAGGGCTAGCTTGGCCCACAACAGCCACCACTGGCCTTCTGGCTTGTCAAGAAGGCCCTGCTGTGTCAGAAACCTTTCCTACTGGTCCTTCCCATCCTGGTCCCCGGGAGAGCTTCACCATGACCCTCCAGAAATAGGTAAAGCATCCCCCCAGGTTCTGATGGATTTCCTAAGGATGAATTAGCTCCTCAAAATACAGACTTTCTTCTCCAATATGGCTTATGAGGCTATAGGGCTTCTCCTTCTTCTTGGAAGCTCAGTTCCCCACTGTGTCTTCTCACCACCACCCCAGCCTTTGCCCCAAGAGCTAGCACCTCAGGGCACCTCCATTCTCCCCACCCCCCCCCCACAAGACCCTGCCTCTCCACAGCAGCAGCAAGGTGGTAGGGCCTAAGTTCATGGATGTAGACAGAGCCTGGACCACACACACACACAAAAACTGCACCCCAAACAGGAAACCACCAAGCTGACATGCCTTTGCTTGCAGGGTCCAGAAAAGGAGAGACTAGAGCCCTATAGGAGGAAGCTGGGCAGGAAGTGAGTGGCTGTTCTGCTGGGGGGGTGGGGGGGGCTCCTTCCCTTTCTACGGAGCAGCAGCCAGGCAGGGGTCTGACAGCCAAATTCTTAGAAGTCATCTAGGTGGCAAAGTTTGAATCTTAGGGCTGGAGACAGGCCAGGCTCCCCCAGGGGACAGGCTATACTCACCCTACAGCTGGCCTGTGGGTTTTGTCCTTTGACAGGGGCCCCACAGTCCTGCCACAATGCAGCTGGCACTTCCCCCACTCTAGCTCAGTGTTCCAAAGCCAAAAGAACAACACACCCAGTCTATAGTAACTGCATAGAGTCCAGGGCAACAGATAGAGTAGAAAAGAAAACCCTGGGGACAAAACAGGGGTCATGGTTTTGGTGTCCTGGCCACCCCAAACACTCTTGTTCTGATATAGTGCTGCTAGGAACCCCAAGCCCCAGGTGTAGCTGGCATCCCGCAGGGGCTTATGCTCTTGGACCTTACCAGACAACTTGTCGGGGTTCCCAGCAGGTAGCTCATTGCTGTGTCCCAGCCTGGGACTTCTCTCTTCTCTCCCTACCTATCTGGTCTCAGGGAATGAGTGGGTTTCTCTGCAAGTGTATGAGCTCTCCTACCAAGGCCCAGTTCAGGCCAGCCAGTGGAGGCCACCTGAAGACAAATCCTAGCATTTGGGCTACTGCTCTCTCAGTGTTGGGGCTACTGTCCCCCTGGAAACTGGAGGGTGATTTGCCCAGCCTCACACCTCACCTCCCCACTCTCAGACATCAGCTGCCCCATTTCTACCTCAAAGGAACTAACCTTTCCCTTCATGCTTTAAAATCCTTTATGAAGACTCCCCTCTGTGTGCCCAGGTCATGCCAGACCCTGGAGATAGGAGCCAAGAGTAGCATCAGACCAGGGACAAGCTAGTCTAAGTGCCTACAGGTCACCCTGAAGTGAAGCTCAGAAGAACAGTGGTCAGGATTGGAAAGACTCCCCAGGTCCTAGACCCTACCTCAGCCCCACCCCCACCCCAGGCCCTGAACCCCCAGGGCCTTAAAGCTAGTGCCTCCAATCCACTCATAGCTGTTTATAGCTGTTTTTAATAGCATCTCTTTCACACTAAGAAGTATAGTCCTAACAGTATAGTTAGGACATTGTGGAGGTCACCTTTGTCATTGCTCCACACTGAACAGTGGGAGTGGTAGATGATGAGGACAGGAAGAAGGCCATTCTCCATTCACCTTTCCCATCATGCCCTCACTAACTTCCGTGTACGATGTTCTGGCCTCACATTGCTCAAGACACTAATGAGCTCACAGTATCTCCTGGACCCAACATGGACTTCCTGTTTCAGAGCCTCTGACCACTGAGCTCTGTGGACTGCCATTCGGGCAATGAGAGCCCAGAGTCAAACTGTTGACAGACCTTCGGATTGCTAGTGGAAAGCTGCTGGGGAAGCATCTTCAGTCGGGCACAAGCAGGCCAAGCTCTAGAGTTCAGGGGATAGAGTCAGGGCCAATGGCAAGCAAAAGAGCAGGCCAGCCACAAACCCACAGTGGGGTGGGAGTCTCTCGCATCTTGTGTCTCTTGCCTGGGAGGGTGGCAGATGCCTACTTCATCCCATCTTGGCTGCTGAGTCCCATGAAGAAAGGTTGCTGCCACCCTGGACATTCTTGGGATGCAGGTCATTTGTTAGCTGTGGCTGGTGAAGTCAAGTCTCTAGGCATCCTAGGATCTTGAGAACAATGAGCAATACAGCATCTTCTCCCTGCCCCCCTGTAGCGTCCGAAACGGGGAGGGTCCGAGCATCTTGTAAAGCAGAGTCTAGGCTCAGAATAGGAGCGAGGAGGCTGAGATCGATGCCTAAAGGTCTGTCAAAGGGCCAGCCATAGATCAAATGCATCTGACCCTGACCAGGTACCATTGTCCATGGTCCCCAACTGGTTTAGATGGCTTCAGAGTTAGGGGAGTCAGGGACTGGATCTGTAAAAGAAAGGATAAAGTGAATAAGAGGGTGCCTGTGTCCCCTTATTCAACTCTGCACCATGAAGATTCCCCAGTGACGGGGGGTGGGGGATGGGGGGGTGGGGTCCCTGCAGAGCTTCGATCCTAACATGTTATCAGTCAGGGTGCTGAAAAACCAGGTGACACTCACCCAGGGAAGGGAAGAAGACATCCCCAGGGCCTGGAGGAGACAAAGGTGTGCCAGGGTCAGAGAGAAGGTGCCGCCCTGACTCTGAAGGTTGCCGTTGAGCCACATAGGACAGTGGGGGCCTGGTCTTGGCCTCAGGTATCCCCTGGAAGGGTGGAGTAGTCTCAAAGCCTGGGTTTTCAATTCCTTGGGTGTTGTTGCTAGAGAAACAGAATTAGAGGTGATCAGTGCCCCCTCAGAGCACTTCTATCCTTCTTATCTCCCCTTCCTTTTCTTCTCTTCCCATCTGGGACAAGGGCAATTTGTGAAAGCCTTCCAGCTATGAGGTTCTAGTGGGATTACTGGTCAACCTTGATCTAATCTGAAAAGCTATCTCCATCATACACACTGTAGGACAGAGACCAAGCTTCTGAAGCTGGTTAATTCTTAGCCTAAGCTAGCCCATGCCCAAGCACAGATAACATTGTCCTACCTATCCATCTCTGATTCCATCCTACCCCACCCCCACCCCTACCCAGAGCAGCCACTGGCTTCCTCCTGCATGCTCAGCCTGACAGTTTTCTCTCAGAGTGCCTGGTACAGCCAAGCCACCACCATGCCACCGGACCCCCACCCCTTGGAGAATGCAGGCTGAGCAAGGCTCATAGGTGAGGGCGGGGCAGACAAGGGGCACCATTACCCAGAAAAGGGGTGTGATTGGTGTTTGTGGTCATGAGCTTCCTTCACATGCTGAAGTGTCTGCCCAGGCAGCTACTCCCATTCCTGCCCATCCTAAGCCAGGCTGACGACTAAGACCCAGAGGTGCCCACTAAAAGCATCTCCAAGCAGAACCAGGGCCTAGCAGGGGTGAAGGTTCTACACAGAGTGGCCCAGCAGCCCAGATGTGCCAGATGCAGCTCTGACCATCTGTGTATTTTGCTGAGCAAGGACCTCACACCACACAGAAACACCCCTTCCCTGATACCTGGTCCTAGAAGTTTCTCAAAGTCACTCTGGGCCTTACCTGTCCATTCTCACCAACTCCTGGGCACCTAGAGATAGACAGAAAAGTTGGTCACAGAAAGGAAGCCTTTTGCAGACCCCACTGCCTGCACTGGCCCATGCCCAGGCATCCTTACTGTTCCCTGAGGAGGCCTGAGTTCCATGTATCTGTCTAGCAGGTGGACCCAAGGCTCAGCCACCTTTGTGTACAAGTGAAATGCATCCACACTTTCTACATGTGGGATGATATTTGGCCCCAGACTGACACTTTCCCAAAGAGCATGGCAGTGCTAGACTTTGAAATTTTAAGTTTCAACCAAAGGCCAGGCCCCTGCACGTGCTGACTTTGGTCTCTATTGGCAAGTTTGTCTCTCTGGGCTGTAGCCACAACTTGGTGAGTGTGGACAGTTCAAGGTCAGGTCCTAGAATTAGAGGGTTCTTTCTTCCCTCAGTCTTCCCATCACTTCCCAGTTTTTCTACCCACTTTCTCCCCCCCCCCCCCGCCCCCTGCACAAGCCCCACTTCAGCCCTGCCTTGGTGTCTCCCTAAAACTGGCCATCATCCAAATGCAGCAACACCCAACTTCCCATTTTCTTGCAGCTCCCCACACCCTCACACAGAGCCTTCTTTCAGGAGGAGGTTTGCATGGGGAATGGAGCTAGGGAAGGGGCATCTGCAAGACAAACACGGGGAAGTTGCACAAAGTTCCTGAAATCGAGTTCACTTCTGCTGACAGAGTAGCTCTGTGTCAGGCTGCGTGGGCCAAGATCATCCTTGCTTGCCACCTTGCTCTGGGGTAAAGATGGTGACCTCCACTTTAGAGCTGGAGACACTGAGCTGCCTCTTCTTCTCTTTTGTCTCGAGCATGCTCATTCCTAGGCAACCCAGCCCAGGACTTGGGAACTTTCTGGCCAGAGTGTACACCATGAGCTAACCTGCTGCCCCTGGGGCAGATGCTGAGACTTGCTGGCTGCTTGGTTCCCAACATTCCACAGGTGCTACTCTGGGATCTGTGTAGAACCCCCCATATGCCTCTGCCTGCCCTTTGGCACTTTGTCTTTCTAAAGACCTGGCACCTCTGATGTCTCATGTTTCTGTTGCTGAATCTGAAATCAGAAGATAGATTTGGGGACTTTTGTTTGGGGGCTGAGAGGAGACTCGAAATAATTGCGTTAGAGGATAATTTTCTTTCTTTGTTTGTTTGATTGTTTGTTGAGATAGGTAGGGTCTTACTTTGTGGCTCTGGCTGCCTTAGAACTTACTATGTAGATCAGGCTAAACTCGGATTTACAGAACTCTTTCTGCCTCTGCCTCCCAGAGCACTGGAATTACAGAGCTGTGCTAGAAGAGAAATTCTTGTTCCTTTCCTGTTACTGTACACAGGATATCCTTACTCTGGGACAGGAGCCTGCTATGGCATAGTATAAAGTGTTCCCCATTCCAAGGGGCTCTTCTCTAAGCCCAGGTCACATGTCTTCCTGGGGCAGATAGGAAGTTTAGAGCCAATGCTGGGGCCTGTGTCTTCAGAACCCCACAAGAATGGCATTTTGGCCATTCTTTCTCTCTCTCTCTCTCTCTCTCTCTCTCTCTCTCTCTCTCTCTCTCTCCTCTCTCTCTCTCTCTGTCTCCCTCCCTCCCTCCTTCCCTCTCTCCTTCTCTTCAGTTTTCTTTCCTCCAGCCACCTCCATCCCACTAGGTCCCATGAGCAGAATAGGAACCCTGCAGAGATACCTGTAAGAAAGGCCAGGCCCAACAAAAGCTGAGTGAAGCCCCTACATACACTTGCAGCCACTACCCAAAAGGGTGTGCTTTCCAATTCTTGTCCCCTGATCTGACTATGTGACCAGGCAGTGCTGTTGTCTGGACAATGGAAACATAAAGAAAGCACCTTGGGATCCATCCAGAGCCTAGCTTCTGGGAAGAGGGACCAGCTAGCTCTTCAAGTCATTTCTGCCTCCCCCCCCCCAGCAGAGCCCAGGGTTCTTCCTCCACTCTAACCTGTTACATGCTCCACACTGCTGCTTTAGGGATGCCCACAGGCAGGCTAATAACTGGATAAAACAGTCTGAGAGGAAGGGTGAGGAGGCCACAGCCCACAGTGGCCCACTGTGGGGCTCCAGTCTAGGCCTCCAGGAAAGAGGGTAGGGGGAACAGCAGGCTGATTGGGAGGTGAAGAGGAGGGCAGAGGAAATCTGGTGTGACTGGGTGACAATAGTCTTCATTCAATTACCTTCTGCAGCTAGGCAGAAGGAAGAGGCTGGGGAGGAACTGCCAGAACAGAGCACTCCCTACCCACCGGACCCCCCACCCCTTGGAGAACGCAGGCTGAGCAAGGCTCATAGGAGAGGGCAGGGCAGACAAGAGACAATGTTACCCAGAAAAGGTGTGTGATTGGTGTTTGTGGTCATGAACTTGAAGCCTGGCTCCACTGTTTATTTGTAGTGTTTTATTAGGCAAGTCAGGGAACCTTCCCTGGCCTCGGTTTGCCCATCTATAAAATGAGGACAGGAACATCCTCTATTTGAATTGTTATAGTGACTAAGTGAGGCACAGATGTGACAACTTGGCACAGTGCCTGGCAGGGTAGCCCCATCGGCTGTGGGGGAGGGGGGCACCTCAGCTCTACACTCACAATGTCTTGTGACATTCAGTTAGTCAGTTAACTTGCCGAGCCTGGGCTTTCGCCTGTGAAAGGAAGAGGACAACTTATGCCACCACTAAAAGCTCTGCTATTTCTTGACACCCCCGAAACTCATTTCTGCCCCCCAGCAACTGCTGCCCATTACAAAACAAATCCACCCATCGGCTCAAGAAGGTCTCCAAATGATCTTTGAGTGGCAACATCTTTATAAGCCAGTTTGAGTTAGCCCCACCATGCTTTGTAGTTACCTACTCATTTGTATGGAGTGCCAAGCCAGCCCTGCCTGCTGGCAAACATCAGGCTCAGAGAAAGGCAGGTGCAGGTGCCTTTCCCTCTCAGCCATAGAGCCAGATCCTTGTAGAGGTACAGAAGAGTGGGGAAGGACGATACAGTCCTCATGTCCCATGCTTTTATTGGCCTCCCAGCCAGGAAACCCTATCACCATCCCAGAAGATGGTACTTACGGCGGTGAGAGGCCACCTGCCTCTGCTTATAGACCAGGAGCAGGATGAGTGGGAGGCAGAGGATCCCCACGATGCAGGCACCCGTGGCCAGGGCCGCAGCAGTGATGCCTGGAAGGACAAAAGCAGCTGATATGATGGTCCCCTTCCCACCGCTTCTCCCAAAGGCACACTGAGACACAGGGTGACTACAGAGGTGCTCAGATTCTATCAGCTTGGAGAAGGGGCCTGGGCAGGAATGAAGGCTGCATAGCGTTTGTGGAAAGGTTTTCAAGCTCTGTGGGGACAGGCTCTGGAGGTAGGTATGTGGGTGGGCCTAGCTGCCCAGGAAGGCTTAGGAAACCTTTGTAAAGCCAGCCTGACTGTAGTTCCTTTACTCCAACGAGGCACCCATTGTAGAAAAGCTTAGTCAGCACCTGGAGCCAGGCTCTTGCTGGGAAGGTGGGAGGCACTCTTGGAAGCAGTTACCCAAACCACCCCACGGCATATGCCAGGTCCTTTCAGAAGAGGCAGGATGAGAGGCCCAAGAAACAGGGCCCCATAACCAGATCCTTAGTGGCCTGCAGAGGCCAGGGAGGTCTAGTGACCTTTCAGAGACAGCCCTAAGTCCCCCCCCTCACCCCCACCCCAGGGGACACAAGGAAATAAGGCTCACGACACAGAAAGCTCCAAAGAAGAGAGAACAAACCCCTTGTCCTGCCTACAAGAGAAAGCTAGGCCACCCTGGACCTCAGGATGTCCACACAAAGGCCCTTCACACCCAATGCCAAGGCTCAAGGTTGAAAGAAGCCCAAGTGACTAAAACAAATTAGAACCACAGTGTTGCGGAACAGCAAGGACGTAATTTCTTACGTGCCACTGGTATTTAAAGATGGATATTTTACTGCAATGAAAACAAAATGCTTCAGCCTCACCAAGCATGATGGGTCATGCCTTTACTCCCAGCACTTGAAGCAGAGGCAGGGGCAGGGGCAGGGGCAGAGGGATCTCTGTGAGTTCAAGGCCAGCTGGTCTACATAGTGAGTTCTAGGACAGCCAGGACTGTAGCGAGAGACCTTGTCTCAAATAAATAAACAAACAGTCCATTCTTTAAGGGGATCCTTGAGCTCCATCGGGTAAGGCTCCTGCAAGTTTGGCCTCTTGATATCACACACACACACACACACACACACACATACACACACACACACACACACGCACCAATTACAGGAGAATAAAATCTGCAGCAAGAATTAGAGCACTGTCTAGGGACATAGCACGCTTAGCTGGATGAACAGCCTCCCAAGTTCCATTCCCAGCACTTGGGGCAGAGGGAAGACTAGAGAAATGCTATTTTTGATTCACATCTTTACATCACCAAAAAACGAAGGTACGGGGTTTTTTGTTTGTTTGTTTTTCCTTTTTTTTGGTTTTTCTAGACAGGGTTTCTCCATGTAGCCCTAGCTGTCCTGGACTCACTTTGTTGACCAGGCTGGACTTGAACTCACAGAGATCCGCCTGCCTCTGCCTCCCAAGTGCTGGGATTAAAGGCGTGCGCCACCATGCCCAGCCAAGGTACAGGTTTAAAAATAGTCAGTAAAGCGTTCGCTCTACAAGCATGAGTTTGGCTCTCCAGATCCCTTTTAATTTTAATTTTCTGGTTTTTCGAGACAGAATCTCTCTGTGTAGCCTTGGCTGGCCTAGACTCACTTTGTAGACCAGGCTGGCCTCGAACTCACAGTGATACACGTGCCTCTACCTCCCAAGTGCTGGGATTAAAGGCATGCTCCACCAGTAACTGTAAACCCCAGGGGTGTGGAGCTAGACGCAGGAGAACCCTTGGGGGATCACAGGCCAGCCAGCTTCACCAAACTATAAGTGGTAGATTTAGTGAGAGAGCCTGCTTCAAAGACTTACATGCACACACAGGAATGGATACACATGCATAAAATCCAAGTCTCTTCCTTCCCCTCACACAGTCCTCACCCATCTAGATCTGGTCTTCTCTCTTGGGATCACATGAGAATGTTCGCCTGACTCCCCAAGCACTTTGGCTATCTCGCTGTTTACCCAGACACCCACCTCACTCTTCCCAGGTCTCTATTATATACAGCTTGCCCAGAATTGATGCAAACATCCCTGTCTGCTGGGGACATTGTTTACTTCCATCTTCAACAGTACTCATTTTACAGCAAGGACCCCTTGGGTTCAGATTTCTGCTCACGCCGGCAGTACATCTGGACCTAAGCACTTAGCGTCAGAGCACTGAGCCAGGGAGCCTTGTGTGCGTGTTTTTCTCCTAGGCTGTTGCAAAATTGTCTCGGAAAGGGCCACGCCACTGCATGAGCCCTATAGCATGGGGGCTTGGTTTATTTCAGTCCATCTGCTGACTCCAGGAGTTTAGCTGGGAACAGACGAGCCCTTGGAACCACAACTGGCGTAAGCCCGTTTCCTTCCCAATTTGAGCCTTTCGATATGCTAAAACATGGCTAGCATCTCCTGTCATAGGATCAGGTTCATCTCCAGAGACCTCTGGGAGCCAGATATGCCTTGGTCTACATGCTGCCTCTGCACTTTACTTGGGAACAAGGGCCATTTTTATCCCACTGTATGCTAAACAACCTGGAAGCATAAATTCGCTCACAGCGAGCTATATGGAACTGAGCAGACCATTGGCAGGCACTTTAGAAGTACTCATTGGTATGGAAACAGTACCGATTGCTAGGCAAATTGCAAAGGAAGCTCCAATCCACAGTAAAGCAGAGTCCCTGCAGGTTTTAATGTGGCTGCATTTGAACATGGGATATTGAAAGTAAAAACATCCTATAATTCATACGGTTCAGTGTGGCTAAACCCCATCCAAGGACCTTACTGTGGGCAATTGAGAAGCTGGCTGCAAAAGCACTTTTGTCTCATCCTATAGTTACTAAGCAACCTGTGGTGCAGTTAGCCAGGTGCTCACAACCTGCCTTGGAGGTTTGGCCAGGACCCCTCTGCCTGACCCTCTGGTCTGCAAGTGGCAATCCTGCCCTCTATCGCCCCTTTGGTTTCACTTCCAGAGCCTGTTTCTTTATATGCTGGATTTGTTCGGACTACTGTGGGGACTGGAGGTAGGTATGTGAGCCTGGATGCCCTTGGAGGCTTAAGATACCTTTGCAAAACCTAACTGCACTTCTCCTTACTTCAAGGAGGCACCCACTGCAGGAAAAACTTAGTCACCATCTGAAGCCATGCTCTTCCTGGGAAGGTGGCGAGGCACTGGTGGAAGCAGTTACTCAAACCACCTCGTGGGATGTGCCAGGCCCTTTCAAAACAGGCAGGATGAGAAGCCCCAG
Source organism: Acomys russatus (assembly GCF_903995435.1). Classification (NCBI taxonomy): domain Eukaryota; kingdom Metazoa; phylum Chordata; class Mammalia; order Rodentia; family Muridae; genus Acomys; species Acomys russatus. The sequence continues at coordinate 38,099,036 of NC_067147.1, read as the reverse complement.
CTTGCTCAGCCTATGCCCAAGGCCTGCCAGGTACACTGTGGGTGTACACAAAGGAGGCTGAGAAAGGTGTCTGGCAAAGCCTGTTGCATTAGGGCTGGGAAGAGTAGAGATGGGCTGCCCAGTCCTGCCCTGATCTCAGGGGAAATCCAAAGCCTGTCGGCAATGCTATGAAATGCCAGCCCACACCTTTGACAGCCCCTTCCCCTTAGCCCATACACTTCCTCTTACCTGAAACCCACTTGGACTTGTTCCTAGTTTAATCTAGCTATTCTCCCATAGGGTAACATTTAGCCACTCAGACTGGAATTAGGAAAGGAAAACACACAAACCCAGTGAGTGCTGTGGTTGAGCACTTGTGCATGAAAGAGAGTTGATGTTGGGGCCTTCCAAAGTTAATGAACAGTACAGAATAGTTCTCAGTTGCTGGCCCTGGGGCCTGTTTAGCAAAGGTCTGGGTGGCCAGGTAAAAGCCCTAGAAATGTGTTAAGAAACTCCTATAATCGCAGTACTCAGGAGGCAGAGGCAGGTGGATCTCTGTGAGTTCGAGGCCAGCCTGATCTACAAAGCAAGTCTAGGACAACCAAAGCTACACAGAGAAACCCTGTCTTGAAAAACCAAAAAGAAAAAAAGAAACTCGTCCGTGTCCACCATCCGTTTCCATACTGCCCTGGCACGGGAATAGATAAAGTACCTTTGGGTGCTAACATCCAATGGCTAGTGTGCATCAGGAGGAGATAGGAGCTCACACTTCCATGGTGCTGGAACTACTCTTACAAGCTAGTGGCTGAGTGGTCGACACAGCCTTCATCCCTCCCAACTATTTTGATCTCTAGCTTCCTGGGCCTGAGACACAGCACATTTCCCATCCCTGAGGCAGCCCCTTAAATAGCATGTGCTTCCGTGTTATGGGCATACAATTACCCCCATTCTTCAATGGAGAAATGATACAGAAAGTAGCAGAGCATCCCAGATTCTCCAGGCACCCAGGAACCAACCCTGGCTTAGTGCCTAGTGTCTAGACTACTGGAGCCAGGAATATGGAAGGGGCCTTCGGAGGTCATCAGAGACATCCCCCTGCCCCCAACAGCTGCTGAGGGAGCAGGCATGTTCTTTTGGCCCTCAATAAGCCAATTCTCTGGACAATAGCTCAGGAAAGCAGGAGCCAGAGATTCACAGCTCCAAGAATTGATGAGGATTGAAAACATCAAACCCTAAGGATGGGGGAAAAAAGACTAAGCACCTTGGAGGTCAAGGTCAAGGCTTCCACCTCACCCTTGGGTATCTTCCCTAGAGTCTCAGGAATAGAAACAGCTCCAACATCCGCAGCTTGAACCCTCTACCATCTTGTATCTCTATCCCCAAGGCTGAAAACATGTGGCTTATTTTTCACAAAGTCCTGTTGTAGCTGGCTGTGGCACTTCACATCTGGAATCTCAGAAGCTGGGAGGCAGAGGCAGGAGGATTGCTGCAAGTCTGAGGCCAGGCTTATTCTACATAGCAAGTTCCAGGCCAGCCAGGATCTGCCTAAACCTCATTTTTCCCCACCCATGACATGCAGGCAGTAGCAGAAGCAGGAGTTTGCTGAGACAGATTCTTTGCAGGGCCAGGGTGATTGCTCAGAGCGAAGGAGCCATGGGGGAAGTGAACATTGCCTATTCCCCACCGCTGTGTCCCTCAAATGCATACATGTATGAACATGGTATGAGCTGCTTCATGGGATGGAAGAGGATGCTGAGAGGGGAAGTGAGGACAGTACCGTGGCTTGGTGCTGAGCAGACATTTGAGCTCAGTAGCGTGCGTGGCAGAAGAAGGACTTGAGCCAAAGGCCTCACTGCCACACTGGTGTGCCTCTCATTCAATTTTATACATGGTGGGGTCGTTGGTTGGTTTGAAATACAAGTAATTTGAGTAGAAGGAAGTTGTCTTGGTTGTTGAGTTGGGGCTTGACTCGAGGCTGTAGTTCCATGGTCCCTATTCTTCTGGCTCATCCTACTAGAGGCCAGGGTCACAATTTTTACTTCTGCCTCTCTAGGGCATAAGCAAGAGCTGGCTCACCCTGAATGCCTGACAACCCTCTAAGCCATAGCCCTCTCCTTATGGAAGTGTGGGGCACCCTGAGACATGTCCCCGTGCCTCCTATATATGCCACGGGGCATTCTCAGACAAACTTCTATGTGCCCAGCCTCCCTGAGAGCAAAGCCCACTAACTCGCCCCTAAGATTTCTCTCTGGGCCTGCACCAGGGCTGACAGCCACACCCTGTGCTCTGGATGTCCAGTCTCCTTCCACAGGCAGGGGCAATGAGCTATGAACAGAGCTGGAAAGGCTACAGTCAAGTCCATGCCACACCAATGGGCAGTGGGAATACGTGCCACCTCCGTAGGGCGTGAGTGGTGATGTGAGCTTCACAGAGTGGGCAGTGGCAGGAGCAGGGGCTTCTGGGGCCACAGTCAAGAAGGAACAGGGAACCAGAAGCAGCAGAGACAGAATGGGGAACTGCAAGCATATGGTACTGAAGCGAGAGTCCAGCCCAGGGTCTGGGCCCACGGTAAAGGCAGAAAGAGTACACAGAAGATATTAGGGGGCGGGGCAGTCCTTACTGTCACTGTCCTGTTCATTTGACTTGTACGCAGTACATGTAGATAGAGACTCTTTGCCTGTGGGAACAATGAGAGGTCTGGTAAGTGACTGTGAGGCCCGTGTGGTCAGTGATACAAGATAATCACATGTCTGCACCCCCATACATGCACTCACTCCTTATACACCCACATACCCTTGAGTGCCACGTCACTCACAGTCTCATATATAGCCTCACATATAATCATGTGACAGATATGCAGACACCTCCTCCCTCTACCCTCCCCCCCACTCCCCAACCCAAACTCCCAGCCATGTGCAGATGCCTCACCTGTCAGTACCTGCAGCTCCATGTACCCGTAGAGCCGTTGTTCTGGGTGATGGTGTTTGAATTCTACTGCCAGACAACAGTAGAGGCCACTGTCCCGCTGAGTCACATTGCTCATGGTGATTGAGAAGTTACCGTGGTTGTCGAAAGCTAGCTCTAGCCCATGTGCCTGGGCATGGTCATGGCTGACATTGGCTGCCTGGTGACTTCCATGGTGTGCATGTGGGTGCTGGCCTGTGAAGTTGCGTATGGGCTGGTGTTCCTTGCACACCTGAACCTCACTTCGTGAGCTGAGGTACCACTGCCTGTAGAAGGTCACGCCATGCCCTTTGGGCACAAGGCCCAGAATCCTGCAGGTGAGGGTGACATTCTGCCCCTCAGGGCACACGTACAAAGAATAAGGTGTGGCAATCTTGAAGGCTGCTGCCAGACCTGCTCAGAGAGAGGAGAGCCCCTGTCACCTGCCTGAATGAGTGCCACTCCTGGGCACCCTCAGGATGAGTAGAAAGCTTGACTTCAACCACTCCCCCCCCTTACTTAATACACATCCATCACAAACCCACACAGGAAGAGCCTTCAGGCCTCCCAAGTGGGAAGGGAGAAGGGAGGAGGAAAGTTGAGCCAAACAAAAGACTGGCCTGGCCAGCCAACATGGGACCTTCTCCCAAGCAACCCAGGCTAGCCCCAAGCATACTCCGTAGCTGAAGATGACCCTGAATAGATCTTCCGGTCTCTACCTCTCAAGTGCTGATATTATGAACACAGGCCATCAGCCCAGCTTAAAAGGAACAGAGTCTCCAACCTAGGACTCTGTGCATGCTGGGGAGCATGCCAGCAGCCGAGCCATAGCCACAGCCTGAGCCAAGTCTTTTGAGACTAGACTATGAGCTGGCAACCCTGCTCCTTGGACTAACTGCATAAGCCATTTTCTGCCCCTGTAAGAAAAAGGACATTCATGCAGCATACGTTGGGAGAAGAGAGATGGGGATGATGGGGATGCTAAAGTGTGTGGGGGCCTCTGATCATCACATCTTAGCGTTACTTTGGTTTTCACTCACATTGCAGCGGCTGCAGAAGATCTCATAGAGAAAGAGGGTTTGGAATACGTAGAGAGACTAGCAATGGAGGGCTGGGATCATAGCTCTATTAGAAAAAGGGTTGCCTCAAAAACTCGGGGACCCATGTTTCGATCCCTAGAAGCCAGGTGGAAATCCTGGCATGTTAGGACAGGTCTGTAATTCCAGGGATGGTGAGATGGGAGGTAGAAACAGGTGGGTGCCTAGAAACACACTGGGCACCTAGCCTAGACTTGGCAAAGTTCCAAATCAGTGAGAGACCCTGTCCCAAAAGGTAGGAGGGACACCTGCCACCAAGCCTAATGACCTGAGTTCAGTCCACAGGAGAGAACCAATTCCTGCAAGTTGTCATTTGCTTTCATGCCAATGCCATGAATTATATATATATATATACATATATATATATGCATAAAATAAATACATAGTTATTTTAGAAAGTGAACAATGACACCTGAGGCTGTCCTCTGACTTCCATATCCAAACATGAACATAACACACACACACACACACACACACACACACACACACACACACACACACACACACACATACACACAAGCAAGCACGCATGCATGTTCCTTTAACTCCTCCGCCCAGAGGACCTCCTCCTCTGATGCTCCCTCCCTGCCCTCAGAGGAGTTCGGGACCTTTGGTGCCAGGCTGGGAACCCCCCCTAAAGCTCTGACAGCCTGGCCCAGTGCAAAGAGCAGCAGCCTGGTGTGGCTTTTGGAGTTGGACCAGGGCTGCACTTGGGTCCAGTGACACTGAGTCATTAAGCTGAGCCTCAGACTCACTGGAGGACAAAAATGAAAACATCAACAGAGGCGGGTGAGTGTTGAGGCCAGGACATGACCTGTCCTAAAAGTATTCTGTCTGAAATGCAAGAAACACTTCCAAGGAGAGGGGCAGAAATCCAATGCAACGAAGATGCTAGCTTCAAACTCTTTGCCATAAAGATAGGAATGACCAGTAACAGCTAATGATCTAGTGCTGGAGAGCCTGTGTGTGTCAGTTAGACTATGAGAGGGACAACAATCCCATGGCCCTGAAGGATGCCTGTAGGAGTGGGATCTTAGACCTACAAAGTAAGGAAGGCAGGCATTCCAGAACCTTCATCCCTCAGCCCGGCCCATACACAAGAGATTTCTGTAATGCTGTTGCCAAGGTGAGCAGAGATTTCAGAACTTCTTTCGTGAGATACCATCTCCTTTTCAGGCAGTGACAGGCCCAGGAATAGAAAGTGGTTTTTTTGTCTCAAGTTGCAGAGGGTCTGGAGTCAGGGCCTGAACCATAGTAACCTCAAAGAAAACAGGCTTCCCAGAAAACTGTGAGATGCAATGACGTATGTTTGTGTCCTGTGCCCAGGGGTCTGGTACATGTGACAGCCCAAGACAGAGAGAGAGAGAGAGAGAGAGAGAGAGAGAGAGAGAGAGAGAGAGAGAGAGAGAGAGAGAGAGAGGGCTTGGGTTCTTCACATTTCATTATTGGGGTGACCAAGTTCACAGACAGGGTAAAGCAGCTTGCTTGCTCACCACCCCACAGCAAGGGACCACTGGAGACCCGACTCCAACCCAGGCCTTTGACCATGAACGTAGGTTTTTGATTTTGGTTTTGCCTTTTTATGTACTTGGTGGCAGGGGCTGGGCAGGGGGTGGTTGCTAACACTGAAAAGGTTTGGATTTGTGGCTTGGGTGAATTTGCTCCATGGTTAAAAGCACTGGCTATTCTTCTAGAGGACCTGGGTCGAATTCCCAGCACCCACATGGTGGCTCACAGCTGTCTCTAACTCCGGTTCCAAGGGATCCGATGCCCTCTTATGGCCTCCTCAGACTTAAGGCATGCACATGGTGCACAGATACTCATTCAGGGGGAAAGAACCCAGGCCCTGTCTGGGGGAGGGGGGAGAGGAAGTGGGGGGCATCCCACGGTCATCAAGGTTCATCAAGACCTCTTCCTGAGTTAGTGGGAAGGAGAAGCTGTTTTGGGATCAGGGCTGGGTTGCAGGAGGCCAGGTAAGAGTGGGCAGGAAAGACAAAGGGTTTGTCCTGAAGGAGAACAGGAGGGCGAGAAGTATAGCATCCCTTATGTCTGAGGCTCAGAGCAGCCTGTCCCTGGGAGGATACTCCAGGGCACAGGGCCACAGAAAACAACACACAGCAGGCAGAAGGGCCTAGGCACATACCTGCAGACACACAAACTCTCTCTCTCTCTCTCTCTCTCTCTCTCTCTCTCTCTCTCTCTCTCTCTCTCTCTCTCTCACACACACACACACACACACACACACACACACACACACACTGTTGGGCCTCACCCAGCCCAGCTGAAATTATAATTACTTGGAGGGAGGATGTAGCTCATTGTCAGCTTCAGATCCCCTAGGCCACCTGGGTCATTGTGGAGGACCAGGAAAGTGGGTGGGGAGGAAGGTCCCTGGCTCTAGGGTAGCCAAGTTCACATGGGACTGAAAAGCTCCCCAAGCCCAGGCGGTAGCGTGTCCAGGGAAAAGCACTACCCTTGGCTCCCTACTCCCACCCAACAAGTAAGACCACCTGCAGGAAGGATGCTGTGAGCTAGGAAAATTCCAGATCTGGGGACTGCTATAACTCTGTCCTGGACCCCTGGCGCCTCCTTAGGCTGGGCCTTAACCATGTGGAGCTATGCAGATCCCACCCTTCTCTGGGCCTCCTTAGGCTTTGTCTGCACTTAGGAGAGTCCAACCTGCTGAAGCCCTTCAGCTCTGCTCTCAGGTCCACTTCTTTCTACTTTCATTATTTTTAGTTGTGTGTGTGTGTGTGTGCGCACGCGCGTACACACACACATGCCTGCACACATGCACACACGTGTTTTTCTACATGTGCATATGTACACATGAATGGCCCAGAGGCCAGAGGTGTCAGGTCTCCTAGAGCTGGAATTAGACATTTGTAAGCTGCCTAATGTGAAGGATGCTGGGAACCAAGCCCAGGTCCTCTGGAAAAGCAACAAGTGCTCTTAATTCCAAACCACTTCTCCAGGCCCCTCAGGGCCCCTTCTTTTGTTAGGCATTTCATCCCAAGGTGGATATAACCCTTAGTCCATGTATTTTTGTATTATCATTATCACCCTTATTATATGTGTATGGGGTCTATCTCTCTGTCTCTGTCTCTGTCTCTGTCTCTGTCTCTGTCTCTCTCTCTCTCTCTCTCTGTGTGTGTGTGTGTGTGTGTGTGTGTGTGTGTTCATTTGAGACAGGATTTCTCTGTGTAGCGTTGGCTGTCCTGGACTCACTTTGTAGACCAGGCTGGCTTCGAACCACAGAGAAATGCCTGCCTCTGCCTCACAAGTGCTGGGATTAAAAGCATGTGCCACCACTGCCTGGCCTTTTATGGGGTTTCTTGTTTGGCTTTGGGTCCTAGGGGGTCAGTTGGTTGTTCTTTGTTTGTTTTTGTTGTTGTTGTTGTTTGTTTGTTTGATTTTGGTTTTGGTTTTGTTTGTTTTTGTGAGATAGTCTTTTGCTACGCAGCTCAGGCTTGTCTAAAACTCAGAGGAACCTCCCCAGGGCAAAGGCTGCAGACTAAAGCCCAGGCTGGCCTTGCATTTGTGAGGGATTATAGGCAGCTGCTCCAAGCTATACCTCATGTCCTGTTTTTTTTTTAAGATAAAACTGAAATAAGGTGACTTGCTTGAGGCCACACAACCCTCTGTAGCTGAGAGGAGACCCACAGCCTTCAACCAGCAGGCAGACAGGAAGAGCACTGCCTTTAACCATCCTCCCTGGGTGGAGCTTACGTTTCATCTTTCAGCTTTTTGGAGAGGAGTTGACCCCGAGCTGACCCCTACAGTCATAGCAACTGTCCTTTCTGTTCCTCAGCCCCAAACCAAAATATTCTTTCTTTCTTTTATAATTTGTTTTTATTGTATGTGCATTGGTGTTTTGCCTGCATGTCTGCCTGTGTGAGGGTTACAGACAGCCATGAGCTGCCATGTGGGTGCTGGGAATTGAACCCTGGTGTCTTAGGAGAGCAGGCAGTGCTCTTAACCACTGAACCATCTCTCCAGCCCCCCACTCCCAAAAAATTCTTTCATTCCACAAGTATTTAGCACGATCTTAGCAGGCTCAAGGCAGAGGCTGTGGAGCTTAGAGCTCCCTGAGGGAGCAGTCTTTGCAAACTTTTGTAGCCATTGGTGCCCAGCTAGGGCACAACCCCTAGGGAAAGTTTCAAAGGAACTCTTACTTGGCATCCTCTCGGGTCTTGTTTTTGAGACTGTCACCTCTTGCCACACACCAAGCTCTGTGGTATACAGGGGATGGGTGTGTGGGTGTGGGTGTGGACAAGCTTTAGTATTGTTTTCCCTGACAGGCATGCTAGCTTTACCCACAGTCACCAAGGCAACACCCCAGTTTTTGGAGGTGGGTCCCGAGCTTGATTGGCTAGGCCAGGAAGGCCCCACCCAGACAGCTGAGGTCTGTCCAGCTGCTAGCTCGCCGAGTAAACAATTATTTGACTGTCTGCAGTTGCTGGCCTTGCACTAGATGAGAGAGATGGGGGATCTCTGGCCTTCCGGGCTTGGGAACTGATCCCAGGTCACAGGCCCCATTTCCCAGGATGCTCTCCAGGTGTTTGAGGTTTGGAAAGCCTGGGCTATACTTTTATCAAGATGTATGGTACAGAGGGAAACAGAGGGGCAGGGTCCAGTCAAAACCCAAAGGAAGTGCCCCAGGGTGAAGGCTGTAGGCTGAAGCCAGCAGGTCTGTGTGCAGCTCCTCTGGCTAGTGAGGACAAAGGGCATCTCAGATGTGTTTATTGATCCCTGCTCCAGCAGGAAGTATCCATTCATATGGACCAAGGAGTCTGGAGAGGGGAAGCAGATCTCTATGGGAGGAAGCCACACTTCCAGCACCTTGGGAAAACGGCCTGCATTCAGGGATAGAGCTCCTAGCCACTGTGCCTCCTGGGGAGGACCTGGGCAGTGGGCCAGGGCATTGGCTGGGGAGGCTCCTCTAGAGGGTTCTTAGAGAGACTTGAGGCCTCTCCGAGGAGGACTCAACCCCATGCCACTTCAAACAGGTCCTCAGGGGTCAGGCCAGGGAGACTTCCTCAGATCTGATTCCATCCATTGCAAGGGGCTCACGTGATAGTATTGTTTTAAGCGTTCATACACGGGCTTGTTTATTTAATTAATTTGCAAGCCTGTGAGATAGAAACCTGTCTAGACTCACAGAGAAAGAGTTGTGATAGAATTCAAACCCAGGCCTCTGAGGAGCTGTTGCTTTTTCAAGAGAATAACGAGAGGCTGGCTCCGCCTCCTTCCCACAGATGGACAGCTGACCTGGCCAATGAGGGCTTAGTTTGCCTGGCAGTGTTAACAACGCAAATGGTTTTACTTTTGATTTTACATTGAATAACATTGAATCATAAAGAAAAGTAGTTGTTCCTATTTCAGTATTCTCTCAGCCCGGGTTATATCAAAAAGAAAGCCCTATTTGATGCCACTATATCGTCAAAACATCCTTTTCTTTCTTTTTGTTTTGTTTTATTTTATTTACTTTTACTTCATTTATTTCTATAAGAGACAGCAACAGGTTTTACATGCTGAGCCTTGCCCAGGCTAACTTTCCAGCTAACATTTAATTCCCTTACTTAGCTTGCCAATGGTGTTCTTTTATATGCTCTATTTATGGCCAATGATACTAATTTTCCACTTGTGACGCTGACTTAAAATTTCCCTTAAAATTTTTACTTTAAAGAAAAGCGTAGATCTAAAGGAAAAACAAGTAGGTAGCTATTCGGCAGATAGTACGTACAGGTGATGAGCAATTGAACCCAGAATGCACCAAGGGGAATTACCCTTCCCCCTCCCGAAGAGGAGAGCATCAGCCAGCAGCAGCCACACCACCCAGCCAGTTGGGGGAGGTGTGGGCTTGGAGCCCTGTGATAGAGGAGTCGCTGAGGCAAGACTGGACCTTGTTCCCTTGGTAGCTCAGACCCTATACAGAAAAGCTAAAGGGAAGGAGGGCTTGCCTAGGAGCAGAGCACAGCAAGGTCCTAGCATCCCTTGCTTCCCTCTGGAGGTGGTCAACAAAAAATAGGCTGTACAGAGATGGGATGTGAGAGAGAGAGAGAGACCACAGATAAGCACATCCTAGGCTAGGCTGCCTATGATGGTGGCCTGATGGATAGGGGACTTAGGAGGAGAATGTCCAGGCACCCCTGTGGCCATTTCAGACTATCAGTCCAGAAGGGCAGCTAGAACCAGCCTGGGCATCCTTCAGGTTCAAGGGGTCTGGGATACGCATTCTCAGTGATATTTCTTCCCATGGGCTTCCAATGACCTGGGCTCTCATCAGGGCTCTGTAGGCAATCATAAGCTCAGCTGGAAAGCCACTGGTATGGAGTCCTCAGAAACCAGGAGCTGTCGCACTATCCACTTCACAAGGACAGGGCACCATGGAAAGTTTTGCCCATCAGCTCCACATAGCTGTGTTTAAAAGATGAAAGATCACCCCCCCACAACCCTGTGTTACAGGTGGAGACTTAGCCAAGGATGCTAAGAAGCCAGCCCAGCTCACCGATGGCTAGATAAGACTTGAACACGGGTCTATGAAATAGCTAAGCTAGAGCTGGAGCTGGTGGAAGACCTGGCATGCAGATTTACCCCAGACCCCTCCAGGCCATGGCCCAGCCAGACCTTCGAAAAGGAATCCATAGGTATCAGAAGCCAGCGCTGCTTTCTGGCAAGAACAGACCTATAGTTGCCTTTGAACCAGTTGCGTATAGACCTCAAGCTCAATATGCCAGGTTCAGTCAGTACCAACAGGCCACATGGGCCCTGAGGACCCTTTGCTTCTTCTGTTTAGGCCTACAATCCTGTATACTGAACATACAGATGAGGAGGTGCCCCACCCACCCACCACCCCTTTAACTTCCATTGGTTGCCCTTTCCCAGATCCACAGCAGGGAAGCACTGGTGCCTTAAGACAGCCCCACTCAGCTCAGTACTCCCTAAGTGTTTCTGGCCTGTGGGCATCCCATGGCATTGCCATCTCTAGTCTCAGTGTACTGGGCGGGGCTCAAGGATTTCCTAAGAGCTGACCACTGCTGCCTCAGAGGCTTGCAGCACTGAGTTTACTCAATAGGGCCTTGCAGCCTTGTTTACCATGAAGGGGGAAGCCAGCTGCCCCTCTCTCACACCAGTGCACCCATGTGAATAGGGCTCTTGGGTCAGACTAAGGACAGGCAAGGTAATAACTTCCTCAAATCTTAGCCTGTGGGGAAGAGGTTCTGCACCCCCTGGGGTCTAGGACTCCGGGCTCCCCCATCCCCACCCCATCAGCCCATGACTGGCCAAGAAAGGAGTATGTTCCATGTGCCCCAAGCATCTCTTAAGCTCTGACTGTTAGTAGTACCCTACACACACACACACACACACACACACACACACACACACACACACACACACACACACACACACACACACACACACCTTTTCAACCTGCCCCAAACACTCACCCTGCCCCAAACACAATTCTGCCCAAGGCAACAGCACAGAAGCTGCTGGGAGAGTGGTCTCAGGGTTAGGGTACACACACACACACACACACACACACACACACACACACACACACACACACACCTTGGTCTCAGGGTTAGGGTACACACACACACACACACACACACACACACACACACACACACCTTTTCACCCTGCCCCAAACACTCGCCCTGCCCCAAACACAATTCTGCCCAAGGCAACAGCACAGAAGCTGCTGGGAGAGTGGTCTCAGCCCTCAGCCTTCGAGACCAAGTAGGCCTCCTAGACCTGAAAGAGCGCTGGAGTGGTCACACCTGTTAGAACCCCAAGCTAAAAGGTTTCTTTGTTTCTTTCCTGAAAACCTCCCAGAGTTCTAATTACCTCCCTGAGCTGAGCTAGGGGGAGGTGGCCTTCAGCTCACCAAGTACTTTAAGTAGCCAAGAGTGGCAGCTGTGCAACCTTCTGAGCTTGGAGGCACAATAGGACCGGGGGATTCCTGGCTCCCCTCAGGGCCTCTGCTGTTGGATGTTCCCTCCCTGCTTGCCTCTGCTTTGATTCTCTAGGACTTAGTTTCCCAAATTGGGGTTGCTGAACAGAAGGCATCCCACTCACGCAAGGGTAGGGGCAAGAAAGGGGACCCATGGAGTCACTTAGGGGAAAGATGGTAGTCTGTGGTAGATTCAGTACTGGCCTTCCTGCCTGCTGCTGTCCCCTGGTGCTGCGAATTTGACAAGCCCCCACCTGGATCAGTACCAACCCATACCCCCCCACCCCCCTCAGTCTCCTGTCCCTTAGAGTGATAGGGCCTAGGGCTTAAGTTGTCCTGGCTACAGGGTGTGAGTGCCTTCTTTGTTGTCAGAGGTTCAGGCCAGCCTCTCTCAGGGTTGATAAGAAGTTCCCTATCTCTCCTCCCTTTCCTTCCCTTAACCCCTCTTCTTTCTCTTCTGATGTGGCCATTGGTTCCCTCTGCCTACCATCTCCACCCTGACACTTATGAATCCTTCTGCGCCTGGCACTGTCCCTGGACCCTTTCAAAAGCTACCTGTACAGTGGGTTCTCTGGGGAAAGGTTTTAACAAGCAGTGAAGGGAGTAGGGGGTCCCCTTTTTCTTTGAGATCCTCTGCTCTGAGCAAGCAAGGATGGGGTTCTGGGGGAACTGCCATGTCCCTGGATGAGGTACTAATTGTGAGTCTGGACTTTGGAAGTCTGGAATTGTGAGTCTGGACTTTGGAAGTGACCACCTCCCAGTGTGAGGCTTCTATGTCTGTGCCTAGGAATTATCCAGGCCCCTGGGGTGAGCTGGTTGCTGGGCTCAGGGAGTGTCCCATGTCTTCCCTAGTGCCCCTTACTGGCTACTCAACTGCAATCTGGCTAAATGACAGGACCCCACTAATCATTCAAATGTGCCATCAGACTTTCAGTATAGAGCAGGTAACAACGCTGCTCATATCTGGGAGTGTCCATCAAGACTCACCCAGGAGTGTCAAAGGGGATGGGGTACTGGGTCACAGCACCACACCCCCTAAATCCTCTAAGACTCTGATGCAAGAAGGCAGGGAGATGCCCAGGTATCAAAATCCAGTCAGCAACCACTATAGGACTGGGGTGACTCTCACCTTGGCTTTCTCCTGCCTTGCAGAAACTCTTCATGGTCCCTGCTCTGGGCTCTCTGGGGAGGGAAGTGTCTGGCAGGCTGTCCCCAAGAGAGACCTTTGCCTGCTGTTTTGGCAGCTGTTAGCACTTACAGATGTGTCCACTGTAGGAGGAAGCCACCACTGGACCTTGCTGGGCTGTCCCAGCGGCCTCAAAGCAGAGGTAGGGTGGAGGTCACCGAAGGCTGAGGGGATTCAAGGCACTCCCATCCTGCCTAGGTCCCCACCACCACCCTACAGGACTGTACTCCTTAGCGCTCTTCCCTAGCACCCCACTGCTTGCAAACCTTACCTCTGGATGCAGCCAGGAAAAGGAGCAGGGTTCCCCAGCACGGGCCGCTGGCCTCTGGCACCCTGGGGACACCCATGTCGCCGTCGAGTCGAGAAACGGGAGAAACAGAGTGTTCTTTGAGCAAGCGGGGCTCCCGGAGCGCAGGGAGCCAGCTGTACAGGCCGCCTGCCAGAGTGAGTGCCGAGCCCACAGTGCGGCGGGCGGCCGAGACAGCTCCCCGCCCAGCAGCGCCCCCAAGGGGCGGCGGGCGGTACTGCGTCTCTAGGGCCTGGAGGGGGCGGGGCTGGTCTTGCAGATAGACGCGGCAAGTGTCCAACCAGCCACTTCCCTCTGCCTGTCACGGTGTGTTTCAGAGATTATGATGGCGTGCATACTAAGGAGTGAATCCAAGCCTAACCCTGTCTGATTTGCAGTTCTCCTAGTCTGGAAGCAGGGACTTTGCCTCAGTGTTCCAGTCGCCCAAGGCTAACCTCCAAGGCTAACAGAGGAAAGGATGGGTGGGTGATAGATAAGTAAGTGAAATCTGAAGTTCACAATGAGTTTAGCAAGAAGGAAGGAGTTTGGCCCACTCTGTACTCGTGTACCCTGCATCTGAGACACCCTAGTACAATCATGCCTACATGATTGTACTACCTGAACCAGACAGGACATGTGCAAGCCTAGAACTTCCCAACCTCAGGATTTGCTGTTGGTGTGCCCCATGGAATCTTGTCAGCCTCTTTCCCCCAGGACTACACCCACTGGTGGCCAATTATCACAGGCTCACTTTATTCCATTTTTGTTGTTGTTTTGTTTAGTTTGTAATTTACATGGAGTTTTGTTTGTTTTGGCTTTGTTTGTATTGTTTTGTTTGGGTGGAGTTTCGTTTGTGGTTTTTAGTGTTTTTAGCTTTTTGAGACAGGATGTTGTCATGTAGCTCAGGCTGGCCTCAAGAGTCTCCTCACTCAGCCTATTGCATGTTGGGATTACAGGAGTACTCTGCCATGCCCCTTCAGCAGACTCACTCCTATGCTGTCCTCCTGGCCCTCGTAGACATCTCTCCTCTCCTCTACACTCATCCATGTTTTTGTCATCACTTAGAGTTAGCTCCGCTCTGTTCTTTCCTGGCCTGACCTTGGAGCCCCCACTCCCACCCTTTCTGTCAGTACTTCCTTCAGCCACAACACCATGTCTGAGATACCAGCCAGCTAATTCCTAACCTGAGTTCTCCTGCATACCCAAACATACTGGGTCTTGAGGACCCTAACCTCCCACAGTGATGGGGTTACAGGTACGCACCATCATGCCCAGTTTATGCCATGATCGAGTCAAACATAGAAGCGTACTCTACCAGCTGATTCATTGCTGGACATCGGATCCAAGGCCTCACATATGCCAGGCAAGTGTCTGTCACTAAACTATATTATTATCTCTCTCTTTCTCTTAACTTCTCAGTAAGTTTCACGGGAGTCCCTTAAACATGTTCTCACAGCCTTTCAAGTATCTGAGATTGTGACCCCATCCAACTAGACCCAGCCTCCCACTGTGACTAAGTCCCTTACACAGGCCAGATGTGAAAAGACTTTGTTTAGTGCACTGTTGCCGGGAGGGACAGAGCTGAGAGCAAGCACTGCCTGAATAGAGTGGTAGAGGTGACTGTCAAGGGTCAGGGAGAAAACTGAACTCCTTGTGGCCCCTGGTTGAAGGACAGAGGAAAGACAGAGTACGGTGTCAGGGATCAGAGTGGTAGGACAGATTGGTAGCCCTGAACTGTGGGTGTTCCGGGCAGCCTGTCACAGGTTCTATGGGCTCATCCACCTGGGCTACGTAGGTAAGGAACGCTACCTGAGAAGGAGGATAGTGTGCCCTGTTATTACTAGGTGACCTTAAGCAGGCTTAGTGTCCCTGAAGCTAACAAAAGCCCTGGCGTGAGCACCCCAGAAGCTGCCAAGACACAAGTCAGGACATGTGGTGAGACAGCTCTGGGTCCTTCTTGGTGCTAGAACGCATATTCTCTTTTGCCAGAGGGCAACCAAGACAGTAGAGATAAGGTAGACACTAGGCCCTCTTCCCACCCCAGCCATTCACCAGAGAGGAGAAGTGGGGCCCTTCCAGGGAAGAGCAGAGCACCTCCCCAACCCTGCCCCTTCCTTCCCCTGACACACATCCCAGCACTGAACAACTTAGAGTTGCACCACAGGAAGAGACAGGCATTGCCCAAGCTGTGGGCTTGGCCCAGCAACCTCAAACCCTCTTGAAAGGCAGGGTAGCCCTATGAAGGTCCAACTTCCTCTTCAGCTCAGAAGCCAAAGACATCAGAGTAAGAGGGCTATGGGGTGGGAGAGGGGTAGGTCTGTTCAAGCCCCCCACTCTCCAGCCCCAGCAGCCCGAGTGATGATCAGGTTCTCTTCCAGGGAATCTTCAAGGAGCATGGGACAATGGGACAGTGGCCATGAGGAGGCTGGACTCCAACTCTTCCTTACAGCTGGTGCTGCAGGGGGTCTGGGAAAGTGTGGCAGGGTTGGGGGGGGAGGGTGGGCTCAAGCTTAGCTTCTAGAGGAAGGGGGTGAATGCTCATAGCTATAATCAGGACTATGCAGAGCACAAGGGGACCATGTTGGCCTTCTTTGACCATCACTGTAGTGTCTCATAGTACCACGCATTATGGAGAAAGATGTAAACCTCTCCCTACCCCCACCCACACCCATACACTGCAAAGGGTATAGGAGAGATTTTGAAGGTATTTCCTGCCTAGAAGGGATGCTAAGGCTGTTCAAGTGTCCAGTCTATTCCAAACTCAGCATGAGGTCTATTTCTTTCTTTTTTTTTTTTTTTTTTTTTTTTTTTTTTCTTTCTTTCTTTCTTTTAATTTTAAATTTTAAATTTTTTGTTTTTTGAGACGAGGTTTCTCTGTGTTGCCTTGGCTATCCTGGACTCACTTTGTAGGCCAGGCTGGCCTAGAATTCACAGTGATCCACCTGCCTTTGCCTCCCAAGTGCTGGGATTAAAGGCGTGCACCACCACACCCAGCTCCGCGTGAGGTCTTTCTCACCCAAGTGAGAAATATTAGCACTATGCTTTCTCACCCTCAAATGCTTACTATCGTTTTACACTATCTACCCGTTTACTTGCTTACTCTGTGTGTGTATTAACACATATGTAGGTTCCTACATGCCACGGCAAACATGTGGAGGTTAGAAGACAACTAGGGGAAGTTGGTTTTTCCTCCTTCCACCATGTAGGCCTGAGGTATTGATCTCAAGCCCTAAGTGTTGGCCTTCCTGCTCGGGTGGGAACGGTGTCCAGGAGGCGCATAACTCTGAGGCCTGGGAAAGTATCCCCAGCTCTGAGGTGGGGCAGCATCCCAAGGGAAGAGTCCCGACACATGGGAACCCAGGAACCTCACAGCTCTGGGCTATGACAGTGCCCCTCCCCCAAGGGAATCCCGAGACATGACACAGGAACCCAGGAACCTCACAGCTCTGAGAGGAGGCTCCCTCAGCAGAAATGTTGCAGCTCCCAGGGGAGGGTACCCCAACCTCTGATGAGCCGAGGAGCTTTAAAAGCCTGCGCTCTGCTGTTTCTCTTCTGGGCTTTTTGGCTTCTTCTGATAAGAGAGTAACACCAGATTTATTGGAGGGAGGAATCCGGGAGAAGAAGGACGAATCCTCTGCTCCCAGGTGAAGACAGCAGAGAACTGTGCAAACACAGCCTTTATATAGGATTTTTTTTAGGAGGCGGAGCTTTCTAGGGCAGAGATTTCTAGAGTAATGATTGGTGGGATTTCAAGTCCTGAGCTTGGGGAAAGCTTAGGGATTGGTGGGTGTTTGTTCAGTCTTTTCTCCTAAAATTAACATAAATCTGAGAGGGGTCCCACTGAAGGGCTGGAGATGGGGGTTGGGACAGTTAGAGGCTGGAACTGCCAGTTTGACAGAGAGGTGTCAGGGAGGGGCTATGAATTCATGCCCTAAGGGGTTCATACAGATTTGAACTCTTAAACTGGAAAAAACAACAACAACAACAACAACAACAAAAAAAAAAAAAAAAAAAACAAAAAAAACACACACACAAAACAAAACAAAACAAAAACAAAAAACCCATAAATTTCCTTAACTAATCTATGAACTCATACTAAGGGGTCAGATTTCTAGTCCTGTTCCCTGGCTGGCAGTGTCAGACCATACAAAGCTCCCTGCCTCAGAGGAATGGCTAGTTTATACATTGTTGCCACAAAGTTGACACTGGCGCTCACAGACTAGCTCCAGTTAAACATGCCTTCCTCCTGGAGTGCCCTGCCAGCAGCGGCCATAACTGAGGCCTCAGGTGCTGCTGCTTTCTCTGTGGCTCCAGCTTTTCAGTTTCTCCAGGCATCTGCTCTCCGGGCACAGGGCTGAGGCGGCTTTGCCTCAGCCGCTCTGGAGCCCCTAAGGTCAGCAACACAGCCTGAAGATTTGAGCACCCCTTTCAGGGTCCATAGAGGCCGGCACCCAGGGGTGGTAAAGAACTAAAGAGAGGGCCACCCAAAGAAAAATATAGGGGAGCCCCGATGCAAAACTTGAAGTAGCCAAGGACTGGCTCCTGGAGCTCCTCAGCAGGGACCAGAACACTTTCCTGCAAAGTGTACAAAGTTTACAGAGTATGCAAAGCAAGGCAAGGGAGTCTGGCACAAAGGCTCTCCCTGCAGTGAACAGCCAACAGTAAGGGTTGGCGGCATGTGCCAATACCAATTGAGCCATGTTGCTGCCTCCCTACCCCAATCCTTGCTACCTTACTGAAGATTCCTAGGGTCTCTAAGATCCAAAGTAGTGTGTGTGTGTAACGACGGATTTCTGTAAAAGTAGTTTTTATTCGCCTGATTTAATGTCGCCTTTCTGCCTCTGTCTGCTGACATAGGCCTAGTCCTGGAAGCTTCTACCCTCCATACAATCTAATCTAGGCCTAGAATGTTTTCAGCCTCTGAGACTCACTGCTGAATAAGCTCACCCTTACTTCTTTCTGAACTCTTGCTGGCCGGTTCAACTCAGCTGTTTTGGCTCAAAACTCCTCACTCAGGGTGACTTAGTCAATCTGACTTTTCTCTCGGCCTCTGAATTGCTCTGCTTGGCCCCAAACTAACCCCAAAAATCTACTCTAATCTTCTGGTTCCTTCTAATTTTCTGGCTCATTCTGTCTTCACCTATATCTAGCTTGTTTTCTCTTCACCTTGTCTCTGTAAAACTCTCCCAGTAAAACTGCCTCCTCTTTCCCCCACTCTCTGTACAGCTCCCATAAGTACCTTGCCTTTCCTATCTCATCTTTCGAGAGTTGGACATATCCTGTTCTGCCAAATCTTTCTCTGACTCATCACTTTGTCTACCCCTCAATTAGACATCATTTTCAAACATGGGGACTTCCTTCTACAAACTAAGTTTACCTTCACTGTTTGGGGTTAAAAGTGTGTACCACACCTGGACCTAAGCTTTTCTTTGTGAAAATCTGTTGATGTGATGATCCTCTCACAACTGCAGTCCTACATCATCTGTCTGCAAATGTCCATTTCAGCATCAGGGTTTTCCTGATGCTGCCAGTCTGATGAAGGATCTGTCCTCCTTCAGCTGGTTTGTTGAGCGGTCCCATGCATCAAGATCTGCTTCCTGCATTGCCTGCGTGGCTGTCTTTCCGTGACTTCTTCCTTCCCTGAGTCACACCTTTCATGTGGAAGCATCTCTTATTCAGATCGGATCTTTATCAATTTGGATGCAACCCGTAATTGTGATTCACGGTCTCAGAGACTCTTTCTCTAGACTTGAGGCTCCTGCTGCTCCTAGGTCTCCTGAATCTCCGAGTGTCCAGCCCAACTCGGAAGAACTGAATTTTCCTCAGGAGATATCCTAGGCTGTAGGGAGCCGTGTTAAATTCTGCCATGTCAGAAATCCCGTGCTTAGGCTACAGGCTGTGTCCTTTCAGTTGTTGAGCTGTGCCAGAGAAGGTGTTTGTGTTTCAGGCCATCCTTGGACTATTTATCTTTGAAAGAAGTAGGGAAGTCCCTACTGAGAAACACCCAGAAGAATAAGGAAATCCTTTCAGAAAGCTACTCAGTAATAGGAAGTTCTTACAGTTCAGGCTATTGTGTTCTTCTTGCCTTGGGAGCTAGGAAGAGAGGGGTCATAATAGATCCTATTGACCTTGCTATTAAAGTCTTACTCGTCTGCATTAAAGAGAGTCTTGATCAGAAATTTCCCGACTTGACTTGTTATTTCTCGTGTCTCTGTACCCTACTTTCAATCCCTATTCCCTCTTTCAGGTGAATCCTGATTCGATTTGTCCCGCAGGCCGGGACACGCATCATTAGGCAAATTTCTCATCTGCGGCTTTCTGTCAGATGTCTCCTGTCCTCTGTGACATTTCTGTCAGATGTCCTCTGCTTTCTGCAACATTGGTGGGCTTTCTTCTTCTTCAGTCGCACTGGGTTATCCTTCCAAGCATGTTTGAGTGCCATATAGAACAGTAACTTTTACTTGCCTCTTGTAATTGTCGAACTGGAGGCTTATAAAAGTTACCACATGGCTGCCCACAACAGGGCAGAACCCCAGAATGTCTGAGCTAGAAAGAATATTAGGGGTCAAGGCAGGTCCATTATTCACAGACAGAAAACCCCCAGAGAGGAGGTGCCACAAACTCAGTCTCAAAGCCCCTGTCCCCAAGACCCAGAGCTAAGATCCTCAGAGACATCACCTTCTTAGGGCCAGTGACCACCCTCTTGGGTCTGGAGGCCTCTTTCCATCTATCCATCCCTGTGCAGGCAGCTCCAGGGCCAAACAGAACTGAGAAAAAGTTGCAGCCATGTTATGTAGTATGTAGATTGCACTTTTAAAGAAAAGATTTATTGGCCGGGCATGGTAGCTCATGCCTTTAATCCCAGCACTCAGGAGTCAGAGACGGGTGGATGGCTGTGAGTTCGAGGCCAGGCTGGTCTACAAAGTAAGTCTACGACAGCCAAGGCTACACAGAGAAACCCTGTCTCGAAAAAAAATTATTTATACAGTATTCTGCCCGCATAAGAAGGAACCAGATTTCATTACAGATGGTTGTGAGCCACCATGTGGTTGCTGGGAATTGAACTCAGGACCTTTAGAAGAGCAGACGATGCTCTTGACCTCTTAGCCATCTCTCTGGCTCCATAGATTGCACTTTTTATATTACCTGCTTTATATTCGTCCTCAGCAGTGGTCTGCTCACATCCTCTCACCCATCTATCTCTGCATTTCTTCTCTCCTCAATATTTCGCAGTAGCCCCTAATGACAGTGTTTTGTTTTTTGGTTTTTGGGTTTTTTTGTTTTGTTTTGGTTTGGTTTGGTTTTGGTTTTTCGAGACAGGGTTTCTCTGTGTAGCCTTGGCCATCCTGGACTCACTTTGTAGACCAGGCTGGCCTCAAACTCACAGCGATCCGCCTGCCTCTGCCTCCTGAGTGCTGGGATTAAAGGCATGCGCCACCACGCCCGGTTCATGACAGTGTATTTGCCACTTTTGTATAGCTGAGACCAAAATGCCTGAGGGAGGGCAGGACAGATGGCCCAGCTGGTAAAGTGCTTGCCACGCAAGCATGAGGACCTAAATGGGCCCCAAAAAAGAAGTAGGGTGTGGTGGACTGTATCTATAATCCCAGCACAGGGATGTAGATATGAGAGGATCCTTGGGGCTCCATGTTTAATGAGAAACCACACCTCAAAAATGAGGTGGAGGGGCTTGAGCTCAATGGTTAAGAACCCCAGGCATCTTTGTTTTAAATATCTAAACGCACAGGAAGTAAAAACTAAACGGTGTCTGCTTTGTGATGTTCAATTGAGTTATACATTCATCCAGCTTTTGATAATGTATTGCTAATTGCGTATTTATTATTTTCTCTTTTTTGGTTTTCTTGAGACAGGGTTTCTCTGTGTAGCCTTGCTTGTCCTGGACTCACTTTGTAAACCAGGCTGGCCTTGAACTCACAGAGCTCCGCCTGCCTCTGCCTCCCAAGTGCTGGGATTGAGGGCATGCACCACCATGCCCAGCTTGTGTATTTCAATTAAGACTCAAATCACTAATTTTGGGAAATATGACTACGGGCTTGCTTAGGGTGGTTTTTAAAAATATTTATTATTATGATGATGATGATGATGATTATGTTTATGCTTATTTATTTTTTTGGAGAAGTAAAACACACACATACCATAGCACATGTATGGAAGTAGGAGGACAACTTGTAAGACTTGGTTCTTTTCCTACCATGTGCATCCCAGGGATCAAACTCAGGTCATTAGGCTTGGCAGTAAGAGCCTTTATCTGCTAAACCATCTTGCTAGGCCCTGTCAATGTGATTGCTAAAACAAAAATTTGGGGGGGGGGCTGATGACATAGCTCAATAGTATAGTATACACATAGAGTGTTCAGAGCCCTGGGTCCAGTTTGTAAAATAAATAAACATTTAGTTTAAGTGCTAAAAATAATTAGAATGAGGCTGAAGAGATGGGTCTGTGGTTAGGAGCACTGGCTGCTCTTCCAGAGGTCCTAAGTTCAATTCTTAGCCTCCACATTGTGGCTCAGATCTGTCTATAACTGTAGTCCCATGGGATTTGATGCTATCTTCTGGTGCGCATATACATATATGCACAAAACTCCCATATACATAAAACACAAAAATAAATAAATCTTTGCCAGGCAGTGATGGCGCACACCTTTAATCCCAGCACTCAGGAGGTAGAGGCAGGTGAATCCCTGTGAGTTCGAGGCCAGCCTGGTCTACAAAATGAGTCCAGAACAGCCAAGGCTACACAGAGACACCTTGTCTCAAAAAACAAACAAACAAAAAATTAGGATGGAGAATTATTGGGAACCTCTCACTTCCACACACAGTTGAACACGCACACAAACATCATCTGAGAGAACAACTTAAAGAAGAAATAGAGTACTTTCCTTGCTGTTTTAGAGGCTCCTGTCCATGGTCAGTTTCCCCTATGTCCTTGTACAGAATATCATGGTTCCTCATCTCATAGTGGACAGGATGCAGTGTGAGAGGAAGGGACTGGGGAGCTGGTATGCCCCCAATAGCCCTCTTCTTTCAACTTGGCCCCACTTCTCAAAGTTTCTATCACCTTCATAAATGGCATGGTTGAACCAGGCTCAATGATGCACTCCTTTAATCCTGGCATTTGGGAGGCAGAGGCAGGTGGATCTCTGTGAGTTCGAGGCCAGCCTGGTCTACAAAGTGAGTCCAGGACAGCCAAAGCTGCACAGAGGTCAGCTGAGGACCAGGCCTTTGACATATGAACCTGTGGGGACATCTCATATTCAACCCAAAGCAAGGTGGTTTGCTTCAACCAGGGTCCCTGCAGGAGTAGTGGTTTATGCAGAAAAGGCTTGGGCCAAAGGTTTAATGGAGGGACCCTTTCAAGGGGACTAGCCCAGCACCTAGGGACCAGCAGACACAAGAAGACATGACCAGCATGATCTGTGAGAAAGAAAAATATATTAGTGATGGTCCTTGTTGCTGTGACAAAAATCCCTGGCAAGAGTCACTTAAGAGATGAAGGGCTCATTTCAGTTCATTCATGGCCCGTCATGGTAGGGAGGGGGTTAAGTAGTAGGGGATTAAGGCTGCTGCTCATATTGTATCCAGAAGCAGAGAGAGAGAGAGAGAGAGACAGAGAGAGAGAGGGAGAGAGAGAGAGAGACAGAGAGACAGTGAGAGACAGAGAGAGAGAGAGACAGAGAAAGAGAGACAGACAGAGAGAGAGACAGACAGAGAGAGAGAGACAGAGAGAGAGAGAGAGAGAGAGAGAGAGAGAGAGAGAGAGAGAGAGAGAGAGAGAGAGAGAGAGAGAGAGAGAGGTGGTTGAATGCTGGTACTCAGCTCCCTTTATTAGTCAGCCCAGGGCACAATTCCTGGAATGGTGCTAACCACAGTTAGTGTGGGCTCTTCCATCTAAATCCAGTATGGAAATGCTCACAGACACACCAGAAGCTTGTCTAGACCCTTTCAAGTTGACTACTGTACTGGTTAGCTTTCTGTCAACTTGACACAAGCTAGAGTCATCTGGGAAGAGGCAACCTCACCTGAGAGATTGCTTCCATCAGACTGCCTGTAGGCAAGTCTGTGGGGGCATTTTCTTGATTACTGGTTGATGGGAAAGAACCCAGCCCACAGTGGGTAGTACCATCCCTGAGTAGGTGGGTCTGGCTGTATAAGAAAATAAACTGATCTAGCCAGTAAGCAGTGTTTGTTCCTTCATGGTCTCTGCTCCAGTTCCCGCCTTTGGGCTCCTGATTGAGTGCATTGATGACACACTGAAGACATCACAGAAGGAGTATCCAAATGTGTCTGTCACATTAAGGGATGAGAAAGAGAGCTCAAGTTTGAATTTTCCACTTCTCTCTGTGTTTTCTGTCTGTCCGTAGTTGTGGTTGTTGGCCTGTTTTGTCTGTCTGGTCAGTGCCTGTTGCCTATCTGTCGTTCTGTTGTCCTTATGTGTCTTGTCTGTTAGTAACTACTTGGGTGTGTGTGTATGTGTGTGTGTGTGTGTGTGAGAGAGAGAGAGAGAGAGAGAGAGAGAGAGAGAGAGAGAGAGAGAGAGAGAGAGAGAGAGGGAGAGATCTGTGTCTTTCTCTGTCCTTCCCTAACAATGGGTTTTGCTCTGTATTTATTGAAGAACATAGGAAACCTTGTTGTGAAAATGAGGGATGCTTAGGGGCTGGAGAGATGGCTCAGAGGTTAAGAGCACTGGCTGCTCATCCAGAGGTCCTGAGTTCAGTTCCCAACAACCATATGGTGGCTCACAACCATGTAATCTGGTGCCCTCTTCTGTTGGGCAGGCACATATACAGACAGAACATTGTATATGTAATAAATAAATAAATCTTTTTTTAAAAAAAAAAAAAAAGAGAGCTTCTTTACAGAGATCTTTAACAGAGCTTTAGGAGGGGAAATGTTGCTTGAGAGACCCAGAAACACACAGATGTTATAAACCTATATCCAAATGTTGCTTCCAACATTTATAGGATATTTGTTGCTAAAGGTCGTTTTCAACCTGTTGGCTGCTTTCAGCAAATGATTACCACAACACACACGTCTGTGCATGCATTCTTCAGGGGCATGGAGGAATGAATAACTTAAGATTAAAGCTATGCATTAGCTTAAGTTGTAAAAGCTGGTTAATGGGGGAGGGGAGCGGTGGATCCAACGCATACTAAGACTGGTTCCACGAGAGGCAGGTTAGCATCAGTAAGCTGAGTATACAGTGGGACAGCAGGCCAAGGACATAGTCTTAAATGATCTCAAGGCATATTATTAACTTGCAAGGTCCAGCAAAAGTTCAGTCTCTTCAAAGGCAAGAGGTGTTTTCAGAAAAACATATTACCACACCTGAGTTCCTGTCCTGACTTCCCTCAATGATTGCGATGGGAAAATGTAGACCAAGTAAACCTTTTCCTCCCCAAGTTGTTCAACTGCAGCAATAGAAACTAAGACAAAGGTCAATCTTAACCATACTGTAAATGTAATTTTTATTCGCCTGATGTAATTGTTGTCTTGGAGGCTCACTGCTGGATAATTGGTCCTTTTCCAGTTTTCTGAACTCTGCCTGGATGATTCACATCAGCTGTTCTGGCTTGAACTTCTCTTCAAGCTAATTGATTGAAGCTGGCTTCTCTCAGCTTCTAACTGATTGCTCAGCTTGGCCTCAAACTAACTCTAGAAACCTGTTCTAATCTTCTGGATCCTTCTCATTCTCTGGCTTGTTCTGTCTTCACCTGTGTCTAGCTTGGTCTCTCTACAGCCTGTGTTTGTCAAACAGTCCTGGTTAAAAAATCCCCCCCCTCAATGCTCTCTAAGTTGCCTTTCTTTCCTCTCTGTTCTCCTGAGAGTTGGACATATCCTATCTCTGACTTATTCTGTCAAATCTTTTCTGATTTGTCATTTTTGTCTGTCCCTCAATTAGACATCACTTTTTGTTTGTTTTCTTGGTTTGGTTTTTCAAGACAGGTTTTCTTTATGTTATCTTCATTGTCCTGGACTCCCTTTGTAGAGCAGGCTAGCCATGAACTCACAGCAATCCATCTGCCTCTGCCTCCTGGGTGCTGGGATTAAAAGTGTGTACCACCATGCCCGCTGAGACAGGATTTCTTTATGTTATCTTGGCTGTCCTGAACTCCCTTCATAGACCAGGCTGGCCTCAAACCCACAGCGATCCGTCTGCCTCTGCCTCCCAGGTTCTGGGATTAAAGTCATGCACCACCATGCCCTGCTCTAGACATCACTTTTAAACATGGCTGTGTCCTTCTACAGATGAACCTTCCTACCTTGTTTGGGATTAAAGGAATATAATACGGGTGTGTCTTATTCCAGCCAGACCATACTGTAATCCAGTGTGTGTCTGCATTCCAACTGAATTACATAGACCTAGAAGGTCTTTGGATGTGATCCCTTGCCAGAGTGACATGTTGCTAGATTAAAATCCCTCTACAATTACAAAGACGGTGACATTACTGGAGCCCAGAAAGAAGTAGACCTTGGCGGGTCCCCAGCAGAGACACACAACCAGGACAAAACTGCAGCGAGGAGTGGAAGGGTAAAAGAAGGCTAACCCCTCTCCTTCATCTCCATCCCATTGGCCAACCCTGGAAGCCAGACAGCAAGGGGTCTCAAGCTGGGTGGTCCACAGGAGCAGCCTCCCACGTGGAAGGTGGAGAAGTGGGATGGAGTCAAGGAACACAGAACACCAGCTCGCAGGGAGGCTGTCTTTGCATTTCCCCCTCTGATTGTGAGGCCTACAATACGTTCTTGAGCGCTGACCACTGAGCTCTGATTAGTTGAATATGATTTATGGTCCAAGCCTCAGCTAGAAATAGCCAATCACAGGATGACAGAAACTACTTAGAGTGAAATCATGTCCTATGAATTTAACTTTTCAGAGGCCAACAAAATCTAGCCATGAATTGATGTCTTGTCCCTTTAAAGTACTAGAAATATGGTTTGTTTGTTTGTTTGTTTGTTTGTTTTGTTCTTTTGGGTTTTTTGTTTTGTTTTTGTTTTTAATTTTTATGTTGGGCTGAGGACCTCCTGTTCTTGCCTTTTGTAGACTGGTTAGGAAGATTATAGGCATTGCTCTAAATTGGGGAGGCTACTGGAGTTCATCTCATGTGCCTGGAGGGTTTGTGTCGGTGGATTTCTTTGAAACAGAATCTCATTATGTAACCCTTAATTGACTTCAGTCTTACTGTGTAGGCTAAGCTGGCCTTGAACTTATAATAACCCTCATGTCTCTGCCTCCTAAGTGTTGGGACTACAGGTATATGCCACCATGCCTAGCTCTATATGCCAGCCTTAATTGCTGGGTCACTGTGCTGACAAGGATTTTAAGCTTGCTTCTGACCTCAGCAGTATTATGATCGATTGATTATGTCTGTCATGAACATAGACATAGAAATGATGATATATGTGCCAGCCTGGTTTTGAGCACTTTCCTGGCTTGGTTTTAACAAAGCCTCTGCACTTTCTCCTACCAGCCTGCAACTTTTTCCCTAACCTATTCTCTCTTCTTTTCTTCCCTATGGGATCCTATCTATATTGAATCACACTGAGTGAGTTTAACCCAGGAAAACAGCAGTCTGGATCCACTTTGATCCCTCTGGTCCCCTGTCCAAAGCATCTGACCATGCTCTTCTCTCCAGGCCACCACCCATGTGTATGTGACTATCGTGGATGAGAACGATAATGCTCCCGTGTTCCAGAAGCCACATTATGAGGTGGTGCTGGATGAGGGCCCAGACACCATCAACGCCAGCCTTATCACTGTCCAGGCGCTGGACCTGGATGAGGGGCCAAATGGCACTGTCACCTATGCCATTGTGGCAGGCAACATCATCAATACCTTCCGAATCAACAGGCACACGGTCAGCAGCTGAGGGGAGGGTCCAGGGGTGGAGGGTGTCAAAGCCTCTCCGGGCCTTGGTGATATCATAGGGTATAAGGAGCAAACAGAGCCTAGAGGGAAACTGGATTGCCCAGGGACAGGGGGTAGAGGGTAGAAGTTGGAAAGCTTTAGTGGATAGGACCTATCTGCCTTCAGTAATGCTGTAATTGATTAGTGATGTCTGTCGTAAGCACAGACACAGCAATTGTAGCTAGGATGTCAGGTTCTATTTGGTATTTGATGGAGTTCCCTATCACTCATCATCCCCTCCCCTTGTACTCTCTGTGTCCCCAGGGTGTCATTACTGCTGCCAAGGAGTTAGACTATGAGATCAGTCATGGCCGCTACACCTTGCTTGTCACTGCCACAGACCAGTGTCCCATCTTGTCCCACCGCCTCACCTCTACTACCACGGTACGTAGGTGAATACATCCCCAATGTGGAGGTTGGGGGAACATGAAGAGGACCTAGGAGGCTCTATAGTGGAAGAGGAAGGAAAGGAAATGCCTATCAGAAGGAAGTGCCTGAATTCAAGCACTCTTGTCCATAGTGACTCAGATCCCTGCTCTTTCACTTTCCGGCTGTGTGACTCTGAGCAGATCACCTAACCTCCCTGAATTTTTGTTTCCTCATGATTGAAAGCTATGTTTCAGGATGTAGGAGGAGCAAGTGGGACTACATAAGATGACCAGAGTATAAGGAAGAGTGGGCCATACCCATACAGACACACAGAAGGCAGAGACAGGGGAGTTATGAATTCAAGACCAGTTCAGGATACATAGAAAGACCCTGTGTCAAGGAGGGGGGAGGCTGGGGTGAAGGTCACCGGTAGAGTACTTGCCTACCTTGGGCAAGGTTGTGAGTTCAATTCCCAGCAAAACACACACACACAAACACGCACACACACACACACACTCACAAACACACACACACACACACACACACACACACACACACACACACGTGTGTAGGGGGGGACTTGGACCAGAGCTCACGCACATGCACAGCTTAAATACCCTCCCACCCTGTGATGCCCTCCCACCCTGTAACACTGTACAGCGTTCCCCTTAGCCCACGGGTATCAGCATCAGACCCAGTATAAGGTCCAGTTGCTGAGGTTCTCCGGGCATCCGGGGGCCAATCCTAGTTAAGCTGTTCACTGCCTCAGGTGCTTGTGAATGTGAATGACATCAATGACAACGTGCCCACTTTTCCTCGGGACTATGAAGGACCATTTGATGTCACTGAGGGCCAGCCAGGGCCTAGAGTATGGACGTTCCTGGCCCACGACCGGGACTCCGGTCCCAATGGGCAGGTGGAGTACAGTGTTGTGGATGGAGACCCCCTGGGTAAGTAGGGCCTGTGCTGGGTGGTGTGGTGGGCATGACCCAGGGACCTCTCTTCACCTGCTTAGGACTGAGGTGAGGGAGGTCTCCATACAGTCCGTCTACCACGTGACCTTGCCCTCTATGGACCTCAGGCCCCACATGCCTTTATCACAGAAGCATGGAAAGAATGCCATGGCATCTGAGACATGGGCTGGTAGTCTTGAAGGGCCATAGCTCTCTCTAGACATAGGCAGGAAACATCCATCTTCTACTGGGAAAAGTCTTCAATGGAAGAAGGCAAGCATCCTTACCATGTGTACTTCAGGACCCCAGGACCTAGGTTATACATTTGGGCTCCATTGAGCATCTCAGTGTCACCCAACAAAAGCCAACACAGTTGCCCATGGTGGCCCATGCTTTTAATTCCAGCACACAGGAGATAGAGGTGGGTGGATCTGTATGAGTTCAAGGCCAGTTATGGCTACATAGTGTGGTCCTGTCTTTAAAAAGTAAAAAGCCGGCCAGGCGCAGTGACGCACACTTTTAATCCCAGCACTCGGGAGGCAGAGGCAGGCAGATCTCTGTGAGTTCGAGGCCAGCCTAGTCTACAAAGTGAGTCCAGGACAGCCAAGGCTAACACAGAGAGACTCTGTCTCAAACAACAACAACAACAACAAAAAGGCAAAAATCCTACACAGCCTACATGGCTACTAACCTGGCTTGAGGCTAAGGCTACGAAAGCTGGAACAGGAATTTCAAGGGTTTAAGGAACCCATCAAAATATACCCTTGGGAAAGGGGGGCCTTCAAAAGGCTATAATGGGCAAGTGGCAGGGACTGTGACAGCCACTAGTCACCTACATAGGCTCTGGGGTGCCAGGTCTCCCCATTCTTTTTCTTTCTTTCTTTCTTTCCTTTTTTTCCAAGGCAGGGTTCTCTGTGTAGCCCAGGTTGTCCTGGACTCGCTTTGTAGACCAGGCTGGCCTCGAACTCACATGGATCCACCTGCCTCTGCCTCTGTCTCCCAAGTGCTGGGATTAAAGGCCACCACGCCTGGCCTGTGCCTCCCCACTCTTAAGAACAAAAGCAGACATCAAATACTCGTAAAATACAATGATCATTCCATGACAATTCATAAAGACCTACTATGTGCTGGTCATGTGCCAATGGACACATAAGAAATTAGCGAAGAGGACAGACGAGGCATAGGTATGCAGAGAGAGCAGGAAACACAAGGTCCTGAGGTCCAGGTGTGCCCGGGAGGATAATGGAATCGCAAAAAAGGCCCTGTGTCTGCTGTGAGCGTGAGCAAGAGATGGAAGAGATGGTGCCATCAAGAAGTCTTGGTATTTCCAGAGTGAGGTGGACACCATGGTGCTTTGAGCAAGGGAGCCCCCGACCTGACTCCTCTCAAATTCATCTTGGAAACTGAAAAGTAAACAAAAACTCTGACTCAAACCTTTTCTTCAACAACAGATAAAGGGACACACCCAGGCCATGCAGCATCAAGGTCACTGCAGCCTGATCCTGCTGGGCCTGCTCCCTGTCCTCAGTCACCTCCCCAGTGCTCACATGACCTGTCTGCTTCCATCCCTTCATCCAAAGTGTCCCAAACACAGAAACCACAGGGAAGTCCTTAAAACCTTGGTCAAGTCATGTCCCTCCCATGATCAAAGACCCCCAACACCAGGTGTCCACCATAAAATGCTGAGTCTTTCTTTTTGTTTGTTTTGGTTTTTGGTTTTCGAGACAGGGTTTCTCTGTGTAACCCTGGCTGTCCTGGACTTGCTTTGTAAACCAGGCTGGCCTAGAACTCACAGAGATCCATCTGCCTCTGCCTCCCGAGCACCACCACTCCCACTCCTGGCTAATGTTGAGTCCTTTTAAATGGCTCTCAAAACCAGACAGAAATCATCTCTTCTGCCTCATTCTCTTACTCAGACTTCCACTAGACACAGTATTTCTGCAATGCCTTGAGCCTATCAGGGATGCTCAGACCTCAGGCCCTTTGCACTCACTGGCAATCCCCAGCAGTTCTTGTGGAACAAGAAGAGCAAGGGGAACATGCGATCCCTACATGAGCTTTGACCACCTCTCTTGCCTCCTTCTTGGGACCTCCCAGCTCCCATTTTGGCCGAGGACTCCTGGGATCCCTTCCTTGTGACCCCTCGGTCCCACAGGAGAGCACCTGGGCTCCCTTTTAGGATGCCCACTCCCATATCAAGGGTTGTTTTGTACCAGCCCAACCTTGGGTAGGTGGGGAAAGACTCCGCCTATGAGCCCATTTTACAGATGGAATAATCAAGGCAAGGCTTGGGAAGAAGAATCAGGCTGTAGGCCAGGCACAACTGGATAGAAGGTTGTGACCTCCTGGCCCCGGGTGTGGAAGGTGGGAGGATCAGGCATTCTGGTTAGGGCAAGTTGCTGAGGAGAGTAATATATCACTGTGCGGCAGGGAGACATTTGCCTGCACATAGCAGGGTGTCAACAGGGCTGGGAAACCCCCAAGAAAGGGAATCCCCATGCTTTGGAGGCCTTGGAGCCCAGGACACAGGAAATCCTGCTTCTCCAACTTCCTCACCCCTAAGCAGGGAGGGGCCAAGAGCTTAGGGAGCCTGGGAGCGGAAGAGCTGGCTGGGGAAATCCCAGCTGCAGGTGGGCATTGGGCTGTTGTGGCAGAAGCTGGGCACCAAGGTGTGTCCTGGGAGACAAACAACAAAAGCTACCAGGGTGCCTGGGCCTCTGTCTTTGCAAAGCGTCTGTGCTTTGGGCCTGAGCCCCAAGTACCAAGAGGAACAAAAAAAAAAAGAAAGAAAGAAAGAAAGAAAAGAAAAGCCAAGTGGGGGTTCATAGCCATATTCTAGCACTCAGGAGGCTGAGGCAGGAGGATTGCCACAAATCCAGGCTATGGCATAAGTCCCCGTCTCAAGAAAAAGGGGAAGTGGGGTAACTTTCTCCCCAGCTCAGTTCCTGAAAGAATGTGCAGAGGTGAAGTGACCCCTTCCTCACGTTGAGAGCCCCAGCCCCTTCTCTGTCCTCCACAAAGGCTTCTCCAGCTCCCTTCATCCCTCCCATCCCCATCCTCTCTCCCTCCCCTCAAGCTTCTACCCTGTCAGCCCTGAGGGGTGTTTATCTAGGAAGCCTCTGAACCCCAGGGGATTCAAACCTCAGTTCTGTCGTTAGCACACTGGAAGTGTAGAGGACATGGTTCTCTGGCTCCTAGCTTCGTTTTCCTTAGCACATGAGCCACTGTGTGTGAGCCTGAGGTCCTTGCTTTAGACGCTTGCACTTGTGTCAGCGTGACACTGGTGTTGGACACTCGGCAGGGTCCGGAGGCGATCTGAGCCTCAGGGGAAAGAAAGCACAGGCCTAGAAGACTCACATTCCTGAGTTCCAGCTGGGGCTCCAGTCAGGGCCTTACTAGGCTCTCCCATCCTGCTATCCTTCTACCAGGAGCTCACAGTAGTGCCCCTGCTTTATGGCAGATGTGGCCCTAATACTCAGTCTTTTCTCACAAGATTTCCTACCTGGGCAGTCATATTTGCCAGTGGTGGGGGCTGAGGAGGCTAGAAACAGCAGGCTGAGATCTCGCTCACCCCAGTGATTCCAGGCTCTTATCTCTATCAGACAAGGAACTCAGATGAAACAAAGGAATCAGGACAGGTTTTCTCCTGTGTGTGTGGTGTATGGTGTGTGTGTATGTGTGTGTTGTGAGTGTGTGTTGTGTGTGTATGTGTATATGTGTGTAGTGTGTGGTGTGTGTATATGGAATGTGTGGTTTGTGTGTAGGGTGTGTGTGGTGTGTTTGGTGTGTGTATGTGTGTGTGTGGTGTGAATGTGTGTTGTGTTGTGTATTGTGTGGTATGTATGCGTTTGTGTGTGTGCACATGTTCATATGCACGCAGAAACCTGCAGCTGATGTCAGGAGTCATCCTCCAGCACGCTTCCACCTTACTTATTGAGGCAGGGTCTCTCAGTCAAACCCAGAACTTGCTGAGATGGTAGCCAGTTTCTGCTTGGGATCTCCTGTCTCTGCCTTCTGAGGCTGGAGTTACAGGTGGGACCACATGACCTCCTGGCCTTTCCCATGCATTGCTGGGGATCTGAATTCTGTTCCTCATGCTTGCGTGGCAAGTGCGTCACTTCTAGGGAAAGGCAGACATGCCAGGCTGCTGCTGTTACAAGTACAAAGCAAAAGAAAGCCACAGTCCTATCCTTTGGTCACAGTGGTGGTGGCCAGCCTAGACGGTTGCATGACACTCTGCTGCTGCAGTGACATGGCCCAGTGGTTGCCTCAGCCTTCAGATACCGTGCAGCCCACCTAGTACTTTTTTTTTTCCCCTGCCTGTCCACAACACACTTTCCAATGTGCCTAATGCCTTTCTTAGTAAGTTTCTAACCTCAAGTGGTCAGGAAGAGTGTGTTATATAGGAAGGAGCCCATAAGTCAGGGGTGATGGCGCATTCGGGGAATCCCAACACTTGGGATGTGGAGGTATAAGGATCAGGAGTTCAGGGGCAGCCTGGGCTACATGAAACCGCCTCAAAACAGACAAAACCAAAGATATCCCATCTCTACTTTCCAACACAATTTGGATCATCCTCTTGCTAGTGCAAGGCCCAGGAGGGAAGCTGATTGGTCAGGAAGCATACACATGTGAGTATCAGGACCACTCTGCTGTTGGACCCATGAAGAGCCCTGGGGGACATGTGCCTCCACTGCTGCCCCTGGCCTTCATGAGGAAGGCTGGTTGGAGGAAAGGAGCTCTTAGTCGGGACGAGCTAACACCTATTCTGGTGGCCCCCAGGGGAGTTTGTCATCTCTCCAGTGGAGGGTGTGCTGAGGGTCCGAAAGGACATAGAGCTGGACCGGGAGACCATTGCCTTCTACAACCTGACCATCTGTGCCCGGGACAGGGGGGTGCCGCCGCTCAGCTCCACGGTGAGTCCAGCCCAGCTCCACAGCATCCCTTAATGTAGCTTGAATGCCTGCAAACACTGTCATGCTTGGCCTAGAGAAACCAGAGGTGAAGTGGGGTAGGGGGTTTGGAGGAGTGGCAGGGTCGCCTTTAATCCCAGCACTTAGGCAGATCTCTGAGTTTGAGGTCAGCCTGGTCTACAGAGTGAGTTCCAGGACAGCCAAGGCTGCACAGAAAAATCCTGTCTCAAAAAATCAGAGAGGGAGAGAGAGAGACAGAGACAGAGACAGAGACAGAGAGAGACAGAGAAAGAGAGACAGGGAGAGACAGAGAGAGACAGAGAGAGAAACCAGAGATGCCTCTCGAACTTAGCCTTGGAGATCTTGCCTCTCTAGGACACTCCCCTCATAATACTCCTTCAGGAGGCTGTCTTTGCTGCCAGACCTCTGCCCCTGATCCAGACCTGTCACTTTCTCCCTCTGCTATTCCCCTCCCCTTCCATTTGGCTTGTTGTCTTCCTTCTTCCTCCTCTTCCTCCACAACCTTCCCTTCCCAATGTCCTCACTACCTTTGCTCTGTTTGTCCCCTCCTCCTCCTCTTTGGTCACACCCACCTGTGGCTTGTCCTCCCCATCCCCAGATGCTGGTGGGAATCCGCGTACTGGACATCAATGACAATGACCCAGTGCTGTTGAATCTTCCCATGAACGTCACCATCAGTGAGAACAGCCCTGTCTCCAGCTTCGTCGCCCATGTCCTGGCCAGTGATGCTGACAGCGGCTGCAATGCGCTCCTCACCTTCAACATCACCGCAGGCAACAGAGAGCGGGCCTTCTTCATCAATGCCACGGTAGGTTCAGATCTGTCCAAGGCTCCCAAGTTCCTCCTACCAGAGGCACATTGAGGGGCTCCCGGGTTCCAGACTGGGGCCAAGACTTCTTTGTGACAGTGAAGAAACTGGACCCCGGAGCCCAAACAGCAGCAGTTCTAACGTTAATAGGGAATCTGTGAATGGTAGCACACCTAGCTCCTGGCCAGCCTTTGGGAGGTTGAACAGGAGAATTACTGTGAGTTCAAGGTTAGGCTGGAATTCAAAAAGCAAGCGTAAGCTGGGTGCAGTGTTGTACCTATAATTCTAACACTTGAGAAACAGCAGCAGGGAGATTAGTTCAAGGTCCTCCTGCTACCATAATGAGTTCAAAGTCAGTCTGACCCTTGTCTAGAAAAATAAAATAAAGCCAGGTGTGGTGGCACACACCTTTAATCCCAGCACTTGGGAGGCAGAGGCAGGCAGATTGATGTGAGTTCGAGGCCGTCCTGATCTACGAAGCAAGTCCAGGACAGTCAAAGTTACACAGAGAAACCCTGTCTCAAATAAATAAATAAATAAATAAATAAATATAAAATAAAAGCAATGAAATGGAAAATCTGCTCAAAATAAATCAGCTCCTAGAGCCAGAACAGGTTGTAGGAATTCCAGGCAGCAG
The DNA here is from genome assembly GCF_903995435.1 of Acomys russatus. Taxonomy (NCBI): domain Eukaryota; kingdom Metazoa; phylum Chordata; class Mammalia; order Rodentia; family Muridae; genus Acomys; species Acomys russatus. Next base: position 38,063,961 of record NC_067147.1, on the reverse strand, counting down.
AGGTGCTCCATCAGCATCGATCAAACAACTGAAGGGAGGCTTTAGAAGCAACTGAATTGGCTGCAGCTCCTTCAATCAGCCAGCCATTTGGTTGTAGGTGCATTAGTTAGCACCGGAGAGGGCCTCCTGAGTCAGCCATGGCCCAGCTGCCCTGATCCAAGGCTGCTGACATGGATTGTGGTGCACAGTGCAGGAACCCAGTTCCAGTTAGTAGCCCACTTTGGTTTTGTTTGAACAGCTGCTTTCTAGTGCCCACGAAACAACACCCCCAAACATGGCCCCCCAAGGCTTCTCCTGGGCACACATGAACCCGAAACTGTAAGATGGTTTGAGCCATACTGAAGTGCACCTGAGTTTCTCCCCTGGCCTCTTAGAGTGTCTGTAGACTGTTGACACCCAGGGTCCTCCGAGGTGTCCCCCTCTTTTGGGGTTGGTGAGAACTTGAAGTCACTGACTTACCCTCACCCTGGAAAGATCCTGGTGGCTTCCTTTGACCCTTGTCTCTTAGGCACTTTGGGGAAGCTACTCCCAGCAACCTAGGAACTGCAGGCAGAGCATGAATGACTTGGGGGGCATGGGGGAGGGGCCTGCTCATCTAACCAGCCAGGCACATCCCAGACAGGAATCGTCACTGTCAACCGGCCCCTGGACCGAGAGCGCATCCCAGAGTACAGGCTGACAGTCTCTGTAAAGGACAACCCAGAGAACCCACGCATAGCCAGGAAGGTAAGGCTGCAAGAGACTGGGGTTGGGTGGGGTGAAAGCAGGAGAGAGGGTCGGAGGAGGTGAGAGGGAGAAGGAGGGAGGCTGGGGGAGGGCAGGCCAGTGTGTGTGTCAGAGTGAGAGTGAGTATGCGCGCCTCCCTTGGTGAGGGGGTTCAGCCCGCCACAGGCTTAGAAACACACATAGGCCTCAGATTTCAGTTCTATTCACAGCGATATGCTTGAGCCAATTCATTTTTTCCCCCAGTCTCCCTTTTCTCTCCCACAAAGTTGTTATCACTAAGTCAATACCCAGCCTGCCCCAGGGCCAACAACTCAGGGGACTCCTGATGACACTTCTTCAGCTAACCACAGATAGGTGTGCACGTTATCAGACTCAGACCTGCATTTGAAGGTCCTGAAGCGGGGAGGTGGGCTTCAGTTGTCAAATGTGCATGCTTTTTACTGAAAGGCGGTGGGCGCTGACAGTCCCTTTTAGATTGGAGTTGCTCTGTTCATACCACCCCTAGTGCTGGGGTAGGGTCCTGTGCCTGTTTCCTCAGCTCTGCTCCTGACTAGCTAAGTGGCTCTGTTGGCACACTGCTTCCTCAGTGCCTCAGTTTCCCCTTCTGGACTATGGACTGGAGCACTAGCAATTTATCAGTTGCTATACCTGTGAGGAAAATAGCATCCTCACTTCCTTCTCTCTCTCTCTCTCTCTCTCTCTCTCTCTCTCTCTCTCTCTCTCTCTCTCTCTCTCTCTCTCTCTCTCTCTCTCTCTCTCGTTTGTTTTTGCTTTTCGAAGCAGGGTTTCTCTGTGTAGCCTTGGCTGTCCTGGACTCGCTTTGTAGACCAGGCTGGCCTCGAACTCACAGAGATCCTCCTCCTGTCTCTACCTCCCTCAGTGATGGGCTTACAGGCGTGCGCCACCGTGCCTGGCTGCCCCCTCATCCTTTTCATCATGAAGGATACAGATCTTGTGAAAGCCGTATCTGTTGAGACGGTCATGTGATTTCTGGCTCTCTGTTCATTTATGTGATGAATGGCATTTGTTAGTGAATGTTTGGTGAACCATCACTGGAATGAAATCAACTTGAGCGTGCTGATCACTTTGATGCGTCTTTTATTTAGGCTTGCAAGTGTTTTGTTGAGAATCATTGCTTCTATGTTCAACGAGGAGATTGATTTGCAGTTTGTTGTTGAACAGGGTTCCCTTTTGGCCCAGAAAGCAGTCCTGGTGGCAGTCGTCTCAGGATTCCTTTTCTTATATGTTTCCTACTGTAAATTCTATACATTTCACAGAGGTGCTGAAGGTTGATCTGCCATGTCCACAGTGTCTGTGGCAGTGGTGGTAATTGTGTCAGCTGTGGTAAGGGGAGTTGGATGAGCCAATGAACAAGTGGACCATGAGGACAGGAGAATCAGCTGGCAGAGTGATAAAATATTCCTGTTCCCTTTGTTTCCCTAAATATGAGGAGTCTCTTGTCCATTGTGGCTTCTAAGGTGCCGTCTTACCCAGAATTCCATCGTGGGGCTTTGAGGCAAAGGTTATGCCCTCTGCCTCCTCACCGTAGTGGCACAGAGTCGTATTCAGGGGCTCCAGAAGGATGCATGGCCTGACATGCAGCTTTGTGTGAGAGCATGGCTGATCTTGGACCAACAGTAATCAGGTGTGATGGTCTAAAACCCAGGACTCACTTTCCGGACTAAAATCCTCCATCCTCAGGCGAGAGAAGTAGCCCTCTCACCCACACTGGCCCGCAACCACACAGCATTCCCTTAAAAGAGTTAACATTCTTGTTAATCAGAAAGGAAAATGGAGACAGGCCAATCATGGGATAGTCTCTTGCCACGATCACCTAGTGAGCAGGCAGCAGAGGAGGCACTTGAACTCTTGATCCCTGCTTTCGGCTTTTCAATCCCCCATTTCTGAATATGATCCCTTCAATAGCACAGCGTACTTCTTAGGGTTTCCATTGCTGTGAAGACACACCATGGCCAAGGCAACTCTTATAAAGGAAACATTTCATTGGGGCTGGCTCACAACTCAGAGGTTTAGTCCATTATCGTCATGGCAGGAAGCATGGCAGCGTGCAGGTAGATGTAGTGATGGAGGAACTGAGAGTTCTGCATCTTGACCTAAAGGCAGCCAGGAGGAGACCAGCTTCCACAAGCAGCCAAGAGGAGGCTCTCCCACACTGGATAGAGCTTGACCACTAGGAGACCCCCAAAGCTCACCTCCACAGTGACACACTTCCTCCAACAAGGCCACACCTCCTAATAGTGCCACTCCCTGTGAGCCAAACATGCAAACACATGAGTCTATGGCGGCCAAGCCTATTCAAACCACCAGACAGCCCTCTCCTTGTTCTGCCCACCACAGGATTTTGACTTACTGCTTGTCTCTCTGGCTGATGAGAATGACAATCACCCCCTCTTCACCGAGGGCACGTACCAGGCAGAGGTGATGGAGAACTCTCCCGCCGGTAGGTGCTGGGTCCACCCAGGGCTTCCTACCATACAGGTAGACACCACTGGGGCCTTGGGTGCTGAGGATGTGCTGTGTGTGTGCCTGGTGGCACAGCTGCATATAGAACCCAGCGGGTACAGAAGGGTGCCAGAGGGGAGGGGGCAGCTCCAAGGCTTGGGGGATGGGCTAGGACTGCTAAGAGGCCACAGGTCTGTTTGCGAGAGATAAAAGTAGTCATTGATATTGATCACCCTTGGGTGATCCAGAAGCAGCCCCACTGTCCCCAAGGAGAGGAATTCAAGGTGAAAAGAGTGGCCAGGACAGAGACAAACCCATCACCCTGCTCCTCAGCACTGTAGGGTAGAAATCCTGGGATCTGCCATCAGAATGTGGCTCAAGGGTCCTGGTTAGTCAGCATAGCCCTTACCCCTTATTCACAGAACTAGTTAACTTTGTCTCTCTTTGATGACTCCAGGAGGTCCCCTCACCCTTCTGTCTACCTCTATCCCAAGTCCCCGGACCTTGATTTTCGAATCAGAAAGAGGTTAAGTGACATAGTACTGTCTCTCCGGGTCGATGTCCCCTCTGTGTGGACTTGACTTTTAAATCTGCTGGTATGCACATTTGTGCATTCACCAGCACAAGGCCACATCAGGGCTTATGTGTGAGTTACATGTGTATGCAGATACATGTAGGCATGTGGGTGGCCCTATGATGTACTCATGGCAAGTGCACCTATGAACAGAGACAGCCAGGGCCACAAACGGGCATAATACACATGAATGTGCTCTGTGTGCATAAAATCACTACCACGTGAACTCAGGCACACACTATGTGTGTGTGTATAGAGCATGTACAGCCCTTATAATAGAGGATGTCTACATACATATGGACAGACAAGACCCACATATGGAGGGGATTCTAGGGACTCCCCTAGATCCTCCAGTGGAGTGGCCAGCCTCAAAGGCTGCTGGGAAGCAGGCATGCTCCAGGCAGGCCAGAGGGGCTTGCTCACTGCTCTTGTGTTTTCTCCCCAGCAGAGCTTTGAGGCCGCTCGCTCCCAGGCATCTGTGTTCAGTCTGCCAAGGCTGCCGCAGGCCCAGCCCAGGGCCTCCCTACCCACTCCTTGTCCATCTCCCCTCCTCCCCCCTCTCATCCATCATCAGCCATGGTCATGGGGACACAACAGGGAGGGGGAGGGAGGGAGGGAACCATGCTGGCCTGTGGTGACTCCTCTCCTCTGGCTCAGGGACACCTCTCACGGTGCTCAATGGGCCTATCCTGGCCCTGGATGCTGACGAGGATGTGTATGCCATAGTCACTTATAAGCTGCTGGGTGTCCACAGTGACCTCTTTGATATCGACAACAGCACAGGTGAGAGCTCTGCTGAAGCCTACAAGTCAACTCGGGTGTGAGACTGGCCCATTCTTGGGGTCTAGGGCCAGTGGGTCGATTTTGAGAGGTCGAATGATGCTTTCATGGGGATCACATATCAGATATTCTGCATGTCAGATATTTACAGTATGACTCATAACAGTAGTAATATTACAGTTTTAAAGTAGCAATGGGGAGCTGGAGAGATGGCTCAGAGGTTAAGGGCACTGCCTGCTCTTCCAACAGGTCCTGAGTTCAATTCCCAGCAACCACATGGTGGCTCGCAACCATCTATAAAGTGATCTGATGCCCTCTTCTGGGCGTGTAGGTGGTCATGCAGGTAGAGCACTGTATACATAATAAATAAATCTTTAAAAAAAAAAAAAAAGAAAAAAGAAAGTAGCAATGATAATAACTTTATGATTGGGGGTCACCACAGCATGAGGAACTATATTAAAGGATAACAGAATTAGGGAGGTTGAGAACCACTGGTCTAGGGCTCCTCCTTACTGTAGGTCTAGATTCTTATGGAACTCCGCTACCTGCAACCCCCAGACCACATTGCAACTAGATTAGAGAGTCTCAGTGTGAGGACCCTAAAAGAAAAGAAGAGGCAACTTTAAGGACTTCTTGTTTCATAAACTCTCAGCCCAAGCAAATAGCTCCCATCCTTTCCCAGCATGCCCTGTGTCCTGGCCAGGAACAGACCCTGACCAGCCAGAAATAGACAAAGTAGTGTTCCTTTCCTCACAGCAGACCAGCAGCTTCCCAGAGCCATGTCACAACAGTTTGGTCAAGACAGGAGACCATTCTGGTGACAGGGACATCTAGGAAGCATGTGTCTCCGTGGAGCAGGTCAGTCCTCTGCCCTGGTCATTCACAGCAGGACAAGACTCCTGAGAATTGCAGAGGCCACCAAAGAGGGCCATGGGTGCAAGCATGGGTGCTCCCTAGATGTAGGTAACTGAGCCTTCAGGAAGTAAAGTCAGTGTGTCTTTCTTCTCTGTCCCTTCTCCGGTGGATCTTGTCCTATTTGTCTACTGTGTCCTGCACGCTGTACATCTCCCTGACTGGTGTCACTGGGCACCAGGCGTAGTGACTGTGAGGTCTGGGGTCGTCATTGACCGGGAGGCCTTCTCACCCCCCTTCCTGGAGTTGCTGCTGCTGGCTGAAGATATTGGACTGCTGAACAGTACAGCCCATCTTTGGGTCACTATCCTGGACGACAATGACAACTGGCCCACCTTCAGTCCTGCTGCTTACACTGTCCACCTACTGGAGAACTGCCCACCAGGTAACAAGGGTCACGCTCGACTGCTGCACCACCAGGAGCAGCTGATAGGTAGAGGGGTGGGGGTTAGAAGCACTGATGGACACAGAATTCTCTTCAGGGAAAAGAGTGGGAGAGAGTCAGGAGAACTGGAAATTCCATCTCAAAAGTCTTGGCGTGCTGTAATGAACAAGTACACTCCATCCGTGTTCCTATATAGGACATCTACTTAGTATAACTATTGTGTTGTTGAGATAGGTTCTTAATACCATAGCCCAGGATATCCTGAAATGTAGCCCAGGCTGACCACAAACTCACTATATAACCTAGGCTGTTCTTGAGCTCACAGTATCCTCCTGCCTCAGCCCCTCAAGAGCTAGGTTTACAAGTGGGAAGACATGGTGATGCTCATCTAAGCCTGACTGTCTTGTAACTCAGCATAGATTCAGGATCATTCTCATTAGAACCCAGTTTAATGGAGGTAGGGGGGTGAGTTTGGTTCTAAAGGTTACCTAGAAGGATTAGAACGTTCTGAAACATAAGGTCACCACTGTGGTGTGTGCTGGCAAGACTGTGGTAAGGAGAGGCCTCTTTTGCATCATCAAAAAAGGGCCTTAGGCTGTGATCCAGGGATAAGAGTACCTGCTGTGTAAACATGAGGATCTGAGTTCAAATCCCACACCCACAAACAACGCTAGGCATAGCTGTGGGTACACCTACGAGGAATGGAGACAGGAGGATCTCTGGGGCTTCCTAGGTACCAGCCTTACTCCAGGTTCAGTGAGAGACCCTCTGTAAAAGGAAGAAGGCAGAAATTGATGGAAGAAGATGCCTGGCATCCTTCTCTGGCCCCTGTGTGCACGGACAAGTACATTTACATGCACATGTACACATACACCACACACAATGACCAAAAAGTCCTGACGGATCTTTCTAGAAGAGGCCCAAATGCTCACCTGCTCCTTGATTCCTTCCCACAGGATTCTCAGTCCTTCAAGTCACAGCCACGGATGAGGACAGTGGCCTCAATGGAGAGCTGGTGTACCGAATAGAAGCTGGGGCTCAGGACCGCTTCCTCATCCACCCAGTCACGGGACTCATCCGTGTTGGCAACGTAACCATTGACAGGGAAGAGCAAGACTCCTACAGGTTGACGGTGGTGGCCACCGACCGGGGCACTGTTCCCTTGTCAGGCACAGCCATTGTCACTATCCTGATTGATGACATCAATGACTCCCGCCCTGAGTTCCTCAACCCCATCCAGACAGTGAGCGTGCTGGAATCAGCAGAGCCAGGCACCGTCATTGCCAATGTCACTGCTATCGACCTTGACCTCAATCCCAAGCTAGAGTACCATATCATCAGCATCGTGGCCAAGGATGACACGGACCGCCTGGTGCCCGACCAGGAAGATGCCTTTGCTGTGAATATCAATACAGGTAGGAGGGCGGCTGCTCTCTACCACCCTCTCCTGACCCCTCCCCCCAAGAATCCTTGTTCCCTCCCTCTCTCCCTTCTTCCCCCACCTTCTTTCTCTTTCTCTGCCATTCTCTTTGTGCTCTTTTCCTCTACGATGTGTATCCACCCCTCTTCCTGCCCTTGCTCCTCTGCTGCCCCCTCTCACCTCTGCCACCCACCTTCTCTTGACAAGCTGCTCAGCCCTTTCCGGCTCCTTCACCCTACAGTGTTGCAGCAGCGCCCGTCTCCCCCACATTCATGCTGGCATTGGGTATCACAGAGTTTTAATGTTTATAACATAAATGGAAAACAGTGTAATTCACATTGTTATAATACATGTTTCCTTAATAAGGAGATTTGGCCAGACACCTTTGATTTGGTGCATACTGGCATTTAAACATTCTGTAAATTATATCTGTGCCCTTATGTCTTCTTTCAGTATCATAAAAACAGAACCCTGGTTTTATCTTTCATGGGGTATCCTGCTTGCTGTAATTTTGACAGTTTACTGTTTGTCCAACAGTTAAGAGGTTTTGGTCCTCTGTGGAGGCAGGGAGGGGCATGACTCTTACATGGAGTATCATAAAAATTAGCAGGGCAAGTGGGGTGTGGTGGCACATGCCTGTAATTCTAGCACTTGGGGGATCACTGTGAGTTTGAGGCCAGCCTGGTCTACAAAGTGAGTCCAGGATAGCCAAGGCTACACAGAGAGATAACCCTGTCTCAAACAAAAAAAAAAAAAAAAAAGCAAAAAGCCTGGCAATGACCAAATGCTAAAAATCATTACTATTGAGAGAGATGGGTTGAGGCAACATGAGCGTCCATGAATGATAGATGACTGGTAGACATCAGTACTGTCGTATCATAGTGTGGAGACTTTGGGATTCTCACATTGCTGTGGAGTCCAGATCAGGATCCCATCAGACAACAGTCATACACAGAGTGCATTGATTAGACCGCAGGCCCTACCAGCATAGAGGGTGAAAAGCTGTGAGTACACACCATGGGACATTAAACACCAGTCAGCTACTGGCTGGCCACACAGCAATGGGAGGGAGGGAGGGCTGTATTCAGATTAGGAGCTTGCTGGAAACGGGAAGAAACAGAGTGAGATACACACCACAGCAGCAGCTGCAGAACTGTGCAGGAGTAAATGGGTCTCAGGGATACTTTTGTTTCTCTTGAGATGGGGACTCAGGAAGAGCAGCCCGGCCTCAAACTTGTAACATGGCCAAAAGTGACCTTGAACCTCTGGTCCTCTTCCCTTCTGTACAAAGAATAGGGGAGGGAGAGAGGGGCAAACCCAGGCCCTCCTGCATGCTGAGCCACTACTCCACAACTGAGCTACATCCTTGGCCGCGGCACATGCATGCACGCCATAGGAACACTCTGACTGAGAGGAGAGGCATAAAACCAGAGTAGGATTAATCTCGTCAGCATTTGTGGCCTAAAAGAGAAGAACAAATAACCCAGGAGCCCTGGAAGAAGCTGGTGGAATGGTGAACCAGCCTTGGCTAAATCAAAGAGGTCCCCAGCTAGTCAGTCAGGACCACGGAGAGCCACTCCACCTTGGCTTCCCCAGATAGAGTGTCTCCCCAACTTTTCTCTTCCTTGTCTCCTCTATCCACCCCCCCCCCTGCTGTCTCCCACTGATTCTTTCTCTCTCTGTTTTTTCTTTCCAGTGTCTTCTCTGTCCACCTTCCTCGTGGCCCCCAGCCCCCTTGCTCGGCTTTCCTACCCTTTCTTCCCAGATCCTTGGACCCTGTCCGCTCCAGCTGGGTTCTCACCCCATTTCCTTCCCCTCTTCCTCTTCTCCCCATCCTAGCCCCTCTTTCCCTAGCCAGCTCTGACTCCCACCGCTACCTACCCACCCACCCATGCCCTTCCCCAGCCCTCCTGGCTGCACCTGGAACTAACCAATGTTAACCCTCTCTTTCTCCCTCACGGCTGGCAGGCCTACAGGTTTGAGCTCTGTTCTGTCACTTCCCACCTCATCTCCTCCCTGCTTCACCCCCATTGCCTTCTTCCATGCCTCACACCCCACCCTTCCTGCACTGGGGGGCCGGCCCAGGCCATGCCCAGCCTTTGCAGACTGAACGCAGCTGCCCTCTCCCCAACCTCGCTCCTCAGCCCGGGGGACTGGGAGCGAGAGTAGGAAGAGGAGGAGGAGGAGGAGGCGGCCACCCAGGGTAAGTGATCACCCATGGCTGGGACCTGTGGAGGACAGCAACCCAGCAGGGCATCTGCCAGGGGGAAGGATGTCCTAAGACCTGTACCTAAGAGGGAGAAGGAGGTCTTGGTCTAAGGCCAATGAGGGGGACACCAGGAGGAGCCACACAGGCCCCAGCAGATTGGCCAATAGGTCTATCCAGCAAAACTCCAACTCCTGGAGAGTTTCCCTCTGGTTTATGGAGCTGCTCCGGGGTTACGAGGGAAGAAAGGGAGCCTATTGTCACCAACATAGACTGATATTTCTGCCTTGTAATCAGCTCCATGTCACATGTTGCTTAGTCAGGACAAAGGTGCACACCTGGGAGCTCCAGCCTGTCTCTCCAGGGTTCTTGCCCCATGGCGGGTTCCAGCTGCCACGGGGTCTTCCTGGAATAAGCATTTGTAAAATTGTGACATTGAACCTAAACTATATCATTTTAATTTTTTTTTTTCCTGGTACTGAGTATTGACAAGGCCTTTTCTAGGTATGCAAGGTGAGGGCTCCGTCACTAAACTGAATTCCCAGTCCCACTTTTTAAATTTTATCTTTTTTTTTAAAGATTTATTTATTTATTATGCATATAAATATCATTATAGATGGTTGTGAGCCAACATGTGGTTGCTGGGAATTGAACTCATGACCTTTGGAAGAGCAGTCAGTGCTCTTAACCTCTGAGCCATCTCTCCAGCCCTATCTTATTTTATTAAGACAAGATCTCACTTCAGATCTTGCCACCCTCCTGTTTCGTTTTTCAAAAAACTAATGATGCAATTTCTTAATTTCAATTTGTCTTGTTATTTTTATTGTATGTGTACTGGTGTTTTGCCTGCATGATGTACGTTTATGCACCATGTGCATGCAGGACCCATGAAGGCCAGAAGAGGATATTGAATCACCCGAAACTGGCGTTAACACATGGTTGTGAGCCGCCACGTGGATGCTGGGAATAGAACCAGAACCTCCAGAAGAGCAGCCAGTGCTCTTAGCCACGAAGGCAGCTCTCCAGGCCCTTAGTTCACTCTTTGGAGTAGCTGGGATTACAGGCATATACACCATCGTGCTTGGTTTAGTATTTGAGATGAGGTCTTACTCTGTAGCCCAGGCTGGCCTCAAACTCCCCAGCCTCCTGCCTCAGCCTCCCACGACTGGGATTGCAGATGTGTGCTCCTGGGGCTGCCTCACCTCAGCCATTTTTAGTGTATTCTTCAGTAGTCCAGAGGACATTTCACTTTCTTGTGGAATACAAGCATGCTGTGTTGTTGTTGTTGTTGTCGTCGTTGTTTGTATCGGCCAGGCAAAAGTTGTGTTGATAGAATCTCATTTAATTTTTCTGATTCCTGGGAGCCCCTGAAGTGGTGCTATAATCCCTCCCCCTTTTGTAAATGAGGAAACACTGGTTGGACAGCTTGCCCAAGGTCACCAGCTTGCCCAAGGTCACCAGCTTGCCCAAGGTCACCAGCTTGCCCAAGGTCACCAGTATTGGCTGAAAGGCAGAAAGATAGGCTCCAGCTTATACCCGTGGCTATGGGCTATTCTAGATGCCAGTCTCAGGGTCCATCAAGGCCCTCTATCATGGTGAGGGTATGGTGGGGCAGGCTCTCTGGGAAGCCCAGATGTCAGGGGGTTCCCCTCCAGCTGAATCTGACTTGGTCTCACCCACAGGGTCTGTGATGGTGAAGTCCTCCCTGAACCGTGAGCTGGTTGCTACCTATGAGGTCACACTCTCGGTGATTGACAATGCCAGCGACCTCCCAGAACACTCTGTCAGTGTGCCAAATGGTAAGATTCCCTGTGCTGGCATCTCTTATTGGTCACTCAGAGCCATTTGAGGGCTAGGATGGGCCAGGAGGTAGCACAGGCCTGGCCCTAAGGAAGGAATTCCAGGACTTAGCGGCCAGCACTACCGAGAGTCGGACTACCTTTGAGACTCAGGGTGACTGTGACCCTAAATGTGTGAGGTCTGTATCCTTAGACTCTGAGGTGGGAGGAGAATCAGGAGAACTGGGAAGGGCGTCAGAGAGTAATAATAGAACCCAGGGTGTGGCCAGCACAGGAGATAGGAACTGTCCCTCTGATAATGATCTGAGAGGTAACCATGGGGTCAGGACAGGAAGCAATGAGCAAAAGAACGGACCTCAAGGTGGCAGACCAAGGGAGGAGGGGAGTTCAGGCTCAATGATAGAGAAGGGGGCAAGTGGTATATTTTCCTAGGCCATGAGCTGGGAAGCTATTATGGGCTGGATTGCTCAGGCTAGGCAGAGGGGGCAGTGGAAAGAGCGTAGGGATGGGGCAGTCTCAGTGGCTCCTGCCAGAGGACAAGGACAGTTAGTTGTTGGGGTGGCCTGGGCTTGGCAGACACTGGCTGCTTATCTTCACAGCCCAGAGCTCAAGTTTTTTTTTTTTAGAGAGAAGCACTCGTTTGTCTCTTGTTTATCTCTGGTGACCTGAGGTTTCAAGGTCACAGGCCCAGGCTTCTTTATGCGGAGGAGAGACCACTCAGAGGGGCTAGAGGCAGCTGGATCAGAGGAATGGTCTGAGACCATCATCATCCTAGCTCTCAAAGTTTGTTGGGAAGCTGTGGCCCCTGCAGGACCAAGGGCTCCATCAGAGCCATCCGGCCCATTGGTAGAATACAAGTCCCTCCTCTTATGGAAAAGTGATGACCTGAGCAGAGGGAAAGGCCGCAGGTTACAGTCTGAGAGTTGGGACAGGTTCTTAGCTGAAATTTTTATGTAGGTTCTTAGGATCAGACTTGGGTCCTCTGATTTGATCCTAAGAACCCACCGAAAAATCCCAGGCACAGCAAGGTATCCCTGTAATCCCATAGCTAGGGAGGTGGGGACAGGCAGATCCCTCTTCAGACCAGTAAGTTCAGCCTACTCGGTTTGTTCCAAGCAAGTGACAGACCTGAGGAAGAGCATCTCTGCCCTACACACACACACACACACACACAACATACACACACATGTGTACTTGCACACACACATGCAGCTATACACACACACACCTGCACACACATGCACCTGCACACACACACACGTGAGAACATGAACATCACATACACATGCACCTGCACACACATGCATGTGTAGGCACGCACACACATACACACACATACACACACGTGTGAACATGAACATCACATACACATAAAATAAAATAGTGGGAGGTATTGCCCTCTTCTGAGCCTAGAACCCCTAGGCTCTGAGGGGGAAGGAAGACCAGTGGAGCTCAGTGAGGGGCAGCAGGCATCAGGGTGGGACACTGGTGCCCATCCCTGATATTCACTCTTATTTGCACCCCAGCCAAGCTCACAGTCAACATCTTGGACGTCAATGACAACACACCCCAGTTCAAACCCTTTGGGATCACCTACTACACAGAGCGAGTCCTGGAGGGGGCCACTCCAGGCACTACACTCATTGCTGTGGCAGCAGTTGACCCTGACAAGGGCCTCAATGGACTGATCACCTACACCCTGTTGGACCTCACACCCCCAGGCTATGTCCAGCTTGAAGACTCTTCAGCAGGTATGTGGCAGATCTCCACGTATAGCCATGTATATCTGTGTATACCCATGCCTGTTAGCCCCTGTGGGACTGTGGCTCACTTATCAATATCTAGTTGGAGCCTCCCCTCCCCCAATCCCCTCACCCCGCCCCTGCCTTTTGGTGGCCTGGATGAGATTCAACGTGGTTGACATGCCAGTCATTTTCCGATGCTTCCAGCAAAGGATAGAAGTTTCTAGTCCTGGCTGAGATGGAAGTTCACAGATACCTGTGGGAACCCTAGTGAGCCCCACTACCATTTCTTTCTTTTTTTTTTTTTTTTGTTTTTTGTTTTTTGTTTTTCGAGACCAGGTCTCTCTGTGTGGCCTTGGCTGTCCTGAACTCACTTTGTAGACCAGGCTGGCCTCAAACTCACAGCAATCCGCCTGCCTCTGACTCCCAAGTGCTGGGATTAAAGGCGTGCGCCACTACGCCTGGCTCCCACTACCACTTCTACCACCTAAGTTCCTGTGAGCACATACCCTTGGGAGGAGGGTGTTAGACAGGGAGGTGTCTCAGGATACCCTGAGGTCATTAATATTCATTCCAGGGAGTCCAGGAAGCTATCTTAATCTCTTCATTGAGGAGGACAACTGATGGCAGTCCTCCTCAGCTTCAGCCCTGCCATGGCTGGTGCTACCTACCCTCTTTCCCTGTCAAGGCCCCTCCCCCCTCAGTGCCCCAGGTCCTTCTCAAAATGTAGCGAGCCCAGGAGGAAGAAGGGGTCACACCTCAACAGCAGGTGCCTCTGTGTCTTAGGGAAGGTCATTGCCAACCGGACGGTAGACTATGAAGAGGTACACTGGCTTAACTTCACAGTGAGAGCCTCAGACAATGGCTCGCCACCACGGGCAGCTGAGATCCCTGTGTACCTGGAAATTGTTGACGTTAATGACAACAACCCCATCTTTGACCAGCCCTCCTACCAGGTAGGTGGCCAGAGCAACATGGGGGTCAGGACACGCACCTATTCCTTGGGGTCTTTGCTGTGTCTTCCACTCCCACTCACCCCCCCCACAAAGTCCCCTGGAATGCTGACAGCAGGAACAGCTTGTTGCTCTGGGGCCTCACTGCATGAGGGGATTCCTGGGCAGGACCTAGGCTCCAGGGTGGCCTGACTTCTCTCTCCTCTTCTCCCTCCCCACACGCTTTGTCCCCCTCCCCCTCTCTCTAGGAGGCTGTTTTTGAGGATGTAGCTGTGGGCACAGTCATCCTGCGGGTCACTGCTACTGATGCCGACTCCGGCAACTTCGCCCTCATCGAGTACAGCCTGGGGGATGGAGAGGGCAAGTTCGCCATCCACCCCAACACTGTAAGCACACAGCAGAGGGCCTGGCCCTGGGAGTGGGAAAACCTAGATTCCTGGTCTGGAAAGCCACCAAAACCATCCCAGGCATCTCCACTTCTGAGTCCTGTCACATCTGTAGACTTCAGGCTTCTTTAGCTAAGTTAGCAAAGTATCCCAAGGGTTGTTAAGACTGTTGCCCCTGGCTGGGCATGGTGACACACACCTTTAATCCCAGCACTTGGGAGGCAAAGGCAGGCAGATTGCTGTGAGTTCGAGGTCAGCCTGGTCTACAAAGTGAGTCCAGGACAGCCAAGGCTACACAGAGAAATCCTGTCTCTAAAAATACACCCTTTTGTGAGAGTAGAAATTCAGAGGAAAAGATGGAATGGCAGTTCAAGTGTCTGCTCATTAGCCCAGAGGCTTTTGCCAATGTGAGGAGGCAAGCCTTGCAAAGGGCAAGAGTGGTCAGCAGGGCCTTCCCCAGTTTCTGGAACTAATGGAGCACTCAGGGGATGGTGTCTAGCATTAAGAACAACGACTGGTCCAGGTGTGGTGGCGCACGCCTTTAAGCCTAGCACTTGGGAGGCAGAGGCAGGCAGATCATCGTGAGTTCAAGGCCAGCCTGGTCTACAAAGTGAGTCCAGGACAGCCAGGGCTACACAGAGAAACCCTGTCTCTAAAAACCACAAAGAAAAGAAAAGAAAAAGTAGTGACTATGATCAGAATACATCCTCTATGCCAGGCCCTGGTCAGGCACTTGACTCCAGCCTATGGGCTAGTGACTCCATCGCAGATAGAATAGGGTGGTAAGGGCAGGAAGAGGAGCAGAATGGGGACACTGCAGAGACTAGTGCTTTGCTTCAGAGCTTTAATGCGGACGCTAATCATGTCTGGCCATAGTAGATGCTCAGTGAACATGTCAAATTGATGCATCACCTGAAACCCTCCTCCCCCAACTAGGGTGACATCTACGTGCTGTCCTCTCTGGACCGGGAGAAGAAGGACCACTACATCCTAACTGCCTTGGCCAAAGACAACCCCGGGGATGTGGCCAGTAACCGTCGAGAGAACTCGGTACAGGTGAGGGTCACCAGCCTGGGCCCAGGGCAGGAGGCAGCAAGCCAAGTCCATAGGGAATGACTGTTCCAAGTGAGCCACTAGGCCCCTCAGATGTGCTGGCAGGAAAGAAGGGAGGTTGGCTGCTGGGTTTCCAGGGCTGTGGCTTCAAGAGGCAGAAGCTGTTTGGGAGAAATCTCTCATTCCCTACTGCTGCGTGAACAGCCAAGTACACTGGGACGTGACCCAGGTGACACCTGGTTACCTTCACAACCCAGCATCTCAAGGTGTCCAGCAAAACAGTACGGCAACAGAAACTAACTATAAATGAGCCATCTTCATTTGTGGCTTTGTTTTTATTTATATTTTCAGCTTTTGAGATAGAATCTCGCTATGTGCCTTATGCTGGCCTCATACTAGAGGCCTTCCTGCCTCAGCCTTGGAGACGGTACAATTTGGGGTTCCAGGGTATCCCAGGATAGCTTCAAACTCTTTGTAACTGAGGGTGACTTTGAACTCCTTATCCTCCTGCCTCTACCTCCAAAGTGCAGGGATTATAGCATATACAACCATGCCTGGTGTATAGAGTGCTGGAAATTGAGCCTAGAGTCTCATGCATGCTGGCTACAAAGAGACCAACTTCACCAACTGAGCTACCTTCCAGCCTAAGATCCTGTCTGAAAAAAATAAATAAACAAAGCAGCTGTGGTGCACACCTGTAATCCCAGCACTTTGGGTGACAGAGGCAGGTGATTCTCTGTGAGTTTGAGGCCAACCTAGTCTACAAAGTACATCAGTGTAGCTAAGGCTACACAGAGAAATCCTGTCTCGAAAAACCAATATATATATTATGGGTGTGGGCATGAGCCTTTAACCCCACCATCTGAGTGGCAGGAGGATCCCTGTGAGTTCGAGGCCAACTTGGTCTACATAGCAGTTTCCAGGACAGCCCATAAAGACCCTGTCTCAAAACATAAACTAGGTAAATGACAGTACCTTTCACGGAGTGTGGGCGGTTGGGGGGGCGGGGCCTGTCCCTCCTCTACTCTACTTTGCTCTTGTGTAGCAGGGTTTTCTTTTTTACAGTTTTTTTTTTTTTTTTTTTTTTTTTTTTTTTGAGACAAGGTTTCTCTGTGTAACAGTCCTGGCTATCCTGGACTCACTTTGTAGAGCAGGCCAACCTCGAACTCACCGAGATCCGCCTATCTCTGCCTCCCGTGTGCTGGGATTAAAGGCCTACACCACCACCCCGGTGGCGGGGTTTTCTGAGGTAGCCGCTCTCATAGTTTTGACTGTCTTGTGATCTCCCCAGGTGGTTATCCGGGTGCTTGATGTCAATGACTGCCGGCCTCAGTTCTCCAAACCACAGTTCAGCACGAGTGTATACGAAAATGAACCAGCGGGCACCTCGGTTATCACCATGCTGGCCACTGACCAGGACGAGGGCTCCAATGGGCAGCTGACCTACTCTCTCGAGGGCCCTGGAATGGGTATATGGCCTTCCCTGGCTGCCCAGGGGTGCTTAGAATGTGGGGAGAGGCAGGCTGCCATGTCTACAGACCTGGGCCAGGGGGAGGAGGAAAAGGAGGGCACAGGAAGGCTGTCTCACCCACGCCATCCCCTTGCTCTCTCCCGCTGGCAGAGGCTTTCTCTGTGGACATGGAATCGGGTCTGGTGACCACACAGCGGCCACTGCAGTCCTACGAGAGGTTCAACCTAACTGTAGTGGCCACAGATGGTGGGGAGCCCCCACTCTGGGGCACCACCATGCTCCTGGTGGAAGTTATTGATGTCAATGACAACCGCCCCGTCTTTGTGCGCCCACCTAATGGCACCGTTCTGCACATCAGAGAGGTAACCCTGACCCTGGGGCCCACTGCCTGCCGGCACTCAGTTCCCACATCCAGCCCGCTGCCTCATCCCGCATTCATCACCTCGCAGAGTAAAAGGCCCCCATTGTGAGATCGTGGAAACTGAGGCCAGGCAAGCGAGAGCAGATTTGCCACACAGAAAAGACCTTGAGCATTGGCTAGTCCTGTGGGCAGTGCTAAGAAAAGATCTAGGTTCAAGTGTGACTCTTTGGCCACCCCAGCCAAATGACCTTGAGCAAGTGACTTGTCTGAGATTTGCTTTCCTCTGCAAATGGGACTAGTAATAGCACACACATCACTTCTTGTCCACAAACCAAGGAGTATCTGGTCTCCTGCCACTCACTTCCTCCCATACACAGTTCAAAATGAGCACAAGGCCATTTCTTGTCTGCTGACTTTGCTGATGCCAAAATGCCCTCTCCTGCCTTGGTCTAACTGGCCATCCAGTCAGGGGGTTGCCCTGGCTTCTGCTCTTCCCTTCTACCCTAAGGCCCCGGTCATCCTGGTGGTATAGTTGGGATATCTCTGGCCTGTCTTTTGCCTCATAAACTCAAGCAAGTCTCGCCCCTCAGAACATTAGTGCTGACACCATCTTGTCATTGTCTCCTTCTTGAGGTCCTGTAGGAGAAATGATCCCATAAGTAAGCTCTGGGAAACACTGGGCCTGGTGTCACACCAACACGGATACGTTGGTCCTTTTTGCTTTGCCCACTAGGGAGCTCACAGTGGCCTGACTCCCTCCAAAGACCCTGAAGAGACTTGGTGTACACACTTTGCCCACAGCTTCCATCTTATGTCAACTGGACCCTAATTTTTAAAATTATTCGATCTCATTATAATTTGCATATGATTCTTGTCAACCACTTCAAAATCTTTTTTTGTGAAAAGAAATATGGGACATAAATTAATTATAATCTAATTCTTTTCCACATCAAAGGCTTCATTTGCTATGTTTTCCCTTCAAGGACTCTGGATTTGGGGAGATCTATGTCTCCTGAACAACCAGCATTTATAAAGTAATTACCTGTCACCCACTTTTCATTAATTAGATAACTGGCATTTGGACCTTTTACTTGTTGTGAACAATGAGCAAACAATGAAGCCAGGATGAGCTGAGAGTTTTCCGTCAAAGAAACGCATTCTTACAGGGAAGGCAGGCACTCGAGGCTTCGAGAAGTGAAGGCCTTAGCTGAGGGGGCAAGGGATGAGATCGGCAGGGCCTGGCTCTGGGACTTTTTTCATGCCCAGGTGCCCCCTTCCCACAGGAGATCCCGCTGCGTTCCAACGTGTATGAGGTCTACGCCACTGACAAGGATGAAGGCCTCAACGGGGCAGTGCGCTACAGCTTCCTGAAGACCGCAGGCAACCGTGACTGGGAATATTTCACCATCGACCCAGTTAGCGGCCTCATCCAGACTGCTCAGCGCCTGGACCGTGAGCAGCAGGCAGTGTACAGTGTAAGGGGCGGGCCTGGGTGAGGCTGTGTAGATGGCTCCTGGGCTACCTCTGGGGCACTTGTTGGCTCGAGTTTCCCCTAGAGCCTTAAGCCAACTTCTGGCCCCATCTTTCTCCTCTGACTGAACAACTTCCACTCTAGCTCATCTTGGTGGCCAGCGACCTGGGCCAGCCAGTGCCGTATGAGACGATGCAGCCACTGCAGGTGGCCCTGGAGGACATCGATGACAACGAGCCCCTCTTCGTGAGGCCTCCTGTGAGCTCACCCATTGCCTGTACCGGTGACACCCCCACAGGGACTCACCACCTGGGAGCCCACACACGCACACACACTCTGCCCTGATACACATTGAATTATCACACAGTGAGCCTTCACCTACATGGGCTGGTTACAGGGACCAAGTAGCTTCCCCCAAGCAGCTATGGCATTCAAACTTGGGCACCGTTACAAGGCGTCACTCAATGATCCAAATACTGGGCAAAAACACCCAGCACCTTTCATTTGTGTGTACGTATAGTCACGTTCGTCATATATACGTATGAACGTAACATACAGCATGAAAATTGGCTCTAAAGTCTTTTTTTTTTTTTAAAGATTGATTTGATTATTATGTATACGGTGCTCTGCCTGCGTGTACACCTGCGGGCCAGAAGAGGGCATCAGATTGCATTATAGATAGTTGTGAGCCACCATGTGGTTGCTGGGAATTGAGCTCAGGCCCTCCGGAGGAGCAGTCAGTGCTCTTAACCTCTGAGCCATCTCTCCAGCCTGGCTCTGAAGTCTTGAGCCAAAACTTAGCCAAAAGTGGATAGCAGGACTGAAGGGATCTAGTGTGGCTTCCTGTGTGTGTGTGTGTGTGTGTGTGTGTGTGCGTGTGTGTGTATGATATACCATCCATATATGTGTGTGTATGTATGTATATGGATAATATATCTCATAGAGGCCACGGGCATGCATGTAAGAGTACAGACACTTGATGGAATATGCACTCAGACACTGGGGATAAATCTGAGAAGGTTAAACCCTGTCATCATTGGGGGTTACAGGGGTTCTGCTTGCTCTCTAAGCAATAAAGGACTCAAACCCCACAAAATAGGTATCAAAGGTCCTCTGGCCAGGGCTGCAGCTTGGCCTCCTGTAACAACCTCCTCTCCTACAGAAGGGGAGCCCCCAGTACCAGCTGCTGACAGTGCCTGAACACTCACCCCGCGGCACCCTTGTGGGCAACGTGACAGGTGCCGTGGATGCGGACGAGGGTCCCAATGCCATTGTGTACTACTTCATTGCAGGTGGGGTCAATGGAGCCGGAGTTCCACTCGCCCTGGGTTTGAAGAGGACTCTGGGGGGGCCCTTGCACTCACCCTGTGCACTGTCCCCCCGCAGCTGGTAATGAGGACAAGAACTTCCACCTCCAACCAGACGGGCGCCTGCTAGTGCTTAGAGACCTGGATAGGGAGAGGGAGGCCATCTTCTCCTTCATCGTCAAGGCATCCAGCAATCGCAGCTGGACCCCTCCCCGTGGACCCTCCCCAGCCCTCGATCTGCTGACTGATCTCACCCTGCAGGAGGTGCGCGTTGTGCTGGAGGACATCAATGACCAGCCGCCACGCTTCACCAAGGCTGAGTACACCGCAGGTGCAGGGACCAGCCAGGGCCTGAGGGTGTGGGTGGCTCCTTCCCTGACATTTATGTGGCCTGCCTGTTCCCACAGGAGTGGCTACCGATGCCAAGGTAGGCTCGGAGTTGATCCAGGTGCTGGCCCTGGATGCAGACATTGGCAACAACAGCCTGGTCTTCTATGGCATTCTGGCTATCCACTACTTCCGGGCCCTTGCCAACGACTCTGAGGATGTGGGCCAGGTCTTCACCATGGGTAGGTGCCCCTGTCACTGCATGGACTTTGGTCCAGAGATAGAGTGTGTGTGAGCATAGAAGCTAGGTGGTCATCCATGGCAGCCCTTTCTTCACCTACTCAGTTTATTCCCTGCATATCCATTCCCGTCTATATACATATTTTTGTCTGTATGTGGAGGGGTACGTTTCTATTTATTTCAAGGAGGGGGGTGTTACACCCACAGAGCATGTGTAGAGATGTCAGAAGACAACTTGGAGGCATTGGTTCTCTCCTTTTACCATTTGAGTCCTCAGGGATCAGGCATGGTGGCAAGTGCCCCTAGCCACTGAGTCATCTCACCTTGTTTTATTATTATTATTATTATTATTATTATTATTATTATTATCATCATCATCATCATCATCATCATCATCATCACCACCAGGATCTTGCATAGCACATCTGGCTTCAAGATCCCTATGTAGTCAAGAATGATCTTGAGCCATGTATTATGGCACATACCTTTAGTCTCAGCACTCAGGTGGCAGAGGTAGGCAGATCTTTGTGAGTTCAAGGCCAGCCTGGTCTACAAAGAAAATCCAGGACAGCCAAGGCTACACAGAGAAACCCTGTCTCAAGAAAAACACAAAACAAAACAAGAAGAATGATCTTGAGCCACGTATGATGGTGCAAGCCTTTAGTCCCAGCACAAAGGTGGCAGAGGCAGGCAGATCTTTGTGAGTTTGAGGCCAGCCTGGTCTAAATATTGAGTTCCAGGAAAGCCAAGGCCATATAGTGAGACCTTGAATCAGTTTAAAAAAATAAGCTTGAGTCTCTGATCCTCCTGCCTCCACCTCCCAAGTACTGAAAATACACTCATGTGCCACCATACCAAGCTTACACAGTGCTGGGTATGAAGCCCAGAACTTCATCCATGCCTGGCAAGCCCTCTGTCAACAGCTGTAGCACAGGCCTTTTTTGCTTTTCTCTGCTTCGTGTCCATCCATCCCTCTACTCATCCATCTCTTTTCCCATGCTGCTTTCCACAGCGTTCCCCATCTTTGCATTTGCTTCTCTTATGTGTCAGGCATTCAGCGAGGCACTGCAGGGGAGCTGGCCACATGCCTCTGAAGGCTTATGTTGCTTGAGCTTTCATCAGTGTGGATGGGCAAGACCCTCTGGGGGCAGGTCTTGCAAGATGCCCATGACTCCCCACCCAACATGGGCTCCTCATCTGTAGGCCAGTGTTGACTGCCAGGAAGACTCAGCCTAATATTTGATGCCCCCATATCTTCCTTCTAGTCCCAGCTTCTGGCCTCATAGCCCCATACAGACCATCTGTATGGGTTCTGTATCCACTCTGCTCCACCCACTGGCCCTCTGCCTTCATTTCCTCGGTGCTATCCCAGCCTCCATCTTTCCTGATATACCTTTGTCCTTCAAGGTCTAGTTCAGACCCCACCTGCTTGAGTTACATAGCCAGATCCCCTGAACTCGCTGCCCTTTTGTTAATATGATGCTAATGACTGAAGCCAGGGCCTTGGGCATGATGGGCAAACATGGCCACTGAGCTAGTCCCAGCCCTCACTGCTCTTACTTTAATAAACCAAGTTGCAAAGGAGCTAGGGAAATTGCCACATGGCTAGACAATGGCAGATTTTGAACCCAGGTCTTCTGCCTTTTTTTTTTTTTAGAGTCATCTAGGCCAGTGGTTCTCAGCCTTCCTAATGTTATGACCCCTTTAATACAGTTCTTCAGGTTGTGGTAACTTCAACCTTAAAATTTTTTTGTCACCACTCCATAACTGATTTTGCCATTGTTATGAGTCATAATGTAAATATCTGTGTTTTCTGATGGTCTTAGGTGGCCCCTGTTGAAGGGTATTTTGACCCCCAAGTGACCCACAGATTGAGAACCACTGGTCTAGGCTGTGCAGTTTATATATTTGTGGCATTCTAAAGTACATATGTCTAGAGCGCTGTTCCTTAGCCTGTGGGTTGTAACCCCTTTGGGAGGCAAACGATCCTTTCACAGGGCTTGCCTAAGACCATCTGCATATCAAATACTTACGATTCATAACGGTAGCAAAATTACAGTCATGAAGTAGCAATAAAAATAATGTTATGGCTGAGGGTCACCACAACATGAGGAACTGCAGGAAAGGGCCACAGCAGGAAGGTTGAGAACCACTGGTCTAGTGTGTGGGAAAGATGCTACAAAGCTAAGAAATAGTCATCACACCCTTGTCATCTTTGGGAAGGAGAGCCTGCAGTTACTTAAAATGCAGTGTTTGCCGGGCATGGTGGCGCTTGCCTTTAATCCCAGCACTCGGGAGGCAGAGGTAGGCGAATCACAGTGAGTTCGAGGCCAGCGTGGTCTACACAGCGACTCCAGGACAGCCAAGGCTACACAGAGAAATCCTGTCTCAAAAAAAAAAAAATAATAATAATAATAATAAAAATACATAAATATAAAATGCAGTGTTTAAATAAAACTGGAGCAACCATTAAAAACAAGATTTCAGCTAGGCATGGTAGCATATGCCCCCTAATCCCAGCACTCAGGATGGAAGGGAGGTGAAGAAATATGCCCTCCCCCCAAGGACGTGGGGGAGGGGGCAGGACTCAGCATCAGTATGTGTGGCTCCTGAGTTATTCCACCCCTGTATTCTTTCACAGGGAGCGTGGATGGCATCCTGCGCACCTTTGACCTCTTCATGGCCTACAGCCCTGGCTATTTTGTGGTAGACATTGTGGCCCGAGACCTGGCCGGCCACAATGATACTGCCGTCATCGGCATCTACATCCTGAGGGACGACCAGCGCGTTAAGATAGTCATCAACGAGATCCCAGACCGCGTGCGCGGCTTTGAGGAGGAGTTCATTCGCCTGCTCTCTAACATCACAGGCGCCATTGTCAACACGGATGACGTACAGGTGTCCTGGGCCCCTAGGACTCGGGCAGTGGGAAGAGACGGGGCAGATGAGGTCACTTCAGAGCCACATGGCTTTGATGGAAGGCCCCGGGGCTGCAGACCCCCATTTTCTTATCCATAAATAACGCTGATAGCGAATGAGGCCTGGGTGGGAGTTAGCGGCCAAGCCAGGGAGATTTGGCAGTGATGGCAGGTCTCATCAATACACGGGATGGGCTCCTGCAAGCTGCCTACCTGTCCCATCCCACCCGCTGTGCGAGCCATGTGGCTTTACTCCCACAAACTCCCTTCTCTCTTAGTTCCATGTGGACAAGAAGGGGCGGGTGAACTTCGCACAGACTGAGCTGCTCATCCACGTGGTCAACCGGGACACAAACCGCATCCTGGATGTGGACAGGTAGGGTTGTGTGTTGGGGGCGGGAGGGGGGGGGAGTGTGTCTGTGTTTGGACTGCCTGCCTGCCTGATTTGGGGGGGAGAGGAACCCCAAAAGAGGCGTAAAGTTTTCCATTGGCCTCCCTGCATGGTCAGAGCTGGGGAAGTATACAGGGATGGGGGGGGGGCTGTGCTCACCCCTCTGGGCCTCACTTTGATTAGCCAGGGTTTTATCGCTGTGAAGAGACACCGTGACCACAGCAATTCTTATAAAGGAAAGCACTTGACTGCGGCCAGCTTACAGTTCAGAGGTTTAGTCCATTGTGGGAAGCATGGCAGCATGCAGGCAGACATGGTGCTAGAGAGATAGTTGGGAGTTCTACATCTGTACCTACAGGAAGTAGGAAGAGAGATTCGCTGGGCCTAGCTTGAGCTTCTGAAACCTCAAGGCCCCTCCCCCGCCCCCTATCCCCTCTCCCCCCACCCTTCTACCATGTGATGTACTTCCTCCAACAAGGCCACTCCTACTCCAACAAGGCCACGCCTCCTAATAGTGCTGCTTCCTAGTGACCAAGCCTTCAGATCTATGAGCTGCTTGGGGCCATTCCTATTCAAACCACCACACTCTCCTAGTCTATAAACCTGTCCATTTGTTTGGGGGTCCATGACGGCCCTCTGGACACAGGCCTGGGGCCCCTGTCAGATACTATGCGCTCCCAGCTAAGTGGCTTTTCTCTCGCAAGGTTTCAGAGCCGCGTGTGAACTCTGGGGCTCTTGGCGGCAGCGGGACACACTGCCCCAGGGTGGAGGGTGGCTCCTGGAGGCAGTGGGTGGCTGAGGTAGAGCAGAGAGCACGGCCCCTGTGCAGGGTCATCCAGATGATCGATGAGAACAAGGAGCAGCTTCGGAACCTCTTCCGCAACTACAATGTCCTGGACGTGCAGCCTGCCATCTCCGTGCGGCTGCCGGATGACATGTCTGCCCTGCAGGTACCCTGGCTGTTGTGCCAGTCCCTGGGGTCTGGGTTGTGGCCCCTGAACCCACCTGCTGACGGCTGGCCTGCTGTCTCCACAGATGGCCATCATTGTCCTAGCCATCCTTCTCTTCCTGGCGGCCATGCTCTTCGTCCTCATGAACTGGTACTACAGGACCGTGTGAGTGTCCCCACCTCTGGCCTGAACCAGAATGGCCAACGTCTCCTGGACAGTGTGTACCAAGGCAGGCAGGCCCAAGGACCAGAGATAGCAGGGCAGCTTCCCCTTATGGAACCGACTGACACCTCTCTCTCTCCCCCCTCTCTCCTCCCTCCCTTTCTCTCCAGACACAAGAGAAAGCTAAAGGCCATTGTAGCTGGTTCTGCAGGTTAGTGAAGGCTGTTTGGGAGTCAGGTTAAGGTGGCCAGGTGCTCCAATTGATTGTACCCTTTCCCTCCTCACTCTAATTCTGTCCCTGCAGGGAACCGTGGCTTTATTGACATCATGGACATGCCCAATACCAACAAATACTCCTTTGATGGGTGTGTGGATTCTTCAAGTCTGCAGATCCCCTTTGGAGGTCCCTGCAGTACCCAGCTTGTGAGAAGTATCTATGTCAGGCCCCATACAGCAGCTGAAACATGGAGTGTGGGCACCCCCTAGTGGTCCCATCACTTCTCTGCACTCTCAAAAATGTTCTGTCTCGGTCTCAATTCCAAGGGAAGCAGAGGGAGGGGGTGCAGTCTCCCTGACAAAGCTGACCCAGGCTGGCATGCTGTCCTGGTCTAGCAGGATCCTAGAAGGATGTAGCCACAGGTGCCATGGTGGAGTTCCTATAAAGACCTGCGGAAGGCACTCTGGCTGGCCAAGGGAGTGGGCGGGTCTTAGAGGCAGAGCTCTGTGAAGGCATCTTCCCCCACCTATGCCACACCCCAACTGCAGAGCCAACCCTGTGTGGCTGGACCCTTTCTGCCGGAACCTGGAGCTGGCTGCGCAGGCTGAGCATGAGGATGACCTGCCTGAGAACCTGAGTGAGATCGCGGATCTGTGGAACAGCCCCACCCGTACCCATGTGAGCCAGAGTAGCAGCCTGTGGCCAAGCTGAAGACTTTGGAGGGTGGTCCCCCTACCCCGTTTGCAGAGGATGTCAACCTCTCTGGTCCAGCCAATGTTCCCTCTTCCCCAGGGAACTTTTGGGCGTGAGCCAGCAGCAGTCAAGCCTGATGATGACAGATACCTGCGTGCAGCCATCCAGGAATATGACAACATTGCCAAGCTGGGCCAGATCATTCGAGAGGGGCCTATTAAGGTGAGCCCTCCCCTGAAGGGTCCTGCACCCAAACCCTCTCTGAACTTGACCCTGTACTCAAGGATGCAAGGAGATGGAAAATAGGTTTATCCAGGCCTGCCTTCTGTCAGGACTGAAGGGAGTTTGAGCAGTAGGGTTTGAGACTCAGCGGCCTGTGGTGTCTCAGGCTAGCCAGTTTTCAGGTTCTCCCATCCTCTACATTGGGACTGGGATTCCTGTGCCATCCTGCCTGCCATGGGAGCCTGTGTGTGCAAGCGGTAGGGCAGGCCCCAGCCTAAGTGGGGAGTTAACCCTCTCCCTCCCTCAGGGCTCGCTGCTGAAGGTGGTCCTGGAGGATTACCTACGGCTCAAAAAACTCTTTGCACAACGGATGGTACAAAAAGCCTCCTCCTGCCATTCCTCCATCTCCGAGGTAGTGAGGTAGCCTCCGGAGCGGGGGGATCTGTGTGCTGTGTGCCGTGCCCCATTCCTGGGGATGCTGCTCTCTCCTTCTCAGACAGCCCTGTTACTGGGAACTGTGTGCTCTTCTCTCTATAACCTAGCATCCCGACCCAAAGGCTGCACTGGGGAGACGGGGCTCCAGGAAGTTAGAAAGGAGGCTGTGTTGTCCAGATTCTGTGGGGCCTTTCCTAGAAATGAGGTGGGCTCAAAAGCAGTGGTTCTTAAGAGTCCAAAAACCCCAAACCACCTAAGGGGCCCTCGTTTTTAAGAAATGGGCCAGGAGGGCCAACCAGGCCTACCTACACTTGGCTTCTACTCCAGCAACTAGAGATTGGCACTTACACTGGCTTTCCGTAAAGCCCGTTTGCACCTGGGTGTATGCTATGGCAAAATGGGCAGAAAGCTTGCAGCAGGACCAAAGCACTCCTACTTCTGGAGGTTCTACCTGGCCATGCTTACTATCAGCTTGGTTACAAACTCCGATACCACAGTGGTGTCCAGACTGGCATCCACGTGCAAGAGGACAGGTGGAGACGCTTTTAATATCCAGATTCTGCCCTTCATTTGAGAAGGCGGGTGGGCCCGTTGGGTGGTTAGATGTGGTGGTGAAGAAGTGGGACCCGGCCATTGAGGTTCACAACCCAGGCATAGCCCTCAGTTCACTGTAGTTTCTGAGCCATAAGGATGTCCCTCCCACCTTTTGCAGCTGATCCACACTGAGTTGGAGGAGGAGCCTGGGGACCACAGCCCAGGCCAGGGCAGTCTCCGTTTCCGCCACAAGCCACCCATGGAGCTCAAGGGGCCAGATGGAATCCACATGGTTCATGGCAGCACAGGCACACTGCTGGCTACTGACCTCAACAGCTTGCCAGAGGATGACCAGAAGGGGCTGGACCGCTCACTGGAGACTCTGACGGCCTCTGAGGCCACTGCCTTTGAGCGCAACGCCCGCACAGAGTCAGCCAAGTCCACCCCTCTGCATAAGCTTCGAGACGTGATCATGGAGAGCCCCCTGGAGATCACAGAGCTGTGATGTCAAGCCTTGCTGCTGAGCAGCCCACCTACCACCCTCCAGGGCAGGAACAGGGCCAACTCTCTGCCCAGCCTTTGCGGGGTGACCTCAGGCTGGCCCTGGACAGCTGCTCAGATTCGCCTCCTGCCAGAAACTGACTCAGCACCTCATCTCTACCTTCGTAAAATTGGTTATTTTTTTAAGAAAACTTTAAAAATGCTAAGTGTCTAAGGATGAGTTAAGGAGGGTCACTGGAGGAGCCCCAGAAACTGAGGACCAGCTTGGGCCCCCCTTACGCCATCAGGGAGCAGGGGCTCAGCATAGAACTGAAAGTCTGCTGGCCCACCCCTGCCTCAGTTCAAAGTCCTACTGCACTTCTGCCTGCTGGGTACCCAGGTGGCACTCTGCCCCTCCACACACACAAGGCTGATGTTGGCATCCATCCCATCTCCCCATCTTGAGGTGTCCAGTTGACAGACATGACTGATGTCCCCTTGGGTTTTGAATGTAGAGTGTTTGTGTGTATTCCTCTAAATTAAGTTACTCCCTCGAAATTTCCTCCAGGTTTTGTTTAACTGATACTTAATGAAAGTTTCTGGAATGCTCTATTTAAAAAGAAAAGCAACTCACGTGGAACCAGCAATACACGGACTCTGGTGACGTATAAGATCCTGGAGGAGTGGGAGGGGCCTCTTGGCTAGAAGGGGTCACCAGGAGCTGAAGGGGCAGTGGACTCAGAGCCCACCCATTCTCTTGTAGCTGAGGTGTCAAAGAAACAGAAGCCCAGATCTGGTTAACAGAACTTTATTAAGTCACAGAAACTTTAGTGCAAAAAAAAAAAATAAAATAAAAATCTAGGTCCATTTAGGTGCACATGCCCATGCTGCTGGCTGTCTCCTGGCAACTGGAGGCACGGGGAGCTTCAGCTCCTCCTCACCAGAACCACCATCCAAGGTCCCACACAGAGACCAGAGACCCTCATCCATCACCCACTGCCAGGCAGCTGCTTCATCCATGATGAGGTGAAAGGGCTGTTCAACACAAAAAGCTACAAGGTAGGAAAGGAGCGTGCAGGGCCTCCACAGCCACGCAGGGCCACTGTTCACCGCCCTCACACACAGGCGGCCAGGCCCACATGGCACGGGCACGTTACATTCAGAATTTTTTTTCCCTCCCCACCCTATCCCACAGAACCCCAAACAAGGCAACGGGAAGCAGACGGGAAAGCAGAGTAGAAGGCTGGCCTATGGATAGCAAGGTCCCAAGCAGTGCTTCTGAAATCTGTGCTGTGACAATGGCGAGTCCATCAGTCTAAAGGCCTGGTTATTCTGTGCTTCTAATCAGTCAAAGAAAACTCCTTGGTGCCACAGAAGGTGGACAGCTCCCTCCTCAAGGTAGGAGGTAGCCATAGACTCCCCCATACCTGCTACACACCAAGTCAGGGCTCAGTAAATGCCCCTGCCCTCTGGCTCACCACCCCCCTCCAGCAGGTGGGTGAAAGGGCAGCTTGGGGAGCTGATGCCCAAGATGTTTTCATCCTTCAAACAAAAAAGGGACACTGAAGTGGCTGTCAGCACCTCTTACATGACAGCAATGCTACAGTAAAGGGGAAGGGTTGAGGGAAGGACAAAAAAGGGTGTTCCTACTTATTATGAAGTCAAATAGATCTGTGTGTGTTAGCCTAGACCCACAAGTAGGCAACGTCTCCAAGTTGGAAAACTAGTTCCACACATGGCGTTTGCAATGGTCGACAGCCTGGGAGGAGAAAAAGATGACAGGTTAGGCCACACAAGACTGAACAGTCATTGTTCACTTGCACGTCAGCATCACCCCAAATGTGACCTGGCTTTGCTGCAGGTGCTGAGAACTGGGACACTATCAAAGCAGGACTGGTGGCCCTCAGGGCTTTGAGGTTTCTTAAAACACTGGTCCAGAACACCCCTTCACCTACTGTCAGGGGGTTCCCAAGTAGTCCTGCTGTTTGACTGGCAGCAGCAAGGCCAACCAACTACCAAGGACTCAAGAGGGGCAGGCTTAGGCCAACATGCTAGCCATGGGGTGTGATAGTGCAGATAGCCCAGAAGTAGCCCAGTCTGACTCATCTCCCTGACAAGGAACCACAAAGAGAAAACAGTATTTACCAGAGGCCAGGTCCAACACCTCACTAGGGAAAGCAAGCCTGGCCCTCAGGCCAGTTTTTAGAGCACCCTTGAAATGGGCCTCAGCCAGGAAAAGTGCCCGCTGGGACCCGTGAGGACATGTGTGGAGGCAGGGGCCATGGGTCCGACAGGTATGAAATGGACAAGTAAAAAACAAAATACTAGGGGACCCTGGCTAAGAGCATGTGCCATGTAACCCTAAGACCCACATAGTGGTGGGAGAAGTTCTCTGACTTCACACATGCAACATGGCACATATGCACCCACGTTATCATCTTAGACAAAAGCCCAGTTAGGGCTGTGGCTCTATTTCCATGAGGCAGTCAATCCCCAGCCAGTCTTTTAGAAGGCAGTCTAGGACACTCACATTGCATCGGGCTGCAGTCTCCATGTTCTGACACCAGTAGCTAGGGCCCCAGACGCACTTCTCAGTTCCCAGCAGCAGCTTATAGGCAGAAGGGCAAGCTCTAATTTTCTGTATGACAGAAGATGGGGAAATGAACCATCCTGCCAAGACGTCCAGCATCCGTCTTGCTCCCTAACCCTTCTCCACTCCACTTAGACCACATCCATGCTGCTGCAAAGTCCAGGCCATCTGACAAGGCTTACCGAGCACACAAAGGAAGGATCCATCACTTCCACAAGGACTTCCACTAGCAAGGGCTCATACTCAGCCACAAAATCATCACACTGCCAAGGAAAGGAACAAATGTTACAGCCGTGCTTGTGTCTACTCAGCTAGACATTATACTAGAGACCCAGGGGTCTGGAGGTTGATCCCACCAGCTGAGGTCCTTTCCCGTCTGTGGCTCCATGTGCTGTCCCTCAACCTCAAGCCTAGAACACAGAGGATCACCCTGCACTCCTGCACTGGGACATTAGCTGTGAACAGCCATGCCCATACCTGCTTCTGGTAGGGGTCGGGCAGAAAGCTGCAGCCCTTCTCAAGTGCAGCCAGTATCTCTTCCTTGGTGCTGTTTTTCTCCAGGTTGTGCTCCAAATATTTGACCAGTTGCTTGCACACTTCACAGAACCCACCGTTCTTCTGAGAAGGCACGTGTGCTACAGAAAAGAGGATGCAAAGCTCAATATTGGCAAAGTTCTCCCTGACCTGAGAGTGGTCCTTCCCTCTATATACCTTGGACTTACCGCGCAATGCAGACTGTTTGGGCAGTTCAGGCTGTTTTGGCAGTGCAGGTACGATGGGCAACGCAGGCTGCTCAAGTGTCTCCATCGAAGCAGGGCTATCAGAACAGAAGTGGACCACACCACACACCAGGTTTGGGGTCACTTCATGCAGAAGGATGTCCAGCAGGGAGGGACCATAGGTCTCCACCACCTCCTGGCACTTGGTCGAAGTAGGAGGGGGTAGCAGTGAGCATGCTTTGCCCAAACCTCTAACTAGTAGTTCCTGAAACAGATGAAAGGATTGTATCAGACTGGAGCTAGAGAGAAGAGACTCTAGACCCACTAGGAAACTAGCCAAGAGGTGGGTGCTATATCCCTCCCTTGGAAACCTCCCTCCCGGGCACTGGTGTGCACATTTGCTAGAGATAATGTCCCATAGGCACCTTCTGACTCTGGAGTGGGTATCCCATGCAAGGAGACAGCATACCTCAGTGGCATTGTTGGCAAGCAGTTCAGACAACTTCTGCATCAGAAACTGACAAGCCTGGCAGAAGATCACGCTTTGGGCCTGTAACAGATCCTTCTGTGCAGAGCAAGGAGAGAGAGTTTTAAGGCTTGGACTTGAACACTTCTGGCATGCTCTTGCCACGCAAAGACGGCAGGACCAAGAGCCTCCTCCCATCAAAGGCCACTGCCTAGCAAATGCCACATGATGGTGGCTTCACATTGCCAAGGTGGTATATACGTGGTGGGAAACCCATCCCTTTCCTCAACCTTCTATGGCCCCTATTATACCCAAAACCCACCCTGGTCTCACACTTCAGAAGGCAGCCCTTTTACTGCCTGGAACAACTGTCCCCTGGACATTTCATCACCTTGCCACCCTGCATTCATGCAAGAGAGGTAGATGGCAGTGTAAACAAATTTGGTACTAGTCGGTCCTAAAATCTCATTCCCATCTGAAACTGTTGCTCAGAATCCACCTATGCTAATACAGTGCTGGCAGGGAACCTCTGTGCCTGCCATCTTCGTCTCTGCTGTCTTAACAGGCCATTACAATGCAGTGTACTCCAAAGATTGGAATCTTTCATTCTAATGACTGCCTTCTCTTCATAAACTAGAGTGGGAGGAGGGAGTGATGCCCAGACAATTCCTTTATTCCATCAGATGCTTTGCCCTTTTCTACTGCTACACACTGAGAACAGAGGAGACAGAACAGGGGATGGCTGCTGGTCAGGCGCCAGGGGTGTTCTAGAACCCGAGGTGTCCGTGTAGGCAATGGACCAGGGGACAGCTAGGCCAGACGCCAGGGGTGTTCTAGAACCAGAAGAATGTGCATATGCTTTGTGTGAAGGCATCAGGTCCTGAGCAGGCAAAACATATGTCCCAGGAACACAGGACATCCCAGAATGTTACCTGACCCACAGACATATTCAAAGCAGACTCATTATGGGATGGAGCAACGTACCCTGGCCAAGGAAGGGTTCTAAGGACACAGTATTACCTGTGCACATGCACATAGACAACAAGCCCAATAAGGCTGCTGCCCCAGCTCCAGCATGTGTTATGGAGACAGGACTCTGGAAGCACACATGGAATGCTTAGCATGGAATGCTAGGGTTGGGAGTTACATTATGGGCACTCATTACACTCCAGGTCTCAACTTCAAATACATTTGGAAGCCAGGCAAGACACTGAGAGGATGTGACAGTGTGGAAGATCAGGTTATCAGCCCCAGTCAGCAGAGAACAGGGACAGTACCTCATGCGGCTCCATCAGTTCCAGGGCAGGGAGAATGTTCTTGATGGCCTCATTGGCTGGGACCAGAGTCTTCATTGGCACTTTCTTGACCTCATCACAGAATCCAGCCAGAACACAAATGTCCCTGGGTTGCTGAAGAAAATACAGCCACTGTCAGAAAGCCTGTGCTTGCTGCCCTCACACCCCCTTGTCAGACACCTGGTCAGGGTGCTAAGGTCCTAGCATAAAGCTGACTCCTCCCACTCAGACTGGCTGAGATCTCAGATTCAATCCACAGGGCTTCAATTAAAGAACAGTGTGTGTACACCACTTCCACCTGGAGGAAGTGGCCTGTAGACACACTCTGCTGTCAGGACCACCATAAGATAGTTTTCTAGCACTTTTTGTACCCCAAGGATGGCCAGGATACATATGTCTCTCAGCTCACTGTTAGAGGTAAGCTCTCTGGATGGGAACTATAAAGCCCATGAACTCACAGAAGGCCCACTGTGTCAAAATTAAAACATGCCCCCCCCCTTACACTTGAGTGACAGCCCCGTTTAAAATTGTACGGTAATGGCAGCTTTTCCTAAAAGCCCTATTTGATGTTCACAACTATATATAGTACACGGAAGAACCTAGGACCCAAAGTGATGAGGCATTTCCAGTCACAAGGGCATCACACAGAGCCCCTCTCATCTAGACACCACACCACAGGGCACTGAGTGTGAATATTCTCTCCAAAAGCCAAGAGCAAGCCCCATCCACAGAACCTGTGCACTGTGTGAACCAAGTGCAGCCAGGCCTCAGCTCTGAGCCCAGCATGGGAGCAAGGATGCTAAGAATGAGACCATGGTCCACCTGAAGAACTGAGGCTGGAAAACGAAGGCCTGAAAAAATTAAGGTCTAAAACTTAGGTCTAAAACTTTCTGTCTTTAACACATCTTAAGATTAGGAAATAGGTTCAAGGTCAGCCTGGTCTACAAAGCGAGCCCAGGACAGCCAAGGCTACATAGAGAAATCCTGTCTCGATGGGGGGCGGGGGGCGATTAGGAAATAGGGATGGAGAGATGGCTCAGAGGTTAAGAGCAGTGGCTACTCTTCCAAAGTTCCTGAGTTCAATTCCCAGCAACCACATGGTGGCTCATAACTATCTACACTTAGATCTGGTGGTGGATCTGGTGGTGCCCTCTTCTGACATGCAGGCAGAACACTGCATATATAATAAAATAAATCTATGTATTAAAAAAAAAGATTAGGAAATGAGGTCAAAATGAGACTGAAAGCACAAAAGCTTTTTTTAAGGGAGGACTGTCAAGATTCAGGAGGGCTGTCTGTCTGAGGCAGCACAGATAAAAATTCAGCCATTTAGATCTAAGTCCTTTCCTGAGATTTTAAAATACCCACCAGCATATAGACCTCAAGGCCAAGAACCTGAAAGCACTGTTCAGAACAGACCCAAAAGGGCAATGGTGCAGCCAGTGTGGACTAAATGTGGATTCCCACAGCATGTCATCCAGTGAGACTAAAGCCACAACTGAGAGACACGTCCAGCTGTCTCCATCCAGTAGGCCAGGCCACTGTCTGCATCTACTTTGCTCATGCAGAAGCATGTCTAGGGTTAGGAAACAGCACTATGTCATGCAATGCCACCCACTGTGAAAGACACAAGCTGTTCCCTCAAGGCCTGTGCCTTCACTGAAGGAAGCAAAGGCCCTAGCATCGTCACCCTGGTGTCAGGCATGTGTGCTGTGTGATGATGACCTGAGCACAGGTTCTGCCAGCTTCACCTTGTGCTCCCAGGACCTATAGTGCCCAATCTCAGGGAAAGGATGCCTAGTGTGGGAGACCCTTCATAGAACCTGTCAGAGAGCGCTCACCATGCCAGACCAAAAACAAAAACCAAAGCAAAAACAAAAAAGCAGAAAGGAGCCAATGACTAGAAGCAGCAGACCACTACCACAAGCAAATTCTCTTCACATACCTGATCCTGCTGTTGAACAAAAAAACAGGAAATCGGAGGTGAAAGTAAGAGAAAGGAAAGGACACAACAGTTAAGAAAAATTAAAACAACAATCAAGCAGTTAACCAGACATAGGGATATCACAGTCTAAGGGCAACACCCTGGCAGGAAGGCATGGCTAGGGACGGGGAAGGGGCAGGCTAGGAAGCTAGTGCAGCCCCTCAAAGGACCGGCTATGCTCCACTGCTGGTGAAAACTGACCTTGAGAGGGGTCTCTGTCCCTGGAGCTAATCATACTGGCTGTTCTAAGGGCTACATATAAGCATACTCTACAACCTCAGGCCAAATGCCAGCCTGAAAGGTGCCTGCAGGGGTTTTAGTTAGGAATTCCAGCTTCAGCTATCCTAAGTGACAAAACAGGGATGGATGCGTGTACATCCCAAAGGCAGTCTACCTCAGCCACAAAGGTCATAGAAATGGTCATATAATGTTCTACACACATTTTGACTTAATATGTAGCCACATACAAGGGCATGGTGGTTGGTGTACACCTTTAACCCCAGCATTTGGGAAGTAAAGGTAGGCAGATCTCAGGCCAGCAAGGGCTACAAAATGAGACCAATATTTTTTGGGGAAAAGGAAAACAAAATTATACTTCCCCCTTTTTAAAAAAAGGCTAATATTTTTAGGGAAAAAAGCAAATTAAACTAAGATGGCATATAAAATTATTTTACTGGTACGTCTTCAAACCCAAACGATACAGAAA
Organism: Acomys russatus; assembly: GCF_903995435.1. Taxonomy (NCBI): domain Eukaryota; kingdom Metazoa; phylum Chordata; class Mammalia; order Rodentia; family Muridae; genus Acomys; species Acomys russatus. The sequence goes on along the minus strand of NC_067147.1, from coordinate 38,028,623 downwards.
AAAGCTTTCAAAACAACTTCCCGCACACTATAATGAAAATGACTCTTAAGTTACCCAGAAGGAACACTTCACCAGGCCCCTTCACAGCAAAGGGTATCTTTACCATGGAGGTCTTTATAGGCTGCCTTTAGATGTTTTTACTGTTCAGGCCTTGAGCAATGATCCCAAACAAGCCACCCAGCCAGACGGACTGCTTGGGGAGCAGGTAAGCCCAACAGCTGGTGGTAAGTGCACAAAAGCAGGAAAGGGCCTGTGTTCAAGCATGAACAAGACTCGCAGCAGTCCGTGAGAGCGGAGCCAAGTACATCTCACCCACTCGGCTCTGCCAGTTAGATCTGCAGAGTTGGCACCTGTTCCCTGGCATCTTACAAGCCAGCGCTGACCGGCAGTCCAGCTGTCTCCCATGCCCCATGTTCCCATCTCTCACAGGCAATGAGCCCCACCCCTGGACATGGGAGCAACTATAGCTGATCCTAATTCTCCAGCCACAGACAGCGCAGCTCTGCCAGGCAGGGTTCCTTCCCTCCTGCCCCAGAACTCAGGTTGCCCTTTGAATTCTCCCACCCTAACTTGGTGGAAGATGCTCCTACAGATCCCAGCATTCAGCCAGACCCTAGCAATCTGATGGCCAGCTCACACATGCACAGGCTAGCAGACCCAAGCTACCAGGACAGCTATCATGGCAGGATCACATTAGTTAAAAAAGATTTTGTTGGCAGATGGGCTAGGATCTTGAGTACAGAGTTTGCTTTGGCCCTCAAGTGGAAAAGAAGGATCCTAAAGCATGGAGTGATCAATGCAAACGCTAAGAAGAAGTCCATTGGCACCTACCATGTGCATCAACATCTGGACGGCAACGTCAGAGTACTGGGTAATGTAGTTCTTGCACTGCAGAGAGAGAAAGGTTCAATTCATCACAACCCAACCGACATTTTGACAGTGCTAATTAGTAACTTGCAGATGGACACAGACAAGCCTATAATCTCAGCAACCGGAGGCTGAGGGCAGCCTGAGTTACATAGAGAGACTTGCTCTTACGGGGGGGGGGGGGGATCCAAGAATAGATTTGTCTCAAGATTTACTAAGATAAAACAGACATTTGGCTATTCTACCCCCTATTTTAAAAAATTATGAAAAGCTAGGTGGTGGTAGCACATGCCTTTAATTCCAGCACTCCAGAGGCAGAGGCAGGTGGATCTCTGTGAGTTCAAAGCCGGCCTGATCTACAAAGTGAGTCCAGGACAGCCAAGGCTACGTAGAGAGTCCCTGTCTGGGGGGGGGGGGGTGCGGTTTGTGGGGGGATGTGGGCCGGGAAGGGGGAGCAAACAACAACAACAAAGCCAGGCTCTTGGGCTGGCAAGATGACCCAGTGATAAAGGTGATGCCACCAAGCCTGACAAACTGAGTTTTATCCCCGAGGACCCACAGCCAACTCCCACAGGTTGTCCTGAAAACCACATGTGTGTTGTGGCATACATCTAGTGTTTGTAATACAGAAAAGGAAATAAGCAGCTTTAACAAAGTGATTTTTCCTCCATTGCATATTCAACTAACCAAAACATTTCTAGACCCCAGTGGAAGCAGCTGGGGAAAGGGGCACTTGAAGCACCTCCCTCAGCCACTGGGATGGCCACTATTTATTTGATGCCACCCTAGCCCAGAACAGTATCCAAAGCATAGGGGGCTGGAGGCTCACCATGTCAGCTATGCCCGGCCCCAGGCGATCACACTCCTCCTTGAAGTGCTCCACCAAGCCCTTGACAAAGGTGGTATTGGTCCTCACAGAAGTCTGGATGTCGGTCACCATCTTCACACAGTCCTGGCAGACATCATCATTGGCCTACAAGGAGAACAGCAGCAACCTGGGAGAGTGCAACATCTTACCCTGGCCCACTGCACTGCAGATGATAGGCTGAACAGCTCCCAGAGCCAGGCTTTTAACCCACAGGCCACTCAACCTGGTAACAGTGCTACATGGCGCCGGCAGTGGGGCATGGCCTAAAGGGACCATGTGGTCCTGTCAGTAGGGGTTGGGCACTTAAAGATTTAAAATCAACTGCTGAGTCAAAGAACAGAACAGAAGTTCTGTTCAGCAGTATGTGACGCTCCTGCTACGCTCACCCCGACTCTAGCCGCCTTCAGCTAACCTTGGCTTGGGGCTGGCTGTGGGGGCGATCCTGAGGGTACAGCAAGAGAGGGATGTTGGCCATGAAGGGGGCAACCACACTGGCCATGTCCACCTCCGGGATCTTGTTGGACTCAAGCTGTTTCTGGCGGTTTTGCTCAGCCAAGTACTTCTGAAGGGACTGACACAGGTTGAGTGAGGAGCACACTTCCCCAGGGTTGCTCTGCAAATGGAGAAGACACAGCTGAAAGCCCGCCCCACAGAGCAAGAGAAGCCTGTTGTCACCCAGCCAGGTCCTCCCTCATGCCATTACAAAGAGACACTATACCACTCAGTGTACCCAGGAAAAATAGGGAAGTTACAACCCAGGTGCCTAACCTGCAGAGGCCTCCTAGCCCCCCAGATGTCACTGTTGCTTACTATCAGGTCTTCTTTAAAGCCACTGAGTAGAGGGGAAGGGTCAGAGACTGAGTCATGGCTGCAGTCTGCTCTTAAGCTGCAAGCTAACACAACCCACTGGCTCACAAATTCTCATCTTTTACTTTGACCCATATACATGACCAACTCAAGAACACCTTCAGTTTACACTGAATTCTATCCCATTCAACTTGCTTCCTTGCATGGCCATTTTAGCAAAAGGACCCCATTACTAACTTCTCAGAGACCCAGACGATGTTCCCGTTCCTTCAGGCGCCTATATCCCCCACCCACCCACCTCCATGAGTATGGCCAGTCCATTCATCCTTCCAAACACAATGTGCGTCTGTCCCCACCACACCTCTTGGTAATGCTGTAGTGTTCTTCCTGGTGTCTTGCAATGGGATAGACAGCTTTGTGTCACATGCCCACCTTCCTCACAAAACCTTGGTTCCATCATTGGCACTCTTAGCCCCACTGGCTGGCTTCTTCAGGACCTCTCTTTCCTGAAGGATTTTCAAATTCCACAAAACTAGCTCCTGGCTCACTGCTGACTCTAGCTTCTAACACCCAGTTTGGGTCTAGTATACACTTGCTGAATGACAAAGGAGCACCCTAGTAGCTGATCCCATACCATTATCCTCAGGGTTAGTCCTAACTTCCACATTCACAGAGATGTAGCCATATGCTTGCTCTAGAAATAAAAGCCTGACACGGGTTACTCATTTCTATCAATAGGATGCAGCAGTCCAAGCACCCTAGCCCCAGCAAACCGCAGACAGGAGACCCACTGTGCCACAGCTACTCCATGCAAGGAGCCCTAAGAAGAAGAGCTGCAGGAGAAACCCAAAGCCATGAGATCACTTTCATGCTTTTCAACCCTTTTTCATGAAAGGCGCTCTCCTTTTCAGGCCTCAGTACCTTACAGGGCCATCCCCCGATCACCTACCATCTCCCCCTTAATCATGTCCAGGATAACAGGCAGGTAAGAGTCAACTGCCTCCTTGCACGAGGAAGACAGGCTGGACTCATGAATCCACTCACAGGTCTTCTCCAGGTAATGAAGGATCTGATCCTAGAAGGCGACACAACACAAGGTCCTTTATCAGTGACTCCAGCAACAACCGAGAAGGCCTCAGTTTGGATCCTCCGCACCCATAGACACCAAAGCCAGGGTTGGCAAAGTGTACCTCAAACTCTAGTGCTGAGGATGGGGAATACATATGTGTACAAAAACAGGCAAATGGGGGAAGGGGGACAGCTGGCCAATCTAGCTGGAATGACAAGCCCTTGTGTAGGGAATTAAGTAAAGGGAGATGCAGGCATTTAAACTTGACCTCGGCCTCCATATGCTCACACAGATAGTAAACCCACACACCACAAATACAGACACAAAAATGATGGTGTGTAAGCTGCGTGAGATGGTACATGCCTACAATTCCAGGACTCAAGACAATAAGGCAAAAGGACAGCAAGTTCAAGGAAAGACTGGGCTACCTAAGCAAGACTCTGCCTTAACAGAACAGCAGGCACTGCAGCCTCTAATCCCACACTTGAGAGGCAGACAGGAATAACTTATTTGAAGGCAGCCTGGTGTACATAGAGTTCTCTGCAGAGTAACACCCTGCCTTGAGGGGGGAAGTAGGAAGAGGAGAGTGAGATGGCTAACAGTTTAAACACCTTCTACTCTTGAAGATGACCCGGGTTCAGGGCTCAGCACCCACATGGTAGCTCATCAACACCTACAGTTCCAGGGGATTCATTGCCCTATTTTGATCTCTAAGCACCAGGTACACAGATGGTACAAATATACACAGGCAAGCAGAACACTCATACACATAAAAATGAGGCCAGGCAGTGGTGGTGCACACCTTTATGGCAGAAGCAGGTATAGATCTCAGTGAGTTCAAAGCCAGCCTGGTCTACAAAGCAAGTCCAGGACAGCCAAGGCTACACAGAGAAACCCTGTCTCAGAAAACCAAAAAAGAAAAAAAAAATTTTTTTAATGCCTGAGCGCGGTGGTGCACTCCTGTAATCCCAGCTCTCTGGGAAGCAGAGGTAGGCGGACCTCTGTGAGTTCAAAGCCAGCCTGCTCTACAAAGTGACTCCAGGACAGCCAAGGCTACAGAGAAACCCTGTCTTGAAAACCCATCCTCAAAAAAACAAAAAAACAAAAAACAAAAAAACAAAAACAAAACAAAACAAAAAAACTTTAAAAATTAAAATTAGGATGGGCATGGTGGTATACACTTTTATCCCAACACTGGGGAGGCAGAGGCAGGTGATCACTGTGAGTTCGAGGCCAGCCTGGTCTACACAGTGAGTCCAGAACAGCCAAGGCTAACCAGAGAAACCCTGTCTTGAGAAAACAAAACAAAAATTTAAAAATAAAATCATTAAGGACAAAACAAATATGCTAGCAGATTTTAGCACACCCTATAAGGCTTGACATGTCAGTGTTTGCCAACCCTTGGCCAATATCCTCCCTCTCTGGACTCCCAGAGCCTTGGTGCACAGCCCACACCCACCCGCCTACACAGTAGCTTACCTGAGTGGAATTGTCTTTCAGCATGTTCCCAATTTCAGTGACAACAGTTTTGCATACGTCGCACGGAAGGGATTTCTAAGAGGAAAGAGCATGACAGAGAAAGTTCTGTAGGTCTGGACACTTCACGCCATGACACCCACTCCCCAGCACCTGCAAGGTGCTGTTCTAATCACCACCAAGCTACCCATCCAGAAGATTCCACAGCCCTTATTTGAGGCACATGAAACTCAATACTTAAACCATGACTATAAGCAAATGAGAACCCAGACAAGAAAGTTCTGGCCACAACTGTTTAGGCAACGTTTAATCAAGTTTTCTTCTCTAGCTGAAACTGGGCTATTAGCCTGGTGTTCATAACCTGAACCCCACTGAGCGGAATTCATCCTGCCCCACCCATGGGTCCTGGGTTAGATAAGACTGCATGGGAAGTCTGCCTGTCTCCCTCCACCTCTCAGAGCCCCGCATTAACATACTCCACTCATCATCATCAACATGAAGGCGGTCATCCTCCCCAATGCAGTTACAGCTGGAAATAAAATAGCTGGCATGGCTACAATATAGCCTCAATCAGTGGTTGGCCTGGTTGAGGGACGGGAAGTGAGCAGAGAGAGTCTGAGTTTCCTGGGATGAGTGAAGTTTTGGCGCATGCCTGTGTGTCTACACCACCACCCACTAGCCCCTCATCTGGGGTGTAGGACAGACCCTGAAGGAAGGCCCACGGGGGAGTATGGGGCCACCAAGAGACAAGGTATCTAAGGGACAGGACTCTGACTTTCCATTTCTGAGGTAAGCTGGAAACTACCAGAGGCAGATCCTGTCTGTCTCCAGTGTCCCTGAGGAGAGCAGGACAAAGGCTCCACAGACATTGGGAGGCTGCAGAGGGCAGCAGAGCTGGCACTCACCGCTGTAGGCTTGCTCCAGACCATCTGCTGACAGTGCTTCAGGGCCCCACAATCCACCGCCGTCTTCAGGTCTGTGCACAGCACTGCTGACCCCCCAGAGCATTTCTTCGGGTCTTGGACAGGGCTGGTCAGAGCTAGAAGGAGAGCCAGTATGAGGGCTCCTTTCCAACAAGCCCAGGACATATGTCTGCAGAGCTAAGCCTACCACTTGGCCACATGGCCATCACTAGCCCAGGACACACAAACTGTATCACAGAATAGCTGGCCAGATAGAGAACCTGTATTAAGACACAGGACTAACATTTGTCCTGTCTAGTGATTATAAATAGTATCAGGTTTTGAATTCTCAACATCTGATTATAGCAATTCCATACAGGAGGCCGAGGCAGGGCTGGGGAGTCTGACACCAGCCGGGGCTACAGTCACATGCCATCTCAAAATTAAAAACCCAGAGATTTTAATCAGAAACAGAAGATGGGATAGCATGAAGACCAAACTCCAGCAGACAGAGGGCACTGAACCAACCTCTAATAAAAACTTGGCCTAAGCCAAACGAGAAAACTCCCAGGCCTCAGTCACAATACTTTACTTGGACACCCAGTGAGTCACACACCTGCATGCCACCAGCTTGTAGCCTGCACATGATGCATGAGCAGGTTCTTTCTCAACTACCCAGAAGCCAAGCCAGGCTGAAAACTGGTGGGGGTGGGGGTGATACAGCATACAGCAAAGTTCCTTGTACCTAAGCTACACGCTACACACACACACACACACACACACACACACACACACACACACACACACACACACACACCCACCCACCCACCCCCAAGATGGGTCTCTGGGCAAAGGATTGCACAGTGGCAGGGACATGGGGATCCAGGGGCCAGCAAGTTCAAACACCAGCAGACCAGGAAGGCAGGGACAGGCGACTGCTAGCATTGCCTATTTACCCCACCAGGTTTCTGGGAACATGACTTGCTACCACAAGCCCAAGCTACAGGCAGATCCTGTGATTGTTTTGCCTTCTAGGAACTTAATACAGAAACCATGTTCTGTTTTGGCCAGATGACTGAGGTCTGAAAGTAACACTTACACAGAGGCAGGTAGCCAATAGCATCTTATTTGATTCCCCCAGCACAATATCCAAACACCTGTCCCTAAGAAAATGATCCACCCTGTGGGTGGCACCACGGCAGCAGCCAGGGACCTGAGGACACAGGGCAAGCAGGTCCTACATTTAACAAGGCCTAAGGTTGCAGAAGTGAAAAAGAGGAAGTCACAGATGGCATAGCACCCCACTGGAAGGCTAAGTAAGAAAATCGAGGTGTGATGGCACGCCTGCAAACCCGGTACTAGGGAGGCGGAGGAAGGAGGATGGTCTAGCTGAGCTCTGAGACTCTATCTCAAAAGGAAAATAAGGAGAGGGGGCGTGGAGATTTGATTCAGTGGGCAAAGGTGCTTGCTGGCAAACATGGCAATCCAAGTTGGATCCCCAGGACCAAAGGCAGGTGGGAAAGCAAGGAAAATACCTCAGGCACACATTGTGGCTTCAAACAGGTGAGGGACCTGCCCTGCCTAGAGCAGTGGAGTGGGGCTGTCCTGGCTGCTTCTAGACTCCAGAGCACTGAGCAACTTAAAGCAGAGAGCCATCCTTAACACAACAGACACACCAGCGGAAGGGTGGGGTTGCCTTGTCAGGCACTGACACCCAACCCTGGGGTATTTATCAATAACCAGTATAATAATTAATTACCCAGGTCTAGAGAGATGGCTCAGTGGTTGAGACCACACACTGCTCTTGCAGATCTGAAGAGATGTGACTCTTCTGACCTCCACGGGCACCCATAGTCACGTACACATACATACACATTATCAAAAATAAAAAATATTTTTCAAAAAATTACCCTAAAACATTTCCTGGCCAGTTATTTCCCAAATTACATCCCCAGGCAAAGTTCTGGCCTCTATTCTCACTCTCCCACGCCCAGTCCTTAAAGCCAGCTTCCGTCTGAGGTGGCTGGTTAGCTAGCTACCTCTAAGAAAGTTCTTAAAATGTTTGCTAGAGCTCCTAGCGGGGTCTGATTCAGCCTGCTGTTACTCATGTCCTTACAGACATGAACAGCACTCAATGCACAAGTTAAACCCTACACTTCAATCAAGGGCCTGGCACAGCACAAAGCCCAGGCGGCTACAAAGGTTTTCCTCAGGGGAGGGAAGAGGAGGGTACCATTGTCTGTCTTCCCCACCTCCCTTTAGTCTTCTGAGACAAGGCATCCATATATAGCACAGGCTGGCCTGAAACTCTAATCCTCCTTCCTCAACCTCTCTGGTGCCAAGATGAGGAGGTATGCCACCATACCTGGCTTTAACAAAGGCCTCTGTGAGTGTACACACACACACGCACACACACACACACACACGCGCGCACACACGCGCACACACACACACACACACACGCGCGCGCGCGCCTGCACACGGGAAGGAAATGGGGAGAGGGAGGAAGGGAAGGCAGAGAGGTCAGTTCCAGGACTACCAAGTGAAACCTTGTCTAAATAACAATGGCCACACATGCCTGCAATCCCAACTGAGGAAGGACCACTGTAAATTGGGGCTAGCCTGGGCTTCACAGTGAGTACAAAGCCAGTCTAGTATTCATAGACAACCTTGTCTCAAAAACACAAAACCAAAGCTGGCCACGGTGATACACAACTTTAATCCCAGGACTGGGAGGGAAAAAAAAAAGGCTAAAAAGCTTGCTATAGCTCAATGGCAGAGTACTTCCCTAGCACGTGTATGAACCAGGCTCAGGGAACCTGGCAAATAATGTAATAATAAAAAGAACCTAAAATAAAAAGCCAGGCATAGCAGCACACGTTTTTAATCCCAGCACTCAGGAGGCAGAGGCAGGTGAATCACTTTGAGTTCGGGGCTAGCCTGGTCTACAAAAGGAGTCCAGGACAGCTAAGGCTATACAGAGAACCCCTGTCTTGAAAAAACAAAAAACAAACAAACAAAAAGAATGGCTGCCAATGCCAGGAGATGCCAGCCAGCAGAGGCAGGCAGATCTCCATGAATCGAGGCCAGCCTGGTCTACAGAATGAGTTCCAGGACAGCCAGGGCTACACAGAGAAACACTGTCTCAAAAAAAAACAAAAAATAAAAAGAATGGCTGACAGGAGTCTGGGTTTGATGATGGTGGCCCCAGATGCTAGACTCAAACCACTCCCAGAGATCTGGCGAGACGGCTTCGCAGTGAAAGGTGCTGACTGCCAAGCCTGATGACCCAAGTTTGATCCCCCGGGACCACACAGTGGGAAGAATGGACTCACAACTTGCTCACTCTGGAATGTGTGTCCACACACATATACAAATAAATATTTGTTTAAAAACACTCATAGAAGTCAGGTGTAGTGGTTTATACCTGAAAGCCCAGTTATTTGGGAGACGGAGACAGGATTATAGAAGCCAGCTGATACTTAACAAGATCCTATCTCCAAAACAAAATGAATCAGCAAGATGGCACGATGGGTAAGATGTGCTTGCTGCTAAGCCTGGCAACCTGAGTCAGATCCCTTGGACCCATATGGTAGGAGAGAACCCCCCAGAAGTTGACCTCTGACAGCCACACTCACTCACACCATGGCATATGTATACCTACTGCCCCCCCCCACCCACATACACAAATAAAACAGAAGGCCGGGAGGCAAGAATTGCTCACAGAGCCCAGTGTGGTCCCCATATGTATACCTACTGCCCCCCCCACACACACACATACACAAATAAAACAGAAGGCCGGGAGGCAAGAATTGCTCACAGAGCCCAGTGTGGTCCGGGCATTCTTAAGACATCTTAAAAGATTTAGAGCTTCAGACTGAGACTTCTTAAACCCATCACCACCGCTGAGTAACGTCTAATTAGACGGGGAGCAGAGGAAACATAACCTGCTACCCAGTCTAGTTCTGCCACTTGCTATCCAAACAGCCTTAAGCAAGCCACTGCTCTTCCAAGCTTGTTTGTGCACCCTTTAAACCAAAGCTTCTGATGTCTGATAAAGAACCAAGATGATCTAAACACACAAACACTTCAACTGCCTGAGCTCACCACAGCCACCACCCCTCCACTGCTCAGGGACTGTAACTGGCCAGAGCGGCCTTGCACTTAGGTGGTACTCACTTCTAGCCACATGCCCTGGAGACCTTGGCTTCTTAAGTCTGCACACGAGGTTATTACTAGCACCTGTTTCAAGGCATCTGCAAGCATTATCTGACACTTGTAAAACGTGTGCCATCATGCCACAGTACAGTTGAGTGCTGCTGTCATCTGCAGCTGGGACAGCAGCAGGATCTCCTGGTGACCCATTCTCCTGATTAGACCTGGACATTTATTTTATCAGAGACATGGGAGGGAGTACAGATATCTATAGCCCAACACACTGGCCTCAAGTCCCTAGAATTAAGTAAGGGGAGTGATCCCAGGACACCTCTAGGAACCCAGAAATTCTAGTTTCTCTTGGGGCTAAACATGTTCAGCAAAAGTCAGAAGGAGGGAGGCCCAGCAAGGAGCAAACACTGCAGTTACAATGCACTGTGACACTGGGCAGTAGCTGACAGCTGATTACCCTCGAAGAACACCCTACACCAGGCCCACTGCTTGGAACATAACCTGGAACCTACTCTTTATTTTGTGCACATGTGTCTTCATGTCACAAGTGTGCATGAATATGCATGTATGGAGTGCAATCTTGAGTGTCATTCAGGAACCACACATCTTGAGGCAGAGTCTCACCAGCATCTGGGGCTCACAATTTACCTCGTTACCGTAAGTGACCAGAAAGCCCCATAATCCACCTGTCTCCACCTCCCCAGAACTAAGATCAGACACCACCGTTGGTGGCTTGAGGGTTTGAGGGATCAAACTCAGGTCCTCACGCCTACTAAGCCACCAGCATAGTCCAGCAACCTGTCACATGCAGGAAGTCTCCTCTGGAAGGGCAAGGACTACAGCCTGGGACCAACAGGATGGAACCCCTGCCTGGCTGTACATTAACCCTGACAACTTGCTCATGAAAATCATCTGCAAACATAGGAACCATCTTTGGATCTCTGTAAAGACGAAATTAGAGAGCATGAGGGCCCCTGGCACCTGGGAAGCTCTGAGGTCTATGTGGCCAAGTGTAAAGTGTAGGCCTGAGGGGAAGCCAAGGGGAGAGGGGCTTGTGTTTTAGGACTTACATTCCAGCATAAAACTATTTTTCCTCGGATCACTTTTAAGATTAGAATAAGCCCTCCAACCAGTTAAACAGCTGCTATTCTGTTTGGAAGACAACCATTCCCAGCACACTGATGCCCAACTATACTTTGCAATCTCCTCTGCAGCAGGGTCTGTTCATGAGAGGCCATTGCATAGTACATGAAACTTAGATGCAATGGCTAGACCCTCATCAGCTATCTTGGATCATGAAGGAAAAAAGGGCCAGACTCAAGGATACAAAACGTGATGCTGCGAGAGTCTCTGTCTCAGAGGTATTCTAGAGGAGAGCCAAAGCTAAGCTGCCAAGCTTCTGAGAAGGTTCTGTCAGACTTCAGCAGTTCTAATTTTAAATCTCTGGTTTTTGCAGTCAAAGCTAACCCCTACTAATGTGCATGTCTAATCAACCACTTTGTCCACCAGAGTATTTCCAAATAAGTCTTCATCATATATAAGGCTTGCCTCCACTGTGGGCGGAGTCACCTGAACAACGCAACCACCCTGCCTAGAACATGCACCTACCTGCCATTCGATGCACAGCCTCTTATTTAAACCATCTTTGTGCCCTTCCATTAATCATTTTATGTAACCTGCGCTAATACTGTTTGAAATTTTAGTTACCAAAAGAGTAAGTGTTCAGCCTTCCTGACCAACTGCATTCCACAGCTTACTGGATCAGCTGCCTGGGGAATGAAATGCATCACCATGGCAACAGCCAAGTTGCTTAGAAACAGAGGAGAGGCAGGGCTGCCCTCAGTCCCATTTGCAGACACTTCTCAGGGAAATCAATACACAGCAGTGCCAATCTCTCCACTCAGCTGGGCTTCTAGGTGCTTTTATTGGCATGGTGTACTTGTATCCTTACAGAGTCAAGCTTATAGAACTTGAACTGTGTGTAGCCCATCCTGGCTTTCTGAGACCCCAATTCAAAAGGAAAAGATACTTAACAAGATTGTTCCTTTAAATGGCTGCACATCAGGTGATGAAGTGAACTTCTATATACTTAGATAAGACTGCAATATGCTCTGAAGGATAGCCCAGGCTCCAGCCAGGTGAGAGGGTACAGGCAAGGGCCAGAGGCACAGCAGCATGGTCCTAGAGCCTTGGCATGGTTTTAGAACCTCGGGAGAGCTGGTCATCCATGTCAAGGCTCCACTGCTGGCCCAGAAAGTTGCAGGTTGGAAAACAGACTCAGTCAGTCAGTCTGTCCATCCACCCACCAGCATGGACCCCTGAAGACCCCATGCAGCCCTGGTACTGGAGTCACTGGAGATGACTCACCAGGCATACCCTACCAGGGCAAGAAATGCTTGCTGTGATCTGAACTTGACCTGTTTGGTTGCTCACAGTGAAGGTCTCAGATACAAGTGTGGCACATACAATGTCACGGTGAGCTTCCTTGGTTTGAAAACTGCAATCTAACATTTCAACCCTCCCCTCGTGACCTAAGTTAAGGCAAGCTGCTAGAACGGCTGGCGGCTGGGCTCTCCCACCATGGCTCTGTCATGAGGACTAAGCCAACTTGCCTTGAGTACAAAGCACTTAAGCCCCCTCGGGAAGGGCTGGATATTCTGGCTGCAGGCCCTGCCCAGCAGCTGTTCAAGAGGCAGTCTTAAAAACAGGTCCCAGAGACCCTGAAAAGGGGTAGGAGGAAGGCCGCAAGCTCTTCACAACACTAGCTACTTTTCCCAGAAGTATCTGACATGTGGCCCAACCAACTGAACACAGAAGCAGCTGTGTGTTAAAATAACACTGGCCAGATGTCTAGAGGTTTGTGGAAGAGGACAGGGCTCAGTGGTATAGCACTTGTCTAGCGTGCACAGACCCTGGGTTCCATTCCAGAAATACAGACAAACTTGCACACACGCATGCACGCACACACAGAACACGGGGAACAACACTGACACCAACAGTCCACAGAAACAAGAGCTCTCTGGAGTCTGCAGTGACTTCTACACATGAGGGAGTCCTGAGGGGAAAGCCCCTCCTCCTTCTTGGCATTGTTAATCGGCTTTTTTCTGTCATTAGTGTGCACAACAACAGGTTTCATGGTGATACTCTCATGTATCACTGAAGTTTACTCAGGGCCCTCCTTGCAAGGCCCACTCAAATCAAAGTCTGAGAAGCAGAGAGATTTGCCACTTTCTGCAAGTGTGGGGAAATTCATTTCCCTAAATTACAGCTGGTTCCCTTTTCAGATTTGCCTTGCTTCCTGGGTCCTGCAACCAACAGAAAAATCATCTCCCACAGGCACTGGAGGGGGTGTCCCTCCAGCCTGACCACACACCACTGTGAAAACTAGTATTTCACCTGAGCCCAAAGAGTCACTCTGGGGGTTTTGTTGTTGTTGTTGAAGATTTATTTATTTAAAGCCGGGTATGGTGGCGCACAACTTTAATCCCAGCACTCGGGAGGCAGAAGCAGGCAGATCACTGTTGAGTTCCAGGCCAGCCTGGTCTACAAAGTGAGTCCAGGACTCCCAAGGCTACACAGAGAAACCCTGTCTCAAAAAAACCAAAACAAAAAAGATTCATTTATTTATTATCTATACAGAGCTCTACCTACATGTATGCCTAGAGACCAGAAGAGCGCACCAAATCTCATTATAGATGGTTATGAGCCACAATGTGGTTGCTGGGAATTGAACTCAAGACCTGTGGAAGAACGGCCAGTACTTTTAACCTCTGAGCCATCTCTCCAGCCCTTACATTTTTTGTCTGTTTGTTTTTTGAGATAGGGTTTCTCTGTGTAGCCCTGGCTGTCCTGAACTCACTTCATAGACGAGGTTGGCCTTGAACTCACAGCAATCCACCTGCCTCTGCCTCCCCAAGTGCTGTAATTACAGGTATATAGGTATGAGCCACCGAGCCCGGCTCAGAAACAATGTCTTTATGTCAGTCAGAACGTAAAGTGCTTCGATTTGATGAATCCAGCAATGAGGACGTTGGCCTATAATCCCAGCTATTCAGGACGCTGGGGCAAAGAATGATCACATTTTCAAGCCCTGCCAAGGCTACGGGGTAAGAGTTCAAAGTCAGCCTATGATACTTATTTAGGCTCTGTCACAAAATACAAGAGCCAGGAATATGGCTCTGTGGTAGGGTGGCTGACTGCTTAGCAGGACTAGCAGAAGGGACAAGTTAGAGAAGCAGATGGACCAGGCAGGGTGGCAAACAGCTGTACCTACACCACTAGGAAAGCAGGAGGAGGATTGCCATTGGTGAAGGCCAGCGGTAACTACACAAGGTCCTGCTCAAACAGTCTATCTGTGAGCCTGGGATCAAACCCAAACTCTGGAGATAATGAAATCTGACACTATTTTTTAAATTACAGTTTTTAAAGATTTATTTTATTTATATGTATGTGTGAGCTGAAGTACCAGTGGAGGCCAAAAAAGGGTACCCAGTTCCCAGGAAGTGGAGCTATAGCCAGTTGGAAGCTTCCATGGAGACAGACAATTACGTTGGATCGTCTCCAAAAGCGGCCAGTGCTCTTAAGCACTGAGCCGTCATCTCTCCAGTCCCTCATTGCATTTCTCTGTTTATGTATGCAAGCATACACTCTCACCACAGCATGCATATGGAGGTCAAGGGACAACCTGAGGGGTCATTTCTCTTCTTCCACCATGTGAGTCCCGGGGACGGAACCTACGTAGGTCAGACTTAGCAGCAAGCACTTTACTTGCTGACCCATCTCACTGTCCCTCTTTGGCACTATTAGCATTCAGTTTCAAGCACACCAACCTCAGTCACCATCTATTGGCCATGCCCCACCCATACCGCCGAGCACTGCTGTTTAAGGTGTACACACAATGAGTAGGTTGGCACTAAAGCACAAAGGAAGATAATGCTGTAAGGGCTTCAAGGCAAGGTGAAAGGCTAGCCAGAACAGAGGGAACTCGAAGGCCACAGCTGAGCAAACTCTAAGGAACAGAGGAGGAAAATGCTACAGGGAAGATTCACAAGGTCATACGCATTTTTTTTTAATGATTTAAACTTTCTCTCTGTGCACACATGTGTGTGCCTGCATATAAGCGGAGGTTAGACAACCTGCCTGTCAGTTCTTTCCTTCAACTACATGAGTCCTGGGGATCAGGAGGCAAGCTGAGCCACCTTAGCAGCACCCACACCCACACCCACACACTCCATAACCACTTTTAAATAGCTAGGGGACATGACAACTAGACAGGAATACTAAAACAGGAAATGAGACTAAGGGGAATTTGGTAAAAACTTGCAAAGTCTGCAATCTGGTCAGTAAGTCAGTGTCTTCTCCCAGCCCCACCCTGCCAGCCTACCCTGTAATGACAAAGCAAATTGCAAGCCAGGAAGAGATTCCTCTAGGGAGAAACAAATAGCCTCCCTATTATATAAAAAATAAATTCCTGCTGCTTAAACCAAAAACAAAAATCAAAGCAGTGCACACAAATAGAAACTAGGTGAAAGGTTACAGGAACTGGCCATACTGTCTTTGTAACTCTTCTGTAAATCAAAAGTATTGAGCCAGCATGGTGGTGCGCGCCTATAGTCCCAGCACTTGGGGAGGCAGAGGCAGGAGATCTCTGAGTTGGAGGCCAGCCTGGTCTACAAGTACAGGACAGCCAAGGCTACACAGAGAAACCCTGTCTCAAAACAAAACCAAACCCAAACAAACAAAAAAGCATTGGAGAACAGGAGTGAGTGACTCCTGCTGAGGCAGGAAGATTACCAATAGTTCCAGGCCAACCTGGGGTGACATGAGTTACAAGCCACCCGGGGGGTGAGTGTGGGATGTTGTTTTACGAATGAAATAAAAAAGAACACACCACACGGAGCTGAGGGTTCTGCCTGTGTATGATTAGCACCCAGGCCAGGCACAGTCACTGGCAGAGGAAGGAGACTAGCTATCCAAGCCTATTTCTTAACCTGGTCACTGAATACATGGGGTCACTGTAATTCTCCTTCCACTTTTCTGCATGTCTCAGAAGAGCAAGAAGCAAAAACAGTCCACATGACACCATTTCTGTTTTTAAGAAGGCAAGAAAAAGGGGGCGTCTGTGGGTACAGTTCAGTGTGTGAGGGTCTGAAAAGAGGAAAGAGGGAGAAAGACTCACGGTGTTTACCGAGTGAGGCGGGGACACTATGGTCTGGCTGGTCCTTGAACCTGCTTTCTGTAAGCGCCCATGTGGGGAAACCAGGCTTGGAACTTAAACAGACTTACTCCAGGATCCAGATCTAGATCCAAGTGTTTAGATAACCTAAAAGCAGTTGGGATCTACTCATGTCGGGGACTTAAAGGCCCGCCTGGTAGTTAAACCTGGCTCAGCTACCTCCTAGTGCCTGGCTACCCTCTCAGTTTTCCTAACTCTGTAATTATGCCCAGCACACACATTTTTAATAAGTCATTTAAATTTGTTGCTAATCTACAGCATCCCTTGAGATGAAAGATGCCAAGAAAACCGCCAAGCCAAGGGCAGAAGAGGTCACTACGCTTGCGCTGGTACTTATCAGTGTGACACAGCAAACAGTACTTCACAGAGCTATTTCATTAACTCCTCAGGGCAGTACACGAAGGGAGTTAACAGTGAATGGGGTGTATGAAGAAATAAGGAGGTTAAGTACCTGGCCCAAGGCCACACCATGTTGGCAATGAGATAACACTCTGCTCCACTGTCTCATGCAACCTGGACTACTGAACTCTACATCGGGCGTGGCTCTGCACACTGGTACATCCCCACTTGGGAGGCAGAGGCAGGGAGACTGCACCAATTTCTTAACAAATTCCAGGCCAGCCATGACTAGATGGCAAAACCCTGTCTCAAAAACCTAGACTCCAAAGGACTATATATTCTAACACCTCACTGGATCACTGGAGGGAGTGAATAATAAAGTAATTAGGGCCAAAGTCTCCACAACAACCCCATACTTACAACTGGTTTGGTTTCAAGACAGTTTCACTAGGTAGACCAGGATGGATTCAAGAGATCTGCCCCTCCACTCCTTAGGGATGGGATTAAAGGGTCTGAAGGGTCTATGCAAAGTGCATGTCCTAGAACTCGACCTAGACCAAGCTGCCCTCATTCACAGAGACTCACCTGCCTCTGCCTCCCAAGTGCTTCCCTTAAAAGCCTGTGAGACTGTGCCCAGCTGCGCTCGTTTTTAAGTTGGAAGTCGCTGGGAATCTTGTCAAGTGCTCGCCTAGCATTCACAAGGACCTGGCTTAAACCACCAGTACCACCGTCAAATAATTTAATTCATAAAGCAGTCTAACTGCGCACGCCTTTATCCCAGCACTCG
Organism: Acomys russatus; assembly: GCF_903995435.1. Classification (NCBI taxonomy): domain Eukaryota; kingdom Metazoa; phylum Chordata; class Mammalia; order Rodentia; family Muridae; genus Acomys; species Acomys russatus. The sequence continues at coordinate 38,011,106 of NC_067147.1, read as the reverse complement.
GGGAGGCCGATGTGAGTTCGTGGCCAGCCTGGTCTGCAAAATCCAGGACAGCCAGGACTACAGAGAAACTCTGTCTCAAAAAAACAAGAGGGGTGGGGGTGAGGGGAAGAAGGCAGCCACTAATACAAGCAACAGGCTTTGGCCTGACAGGGCACTCTCATTAGGTAGTGTCCCCAACCCTCTAGAGCAACAACCTGCCCATTTCAGGTCCTGCCAATACCCTGAAGTCTAGGGTTAAGAGTTTCTGGCACGGGGTAAAAAGTATGATGGCTGTTCTTCCAGAAGTCCTGAGTTCAATTCCCAGCAACCACGTGGTGGCTCACAACCATCTATATAATGTGATCATTTGGCCTCTTCTGGTGTATATGCAGGAAGTGCACTGTATATATAATAATAAATGAATAAATCTCTGGGAGGAAAAGTCTCTGCCACTTGCCAGGAACATGTATGGTCCTTGAGTTTGAAGCATTATACAAAACAAGCAAAAAATAAGTTACAGGCTAGTTTTTCCTTCTCTGAGCTAAACAATTCTATCTGACTCAAATCCAACACACTTCAAAACAACCTGTCAAATATAGTTCAAGAACGTGACAAGATGGCCTGGGGAGAGAGGTGGCTTAGCAGTTTTGCTGCCCAAGCCCCAGGGCCTGAGCTCAGATCCCCAGCATCCACATAAACTGGGAGTGTCCACACCTCTAGCCCTGTGGGGGCAGACACAGAAGGATGGCTCGTCTTCCTGGCTAATAACCTAGCTAGCGACCTGATCTCAGGGAACAAAGAAAAATATGACACAGCATGCCTGATGGCTTCCTCTGGCACACCCCACACAGACACCCAGAAAGCAAAACTGACAGAAGCTAGGCACGGTGGCCAGCACCTGTAATTCCAGCACTCCCCTATGTGAAAACAGGGGGACTGCATTCAAGGTTAACCTGTGCTGCACAGTAAGTTTACAGGCCTGCTTGACCAGGCTACAAGCAGAAACCTGTCTTTTTTTTTTTTTAATCTTAAAGCACTACCTTTTGCTAAACAGGATTTACTCGGCATCAGCAGCAGGTGAAACTGGGGATTCCTGTTGCTATTAGTAACTTAAGCGGGCTAGGCCACAAACTCGTCCTAAAACATTTCAGAGAACACAGAGCCTCAGTGTGTACAGACATTAGTCGGCGGTGAGCCAGGGCCCAAATGCCAGCAACCAATGGCATCTGAGCCTTGGTGAGATCATTTGCCTGGGCCAGCAGCACCTCGCCAGCTCCCTGTGCTCAGCTCTCCAACCCTGACCCACTTGTTCCCACTGCAGCAATCCCCCCCCCCCCCCCCCCCCCCCATCCTGGCACTAAGATGCCCTGACGCTGGGGTGAGCACAGCTGTTTTCTGCAAGCAGGCAAGACATGGACTCAAGGGCTGCCACTGCACGCAGTGAACGACACTGTGCACTCGACTCAGCACAGGTTTTAGGGTTTTTGGTTGTTTTTAAATATACTTTTTAATGTGTGTGTATGTGTACTCAGCACAGGTTGGGTTTTGGGGGGTATTTTATATATATGTTGTTGTTTATTGTTTGTTTGTTTTGTTTTTTGGGTTTTTGTTTTTCCAGACAGGGTTTCTCTGTGTAGCCTTGGCTGTCCTGGACTCACTTTGTAAACCAGGCTGGCCTCGAACTCAGAGATCCGCTTGCCCCTGCCTCTGCCTCCTGAGTGCTGGGATTAATGGCGTGCGCCAGCACGCCCGGCTTTTTAATATATTTTTTTAATGTGTGCTTGAGCACACATGTGCACCTGTGTTCTGGAGACCACAGGAAAACCTACCAGAATCAGCACTCTCCCTCCACCATGTGGGGCCTGAAATGGATGGAGGCCAGACTGAGGCCAAGCACCTTTACTACCTGTGCTGTGGTAAATCCACAGCCTTGTCAATGGAGCATATGCAAAGAGTGAGCCTTGAGACCCTCCTTTCCCCGAGTCAACAGCCTATGACTTGAGTCTGGGCATCTGTCCTCATTCCTTCTGAAGAGGTTAAACTGACCTTTAATTCTTTTAGCCAGTAACAAGTGCCTGTACTCCCCGGACTTTTCGAATATTGGTCGGGACCTGGAACATGCTAAGGGCCCAGAACATCATTAAAACACAAGTCAGAGCCTGAACTGCACCCTGAACTACAGTAGTGCCACACTGTACCCACAGGCCCTAGGAACCTCAGAGCGCACACATGGGCTATAGTTATCACAGAGTTCACCAACAACGCAATGGTGGAGAGCAGTCAAGGCAAGTTAGCATTCTTCTCGGCATAATTCTATAAGCCTGAGTTACACCAAGGCCACCACAGGACCCTCCCACCTACCTAAGTGCTCAGTGAAGAGGGGCTGGTCAAATGAACTACCTATGCATTAAAAATATTTTTCCAAAGAAACAGTTAAGGGCTGTAGTGTGACTCAGGTGGAGGGTGCTCTCCTACCATGTGTTATGGTCCTAGTTTAATGCTCCACACTACAGGAAGAAAAAAGAAGTCTAGTTTTGATGAGGTGGGCGAACTCAGGAGAGGGTCAGGCATGGTGACGCACGCCTTTAATCCCAGCACTCAGGAGGCAGAGGCAGGCAGATCGCTGTGAGTTGGGAGGCCAGCCTGGTCTACAGAAGGAGTTCCAGAGTAGCCAAGGCTCTACTACAGAGAAAACCCTGTCTTGAAAAACAAACAAACAAAACAAACAAAAAATGAACTCAGGAGGGATGACAATGCCAACAGGATCAAGTGCATTTCTTTTCATTAATCTTGCAACAAAATCTCAATATATAGCCTTGAATTTTTCCTGTAACCCAGGCTGGCCTTAAATTCAAGATCCTCCTACCTCAGCCTTCCAAGTACTGAGATCACAGGTGTCCACTACCCTAAACTGACCAAACCTTTTTCTTTTTTAAGCACATGTAACTTCCCCCACTTCAGAGGTGGAGGCAGGAGGATGATGAGTTCAAGGCCATTCTTAGCTGCAAAGCAAGTTCGCTAAAGGCCAGCGTGGGCTACATAAGATTCTAAGGCTTAGCCAGACCCTACCTTAGAGAGAGGTCCCTCCTACACTAACCTGGTATCTAGAAATGTTTGCTTCCTTTGGTGGGGTATGACCTGAAAATAAAGACTTGAGAGGTGCTCCTCTGTAGGGATTAAAATATCGATTCCCACTGTCTGTACACTATAATGGTTGAAATTGAGACTAAGCAAGGCTTCTGAGGAAAGATTCGCCACAGCAAACCAGGCGGTCTCCCCACTCCCAGGATGATGCAGCAGATCCCCTGGCGCTCGCTGCCTTGGTAACCTACAGTGCCCTTTAACAACCATCTGTATCGTTTTAGAAGTACAATTTCTCTGCCTGGCTCTCACATTTGATCATGGCTTTGCCAGATCTAACAGAAAAAAAAAAGTAAGTCACAAAGACCACAAAACTCCCGAACCCGGCGCGGTGGCACAAGCCTGTAATTCCAGCACTCGGGAGGCCATGGCAAGTGGATCGCTGTGCATTCGAGGCCAACGTGGTCTACAAAGCAAGTCCAGGTCAGCCAAGGCTAACACAGAGAGAACCTGTCTCGAAAAACAAAAAACAACAACAACAAAAACCCAAAAACAAAACAAAACAAACACCCTCTTTCCAAGACCTACTACTCTCAGTTCATAGAGAAGCCAAGACCCCTCTCCCACCCCCCATCCCCCCTCCCTCCAGCTAACACACAGGCGCTTCCTCCAACCCTCAGACCCTTGCAGTCTGGGAAACTGGGACAGAGGCCACCGGCCAACCTGGCCTGCAGGACGGGGCTTCAGGCCAGGCCAGGAACAACAGGACAGCGGGAAGGGTCACCGAGACTCACCTCCCCCACCCAACCCTGGAAGAAGCGCGGCCACCCGCAAGACCTTGGATAGGGTTTGCACACTCGGGACACGTCCCCACCCCACCCCCAGCCCCCCACCCCCACCCAATCGTCCCCACTAGGTTTTCAGAGAATCGGGAACAGGTCCCCTCAGGAACGGGCCCCGGCCTGCGCCTGCGCAGAGCGCGGCCTCGTTAAGCGCGTCCCTAAGAAGCGAGCGAGGGCGAGGCCCGTGGGGCCCCGACTGCCCTGTCCTGGGGACCCAAGGGACGCTACAGCGTCCATCTCCACCAGACCGAGGACCCTTCGAAGCTCACCGGTAACCAGAAGGCTGGCGACGAGGACGAGGGCGTACATGGCGCCACTGCAATCCGCAGGCTGCAATGCAGACCGTCAGCTGATCAGGAGGATATAAACCTACCCCCAACCCCGATGCGGACGACAGTGCGCAGGCGCGGGCCCCGCCCCAGCTGGGCGCAGCCTGACTCAGCGTAGTGCGGCGCGCCTAGGGGGAGGGAGGGTGCAGAGATGACCTGGTCAATCCCTGGCGCGGCAAGGCAGTAGCGGGGGAGGCAAGATGAGGTGGTAAAGGAAAGCCGTATCTGGTGATTAAATCAAGGTCAGGAGTTATACGGTATCTAACGCGCCTCTTTCCCTTTGCAAAGTGTGGAATCTAGCACCAAGTCCTAAACTGCATCTTGAGATCATCTTTTAAGTCTTTTTTTTTTTTTAACCCCTTTGAAGGACAATATTTGTTTTAGAGACGCGATATCACTAGGGCCTTGCTGGCCAACATTTCACTGTGTTGCCCAGGCAGACCTAGAACTCACAACCTTCAGCCTCAACCCCTCAGAGAATATTTGGTGGGCGGGAGGTGGGGAGGGCGTTGATTTTGTTTGTTTGCAGTCTGGGTATTGAACCCATGGCTTGATACTTGCTAGCCAAGTTTCTACCTCCGAGCTGCATGCACACCACCACCAGCCCACACCTTATTTTATATTTTGAAATAAGGTCTCACCAAGCTCCCTAAGACCCTGAACCCCCGATCCCTCTGCCTTGGCCTTTCTTATAATGGTAGTGATTAGTTTTTGTTGTTGTTGTTGTTGTTGGGTTTTTTTGTTTTGTTTTGTTTTGTTTTGTTTTGTTTTTTGAGGTGGGGCCTCCTGTAGCCCAAGGAAGCCTACAGTGGCTGTGTAGTTGAAGACTCTTGTATCCCAGGCTGACCTCAGACCTCATTATGTAGCCATCAATCACTTCCAACTCTTGACCCTCCTGCACGGGGCCACCATATTTGTTTTATTTGGTGCTAGGAACCAAACCCAGGGCTTCAGGCATGCTGGGTAAGGACTCTACCAATTGAGCCCACATTTACTATACCTTTACAGCTGAGAATCAAGAGCAGACAGGCTACAGGTTTGCCTAAGTCTTTCAGGATTCAAATTCACAAGTGACTTTGTCAATACTGAAATTGTCAGTCAATCCAGACTCGGAAAAATGCCAAACAAAAGAAGCCTTTATTTGTGAGTTTAGGGACTGCAGATTGCAGGATAGACTCAGAAGGGTCTAAATCAGGGGTCAAGAGAAGGCTCTGAGACTAGAAGTCTGAACATGTAAGTAGTAAAAAACAGTAAGAATGTATTTTCAAAAAAAATTTAAAAAAAAAAAAAAAAGAATGTATTTTCACAGCCAGGCATGGTAGCACATGCCTTTAATTTCAATACTTGAGAGGCAGAGGTGAGTTGGAGGCCAGCCTGGTGTACAAAGCAAGTCTAGGACAGCCAAGATAACATAGAGAAAACAAGACAAAAAAAAAAAAAAAAAAAGAATGTATTTTCGAGCCAGGCGGTGGTGATGCACATCTTTAATCCCAGCACTTGGGAGGCAGAGGAAGGTGGATTGCTGTGAGTTTGAGGCCAGCTAGATCTACAAAGCGAGTCCAGGACAGCCAAGGCTACACAGAGAAACCCCATCTTGAAAAAAAAAAAAAAGCAAGTTCCAAGGCAACCAGGGCTATACAGCCCCTGTCTGAAAAACAAACAAACAACAACAACACCAAAAGGTGACTAACAAACTGGCATGATAGATGATGCCTCTGATCCGAGCACTTGGGAGATGGAAGCAGGAAAATCTACAGTTCTGCTCCAACCTGGGCTACAGGTTTTGAGACCCTGTTTCAGAAAGAGAAGGGGGAGGCCGGGTGTGGTGGCACAGGCCTTTAATCCCAGCATTCAGGAGGCAGAGGCAGGCAGATCGCTGTGAGTTCAAGGGCAGCCTGGTCTACAAAGCGAGTCCAGAACAGCCAAGGCTAACACTGAGAAACTCTGTCTCGAAAAACCAAAAAAAAAAAAAAAAAAAAAAAGAAAGAAAGAAAGAGAAGGAGGAAGAGGAGGAGGTAACCAGCATAGTGGCTCAGAGCTGTAATCCCAGGCTGAAATAGGATCATCATAAATTCAGGCCAGCCTGAGCTATGGAGTAAATTTAAGATCAGCCCAAGCTGGAGTGAGACCCTTCAGTGAAAAAAAAACAAAGAAGCAGGAGTGGGGTGGGGGTGGGGAGCAGCCCTTTCTGAGGGTCTATGGGCAGGTAACGGCTGCTGAAGATTTTTCTTCAGTGATCTGATGACTGGTAAGGTGTCCGTGCTTATGTAAATAATGCTCACGCATGCTCCTCAGGAAACTCTGTGGGTCACACGCACACACACAAAAGCATGAAATGGGGAGGAGTTACAAAGAGAAGATCAACAGGAGGGGGACAAGACAGTAATGGGGGTGAATATGACCAAATGCATTATGCATTATATACAAGCATGGAATGTCATCATGAAGCCCCCATCCTTATGTATAATTAATGCAGCCTAATAGCACTTTGCTAGAGACTGATGAGCTAGGCCAGATGGCTCTGTGGGTAAAGGCACTCGCTGCCAAGCTTGCAAACCTGAGTTCAGTCCCTGGTCCCCCCCCCCCCCACCCCACGTGATAGGAGAACCAACCCCTGCCAATTGTCCTCTGATATACACACACACACAGGGTTTCTCTGTGTAGCCTTGGCTGTTCTAGACTCACTTTGTAAATCAGCTGGCCTTGGACTCCCAGAGACCTGCCTGCCTCTGCCTCCCGAGTGCTGAGATAAAGGTATGCACCACTATGCTCGGCTTTTTTTGGTTCCTTTTTTTTTTTTTTTTTTTGCCTCTGATCTCACTTGCCACCATGACATGTGTGCCTACACACACACATACACTACACACACACACAAATAATATAAGTAAATGTAATTTTTCAAAAGCAAAACAAGGTGGGGAAGTTATAGACACTAGAAAAGGGAACAGGAAGTGAGCCAGAATTAGAAAAACCCACTGAAGATTATAGTAGGAGAAGGTGCCCCACCTTCCCCCACCCTTCCCAGCCCTCCTGATCACATTCCAGCCTAGGTGAAAAAACGTCAAGGTGGCCCAACAAAGCCACTCACAGCTCTCTGCAGCTGACCCTGGGGCTCACACACCTCTCCCTCCCCCCTCTGTCTCTCTCTCTCTCTCTTACACACACACACACACACACACACACACAGTACCAGCTAGCCCCCAAGCAACTTGAGGAGAGGACTCGCAGCAGCACGTTGGCATAGGCCCTTAGAAATTATCACTTTCCTTCTATCATTTTACTGATGGGAAAGGAAGGCCTGGGGAGAAAGAGACAGTCATCAGAGACCACGCAGCACTTTGGGCAACTATCTTGCCTGGAAGCAAGGTCTCATGACTCAGGGGAAACCCAGATTCTTCCAACCTCCTGCAATCCGTTTTCCCCTCTGCAGAACACCCTGTAGACACACAGGCCTCAGAACTCCCTCCTCCAGTTCCTGCTAGCAGCTTCCACTTCCCCTGGGGAGCAAAGTGGGGAAGCAAGCACTGAGCAGGAAGCCGAGCAGCTGAAGAGAGCTAGAAGATTTGCTCTTGCAGAACGTGGTGGCTCCAAGCTATGTAGGCAAGAGACTCAAAGTATTCAAGGTCACCCTCTGCTACATATCAAGTTTGAGACCAGCCGAGGATACAGGGGACACCATCTTTAAAAAAGGGGGGGCAGGGGTGTTGTATACCCAGTTAGTGGATTATCATGATTTTTGCCAAATCAGGAGGTACCTAAGTCATCTATAAAAGTCCTCTTAGAGCACACTTCTTTAAGCCCAGCACTTGGAAGGTGGAGGCAGGAAGATCAGGAGTCCAAAGACCACGTCTCAAGGTGGGGCAGGGGGAGTTAAAACAACTTAATAAATGTTTGCCCCAAGTTTGATGACCTGAGTTTAATCCTCAGACCCACATGGTGGAAGGAAAATAATTATTCTTAAAACTTGTGCTCTGGGGCTGGAGAGATGGCTCAGTGGGTAAGAGCCCCACCTGCTCTTCCAAAGGAACCAGGTTCAATTCCCAGCACCCACATGGCAGCTCACAACTGTTTGTAACTCCAAGATCTGACATCCCTACACCAATGCACATAAATTAAAATTTAAAAAAAAAGTTGTGCTCTGGCTTCCAAAGGAGTATAGCATTCAAGTGAACCCACACATACAAGCATGCAAACATGCACTCACACACATACACACACACTAAATATCTAGTGTAATACAAATTTTCATAAAAAAAGAAAACATGGGGACAGCAAGATGATTCAGTGATTAATAGCTTACCAATAATAGCCAGCGAGACTTCAACTCCCCCAAACTGTATAGAGATACAGTAAGAACCAACCCCATAAAATTGTTCTATGACTTCCACCAACACCATGGCATGCACCTTTCCCTACCCACCACACACACAATAATAAAAAAAAAAATAAAGATTTAAGTATCAAAATATTAAGTAAATAACCAAGAATCCCCATTATCTGTACTCAGGCATTAAAAGCTATTATACCAGTTGAGCGTGGTGGCACACGCCTTTAATCCCAGCACTTAGGAGGCAGAGGCAGGAGGATTGCTGTGAGTTCAAGGTCAGCCTGGTCTACAAAGCAAACACAGGACAGTCAAGGCTACACAGAGAAACCGTATCTTGCGTGGGTGGGTTGGGGGGCCTAGGGGGTGGGTAGGGAGCTATACTGCCCTGGCAGTCTTTTGCCTGGTCATACAATTCTAGGAACCACCAGGGAAGCATTTATTGGAAGTGTTTACAGAGAGCTCTTTATGAGAGGCAGGGAACCTAGAAGGATCCCAGTGGCAGAAGAGTTCTGGCATGGTAAGGAATCGGGGCTGGTGAGAACAATGCACAGAAATGGCCTGCAAGCAGGAAGCAGAAGCAGCAAACCTGGTGGGCAGCCAGCCAGCCTACAAGGTAATGGGATTCCAAGAAAGGCTGACAGACCAGGGCCTCAAAGCTCTATGTTGGAGTCAAGCCCTCCTAGGTTTCCCAGGGTACCTAGCCCTGGCCTCCTCGGGTCTTGAAGCTTCACAGTGAGGAACCAACTGTGCTGTACTATTTTCTGTGAAATGTGGGGTTTTGGTCTGTGGGTGTGGTCTCTCTATGTAGTTCACCTTGGAATTTGTCATCCTCCTGTTTCTGTTCTGAAAGTGCTAGGACTACAGGGTGAAATCATGCCCGGCTCATGAAGTGTCGTCTGTCCAGTGAGGGGGAGGAACTGAGAACTAGAAACAAGAACAATGACTTTACTATATTAACTCATTGTCTGTCACTCATTCAAATGCCCACATTGCTTAGGATCATGAAGAAAAATAGGTTAATAAGGAAAATAGGTGTACAAGGCTACACAGAGAAACCCTGTCTCAGGAAAGAAAAGAAAAGAAAAGAAAAGAAAAGAAAAGAAAAGAAAAGAGAATAGGTGTGCCAGGCATGGTGGCGCACACCTTTAATCCCAGCGCAAATGGGAAAAGAAAACTCGCCCACCTCCACCTCTTGGAACTTTTTGCAGGGAACTAAAACAATATTTCATCCAGGGACCAGGAGCCACACAGGCAGCAGAGCTCCCGATGGCTTTTGGTTTTGTATGGTGGTTTCCCAACAAGTCCTTAGGAAAGCGCCAGTCCCTGTGTATATTTTTCCCAAGGGAGGGAGGCTCCAGAGGGCAGCCACCACTGCCACCAGATATCCTGGACCACAGTGGTGTGCCCTGGGCCCTCTCATCCCTGAGGGCTCTTCCCCTCCAAATGTCTCAAGGACAGGCTCTCCAATCAGTATCCCTCAGTTAGGACCCTGGCCTCATTCTCTCTGGCTGCACTGGCCTTCCTGTGTGGCCTGGGGACCTTGGGTGTCACTAAATATGGACTTAGCAGTTTCAAGGACATCTCTTCCTCTCAAACACCGGGCAAACGCCTGCTACTGGTTCAGCACCAACTCCTGCTGGTAACATCAGCCAGACATCATCTGAGGCCCCTCTTTAGCTGGGTACAAGAGCACCTACAATAAAACTACATTTCCCAACCTCCCTCACGGCCACAGGACTTCATTCTGGTCAAAGACACAAGGGAACAAATGTTCATTTTGAGACGTCTTAGTACTGTTCTCAATGGGAAGGAAGGGATTTAAAATTTAATAGCCAGTTCCGCCAGGCTAAAAAAAAAAAAAAAAGAAATAATTTTTGCTTTATCTTCTTTTTAATCATCATCTTTCTTCCTTGTCCATGTTGCTTTGCTTTACTTTGGTTTGGCATTTTGTTTGTTAGTATTTGTTTTTGTTTTGTTTTGCTTTGCTTTGCTTTGTAAGAATCTCATACAGCCCAGGCTTTCATCAGGCTTGCTATGTAGCTGAGGATGACCTCTTGACCTCCACCATTTCTGGGTTTTGCAGTGCTGGGAATCAAAGCCAAGGGCCTCTAGCACGCTAGGTAGCACTCTACCAAACCAGTTACATCCTCAGCATGGAGGTTCAACTTGGCTTGTTTGGAATAGGAAGTCCTGGCTGGCCTAAAATCTGCCATGTAGCTAGTTGTGGTGGTACACACCTTTCAGCCCAGCACTGGGGAGGCAGAGGTAGAGGATGTCTGTGAGTTCTAGGCCAGCCTTGTCTACAGAATGAGTTCTTGGCCAGCCAGGGCTACATAGGGAGATGCTGTCTCAGGAAAACAAAACAAAGCAAAAAACTGCTATGTAGCCTAGGCTGACTTTGAGCTTTCATGGGTCCCCCCTGCCTTTACCTTCCACGTGCTAGAATAATAAGCACGAGCCATCTCATGTAGCTGAATGATTTCCCTCCTCACACTTGAACCCAGGACCTCACACACGCCAGACCAGTGTTCTTCCACTGAGCCACATCCGCAGCCAGAGGAGACTTTTCCTATGTTTCCGGATAGTTTCCTATGAGCTTTGTTTCTCATTAGCAGTTCCATTTGTTGTTACTGTACCAACAACACATTTATTGGCCACTAACTCTGTATGGGGCAGTGTACTAGGGACGGAGTGGAAATGTCACAGGAGGAAGCTTTTCTTACTCTGCCAATTTGGAGAGCCAGCACCCAGCAGACCTTCAGCTCCATCCATCCCCGGCACCTTGTCCCTGGTCCCATTTGGCACCTTGAGGCCCCGACCTTTCCTGGGCTGGAAAAAAGCACCAGCAGGTGGCCAGTCCTTCCTGGAGACCCAGGATGTTGCTCTGCCACGGTGTCCTAAGTCAGCCTGTGGAGTCTACCTACTGCTGCTGCCCTGAGAACGGTCAGGGGCTTACAGGCAGGGTGGGGCATCTGAGCAGCTGGTACGAAGCAGGCAGGGGCTGCTGCATCGCAGTTAAGAGCCTGCAGGTCAGGGAGGTCAGAAAAAGCTGGTGTACTTCGTTAGAAAACTGCCTGTGCTCGGAGCAGTGCCTCTGTGTACCAGCACGTGTTAGTAGAGCCTTCCTTCCTTGGAGGGAGGGTGTTTAGCCACTGATAATCCCACAGATAAAAGAGAGGGCCCAGCTCTCAGAATTGCACTCATTGCTTCCATCCCAGCAGTCTGTGCAAACTTCCCGCTTCCAATCTAGGAAGCCCTGCTCCCTCAAGGCTCAGGTGTCTGTTTTTCCTCCAGAGTCAGCACCTGGTTTTCAGAGCCTTGGCTCTGTGCCCAGAGCTCACCGGATGAAGAAAGACACAGATGGAAAGAGTCTGGATGGTTCCGCAGCCTGGAAAGAATGCAAGAACAAGGCTCTGCTGGGTCGCTCCTGTGACATCGTCTCTAAAATGTGGGGCTTGCCAGGAGTTTAGCAAGAGGGAGAAGAATCAAAAAGACTGATGACCTGTGGGGTGGCGCATGCTTGTAACCCCAGCACTTCAGTTGTGGAGGCAAGAGGTTCAGGAGGAGTTCAGGGTCGGCATGGACTATAAGGGGAGGGGACGGGGCTTGGAAATTTTTAATTTGCATATATACTGCATCTTCCAAGAAAGTTGGAGAAATAAGGGATGGATCCATGTCCCACGTGGACTAGTTTGAGTCAGCCAGATACTGAACTTCCTACTGCCTTAATCTTTGTTCCAAAGAAGTAATCCGCGGGACAGTGGCGCCCTTGTAATCACAGCTACTCAGGAAACTGAGCCAGGGGGGTTGTGTAAGCCCAGGAGGTCAATCCAGTCTGGGCAACATAGCAAGGCCCCATCTCTTAAATATAAATACAAAGTAAAATAAAATGGTAGCCTAACCTCCTCTTCCTCCTCCTCCTCCTCCTCCTCCTCCTCCTCCTCCTCCTCCTCCTCTTTCTTAAAACCTTTTTGAGCTGGGTGTGGCGGTGCATGCCTTTAATCCCAGCAAAGGTAGGTGGATCTCTGTGAATTCCAGGCCAGCCGGGTCTACAAAGAGAGTTCCAGGATAGCCAGGACTATTACATAGAGAAACTCTGTCTCAAAAACCCCAAAACAAAAACAAACAAACAAACAAAAACCTCCTTTGAGCCAGATGTAGTGGTCTACACCTATAATCCCGGAAGAGGCAGAGGCAGAGGCAGGCGGATCTCTGTGAGTTCGAGGCCAACCTGGTCTAGAAAGTGAGTCCAGGACAGCCAAGGCTACACACAGAAACCCTGTCTTGAAAACCAAACCAAACTCAAAAACCAAAACCAAACAAAACTGTTTTAGATAATTTCCTACATGTATATAGTGTATTTTGATTATATCCGTGTGTCTCCACCCTCACCCCTCATCTTGTCTCCCTTCCCAGCTAGTGTCCCTTCTAATTTCACAGCTTTTGTGTATACGTGTGTGAACCAGTGTATTTCATCAGGGTTGCTTACAGGAACAGGGGTCAAGGGTTATTTATAAGAGCATGAGCACCCTGCTGTCCCAACAACTATTAATCACCTATAAGTCCTGAGGAAGGGGTGGGATCTTCTGAGTCCCCCCCCCCCAGTTATTATCTTTATTTTAGCATCTTTCCATCCCCACTAAATAATTGAGGCGACCTATACACTTTTTCTTCTTGGTCTCTGCACTGGTCAGTCCTCTCTGTCTATGAAACCAGCCACCTTTGCTCATCCCATTAGGACACTTATTCCAATTTAAATGCCAAAGCATTGTCCAAAGGTAGAGTTGAAAATAAAATAAAATTATTGCCGGGCGTGATGACCCATGCCTTTAATCCCAGCACTCGGGAGACAGAGGCAGGCGGATCTCTGTGAGTTCGAGGCCAGCCTGGTCTACAAGTGAGTCCAGGACAGCCAGGGAGAAACCCTAGCTCGGAGGGGGGGAGATGTGGGGGAGTGGGGCGCAGGGGGGAGAAAACTATTGAGCTCTTTGAGGTCAGCCCAGCATGGTGGTTCACATTTATAATCCCAGCACTTGAGGAACAAGAACAAGAGCTTCCAGGCAAGTTCAAGGCCAGACTGAGCTGTATGATGAATCCCAGGCTAGCCTAGGCAAGAAAGTAAGACTCTTCAACAAAAGACAAAACAAAGGTTGGGACCTCAGTCTTTACTGTGTTTGCCCAAAACACCCAAGGCCCTGGGTTCAATCCTTAACACCACAAAACGGGGCATGGTGGCAGTGGCACTTCCAGAACTGGGGAGGCAGAGGCTGGAGCTCAAGACCATCCTCCAGTACTATCAAGTTTGAAGCTAGCCTGGACTACATGAGATCCCGTCCCAAAACCAAACAAACAAAGGGCTTTAGAGATTGCTCAGTGCCTGGTGGTGGCGGCACAGGCCTTTAATCCCAATACTTGGGAGGCAGAGGCAGGCAGAGGATCTTTGTGAGTTCAAAGCCAGCCTGGTCTACAAAGCCAGTCCAGAACATCAAGGCTACACAGAGAAGCCTTGTCTCAGGGGAAAACAAACAAAAACAAAAAACAAAAAAACTACCAAGTTCAAGGCCTCTCTGTGCTACAGAGAGCGTTCAAGGCCAGCCTAGCAAACTTACAGGGACCCTGGCTCAAAATAAAAATAAAAAAGAGGTCCAGGGCTGTGACTCAGTGGCACTGCTTGCCTTCCATCTGGCACTGGGTTCAATTCCCTAGCATAAAACAAAAACAAAACAAAACACCGACTTTCTGTTAATACGCTGGCACTCTGAGTCCATGAAACCCAACCTTTGAATGGAGGTTTTCTTAGATCTGATTATCCTCACGTTACAGATAAGGGAATTGTGTCTCAGGGAGGCTGAGCAAGCTGGCAGAACCAGGACTGAAGGCTGAGATGCTTTGGAGCTGCAGTCTATGGCATAATGTCTTCATAGGCCAGGTTGACCTGGCTGAACACTACACTTAGTGTCCAAGACATGAAGGAACACATCTGGGACAGGTGCTCCAGGGCCCTCTGGGTCTGATGCTACCCACACCTCTCTGTGCCAGGGGTGCCACCCTGCACACACTCGGTGACTTGGAGTAGTAACCTGACAGCTGTTCAGTCTGATAATTCAGTGCAAGTGACCAGGCAGGTCCTCACAATTGGTCTGCCTTTTGTGTCAGAGTTGAAAATGTATTTTAGCGTTTCTCTGTGTGTTGTAGGTGTGTGTAAGTATGGGTGTACACCTGCCAGGATGCACATGTGGAGGTCATAAGAAAACTTCTGGGAGCTGGTTAGTTCTTTCTATCAGACAGGCTCCAAATATAGAACTCAAAATAATCCATCTGGGAGACAAATGCTTCCTCACTGAGCCACCTCACTGACCCCAGATATTATTATTGTTATTGTTATTATTATTATTATTATTATTATTATTATTATTATTATTATTATTATTATTATTATTATTTCTTTGTGTGATGTTGGGCAGGGATAACAAGAGTGTGACTCCTGAGTGAGTTCTTTTCATTTATTTCATCCAAGTCCTGTGGATGAACTCAGATCTCCAGACTTTCATGGCAAGAGCCTCCACCTGCTGAGCCATCTTGCCATCCACTATTTTTGTTGTTTCTTTGTTTGTTTGTTTGTTTGTTTGTTTGAAACAGGGGCTCACGTATCTAGAGCTAGCCTTAAACTAGCTGCCAGCTAAGGATGGCCTTGAACTTCTGATCTTCCTGCCACCAATTCCGGTGTTGTGAATTATACCGCATGGGCCAGTTTATGGGGGGCTACAGATGGAACCTAGAGCTTAGCCTGGTTCATACTGGGCAAACATGCCATCACATGGTGGGCATCTGTAGGCCCCAGGTTCCTTTCTGTTTTGGGGTAGGGTCTTAAACAGCCCAGGCTCAAACTTACTATGCAGCTGAGTATCTTTTTTCCCCCCATTTATTTTTATTTTATGTGCATTGGTGTATTGCCTGCAAGTATGCCTGTGTGAGGGTGTCAGTTCTTAGAGTTAAGAGTTGTCAGCTGCCATATGGGTGCTGGGAATTAAACCCCACCTCCTCCGGAAGAGCAGTTGATTCTCTTAACCGCTGAGCCATTTCTCCAGCCCCATAGCTGAGATTTTTTTTTGTTTTTGTTTTTTTGGTTTTTCGAAACAGGGTTTCTCTGTGTAGCCTTGACTATCCTGGACTCACTTTGTAGACCAGGCTGGCTTTGAACTCACAGTGATCCGCCTGTCTCTGCCTCCCAAGTGCTGGGATTAAAGGCATGCGCCACCACCGCCTGGCTGTAGCTGAGAATCTTAAACCTCCTTATCCTGCTGCCTACCTCTTAAGTACTAGGATTATAGGCATGTCACTGTGCCTGCCTTTAGGCTCTTGGCTATATTAACTTTATCAAGGTAGTGACACCCTCTGAAAAACATCTTGTGGCTAGCCATAAATATACATACACACCACACACATACATACACACATACCATAAATACAACACATACCACACACACACACAAACCATACACATATACACAAACATACACTGACCCACACACACCATAAATACACACACACACACACACCCCACAACACATACACACATATAACACACGCATACATATACCACACACACACACACACACACCACATAACACACAAACACCACATACATATGCACACAGAAACCACACCCCCACACTTACACCCTTCCCCACACCCCACGCACAGAGAGACAATGCACACACAAGATGACCACCCTCACTTGAACCTGGAAGCTTGGCTTAGCTCAAGAAGCCAGCTCTGCTGTCAAAGATCCAGAATGTTCTCCTTTTCTTGCTTCCAGCTGGCTGCCTTCTTCTAAGGAGTCCCTTGGCTTATATCCAGCTTTTCTATCCGCATTACCAATGTGGCTGCTTGGCCAATTAGGAGGAAAATGCCCACAGAAGGGCAGGGCACGCCATTGCCACAGAAGGTGCACCAGCCTGCTTCATGGTCAGATCTGTCCATTCAGATGTTAACTCAACAGATAGGTTTTCTTTTTCTTTTCTTTTTTCTTTTTTTCTTTTTTTTTTTTTTTTCTTTCTCTTTTTTGTTTTTGTAAGACAGGGTTTCTCTGTCCTGGACTTGCTTTGTAGACCAGGCTGGCCTGGAACTCGCAGCAATCCACCTGCGTCTGCCTCCCAAGTGCTGGGATTAAAGACATGTGCCACCATTCCTGGCAACAGATAGGTTTTCATGGCGGGGCTCCGCCAGTTCTCACAGCCACTCCTGGCCTCAGCAGACCAGGGCTGGATGAGGACACTGATGCGAACTCCTGTCTGGAGAAGACAAAACGTCTAGCAGTTTCTACTCTCTACAAATACCATAGCCAATTATGGATTTAGCCAATTAGGTAGGTGTGTGTGTGTGTGTGTGTGTGTGTGTGTGTGTGTGTGTGTGTGTGTGTGATATGCCCCATGTATGTAAACCTGTATGCAAGTACAGTCTCTCTTTTTTGGTTAGCTTCCTCAATTGCTTCTCTGCTATATTTCTTTTTTCTCTTTCTTTTGGTTTATCAAGACAGGGTTTCTCTGTGTAGCCTTGGCTGTCCTAGACTTGCTTTGTAGACCAGGCTGGCCTCGAACTCACAGAGATCCACTTGCCTCTGCCTCCCAAGTGCTGGGATTAAAGGTGTGCTCCGGGGCTGGAGAGATGGCTCAGTGGTTAAGAGCACCATCTGCTCTTCCAGAGGTCCTGAGTTC
Source organism: Acomys russatus (assembly GCF_903995435.1). Lineage (NCBI taxonomy): Eukaryota > Metazoa > Chordata > Mammalia > Rodentia > Muridae > Acomys > Acomys russatus. Next base: position 37,993,831 of record NC_067147.1, on the reverse strand, counting down.
AATTCCCAGCAACCACATGGTGGCTCACAACCATGTGTAATACAATGCCCTCTTCTGGTGTGCATAAAGACAGTGTACTCATAAACATAAAATAAATAAATCTTTTTAAAAAGATAAAAAAAAAAAAAAAGGTGTGCTCCACCACCGCCTGGCTATGGCTATATTTCTTTATTGAGACAGGACTCTCACTAAGCTCAGCACTCACAGCTTTGCATAGACTGGCTGACCAGCAAGCCCCCAGGATCTACCTGTCTCTGTCCATCACAAATGGAATTACAGACCTGTACAGCCACACCCTACTTTATGTGGGTGCTAAGAGGTCAGAACTGGAGCCCTTATGTTTGCTCAGCAAACACTTTACCCAGTGAGCCATCCCCCCTGCTCCATTAATTTATTTTTTAAGAGAAAAGAACTCCCAAGGCACGATGACACATACCTGTAATCCCCGTGCTCAGGAGGAGTGATTACTCTAAGCGCAAAGCCAGCCTGGGTTATGTAGTAAAGGTTTTTTGTTTGTTTGTTTGTTTTTGTAGTCAGTTTAAAAGCAGCCAAGAAAGCCTGGTTTGGTGGTCTGAGCCTGTAATCCCGAGCTAAAGGTCAGCCTCGGCCACACTGTGAGTTCAAGGCCAATCTACGGTACATGAGACGCTGAATAAACAAACAATAACCAAAAAGGGCCAACTAGGAATACATAGCAAAACCCCACTGCCCAGGTTGGTCTTGAACTTCTTCCTTCCTTTCTTCCTTTCTCTCTCCTTCTCTCTCTCTCTCTCTCTCTCTCCTCTCTCTCTCTCTTTCTTTCTTTATTGAGAGAGGGCTTCTCTGTGTAGCCTTGGCTGTCCTGGACTTGCTTTATAAACCAGGCTGGCCTCGAACTCACAGCGATCCACCTGCCTCTGCCTCCCGAGTGCTGGGATTAAAGACGTGTGTCACCCCAGCCCGTAGAACCCCTAAACTCAAATAGTCTGTTTGTTTTCATCTCCTGAATACTGGGGACAAGTGTCTTTTTTTTTTTTTCCTTGAGGCAGAGTCTTACTATGAAGCCTTAGCTGGCTGGGAGCTCACTATGTAGACCAGGCTGGCCTTGAACTCACAGAGATCTCTGCCCCCTGAAGTACACCCTCATATCTGGCAAGCCTGATTTGTCCTCCTCAACAAGGTTTTACCGTCTGCCATTCTATCTGTAATCCAGGCAGTATGAGGAAAAAATGAGGCTGTGTGCTGGGCTTCTATTTAACTGGTATAGGTAGAGTGGGCTCAGTAGTTTTCAAAATCCTTCCAAGTCACCTGCTAAGTAGCTGCTGGCTCCCTGGTGTCACCTCTGGCTGGCTCATCCCCAGGAACCAGTCATCCCTCTAAGCAGCCACATGCCTCGGTCAAAGCCTTCCGGATCACTCCTCCAGCACCACAGCCCATGTCCTGAGGACTGGTTGTTAAATATTTGAAGTAAATATTCATTAGAATGTTTGCATTAGATATATCTCTTCCTCTTGAGAACAGTACTGAGAAGCCACAACACAGCTCTTTGTTTTTTTATATCCTTGGCAAAAATGAAACAAAAATAAAGTCAGGCTCATATTCCTGACACTTGTCTATTTGAGTCCTTTGTCAAGGAGCTTCAGACAGTGTCTGATTCTTTCAGGGCTTCCACAGGAACATAACGACAATACATCTGTCACACACACAACACACACACACAAACACAAACACATATACACACAAACACACACACACACACAGTGTTGGCCCCGCCCTCTCTGAAGCCAGGAACAAAAATCTCAGAGTTTTTGTTTTGTTTTGTTTTGTGGGGCGGGGGGGTGCTAGGAGTTGAACCCAGCGCCCAAAAAGTACAAAGCATGCACACACACACACACACACACACACACACACACACACACACACACACGACCATGCTACTCTAGAACCCCACCTCAACCTGGAAAGGATCTATATGCCACTACAGTGAGGGTGTGATAGGGACATTATATATTAATGCAAGCCTTTAAGGGTCCGACACAAACAATAGGTTCCGATGTCAATGCCAGCTTCAGTTAACAGTAACAGTAACAGCAATCACCCAGCCATCAACTAGAAGGAGCTAACACCAGATACTAATTGGGAAGCAGGTTAGGAAGGGACCAGTGGAACCACCTGCACTATCCATCAGTCAGCCTTCTGCAGGCCTAAAAAAAAAATGACTGTAAGAGGCAAAGTATGGGCAGAGAGATGGTCCAGCAGGTAAAGATGCCCCCACACCAGACAACCTGGGTTCCATTGCTGGGACCTATATGATGAAATGAGAGAGCTGATTGCTGCAGTTTGTCCTTTGACCTCCACGTGGCATAGCACACACGTGTTTTCTCCCCCCTCCCACCACACAAATACCAAATAAATATAACAGAAAGAGTTTGTTTGTTTGTTTGTTTTTAATTAAATTCTATTTTATTTCATTCTATATGGTATAGGGGAAGAAATGAGGCAGTCTCAACTCTGTAGCCCAAGCTGGCCTGGAATGAGCCAGCCTTGCCTCCTGCTCTTTCTTGAATGCAGAGATTATAGGTGAGCACTGGCACTGCACCCAGCAAATAAAGTCTACTAATTAAAACAAGCAATCCCAGCACTTGGGAGGCAGAGGCTGAAGGATCAAGACTGAGATGAAGACATGGCTCAGTGGCTTAGAGCACTGACTGCTCTTCCAGAGGTCCTGAGTTCAATTCCCAGCAACTACACGGTGGCTCACAACCATCTACAATGTGACCTGATGCCCTCTTCTGACCTGCAGGTGTACATGCAGGCAGAGCACTGTATACATAATAATAAACAAACAAATCTTAAAAAATAAAAAGATTATTCTGGATACATACCTAGTCTGGGGCCAGCCTGGGCCTTGTACCTTGTCACAAAACAAACGGGGACTCGTGATGTAGCTCAGTTGGCAGCATGCTTTGCCTAGCATGCTTGACTGGGTTTGACCCTAGCACTACATATGCCAATCTTGGTAGGATGTACCTGTAAACCCAGAACTCAAGGAGAGGTGGAGCAAGGGTGTAGAAATTCAAGGTCATCCTTGGCTTTGGAGTAAGTTCGAGACCAGCCTGGGCTACATGAGATCTTGTCTAAAAAAAAAAAAAGAAAAGAAAGAAAATAGACTCATAAGCTTTAATCATATGCAAAGGGAATATTTTCTTGTTTTAGGTAGTATTTTGTTCTATTTCCCTTTTTTCCCATTTTCTTTATTCTTTTTCTTTTCTTTATTGGAAGAATGGGTTGAAGACAGGGTGTCATGCAGCTCAGGCTATCCAGAACTAGGCATTTAGCTAACAATTGCCTTGAACTCCTGTCTCTACCTTCCAAGCGGTGGGATTACAATCACTATCACCCAGTACTTGGGAGGCAAAGGCAGGCGGATTATTGTGACATCAAGGCCAGCCTAGTCTACAAAGTGACTCTAGGACAGCCTGGGCTATAACACAGAGAAACCCTAGCTCAGAAAAAAAAAAAAAAAACCAAAACAAACAAAAAACAAAACAATCACTATTACCACACCAGTACTTGTTTTGTTACTTGGTTTTGGGTAAGAGGAATGAAACCAGGGTCTTTCAAATGCCAGTGGGCTAGACCTCTGGGTCCCAGCTTCCCCTGGGTGCTCCTTGCCACCTGCAGTCCCTCCCTGCCTACTGGGTTGCTGAGGAGCTGGGACAAGCCTGTTCCCTACATGTTCCTTACCATAAGGCTGTGGTAGGACTCAGCTTGACTCCCAACTCCTGATCCTCATGGCTGAACTGAGGGGCCTGGACCCGGCACAGACCGTCCTATTTTGCTGTGCGCCCATCCCCAATGGAACTGTGAAGGGCCGGGCTTGGGGTGTCCTGCTGTACCCCACCCCCACCCCGTGCCAACCCCCAAGTGGCATGTCTGCTGTGGAGCTCAGTGTAGTGAGTGTCCCTGATATTGCTGAGCACCACGTGGGTCCATTCTGATCCTAGCAGGAAGGAGGGGAGGGACCAAATAGGGTGAGGGACCACAGGCTCACAAGCTCTTCCAGGCCTGAGGTCAGACAGCCTGACTTGTATCCTAAACTCACTATGGACACCATGGTCTTGCTGAATAACCTTTGACAAGACATCAATGTCTCTGGGCTAGGATTTCCTCATCTATAAAATGGGCCATTAGCAGTGCCTTTACTGTGCTATTTTACTATGTTATTTAAAGTGACTGGGTTAATACATATGTGGTGCTCAGAGAAGCCCAGGGCACATGTGACATGTACAATAAGGCTGGGTGTCATTGTTATTATTTCCATTTTATTATGAACTAGGGCCCAGAGAAGCTCTGTGACTTCCCCAGTGACACGCAGCTAGGTAATGGTGAGGCCAAGACTTCACCCAGGTCTGTTGTACCCACAAGCTGATCTTTCTCTCACCTCCCAGCACTGACATTTTTTTTCATTTTCATTTTTAAGATCCTGAGATTAAGTTCAAGTGTGGAGGACCAAGACTCCAGCAAACCATGTGGTGACTCCCAACACCCTCTTCTGACATCTACAGGCTCCTCTATGCATGTAGTGCACAGACACACTCAGACAGACAGACAGACACACACACACACACATACACACACACACACACACACACACACACACACACACACACAAACCTAAGGTAAAAATTCCAAGATCAGTAGTATTGTGATTTTGGGGGGTAGGAATTTGCTTTATTTATTTATTTTTTTTAAGGTTTATGTACGTATTATTATGTATACAGTGGTCTGCATGTACACCTGCAGGCCAGAAGAGGGCATCAGATCACATTGTAGATGGTTGTGAGCCACTATGTGGTTGCTGGGAACTGAGCTCGGGACCTCCGGAAGGGCAGTCAGTGCTCTTAACCTCTGAGCCATCTCTCCAGCCCCTGGTTTTGGCTGTTCAAGACATGGCTTCTCTGTGTCACTCTGGTTGTCCTGGATTTGCTTTGTAGACCAGGGTGGCCTCCTAAACACACATTGATCCACCTGTCTCTGCTTCCTGAGTGCTGGGATTAAAGAGGTGCACCACCACACCCAGCATGTATGCTGATTTTTTTCTTTTCTTTCTTTCTTTCTTTCTTTTTTTTTTTTTTTTTTTTTTTTTTCTTTTTTTTAGTTTTTTTAGTTTTTGAGACAGGGTTTCTCTGTGTTACAGCTCTCGCTGTCCTGGACTTGCACTGTAGAGCAGGCTGTCCTCGAATGCAGAGATCTGCCTGCCTCTGCCTCCAGAATACTGGGATTAAAGGCGTGCACTCCCTGATGGTGACTTTTTTTTAATGGTCTCAAACAGGGATAAAATATTTAAACAGGATTGTTTCTTCCTGATTGCTCTTAGGTTCTGCTGCAGGGTATGGCTGGCATGCCCTGCCTTCTACCTAGGGGTGAGTCTTCCCCTCTCCCAGAGACCCTTCTATATAAAACAGACATTTTGGGTTCACTTCCCCTTGCCCTTTTCCTACCTCCTCACCCTCTCTCCTTCCCTTCCCCCACCCCCAGGATGTGGTCTCCCGTCCCCTCCCCCTCCTCCACTGCTGCCAATAACCATATATATCATAGCTTCAACCCCATTAGCGCATTCCAATTATTTAATCAATCAATTACCATGGGCCTGCCCCCACCCCCCACCCCCCATCTCTCTCTCTCTCTGGCTTTTCTTTTTTCTTTTTTTCGAGACAGGGTTTCTCTGTGCAGCCTTAGCTGCCCTGGACCCGCTTTGTAAACCAGGCTGGCCTTGAACTCACAGTGACCCACCTGCATGTGCCACCATGCCCAGCTCTCTCTGGTTTTTCAAGACAAGGTTTCTCCGTGTAGCCCTGGCTGACCTGGAACTCGATCTGTAGTCCAGGTGGCCTGGAACTCAGAGGTCTGCCTGCCTCTGTGCTGGGACTGAAAGAGTGTGCCACCACTGTCTGGCCACAGGCAGATGATTCTAGCAACGGGCTAGTCATAGTGGTGCGCCCCCCACCCCTTGGTTCCAGCACTGCAGAGGATGCAGCAGGAGGATTTTAAGTTGGAGAGCAGCTTGGACTACATATATCAAAAGCAAATATACCAAAATCAATCAAGAAAACTTGGGAAACGTAGAGTAGCACCCCACAACCACCACCATGATATGAGCTTTGCAAATGAGTGTCCACCTCATCCTTGGAGATCTTGGGCAGGAAAGGGCCTACAGTGACTCTGACGGGGTTGACTGCCCTCCACAGTACAAGCCCTGAAAGAAGACACCGCCTGCAGCAGCCAGATCACATGCCTTGGGGGCATGCCAAGCCGTGAGGCTGGGCCCTGCACAGACTTTCCCTGTGACTCAGCAGGATGGGATCACGGGATCTGTCCCTTGAGCCCAGTGCCACCGCTTTCAGAAAAAGGGGTGTAGTAGCTCGTGTTTTGTAATTCCAATGCTCAGGGGGCTGAGGCAGGAGAATGACCACAAAGAAAAACCTTGTCTCAAAGAAAACCAACCAAACAACAATCATAAAACAAACAAAACTGGTAATGGGGGGGGGGAGGGGGGGTGGCTGGAGAGATGGCTCGGAGGTTAAAAGCACTGTCTGTTCTTCCAAAGGTCCCTAAGTTCAATTCCCAGCAACCACATGGTGCCTTACAACCATCTATAATGAGATCTAAAGCCCTCTTCTGGCATGCAGGCACACATGGGGGCAGAATACTGTATAAATAATAAATAAATAAAATCTTTTAAAAACTGGGAGTGGGCCCGCAGGGTCCCTGGCTGGGGGAACTGGTTTGAGAGGCACAGAGCTAGGCTGAGAAGATCTTATAGGATGCAAAATCTACTAAAAATTTCAGGCCCTCAAAAGGCCTGAAATTTATTTGTTTTAGACAGGATCTTGTTAGCCCAGGCTGGCCTTGAACTCGCTCTGTAGTCAAGGATGACACTCACCGTGTCTTTGATCTTTCTTCCTCTGCCTCCCAAGTGCTGAGATTACAGGTGTATGTCATCACATACAGCCCAACAGGCGCCTTCGATCTCTCTCTCTCTCTCTCTCTCTCTCTCTCTCTCTCTCTCTCTCTCTCTCTCTCTTACACACACACACACACACACACACACACACACACACACACACACCAGAAGGACAGATGCTACTCCATGGTCATCCAGGTTAGATCTGTGATGAATTCCAAGTCCCTGGCACCGTGGACAGTGTTTTCCCTGCTCCATTTTCCCCCCTTGGTGATAATCTGCTTAAACCATAAACCTGCAATTCTCTTTAATCCCGGAGTCCTAAGGAGCTTTTCAAAGGAAAGAGAAAGCTTTGTTCTGAGAGTCAGGCCTAGGATGCTTAGCAGGGAGCTCTCCCACTCCACCCTTGCCCTGAGCAGGGAGCAACTTGTATTTCTAGAAAAGGTTTAATCTTGGAAGGCAGGTGGGTCTCTTGGAGGGGTGGGGGCGGAGGGAGACTGCTCAGCTGGTAGCACTCTCTCAATTACCTGACACTCATTGTGCCTGCTAAATTCTGCCTTCTGTGGGCCTTTGGAAACTTGGTGGCGAGGAGGGGGTAGGGTGGGGACAGACAAGAGGAGCTGGTGTGAGATGGGGAGGCTGGCCCTCCATCTCTCTTGTCCTCACTCCCTCCTTTTGTTCCTAGACAGGGTCTCTTATACCCCAAGCTGGCCTCAAGCTCAGAATGTAACTCTAAAGATGACCCTGAATAATAATAATAATAATAATAATAATAATAATAATAATAATAATAATAATAACAACAACAACAACAACAACAACAACAACAACAATAATATTATTATTATTATAAATAAAAATAAAATTATGATGATGATGATGATGATGATGATGTTTTGTTTTTCGAGACAGGGTTTCTCTGTGTAGCCTTGGCAGTCCTGGACTAGCTCTGTAGACCAGGTTGGCTTCGAACTCACAGTGATCCACCTGCCTCTGCCTCCAGAGTGCTGGGAATTCTTGATTCCCTTGCCTCTGCCTCCCAAACGCTAGGGCTACACTGATGCTGGGGTTACAGGCATGTGCCATCAGACCTCGTGTATACCGTGCTATGGCTCAAACCTACGGTTTCCATGCATACCAGACAATCACTATACCAACTGATCCCGCGCACCCTGCCTGAGAGAGAGCCCTGTAACTCCTCCTTCTCCCCAGAACGCTTTTGAGAGGAACTAGGGATCTTTCATCCCACCCACTAATAGCCCTGGTGGGTTAGGGGTCAGCAAACACAGGCTGGAGGACCCGTGGCCTCACCCTTGCTGTGAAAAGGAGCCAGACCATGGTCCTGTGAAACTGAAGGCCCTGGGGGTGGGGGTGGGAGGTGGGCACACATGACCAGTGTGACCCAGAAAAGCAGAACCAAAACAACCAAGGCCTAAGACTGGCCTAGGCCGTCACCCTACCATACACAGGCAGGGGCAATGCCAACAGCCACTAAAACAGGGTTTCAGTTCAGCGCCACCCCAGCATAGTGTGAACTGTGTAGGTGGCTCTTTTACCTATATCCCCGCCCCCCACATCTGGAAATCCATACACAGATTGGAGGCTCGATAGAAAGGTTTCCTATCCTAAAAGTGCCCTGCACATGATAGGGCTCCAGGTACATAGTGGGTCTCTGTCTCGCCCATGAGACCTTCTGCAGCAGGACTTTAGAGGTCAGGCCCCCTATAAGGAAACTGAAGCCAGAGGTGCTGCATGTGAGCAAGAGGGGTTTCTTTTGCCCTATATATTGGGCCCTTGCCTCACAGCTCAGCAACACTTCCAAATAAGGCAATGTTCACAAGTGGGCTGTGGGAAGGCCAGCGGCAAGTGTGGGAGCCATGTCAATCAGCCAAGCCCTTCTTTCTCAGTCCCCTGTAGATTCTGAGTCTTGGAGACGCAGGCTAAGGGGAGGCAGAGGTGGAAGATGGCTGTAACTCTCCTAGGCCAGCGGCAGCTGGGCCCTTCCTAAGGCCATCTCACACCATCTGCACAGCCCAGTGAGAGCTAGGCGAGGCTGGGCCAGCTCTTTCTACTGCACTAACGAGCCTCAGAGAGGTGCGGTGGCTTGAGAAAGCCAAGCAAGTGCTTAGTGATGAAGTGCTGTAATTCCTAAGCCTTTGTTTTAGCACCTGCCTAGGGTCAGTCCTCTTTCTCACAAAGTGTACCAGGCTGCAGAATGCAGGGACAAGGCAGACATTCCTGTCCCCACTACATGACCTCCACCCTAGTTCAAGCCATCATCTTCCTCTCTCTCTCTCTCTCTCTCTCTCTCTCTCTCTCTCTCTCTCTCTCTCAAAGCAGTGAACTCGGTGGCCTCGTCCCAGGCCTAGGATTGTGGTGCCTAGGTGAAGGCTCTACCTGGGAATGCATAGAGAACTTCACATGTCTCGTGTTCCCGCCACCTGTGTCCTCTTGCTGCACACAGGAAAGGCCCCTCCCCCCGACCCACCCTCCCCCCCGCCCCCCACCCCCACCCCCATTCTGGAGCCTACACCCCAGTGAAAAAAACCAGAAGGCAGTGAGAAGCCTGGCCTTTCAGAGAACAGGTGAGGAAAACACACATTTGGTCCAGACAACACTCATAAGTCACAGGGGTTCTCAGTGACACACGCATTTGAAGCTTTAAAAGGATTTTTTATTATACCAGGCATGGTGGCACATGCCTTTAATGCCAGCACTTGGGAGGCAAAGGCAGGCGGATTGCTATGAGTTTGAGGCTAGCCTGGTCTACAAAATGAGGCCAGGACAGCCAGGACTACAAGAGAAACCTGTCTTGAACAAGCAAAAAAATATTTTTTTTTCTTTGCCACAGGAGAGATGGCTCAGTGCCCAAGAACATCAGCTGCAGCTAAGAGCACCAGCTGCTCTTCCAAAGGACCCAGGTTCAAGTTTCAGCACCCACAGGTTGGGTCACAACTGTCTGTAACTCAGTTCCAGGAGATCTGATGTCCTTCTCTGGTCTTTGTGGGCATCAGGCATGCACATAGTATACATGAAGACCAGTCACACACAGGCAAAAATAATAATAATAATTTAAATTAAAAATTCAAATTTATTTTATACATATGAATGTTTGGCCTGTATACACGTGTGCTATGTGCATGCCTGGTACCCACAGAGGCCAGAATATGATGTATGATTTTCTGGAACTTTCTGGAACTGGAGTTACAGATGGTTGTGAGCTGCCATGTGGTGCCGTGGTGTTTGGAGCTGAACATGTATCTTCTGCAAGAAAAGAAAGTGGTCTCAACCACTAAGCCATGCCCCAGCCCACATTTTTAATTTTAAAAATGGATCCAGCCATTTTATGAAGGAAAATTAATTTTGTCTAGGTTGGCATGCTTGTTGAACCTTTTTTCCCCCCCTCAAGACAGAGGTTTTCTGTGTAGTCTTGGCTGTCCTAGATTCGCTTTGTAGACCAGGCTGGCTTTGAACTCACAGGGATGCTGCTTCCCAAGTGCTGGGATTAAAGGCATGCATCACCACGCCCGGCTTTTGGCTAGAACCATAAAAAGCAAGAAGCAACCTGCTGAGATTCCTGGTATCTCTTGAAAAGTTGCCTTCTGTAAGGGTGAGGCCCTTCTGTATCACCCTGCCTGGGCAGGAACCACCTTGCCTTCGAGGTAATTGCCCCCTGCTTGTTCTAGCAAGACCAGTTTGTTTTCCTGGGGCTTCAACCAAGCCCAGGGCCACTGAGGGAGTGATAAGGTTTATCTTGGGTTGGAATTGGATCCAAATTCTTCTTACCATACACCAAACAAACAAACAAACAAAAAAAAAACAAAAAAAAAAAGAAAGAAAGACAAATTTCTAGCTGAGTTACTTGCCTTTACTCCAGCCTTTCCATGGTGGGGAGCAGACCCAAGGCCAAGAAAGCCTCTGTATAAAAATGCTTGTCATGAAGATAAGGTCTTCAAAAGCCCCAGAGACCTACAGAATATGACATTTAAAGACTTTTTAAAAAATTATTATTTTAAAGATTCTTTGACAACAAGACAGGTTAACTCCTGGCAACACCCAGCCTACCTCAAAGAGGATGATGAGCATCAAAGAACCTCTTTATGGAGATGGCTTCAAATGTGGCAAACAAGCCACTAGGTAAAATGTCCTCATTTCTGCCACAGTCAGAATTCTGTCTAAAAATGGGCAAGCTTGGACGGAGGGTAAGCAGGTCTTCAGTGGTTCCTGCCTCACAAAAATATCTGTTGGATATATTGGGCCAGAAGGCTGAAGATGAGGCTCCAACATTATAGAGAGTTTTGGGTGACTGTTCAGGCAGTAAAGTGTCTCTGTCATTGTTTTCATTCTAGAAGCTTCTGACCTGCACTCCCTGTATACTCAGGCAATTAATTTTATTCCTTCTCAAGTCTCCAATGGGGTTCAAGACCAGATAGTTCAGTTTTACAATTAAGCTTAGGGGTTAAGATGTTCCTAAGTCTAGATAGATGTTTTAAGTTAATAGAGATGAGATATGATAGATATTGATTTTCATTCAGAATTTTAGACTCACCAAGATAGGAAAGATGTTTTCTTCAAGTTTGCCAAACACAAATCGTGAAATCACTATGAATGTAACATTTAAATAACTCCTGATTGTTTCGTGGTTTCTTCCTGCTATAGGTAGTTTATTTTATTTATGTGTGATAATATAAATGTATATGTAAAAAAAGAAATATAATTTAAAAAATGCTCGCCGTGAAGAATGAGGCACCAAGTGGTTAAGGCCATGGACCATTAGGAATGTTGATTGTGGCATGAAGTGAGAACAGAGAACACGGAGATGACCCACATGTCTGATGCTGAGAGAGGTACCACAAGAATCGAAAAAAAGCCAGGGAAATGGCTCAGTAGAGAAAGCCGCTTACTGCCTTTCAACCTTAGTTCACTTCCGCAGGATCCACACGGTACAATGGGAGAAGCCAGCTCCCATAAACTGTTCCCTGGTCTCCATGAGTTTGATGTGACACATGCCCATGTGCATAAACACATATAAATGGATGTAAAAATTTTTAACCGGTGTGGTGGCACATGCCGTTAATACCAGTGCCTGGGAATCAGAGGCAGGTGGATTTCTGTGAGTTTGAGGCCAGCCTGGTCTAGATAGTGAGTTTCAGGAGGCAAGCCAGAGCTACATAGTGAGGGTAAGGCTGCAGCACGGAGGGAAAGCACGTGCCCAAGGCCCTCGGTTAATCCCGGGACCAGCCATTCACAGACATCCGCCTCGTCCTGCTTAAGGCTCCACTTTTGGTTGTTGTTTGTTGCTACTGTTGTGTTATTGGTTTTTTGTTTTTGTTTTTGTTTTTAGACAGGGTTTCTCTGTGTAGCCCTGACTGTCCTATACTCACTTTGTAGACCAGGCTGGTCTTGAACTCAGATCCACTTGCCTCTCACTCCCCATTGCTAGGATTAGAGGTGTGATCAACCAATGCCTGGCTTGGTTATTGTTTCTGTTTTTAGGTTTTTAATTTTTAAATTTTTTTTTTTTTTTGGTTTTTCAACTCAGGATTTCTCTGTGTAGCCTTGGGTGTCCTGGACTCACTTTGTAGACCAGGCTGGCCTCGAACTCACAGTGATCTGCCTGCCTCTGCCTCCCGAGTGCTGGGATTAAAGGTGTGCACCACCACGCCCGGCAGATCAGCCTGTTCTATAGAGTAAGTTCCTACATCTTTAATCCCAGCACTTGGGAGACATAGGCAGGTGGACCTCTGTGAGTTCAGGGCCAGCCTGTTCTATAGACTAAGTTCCAGGGACAATCAGGGTTGTTAAAGAGAAAAAAAATCTGTCATGAAACACACGCACACACACACACACACACACACACACATATATACATTATAAAATACATACATATTTATATACATATATAGGTGTATGTATGTACCTATATATGTATGTGTGTGTATTTAAATAAATACATTTAAAAAGTAATAAATAGGGTGGGGAATGTATCTCCATTTGTAGAGTGCTTGCCTAGAGTGTACAAGGTGCTGTGTTCAGCCCCCAGCCCTGAATAAAGCCTCCTGGTGTCCTAAAACCAGCGCACTTGGATTGTAAAGGCAGGAGGATCAGGAGTTCAAAGCCAGCTCCGGCTACCTAGAGAGCTTGTGGCTAGCCTCAGCTCCTTGGAACTCTAGCTCAAAACTCTATCAATCAATTAAGCAACTGACCAACTTCTGCTTCCTGGATCCTTGTCGCGCACCAGCTAAAGCCACAGCCCAACTTTTTTTCCCCACACATGGCATTTTTGGCGGTTTAGCTGGGGTGAGCAGCTCAGGGTGCTTAAGGAAGCAACTCCAACGTTTGCTGAGCCACCACCCCTCTCCTCCACGCACCCCCTCCCCACCATTGCACAAGACTCCGGCCCTGTGGCCTTGAGCAATGCTCATCCTCTTTCGAAATCACAACTGTGCACAACGCCGGTCGCCTGAGCTGCAGGCTTCCTGAGAAAAGGGATGAGAAACCTCACCCATGGGACAGGCAGGTGGGGGGTTACTCTCACTGCCCCAGGCCTCAGTGGGGCCACACTTGTGCATTGGTGGCCACCGGCACAAAGCAGTGCCCTTGGAATGGGTGTGGCCGGCCAGCTCGAGGCAGGTGGAGCACTAGGTTGTTAAGGTTCAAATCATCGACACACTACGCTTTCGCACATACCACTCCCGTCCTCGGGGTGCCCTGTCCAGAGTCACATGCTCCAAGAAGCCATCTGTTGCAAGGGGTCATTCTACTCCAGTGGCCACCCCTTTCCTAGCCCTTTTCCCCCCAGGAACTAATCCTGCCTGGGCCAGTTTGCACTACTGGTGGCAGCACAGCCTTGGAAGCACAAGACCCACTTGCTTCTCCCCCACCATGCCCCCCAAGGGCTGGGGTTGCAGGGGTACACCTCCACATCTGGCTAAGATGGGATCCCTCACCGAACCTGGAACTTGCTGTCCTCAGCTAGATACGCAGTTACCCTGCGCCTGCCTGCCACAGCTCTAGGGCCTCAGGTTGGGAACACGTAGCTTTTTACTTGTGTTCAGAGGTCAGCCTGGTCTACACAGTGAGTTCCGGGAAAGGCAGATCTACAAGAGAAGACCCTGACTCAAAATAAAACAAAAACAGTCAGTCAGTCAAAGCCAAAGGCCACACAAGCCCAGTGAACTGAGCTCTATCCTTGGGACCCACATAAAGGTGGAGGAGAAAACAGGCCCCACAAGAATTTTCTTTGCCCTCCACATGCGTGTTGTCAAATCGTCTTAGTCAGGGTTATTATTGCTTTGATGAAAAACCATAACCAAAAGCAAACTGAGGAGAATAAAGTTTATTCGGCTTCTATTTCTGCATCACTATTCATCATTGGAGGAAGTCAGGGCAGGAACTCAAGCAGGGTAGGAACCTGCTTTAATTCCAACACCTGGGAGGCAGGATTGCTGTGAGTTCGGGGCCAGCCTGGTCTACAAAGTGAGTCCAGGACAGCCTGGGCTACACAGAGAAACCCTGTCTAGAAAAACCAAAAATATCAACATTCAGGAGATGGAGAAAGGAGACTCAGAAGTTCAAAGTCAGTCTCAGCTATGTAGACAGTTGGAGGCTATCCTGGGCTACCTGAGACAGTCTCAAAGTCACAGGAAGGTAGGGTTAGACTCTGACCTACCCAGCAGGAGCGTGTTGAAGACACTGCTGCCCTCTGGTGGGCACTTTTAGCATAGCAGCGAGAACGTGAAGTCCTGGCACTTACTATTCTGATACTGACCACCAGAGGGCAGCAGAAAAAAAAAAAGAAGAAAAAGAAGGAGGAGGGAGGGGAAGGAGGAGGAAAAGGAGGGGGAAGAAGAAGAAGAAGAAGAGGAGGAGGAGGAGGAGGAAGGCCTACAGGTTTGCATCTTTTTTTTTTCTTTTTCTTTTTTTGTTTTTCAAGATGGGGTTTCTCTGTGTATCCTTGACTGTCCTGGACTCACTATGTAGACTAGGCTGGCCTCAAACTCACAGCGATTTGCCTGCCTTTGCATCTAGAGTGCTGGAATTAAGGGTGTGTACAACCATGGAGACTTCTTAACTGAGATCTCTCATCTCAGGTGGTGTCACAGACACACACACACACACACACACACACACACACACACGTTTCAAACTTGATCAGAGTTCAATATTCTGGTAAACAAATATTATATCAACATTCAGGAGATGGAGAAAGGAGACTCAGAAGTTCAAAGTCAGTCTCAGTTATGTAGACAGTTGGAGGCTATCCTGGGCTACCTGAGACAGTCTCAAAGTCACAGAAGGTAGGGTTAGGCTCTGACCTACCCAGCAGGAGCGTGTTGAAGACACTGCTGCCCTCTGGTGGACACTCTTAGCAAAGCAGCGAGAACGTCAAGTCCTGGCACTTGCTATTCTGATACTGACCACCAGAGGGCAGAAGAACACACTAGCGAGCCAGTTAATCATTCCCATGTTCTGGTGAGGAAGAACTCACTTACCCAGCTGGAGTGAGCCTCCTCCCTGGCTTTCCTAGCAGGTCTGGGAAGGGGCACATCCCTTATTCCTTCCCTGCCTCCCCTCACACCCCGAGCCTAAGGCACAGCTGAATGAGGTGCTGCAGCCCTGCAAATCTGTGGGTGTCAACCCTGGGCACCTCTGTTTCTGCCTCTGCAAAGTTACACATCTAACTAACTAACACCTTTGGCTTTTGGTATATGCTTAATAGAACCACTTACTCAGGCAGGCAGTGGCGGGGCACACCTGTAATCCCAGCACTCAGGGAGGCAAAGGCAGGTGGGTCCCTGAGTTCAAGGACAGCCTGGTCTACAGAGCAAGTTCCAGGACAGCCAAGGTTACACAAAGAGAAACCCTGTTTCTTAAAAAAAAAACAAAAAAAAAATCAAAACAACAATAAATCCAAGAACAAACAGAGGCACCAAGAATGACCTGTAGCTCCTGATGGTCTTGTCTTTCCTCCCAGAGGACTGTGGTTACAAGTGTGCTGCCCTCAATACCCTCACAGTTGGCTTTCTTTTTTTCTTTTAAGAATTTTTTAAAAAAAGATTTATTGACTATTATGTACACTATACTCTGTCTCAAAATCAAAAATAAAAATGAATAAATAAAAGAAAGAAAGAAAGAAAAATGAGGGCTGGTTAAATGGCTCGGAGGTTAAGGGCACTGACTGCTCCTCCAGAGGTCCTGAGTTCCATTCCCAGCAACCACATGATGGATCACAACCATCCATAATGTGATCTGATGCCCTCTTCTGGCCTGTGGGTGTACATGCAGGCAGAGCAGTGTATAGTGTACATAATAGTCAATAAATCTTCTAAAAATATTTTTTTTAAGAAGAAAAAAAGAAAGCCAACTGTGAATGCAATAAGGGCAGCACACTTGTAATCACAGTCCTCTGGGAGGAAAGACAAGACGATCAGGAGCTACAGGTCATTCTTGGTGCTATATTAAATTTGAGGCCAGCCTGGGATACATGGGACCCATTGAAAATGTTAAAAGCTTGGCTGGGTGTGGTGGCACATGCCTTTAATCCCAGCACTCAAGAGGCAGAGGCAGGTGGATCACTGTGAGCTCGAGGCCAGCCTGATCTACAAAGCAAGTCCAGGACAGCCAAGGCTAACAGAGAGAGACCCTGCCTCCAAAACAAAACAAAACAAACATAAAAATTGAAAAGCTCAAGATACACACACACACACACACACACACACACACACACACACACACGTTTCAAACTTGATCAGAGCTCAATAATCTGGTAAACAATTATTATATCAACATTCAGAAGATGGAGAAAGGAGACTTACAAGTTCAAAGGCAGTCTCAGCTATGTAGACAGTTGGAGGTTATCCTGTGCTACCTGAGACAGTCTCAAAGTCACAGGAAGGTAAGGTTGGATTCTGATCTATCCAGTAGGAGCGTGTTGAAGACACTGCTGCCTCTGGTGGGCACTCTTAGCATAGCAGCGAGAACGTGAAGTCCCGGCACTTGCTATTCTGATACTGACCACCAGAGGGCAGAAGAACACACTAGCCAGCCAGTTAAATATTGCCATGTTCTGGTGAGCAAGAACTCACTTGCCCAGCTGGAGTGAGCCTCCTCCCTGGCTTTCCTAGCAACTCTGGGAAGGGGAACAGCCCTTATTCCTTCCCTGCCGCCCCCCCCCACCCTGAGCCTAAGGCACAGCTGAATGAGGTGCTGCCCTGCAAGCTTGTGAGTGTCAACCCTGGGCACTGCTATTCCTGCCTCTACAAAATGACACATTTAACTAACACCTTTGGCCTTTGGTATGTGCTTAATAGAACCACTCACTCAGGGGGACAGTGGCGGGGCACACCTGTAATCCCAGCACTCAGGGAGGCAGAGGCAGGTGGGTCCCTGAGTTCCAGGACAGCCAAGGTTACACAAAGAGAAACCTTGTTTCAAAATAACCAAAACAACAACAAATCCAAGAACAAACAAGGGTGCACAAAGGGCTTATGGCAGGAGTGGAGCAGGTGTAGGGGTTAGCAGGTTCCCAGGGAAGAAGAGCTGGGCAGAGGGGGCTTCGAGGTAGAAGGCTGGGCCTGGGAAAGGCCCCAGAAGGGAAGAAGGCCAGTTCAGTTGGGAAGCAGACACCCTGTTCCCCCAGCGCCTCCCTCCCTCCACCATGAGAAGCAAAGGAGAACCACTCATCTCCACCACCTTTTGCCAGAGGTGAAGTGGTTTGTGGGGACGGCGGCTTTGCTGTGGTCTTGTTTTGTTTTGTTTCGAGATGGTGTCTCACTGTATAGCCCAGGCTGGCCTCAACTGTGGCACCTCCTTCTGCCCCAGCTTGAATGCTGGGATGACAGGTAT
This sequence comes from Acomys russatus, assembly GCF_903995435.1. Taxonomy (NCBI): domain Eukaryota; kingdom Metazoa; phylum Chordata; class Mammalia; order Rodentia; family Muridae; genus Acomys; species Acomys russatus. The sequence goes on along the minus strand of NC_067147.1, from coordinate 37,976,037 downwards.
GCGCCAGCATACCAAGCATGACAGTCTTGCATTAAGACATGAGAACTGTGCCAATTTATGGGGTACAGTGTAACTAGGTTTTGCTTTGGGGTTGCCTGGCGTCTAAGCTAAGGTTTCTATTGCTGCAATGAAACACCATGACCCAGAAAGCCGGTTGAGGAGGAAAGGGCTTGTTTAGCTTACGTGTCCACACGTTGCTGTTCATCAGCAAAGGAAGTCTGGACAGGAACACAAACGGGACAGGAACCTCGAAGCAGGAGCTGATGGGCAGGCCGTGGTGCTGCTTCCTGTCCTGCTCCACCTGCTTTCTAATAGAAGCCGGGACCACCAGCCCAGAAAGGCTCCACCCATAGTGGGCTGTGCCCTCTGCCATTGATTGCGAACTGAGAAAATGCCCTACAGCTGCATGCCATGGAGGTGTTTCCTCAGCGGAGGCTCCTTCCTCTCTGATGACTCCAGCTTCTGTCAAGGTGACACAAAACCGGCTGTACACTTGGTTTTCTGTTTGTTGTTGTTGTTGTCGGTTTTGTTTTTTGGAATTTTTTTTCCTTCAGGGGTAGGTATATTATTGGGAATGGAACCTAGGTGTCTATATCTTTTCGGCTGTGACAACCCTGCAGTGACCATCAGGATTCGGACATTGCCTCAACTCCATGATTTTGTGTCCATTTATGCGATGGCTGGGCTGTATACCTTTTGGAGTAGGGAAGCCATTGGAAGTTGAAGCAGATGGGAACAGTCTGAGTACCGGGTGAGAAAAGATGACATGCGGACAAAGTGTGAATCAGAGCTTATGAGCCATGGGTCAATGAGATGGGGGTGGGGGGTAGGAGGGGACTGGAACTCAGACCTGCCTGTCGTGTTCTCCCACTGTCATCAGAGGATGGAAAGTCCCGGCTTTGGAGACGAAGGGAGCAGCTGGGAACCAGTCCTGTGGGGGAAGCAGACTGTAGAAACTGCAAGAGGTAGGGAACCACTTCTTACCCAGATGGAAGCTCTGCGGCACCTCTACTTCCATCAGGAGAGACTCAGGGGTGGGGTGGTGGGACACCTCTGCCTTCTAGAACAGGAAGGTTCTAGCTTGTGTAGCCTTAAGATTCTAGCTTTATGTACCTTGCAAAGCCAAGACGCCTGTGACTGTTCCTTGTGGTGTTAGCAGAAAACGAGGCCAGCGGCAGGCCCAGGGATACTTACCCTCTGGCCACATTGCCTTGATGGCCTCCTGTGAAGAGTGCTTTGGGCAGTACACTATGGTCTCTCCACAACCCTCCGGTCCCCGGGGGCTTCCTGGTTTCTGTGCTTAGACCCCACCAACAAGCCCGCCCCCTTGACAGTGGACTTGGTTCTCTCTGGCAGCTCTTCTTCCTCCAGTTCAGCTCAGCACGCTTGCCTCCATCACCCACCGCTGGGAACTAGAAGAAAGTAGGTTCCGGGCATGACCTCTGAGAGGCCAACCCTGCATGAATAGCACAGATCTCAAGGCTAGGTGATCAGGCATGCCCCTGGGCACCTCTGCAAGTGCTAGGCTGGAAGGGAGGCCTGCCTTGTCCTTCCATCATTGACAGAATACACTATTAGGCAGCAAGGCACCTGTTACAGCGGGTGCTTTTGTGGCCTTTGTCCTGTGGCCTCTGGCCCTAAAATGGCTGTGGATGCTGAGCGGCCCTCATCTATGCAAAGGTTACTGTGAGTGCCTTTCCACTCTCCTGTCTTTAGCTACCTTCCTATTGCTGGGAGGAGACACCGAGACCAAGGGTACATGTGACAGAAAACATTTAGTTGGGGCTTATACTTCCAGAGGGTTGGAGTCCATGGTCGCCTCGGCAGGGAGCGTGGCAACAGCAGGCAAGCACGGATGGTGTTGGAGCAGTTGCTGAGAGCTTACATTCAACTCACAAGCACAAGGCAGAGAAAACTAACTGGGGATGGCATGAGCTTTTTAAGCCTTAAGCCCCACCCCCAGTGACACACCTCCTCCAGCAAGGCCACACCCCCTAATCCTTTCCAAAGGGTTCCACCAACTGGGGAACCAAGTATTCAATCAAATACAAGAGCCTGTGGGGGTTTTATTTATTTATTTGTTGAGAGGTGGTTTCAAGACAGGGTTTCTCTGTGTTAGCTTTGGCTATCCTGGACTTGCTTTGTAGTCCAGGCTGGCCTCAAACTCACAGTGATCCGCCTGCCTCTGCTTCCTGAGTGCTGGGATTAAAGGTGTGCGCCACCACACCCGGCCTTCTTCCTCTTCTTGAGGTACAGTCTCCATGTATTCCTGGCTGGCTTCACACTCACTGTGTAGTCAAGGATGACTGTGAGCTACTGGTCCTCTTGCCTTCAGCGCACAAGAGCTAGGATCACACGCGTGCATCACCATGCCCAGCCTAAAAGGGGCAGCCCAGGCTGGCATCAAATTCCCGGTCCTCCTGTTTCACCCTCTTCCACTCATGCCTACCTGAGTGGGATATGACAACTGTTGTCTTGTTTGTTTGCCACAGGGTCTCACTCTATAGCCTAGACTCAGTTCAAACTCATGGTGGTCCTCCTCCCTTAGCTTCTGAAATGCTGGTATCACAGGCAGGCACTACCACACCCATTCAAGTTATCAAAAAATAGGAAGGGGCAGCAGAGACACGTGCAAAGCTGCTGCCACCCCAGGGAGCCTGGGACTATGTAACACTGTTACAGGATCATCTTCCAGACAATAGCCACACTCCTTGTCACACTCATTGGTGGACACATTGTATTTCTTCTTTGTCTTTCTTTTATTTTCTTTTTTAGTTTTTCCGAGACAGGGTTTCTCTGTGTAGCCTTGGCTGTCCTAGACTCACTTTGTAAACCAGGCTGGTCTTGAACTCATAGAGATCCGCCTACCTCTGCCTCCCGAGTGCTGGAAATAAATGCATGGGCCACCACGCCCGGTTGCTTGTGCTTCTTTCCTGCCTCTCAGCTGTGTAGAAATGCTGCTGCTTTTTGTCTCGTTAAGGCTCCTGTTGCTGTGATAAACACTATGACCCAAAAGCAACATTTCCAGGCAACAGTCCAGTCACTGAAAGAGGTCAGGGCAGGAACTCAAACAGGGCAGAAACCTGGAGGCAGGAACTTAGAGGCCACGGAGGGTGCTTCTTACTGGATTGCTCATCATGACTTACTCAGCCTGCTTTCCTACACAACCTGGAACCACCCACAGTGTACTAGTGTCAACCCAGAAATGGTACCACTGCCAATCTGGTGGGGGCATTTTCTCAGCTGGGCTTCTCTCTTCCAAAGCGACTTTAGCGTGTGTCAGGTTGACACAAAACTAGCCAGTACATCACTGAAAACTTTCACAGACATCTTCGAGTGGCTTGTTACCTCTTGGGACACATTCTTAGCATGAGGCTTGTTGGGCTCAGAGGAAGCCTCTGGGACCCTAGCCCTTCCAGTCTACCCATGGTGGCAGTTCCCTCATCTGGTGCCCTATCACCCGTTTTTTTCCCATCTTGGAGAGTGTGGATGCTAGGTCCTGGGATAATCCTGGCTTCTGTGGGAAGGGGAATTCATTCTCTCCCAGTCAGGTTTTGCAAAACCAGCAGCCTAGTCTGCAGGCTACTCTGCCTTCCAGGATGTTTTAAAAACAAGGATGCTTAACAAACAGAAAGCACAGATTGTGTGTCCAGATGGTCTCTGAGAGCGGGGGTGGGGGAGGGGGGGCAGAGCCTCAGAAGAGGGCGTGATTAATGCGGCCTGTATTTGGAGGAGTGGTTCCCAGCCTTCCTAATGCTACAACCCTTTAAATACAGTTCCTCATGTTGTGGTGACGCCGCCCCCCCCCCCCCCCCCGACCATAAAATAATTTTCATTGCCTCTTCATAGCTGTAATTTGGCTACTGTTATAAATCTTAATGTAAATATCTGATATGCAGGATATCTGGTATTCCACCCCTGTGAAAGGGTCATTCAACACCTCCCATACACACCCACACCCACTAAGGGGTTGAGAACAGCAGGCTCTGCAGCAACATGCAGAAGAGAGCCCATGCCCGGAGCCATGCTTGTGGAGATGCTGCCTGCTTCTCCTGACCTTGCCCCAGGGTTTGGGGTGTTTTGTTGTTGTTGTTTTGCTTTGTTTGAAATAGAGTCTCATTGTGTGGCCCTAGCTATCCTGGAAAGCCCTATATAGACCAGGCTGGCCTCAGACTCACAGAGATGCACCTACCTCTGCCCCACCCCACTCCCCCCCCCTAACCCTGCCACTGGGATTAAAGGCATTTGATGTCACACCGCCAGCCAACATACTGCTGGCCAACCCATGGTCATTTTTCTTCATCCTACCTACCCAAGGTTCTGTCAGCCATGTAATTTGGAAGACTGGCTACCCCTATACTATGACCCCCCAGGAGACATTTGGGCGTCCATTCGAGGGACCAAGGCTGCATAGCCCACTGGAGCCAGCTCAGGATCTGAACACAGGCCACCCATCGGCAGTGTCCCTAGTGGGTCAGTGCCTGGCCATCTGTGCATTTTCCTCTTAGTTCTTATCAGGACAGTCCAGTGGGAGGGGTAGGAGGGAAGTGCCTGTGCCTGGGCTGCATGTGAGCATGGCTACAGACCCGTTTAGCATGGTCCAGGGCATGTGGCCAGCTCCCATGGCCTCCTTCTCCACAGCCAAGGAAATACACATTCTTCTACCACTTAGAATGTGACATTCTGGGAACCATCATGATCTCTATGGCTTGATTTTTTTTTTTCTTTGATAAACTCTTCGGCTGCCATTCATACTGACTTTGGGGGGAGGTTCGGAGCACATTGTGGCCTCCAGGATGGCACTGATGTCCTATTGACTAAGTTTGCTCTGAGGGTCTCAAGAAAGGCACAAAGGCTAGGATCTGTCATTGGGCAGGAGGTTTGGGTAGCCAGTACTCTGTGACTGTGGCTTGATAGTAGAGGATGACAGAGCTGTGAGGGACCCTGGAAGCTTCTGGAACAGAATGACCTCAGTGTCACACAAAGAAACGCCAGGAACAAAGCAAAAGTAACTTGGCAGGGCAGGGGGTTTTTGCAAAAAAGGGTGCAAGTGGGTTAGTAAGCACACGTGACTGAGATGGCCTTTGTCTATTATTCCTGACATTGGTCTTTTTTCTTTTTCTTTCTTTCTTTTTTTTGGGGGGGGTTGTTTTTTTTTTTTTTTTTTTTTTTTTTTTTTTTTTTTTGAGACAGGGTTTCTCTGTGTAGCCTTGGCCATCCTGGACTCACTTTGTAGACCAGGCTGGCCTCGAACTCACAGCGATCCGCCTGCCTCTGCCTCCCGAGTGCTGGGATTAAAGGCGTGTGCCACCACACCCAGTGTCTGACGTTGGTCTTGACTGTGTCTGATCACAGTCTGACACATTAGCCACTCGGTACAGAGGAGGAGGAGAAGGTGGTTTGGGACCTGCAGGCCCTTGTGGGGCTAGCTACGGTCAACCCCTCCAACTTTGTACTGATTCTTTGTGAGTTTCCCATCATGCACCCCAGTCCCACTCATCTCCCTGTCACCTTGTAACTGCCCTCCACCCTTGCAACCTTCCCCCAACAGAAAATAAAAACAAACAAAAGAGAAAGAAAACAAAACAAAACATCTTGTCCCATAATAAACTCCTCTGTCCACACATCTTCACTTGCAAATGTTCGGTGAAATGAGTCACTGGAGCTGGGCGATGGTGGTGCACTCCTTTAATCCCATAGGCAGATGGATCTCTGTGGGTCTGAGGCCAGCCTGGTCTACAGAGTGATTCCAGGACAGCCAGGGCTACACACAGAGAAACCCTGTCTTGAAAAACTAGAAAAAGATAAAAGAAAAGCACCTTTTTTCCATAATGGGTTTGCCGTCAGGATGCAGGTGATGTGAAAACCACAGCTAAATCAAAGCCAGACTAGGAAAGGAGAAGACTCACATCAACGTTGTTGTCATTGGACATGTAGATTCCAGCAAGTTCACCACAACCGGCCACCTTATCTACAGATGTGGTGGAATCAACAAGCAAACCATCGAAAAGTTTGGAAAGGAGGCAGCTGAGATGAGAAAAGGCTCCTTCAAGTATGCCTGGGTCTTGGACAAACTGAAGGCTGAACGTGAGTGTGGTACCACTATTGACATCTCCCTGTGGAAATTTGAGACCAGCAAATACTATGTAACTATTACTGATACCCTAGGACACAGAGACTTCATCCAAAACATGATTACAGGCACATCTCAGGCTGACTGTGCTGTCCTGGTCGTTGCTGCTGGTATTGGTGAATTTGAGGCTGGTATCTCCAAAAAGAGGCAGACCTGTGAGCATCCCCTTCTGGCTTACTCCCTGTGTGTGAAACAGCTGATTGTTGGTGTCAACAAAATGGATTCCACTGAGCCACCCTACAGCCAGAAGAGATACGTGAAGATCGTTAAGGAAGTCAGCACCTACATTAAGAAAATTGGCTACATCTCTGACATAGCATTTGTGCCAATTTCTGCTTGGAATGGTGACAACATGCTGGAGCCAAGTGCCAATATGCCTTGGTTCAAGGGATGGAAAGTCACCTGCAAAGATAGCAGTGCCAGTGGCACCACACTGCTGGAAGCTTTGCATTGTACCCTGCCACCAACTCGTCCAACTGACAAGCCTCTGCGACTGCCCCTCCAGGATGTCTATAAAATTGGTTGTATTGGCACTGTCCCTGTGGGCCGAGTGAAGACTGGTGTTCTTAATCCTGGCATAGTGGTGGTTACCTTTGCTCCAGCCAATGTCACAACAGAAGTCAAGTCTGTTGAAATGCACCATGAAGCACTGAGTGGAGCTCTTCCTGGGGCCAATGTGGGCCTCAATGTAAAGAACATGTGCGTCAAAGATGTTAGACATGGCAACGTTGCTGGTGACAACAAAAATGACCCACCAATAGAAGCAGCTGGCTTCATTGCTCAAGTGATTATCCTGAATCATCCAGGCCAAATTAGTGCTGGCTATGCCCCTGTACTAGATTGCCACACTGCTCACACAGCATGCAAGTTTGCTGAGCTTAAAGAAAAGATTGATCATCATTCTGGCAAGAAGCTGAAAGATGGCCCTAAGTTCTTGAAGTCTGGTGATGCAGCCATGGTTGATATGGTCCCTGGCAAGCCCATGTGTGTTAAGAGCTTCTCTGACTGTCCTCCACTGGGTCGTTTTGCTCTTCGTGACATGAGACAGACAGTTGCTGTGGGTGTCATCAAAGCTGTGGACAAGAAGGCTGCTGGAGCTGGCAAAGTCACTAAGTCTGCCCAGAAAGCTCAGAAGGCTTTGATGTCCCTACTGCATAGATGGACTGAGGCACAAAGCTGGGTGGCAAAACACAGGTGTCAACTTGGGGTACAAGGTCTTGGGTAGAATTCCATGCAGGGGGCTGAATCTGGTCTCTCTCTCTCTCTCTCTCTCTCTCTCTCTCTCTCTCTCTCTCTCTGACTTTCAAGACAGGGTTTTTCTGTTTTCAGAAAGGCTGTCCTGCAACTCGCTCTGCACACCAGGCTGGGCTCAAACTCGGAGACCTACCTGCCTCTCCCCTCTGGAATTCTGGGTTTAAAGGCAGGCACCACCACCTACCCAGCGAGTCTGGACTTTATCACAGCCATTTCTTTCTTTCTTTCTTTCTTTAAATAAGTTATTTAATTTTATTTTAGCATGAGGATGTCAGAGCTATTGGAACTGGAATTACAGACAGTTGTAAGCTGCCATGTGATGGCTGGGAATTGAACCTGGGTCTTTTGGGAGAGCAGACAGTGTTCCTTAACCACTGAGCCATCTCTCCAGCCCCATCACAGCTATTTCTTAAATTATTAGCCCAGTAAGCACAGGGCAGTGAGGAGCCAAGCCATGTCGAGCCAGTCAACACAGGCACAAGGACTCTGTTCCAGAGGCAAATGCTACAGCACAGAGGTCTTCCAGCCCCAGGGAAGAGATACCAGATCTCAGAATTGTCCCAACCATATCCAGGTGGCTATGAACCCCAAGATGCTGTCCAAAGCAGCCCTCCAACTGAGAGGTGCAGGTGCTGGGGCCAGGTGTGGGGCATTTAGAGAGAGTGTGCCTAGAGAGTCTGGGGACAAGTGCTGTGGAACCTTTCTCAGCTCCTGTGGGCTAGACAAGCTCTGTAGGCTCCCTGAGGCCAACTAGAGAATTAATTACTCTGCTACCTAGGAATTAACATAAGCTACATGACTTGCTGGAGATCCACCATGGACCCCACTCATACTGCCTAAGGAGTTACCTCCTGTCTCGGGGGTGTGGGGAGTACAATAGCATCTGCTTTAGAGATCATCATTCTATGCCTCTTGTGGGAGGAGTTGATGCTTAAGGTCCTGTAGCTATCAGGGCCAGGGCTGGGGCAGACTTCCACTTCAATGAGGGAGTCTGTTTTATTGGAATGTCTCTCAAATGTTTCTTCACTTGGCCCCATAGAAGTCAGGCATCAAACTAATCTGGGAGATGGCAGTTGGGGACAGCCTGAAGCCAAGAGGAGGCAGGCAGTACCATGACAAGCTAGGGCCTGCCCAGATCCCATGCAAGGACAGGTCTGCTCACAGAAAGTATTCTAGAAGCACCCAGAGAAAGATGAGCGCTTACTCCGAGCACGTGGCACTGCGTTTGTGGTAGTAGAGGGGCCGAGGCACTGTCCGGCAGTCAGCCTGGTTCTTGGTTTCAGCCCTGAAGCAGGAAGGCATCTAGAGCCACAGCCCTCACTCCTTGTCCCAAACAAAGTTAAACTGGAGGGGAGTGGAGGCAGAAGCTCCACTGGCAGGGTGCTGGCCAGACCGCGCCCAAAGATCTGGACTCAATTCATTCCCAGCAGAGCCTAAACTGGGTGTGACGGTGCACATTTGTTTGGAAGTTCAAAGTCATCCTTGGCTATATAGCAAGTATGAGGCTACAGGAGGCTCTGTCTCAAAAATACACAAACAAGACTTACTTCCTTCTTCAGCACCTCTCTCTTACCCTAGAGCTAAAAAAAAAAAAAAAAAAAAAAAACTACATTCAAATTGCTTTTTGGCAATTTCAGTTCTGTTCCAAAACCCAGAATGACATAGAAATGGGCCGGCAATATGTCTCACTGGGCAAAGGAGCTTGCGGGTGTGGTGGCGCATGCCTTTAATCCCAGCACTCAGGAAGCAAAGGCAGATGAATCTCCGTGAGTTCGAGGCTAGCCTGGTCTACAAAGCGAGTCTAGACAGCCAAGGCTATATAGAGAAACCCTGTCTCGAAAAACAAACAAACTGCTTTTCCAGGTTAGGTAACACTGGTCCCTCTTTTCCACCTGCCGGCTCTGTCCTGGCCCAGGCCTTCCTTACTGATCTTCTAGCCTGTCTCAGAGCCCTGAGCCCCTCCCTGCCCCAAGTCCTGCCCCCTCCAACCCAGCCCCCTCACTGCCAACCATGCCGCGGTACCCCCTTCAGCTCTTTGTACCCAGATCTTTTTCTTTTTTAATTTTTTTAAATTTAATTTTGCTTTATTTGCATTGGTTGAGGCCATTAGATCCCTTGGAACTGGAATTACAGACAGTTGTGAGCTGCCATGTGGGTGCTAGGAATTGAACCCAGGTCCTTTGTTAGCGCAGACAGTGCTTTTAAACACTGAGCCATCTCTCCAGCCACCCCCCGCCCCAGATCCTTTTTATCACTCTGTGATTGGCATGTGAGAGAAACCTATCACATCCCTAATGCATCCAGTGCCGATGTCTTGGATGTGCAACTGTGCAACTGTACCGGCTCCGGGATTAGAAGAGGCCACACTTGGGTTTTGTTTGTTTGTTTGGGTTTTGGTTTTGAATCTGTTATTTCCCAGCCTCCTCCCCATCTTACAAGTGCAAAACCTGAGGCACAGAAGACTGCAACCAGTAGGGCCAGAGCTGGTCTCCAGGTCTGCACCCTGTGATGGCTGGCTGCTCTTGGTTGTCAACTTGACTTTATCTGGAATCAATTAAAAACCCCAAAATGGAGGGCACTCCTGTGAGGGATTTCTGCTTACTTTAAAGTGGGAAGGTCAGCTTCCAATCTGGATCTTTGAGAAGGAAAACACATCTTTAATGAAGATCTTTCATCCAGATCTAATCTGGGTCAAGCCTTCAGCTGGAAACTCTATAAGGGACTTGCAGGAAGGAAGTTTTTGCTTTCTGCCTGCTTGCCCTCGCTCTCACTGACAAGTTCACTCCTTCACTGACACTAGAGCCCACGTCTTCAGGATTCCAGTGTAGACTGAAGGGACCAGCTGAGACGTGCAGCCTCGTGGAGTAAGCAAGCCAGGAAGCAGCACCCCTCCATGGCCTCTGCATCAGCTCCTGCCTCCAGGTTCCTGCGCTGTTTGAGTTCCTGTCCTGACCTCCTACAATGATGAACAGTGATGTGGAAGCCTAAGCCAAATAAACCCTTTCCTCCCCAACATGCTTTGGTCATGGTGTTTCGTCACAGCAACAGTAACACCGAGACGAATCCCCACCCTGCTTGTCATCTGGCTCCTCGGTAACAAAGCCCATCCAGGAGCCTCCATTTTCCAGGAATCCCCAGCCCTGCTTTGCCCAAGGAAAGGCTTAGATTATCTATGGCTAAGGATCTGCCCTTGGAAGCTGGGCCTGGTGACACAGGCCTGTAATTTCAACACTTGGGAATTTAGGAGTTCAAAGTCATCTGGTCACACAGTGAGTCTGAGACAGCCTGAGGTACATGAGACCCTGTCTCAAAACAGCAGGAAAGACAGAGGCTGTAGGGATGGTTCAGCGGTGTAGCGCAGTACAGAGGGTGTCCTGCACTTGAAGATGACCCAAGCTCGGCTGTCAAAGGCATGGGCCACCCCATCCAGCTTGGAACGTTCAAAGTATAAACAATATTACTTTTTTTTGGAAAAGGCAGCTCACCTAGTTCTGAGCTTCCTGCTTTTTTCTAGTTAGTCCATATCCAACCCAGCCCAGGCTCTGAGGACTCCATCTCACCTTCCCCACGGCCATTCAAGGGACCCCAGCTGGCCACTAACATGGCTCACACTAGCTCTTCTGTACTCCGTGCTCACAGTGACCTTGTGGCAGATAGCCACATCCCTGTCCTGCTGCACATCCTTCCAGAAATGCTTAAAAAGAATTGCGGATCCCCTGCAGACTGGCTCTCCTCTTGGTCCGGTTAATGTTACATACACTTCAGCCCAAGTAGGTAGGTCGTGAGCGCAACTTATGCTTGCTTATTTATTTATTTATTTTTAAAGGCCCAAGACTGACTTCTCATGCTAATCAGTCCACTTCTTCCTCCCAGGTGCTAGCATCTCAGGGGTACACCAACACCCTCAGTTTTATGTGGTCCTTGGGATTGAACCCAGGGCTTCTGGCATGCTAGGTGAGCACTTTCAACCTACACATTCCAAGTCTGTGTGCACCACATCAAGCAGGAACCCACAAAGGCCAGGAGAGGGCGTCAGATCCTTGTGAACCTCTTGAGGTGGGTGCTGGGAACCGGACTCCAATCCTCTGCAAGATTTTGTTGTTTTTAAAGGTCTGGTAGAGGAGCTGGAGAGACAGCTCAGTAGTTAAGACTGCATCCACACCAGCCGGCTGGCAATGAGCTGTAATTCCAGCCCTAAGGGATCTGGCACCTTCTCCTAGCTTCCTTGGGGATGTGCACACACGTAAATAAGAATTAAAACAATCTTTTTATTAAAAAATTAAAATGTGAATGCCAGGCATGGTGGCACATGCCTGCAATCCTAGCACTCCAGGAGGCAGAAGCACGTGGATCTCTGTGAGTTTGAAGCCAGCCTGGTCTACAGAGTGAGTCCAGAACAGCCAAGGCTACACAGAGAAACCCTGTCTTGGAAAAAAAAATGTGAAAAATATGGGGAAGGTTGATTAGTGGCAAGGTACCTGCCCCACCTGTAGGTGACCTAGAGTTGAAATCAAACAAAGGCAACTTTCCCAACACAATGCCCTGCAAATTTCCTTCCTCCCTGCCCCCATCTCTTTTAATCCAGCTTCCTCTCTCCAAGCCCCTTCCTCTCTCCTTTGCAATTTTTATTTGGTGGTGGTTGTGAAACCTGAGTCTTTCATCTATAGAATTTTCCAGAGACTGGGTGGTGTCACTCTTTCAATGACATTAGCCAGGCTATGGTGGTCGATGCCTGTAACACTCAAGGGGCTGAGGCAGAAGAATTGTCGCAAACTTGGGAGCCTGCCAGGGCTAATGAGTATAAGATCAGCCAGAAATGCATAGGAAGAGACTGTCTCAAGAGACAAACAAGCTAGGCATGTTGATGCATGGGAGGCAGAGCATCAAGAATTGGTGGCCAGCCTTGGCTACAGAGCAAGCTGGAGGCTACAGCTGGCTAAAGACTGTTTCAGAAAATCTTTGGAGCTTGTGATTTTCTCTGCTGGTTAACCCACTTTTCACTGTCAAGGGGCTGATTTCCTTTTCTTTCTTCTTTCCTTTCTGTTTTCTTTTTGAGACAGAGTTTTTCTTTGTGTAGCCCTTGTTTGTCCTGGAACTGGCTTTGTAGACCAAGCTGTCCTCAAACTCACAGCAATCCACTTGCCTGTGCCTCCCAAATGCTAGAATTAAAAGGTGTGTACCATCACACTCAGCTTTGATTTCCTCTTCTTAATAAATTATCTCATTTCTGCATTTACTTTTTTAAAGGGGTCACTAGGAAAGCAGAGGCAGGCAGGTTTTTATGAGCTTGAGGCTAGCCTAGTCTACAAAGGGAGTTCTAGGCCTATCAAGGCAGCACAGAGCCTGTCTTAAAATTTTTTTAAATGGAAGTAGGGGTGGAGAGATGTCTCAGAGGTTAAGAGCACTGACTGCTCTTCCAGAGATTCTGAGTTCAGTTTCCAGCAACCACATGGTGTCTCACAACCATTTGTAATGTGATCTAATGCCCTCTTCTGTCATGCAGGCATACATACAGGCAAAACATTGTATAGATAATAAATAAATCTTAAAAAAAAAAAAAAAAGGAAGTTGGGGGCTGGCCATGGTAGCACATGCCTTAATCCCAGCACTCCAGGTAAAAGTAGGGGATCTCTATGAATGCACGGCCAGCTTAGTCTATTGGCATAGAGTATTCCAGAGCATTCCAGGCCACTCAGGGCTGCGCAGTGAAGCCTGTCTCAAAATACAAGCAAACAAACATGAGCTGTTGTGCTCCCAAAAGACCACCAGGAGACGAAGCCGATACAAGAACAAGAGGATCTTTATTTGCAGCTCGAGCCTGGCTCCCAACCATCACCAACACAGTGGTTTCAGGAGGAAAACCCTGTGTTCTGGGTTGAGGGTAATTTATAGCTCCCTTTCCCTCCCAGTGTGCCTAAAGAAGGAGAGTTCCAGCCTGGCAAATGTCTATTGGTTAAGATACAAAAGGAGTTATTGTGTTTTAAAGATATTGGTTATGAGAGGACACCAAAATCACAGATGGTTCTGGTTTTCTTTGTTCTCCCTTGCTGGGGGAAGCAACTGGTTTTGGTTGGAAGGTTCTGTCCTGTGCTAATAGGCTGTTGCTAGGGGAGAGGGCAATTAGCACATTCTGTGGTGTTTCTAGGAACAAGGTAACCTCTGAGCAGGTGATCCAGTAACTAATATCTCTGATGGGCAGGCAGGAATGCAATAATGCCAGTTCCTCCCTGCAACTGAATAATATCTCTGATGGCCAGACTGGTGTAAAATTTGCTCCAGTGACCCTGAAATCCAATTTTAATTCTTCTAGTCTCTCAGAACAATAAAATCCAAGCATAAAAACCATCCCCACTGCCACCAAATACAATGTTTTTCTTTATTTCTTGGCAGTCTTACTATATAGCCCTGGCTGGCCTGGAACTCACAGAGATACACATCCCTCTAGCTGGAATTGAAGGTGTGTGTGCTACCATGCTCCTGCCTCAGCCTTCTGAGCACTGGGTGTGAGCCACCTTGCCCAGCTAGTTCCTTCCACTTTTCAAATAGGGAGAAAGGGCAAGGGGGGGGGGCCAAGAGGGAAAAGCCCCCCCCCCTTAGTTGAATCATACTGCACACTGAGCCTGGAGACTATTTAAGGATGAAAAATGTTTCAGTCTCTTGGCTTAGACCCTTGAACTCAGTGACAAATCAGATGCACTCACTGAACCAGCTGCCCTGCTCTTCTGAAATCTGGGAGAAAGAGTGTCCCCACTTCTGCTAAGCACTCTGGGTAAACTCAAAGAACAGGGCGGCAACACGGTGGGTTCTGAGAGCCAGCTGCCGTATTCGGTGAAGGTGTCTGATGTTTCCTGTGTTCTCGTTCCTGATACCTTTCCCCAGCCTCGCGTAGGAACCACATCTTATGACTTGCATTTGTTTAGATCAGTGGCTCTCAGCCTTCCTAATGCCGCAACCCTTCAATACAGCTCCTCGTGTTGTGGTGACCCCCCCCCCCAACAGAAAATTATTTCTGTTGATACTTTACAAGCATAATTTTGCTACTGTTATGAACAGTAATGTAGATATCTGATATTTCTGATAGTCTTAGGTGACCCCCGTGAAAAGGTCATTTGACCCCCAAAGGGGGGTCACAATCCACAGGTTGAGAACCACTGGTTTGGATGTATCTCGCTGTCTTAGCTACTGTCTACAATAAGCTGATGACATAGATTTTGTCAAACTATATTTGTCAAAATATATTTTGAGACAGGGTCTCTTGTGTTTCAGGCTGCCCTTGGACTCCCTATAGCCAAGAATGGCCTTGCATTTCTAATTCTTCCACATCCACCTCCCAAGTTCTGGGATCACAGGTGTGCACCACCACAGCTATGTTTGTGTGGTGCTTAGGGCAGGCTAAGCTAGCTCTCCATCAATTAAGCTACATTTCTAGCCCAACACTGTTGTACCTTTTGGCTTTTTGTACCCTGAGGCATATCACAAATTTCTGGTGATAAAATCCAAGACTCCTTGTATCCCCAAAGGAAAGCTTTTTGCACGAGGCCGGCAGACACCGTTTAGTGGATCTTCTCAACAAATTCCTAAGAGTAGCAGGCCAGCCTCTCATCTGAAAAGACATAGTAGAGTTGGGTGTGAGCGTGCACATATGTGTGTGTGTGTGTGTGTGTGCGCGTGCTCACGCGCTCACAAAACTACCCCCAGTCTAGACCTGTAGAAGGGGTTGGTGACTCACAGAGTCTATCAGGAGACAATGCAGAAAGAGAGAGCCAGGGAGTTGGCCCCAGAAGTGAGCTGGCTCTGAATTTTCTCTAGTTCTGGTCTCTTCAACAGGCTACAGGACACAGGCAAGCTGCAGGTCTCACATCATAGTGAAAGGCACTTTGCTCAGGCCCCTGCTATCCAACAGGTTGACAGAATTCTACCAGCCTTTAATTAGGAACCTGAGAGGAGGGTCTTGGAGCTGCCTGGGTCGCACTCCATTCTGGCTGCCGCAGCCAGCCGCAGGCTGCCTCTGTACCTGTTAAATTTTTTTCTCAGATGTAAATGTTGAGCATGGCAGACACCGGTGGGGGCGGTAGGGCCAAGGACAGACGTGTAGGTTTCCTTTTGTTACTTTCTCACTTCTCCTTTACAGACTATTGCCCATTTTGTCTAAAACTTAACAAGATAGCAGGAGAGCTGTCTTAGGCCTGAGTTTAGCTGGAGGCACAGGGCTGGAAAGTCTGGAGAAGAGAGCACGCGATAGGAGGCATCAAAGACAGGCCACATCACCAGGATTGGAACACATAACCTGAGATTCGGCTTCTGTTCCAATACTGAGCCCTTTACAGCGGTCTTAGCAAAACTGGCTCTTTACAGACCCAGCTGTACACTTCTCAGCAGGCCACTGCCCAGAACCACATGCCCCCCAACTCAGGGGTGCCAGCAGTCCAAGGGACTTTAAGATAATGCCAACCCTTGCCCAGGAAGCTAAGTGAGAAAGCATCAAGGGCACTTCTGTGACCTGTTGCTGCCCAGGAAAGGAGTGTGATGGCTTTCTGAAATCTCAAGGAGCCTTCCCCGAGGGACAGGAAAGTATTTAAGTTCAGCTCTGCTGGTGGGCCACAGCCTGGGGGGGGGGGTGCTCTGGCAGGACAGCTCTCCAAGCAGACTCTCGCTGAACTCTCTTCCCCGGGGCTGGGAGCTCCTCCCAACCCCGTCCTCAAGCTTAGGGATCAGAGCAGCCCCAGCGAGTCCCCGGGGACGCGGCCACGTCGGGAACAAAGGCACGCAGAGGGGTCGTGGAGTCGGAGGCTCCCAGGGGGGCGGGGGGGGGGCGCCGCGCTCTCTCCCGGCTCCTCCCTTCTCTCTGCGTCCTCCGCCTCCTCCATCCTTTCCGAGAGGCCGAGTAGGCGGCTGCACCAACTTCACTAAAGCTTCCCAAAGTTGCGGGGTGCGCGTGTGGAGTGAGGCAGGGAGCACGGCGGAGAGGCACCGGGCTCTGGGAGCCTTAGCTGCTGTTAGGGAGGCCGCCGGCGGCGGCTAACAGGATCGGGGTCCTGGATAGGTCTGATCATTCGCCTGCGGCTAGAACATCGCCCGCCTGGCGCCGCTTCCCGCCCAGTGAGGGGACCAGCTCGGCCGCGCCTCCCTCCCCGCAGCAGCCAAGGAGGCAGAGTTGGAGCGGTGGGGAGCGCGGCCCCCAGCACCTTCTGAACGGGGGACGCAGTTGGGGGCGGATGCTGCCGGTGCTAGACGCCGGCCTCCGGAGAGTCGGATCCGCCCGCCGGGAGGAGGAGGCTCGGCCGGGGTAAGTAGGGAGCCCGCGTCCCGGCACCGCCTCCTGGGCCCTAACCCCGCGCCGACCGCATCCCGGAGTGCGCGCCAAACTTTGGGAGAAGGGGACCGGCCGAGGGCGGGAGAGGAGTTCCCTGCACTGGGAAAAACCCAAGCTGCCAGATTTCCTATCTGCTTGGTACCTACTCCTGGCTCACCGCACAAGCCCCACAGGGGATGATCTCAGCCCCTTCAAGCCGGCCGGCAGGCACACACTCCGAAATGCACGCTCCTGGAAGCGCAGGGTTGGGCACTTTTAAACCAGTCTGGGTTTCTTTGCTGGTCCTGCAGCTCCTTCCACCATGAAAGGGAGCCCCCACACTCCATAGCAGGGGGCTACTAACTGCCGTGGTTTTGGAAAGCCGTGACTGAGAGACCCACTGAGGCCCAGGAACAGGGAGGAAGAAGCAAATACTGCAGTCATTTCTCCTGAGCTAACGGGGGCCGATTTAGCGTCTGGATGATGTGTCTGGGTGTGCGCAGCCCTTCCGTAAGCAGATGGGGGAGAACGGAGCCAATGATCCCGAAACTTTCTAAGAATTTTTCTGGACCAGGGTCTTTGAAGTGTGAGGAAAAGGCTGAATGCTGGTGCTGCGCCTGACATCTGCGTGGTGGGGGTGACAGGGCGTTGCAAGGAAATAGGGACCCTTCCCCCTGGCGGATGTACTTCCTCAGAGAGACTTCCAGGGGGATACCGGCTCTGAGCCATATATATGGGGCCACAGATTGAGCTGAGACTCAACCTGTGAAACCAGGCCTGTCTTTCGGAGTTTCTACAGTGTCCTGGTGGGTCCCAAGGGTTTTCTGGGGCCTAGTGCAGAGCAGGGCACACAGCCTTAGCTGTCTGATGACTGATGACTGATGGCACCAGCAGTGAATGGATTTTGGATTTGCCTTGAGCGGAGCCCAGTGAGCCTCAGCTGAACTAGCATTGATCTTCTTGGGGGAGGAAAAGGCCTCACTGGTTGCAGGGAGCCCTGCCTGGTCTCTTGTGTGTGTGTGTGTGTGTGTGTGTGTGTGTATGTGTGTGTGTGTGTGTGTGTCTCCCAAGTGGCATGTCCCACTGTGCCTCATGGTTACCTCTCCCTCCCCAGAACAAGAGGAAGGTTCCATTTCAGCATCTGGCTAAGTGGGCATGGGATGGAGTCAGAGAGGTTGTGTGCTATTTGGCAGACATGGAGAGAGCTCTGCGGTGGACAGTGTAAGTGGATTCAATTCATCCTCTTGTGCCCTCCCCACACGGGGGCAGGTGAATTAGTGGAAAAAAGAGGCTAGTGGGAACATGCTGGGCATAGAGTCCTTAGGACATGTGGAATTGGGGACATCTGCTCATGCTGGAACCTGCTGGCCTGACTGGAGAAAAGTGGTTAGGAGGGTCTAGTAGAAGCAGGGGCTTGACATGATGGTAGCACATAATGGCGGAGGTGAGGGTGTGATCGCAGTCCCTGTGCTAGCTGCTGTGGGTTTTCCAGAAGAGCAGACACATTCTTTTTTGCTGGAACTGGGCCTGCCAGCACTTGGGACTAAGAATCCACAAAGATGTGAGGGTGGTCTTGGCCTGTCACTGGGAAGAAATGGGTCAGTCCCCACTCCTGTACCTGAAGAATATTGACTAGCAGCCGTGTATAATCCAGGGACCTAAATGGCAGGGAGTGCCAGACCTGTGGTCCCAGAGGAGAAAGGAGGGGTTTTGTGCTTGGGCACCCCCAATTCTGGGTAGAATGCAGCAGCCGGTCCCTTCTCATCCCCCCTTTCCACCTTTACTATGTCTTCTGAGGTCAGGAGTTCCGCAGACATTGTCCCCTTAAGCCACTCCCACGCTCTAGATTTCTGTTTGGTCTCCTTTTTTTACAGATGGGAAACTGAGCCTCAGAAAAGCTAAACATGGGCCAGGCTCAGTGGTGCACGCCTTTAATCCCAGCACTTGGGAGGCAGAAACAGGAGGATCCCTGTGAGTTCCAGGCTAGCTGGTCTACAAAGTGAGTTCCGGGACAGTCAAGGCTATACAGAGAAACCTTGTCTTGAAAAAGCAAAACCTAGCAAACAAACAAACAAACAAAATCCCAAAACCCTAAACATCTTTCAAAGTCACACAGTTGGTAAGAGACCAAGCCAGGATTTGAACCTGGAGAGCCTGATTTCAGAATTGCGCTGGCTCCACCATGCCAACCTGTCTGTATAGGCTGAGACTGTAGACAAAACTGTCCCTTATGTGCTGTCCCCTGGCCGAACTGTCCAAGTCATCTACCATTAAGTGGATCACTATACCCCTTCCCCTTGACCACTTGTTAGCATAAACTATTGTCTGAGGAGGTTATTCCTTACCCACCATTTCCCCAATGAGCATAAGGGGTCATGGCTGTAGCTGTCCTTCCAACCATACCAAGTGTCTTGGAGATCTGGACTCTTCAAATCATCAGAAGGGACAGGTGAGGGTAGAGCCAGCTAACCAGGGGAGATGATAGCAAATCTCACTTTGTCCCCAGCTGTACTTCTGTACACAGGACCCACAGACTGTCAGCTGTCTGATGCCATGAGGCACAGGAGGATATAGGACCAAGAGTGGATTAGGATCATGCCTGCAGGGTCAGGGTTTCTATCTACCCAGAGCCTCTAATATGGTATCTACAAGATACCCTTAGGTACCCTTAAAAGGATGCGAGAGGCCTTGGGTGAGCGTAGCTCAGCTGACATCTCACATCCCCATCAAACAGAATCTCACCGGATGCGGTCCAAGTGCTCTTGAAGTCCTAGCCACGGGACACCGGGAACTTTTTGTCCTTTCTTGGCAGAGTGGACGTGTTGGATGGAGAGAGGAAGATGGTGTACCGGGCCATCCTACAGAGGACAGGGACTGGTCATCTTTGTACATTCAGCCTCATCCTAGTGCCTGACATCTGAGGAAGGTGGGAGTGTTATCAAGGAATGGGTGAAGCCTGAAAGGGCTGTGTGCCATTGCTGCGGTGTTGCACTGTAGGCATCTTGGCTGCTCAGCGAGGTAGAGCAGCCTCAGGAAAGCACATGATAACAGCCTTTAAACAGGGCAGATTTGCATCACCCTTTCTTTGAGGCCTCATCCAAATGTGTGGATTCCACAGTTGGGTGTGGGTGGTGGGGAACAGGGTGCTGGTCTCTGCAGGCTCAGGCACCTTCCATCTCCGTTGTCCCAACTCTAGCTGCCTGCTCCTGGTCCCCAGCCAGTGTGGAGGGAGGAGTTGGCCACGGGAGCCATGTCAGTCTCCAGCCTCAGTCTGGCTCTTCCTGAGTCCTGCTACCTTCTCACAAAGATGGTTGTGTGCTGGAGCTCTGAGTGTTTCTCTGAACTCCAGGCAATTCGTCACCGGGGTCCAAGAGGACTCTGTGGGAAGTCTGGAGGTAGTGTGGAAAACCAACAAACCAATTTCCCACTCAGCCGCTCCTGGTGGCCACAAGTAAACAGCCGCTTCTGGGGCCAGCCTGGACTGTTGGAAGGCTATGCCTGCCCCTTCTTGCCCCACCCTACTCCCTTGACTCTGGGAGCCTCAAATGCCAGGGAGCACATCCTGGCCAGGCCAGGTCTTGTGCTACTGGACAAGGTGTTGGTGGTTGGGATCAGGTGAAACTCTGGGAATAAAGGACAGCCTGGGGCTGCAGCTTGACTCTGGGTAAGTACTTTCTAGGAGGAAGGCTGGTTCTTTGACTTGGAGGGTGGAGAACAGCACAGCTTTTCAGCAGCTTTGGGGCTTCTTACACATTGCCTCCGGGTAGGTAGACCAAAGCGAATTTTCAGGTCACAAAAGACCTTTAGAGGCCACGTGCTCATTTCCTTTGTACAGGTTCTAGATTGACGACAAAACTATCCCAGAGTTGGATCCACTCAGGGAAGGCTGGCGGTGTGAGGTCACCCGTGGCTTCACAGAGTGCAAGCTCTAGCGGACCTTCTGTGTCTTTGAGATGGGTAGCTGACCCTCTGAGGGCAGCTGCAGCTTATTAGTGATGGGCTGAGAGTTCACATGCAATCAGAAAGGAGGTGAGCTCTAGGTGAGGCCAGCTTCCTGGTGCTCAGGGCCAAAAAGAGTCCCAGAGTCCTCTCGTGTGTGGCTGTGTGAGCTGGGGCTATAAACTGGACACTTTGGGAGCCCAGCAGAGGGACAGTGCCTGAGGGTGCCAGGCTGCTGGAGAAGGGAGTCGTGGGGTGCGCCCCCTCATGACTGCAGGCTTTTCTTCCTTTGGTGCTGGGGATGGAAGCGAGGGTCTTACACACTCACTAGGTAAACTCTCTACCACTGAGCTCCCTCCCCATACCCATCCTGCAGTCTTGGTGGGGAGGATGCACCCATACACAAACTATTAAGTAAGCACAAGACATGTAGATCCACTCCAAAAACATTTATAGGCACAAACGTCCTACAAACACAGGCCTCCAAACTCAAGGAACTGAGAAGGCAAACTATGTAATATTTAAAAACACACTGGTAGGTACTTACTTAACCTTTCTGGGTCTTCCTTTCTTGGTCGATAAGAAGGGACTGGGAGTTGGGTGGTGGCGGCACACGCCTTTAATCCCAGCACTCAGGAGACAGAGGCAGGTGGATCCCTGTGAGTTCAAGGCCAGCCTGGTCTACAATGTGAGCCCAGGACAGCCTAAGCTTACATAGAGAAATCCTGTCTCAAAACACACACACACACACACAAAAGGGACTGGGAACAGTGCCCTAGTCTGGCTGTGAGTTACAACATATATGGAGGTTAGAGTTGGACACAGTGAATGTGTTGTTCCGGCCATCTTCCCCAGCACACCCCTGTGCCAGCTGTGTATAGAGCTGAGGGTGCAGGGCCATCTCAGGGATACCCACACGTCAGTGAATGGATCAGTATGCTACATTGGGTGAGCCCTGATTCTCCAGGATGGGAGCACCTCCCTGTGCTGGACTCTCAACTAGACTTTATTAGGAAGACTATCATGTCTTCCATGGGCTGTTCAAACAGTACAGGAGTGAACTCTTCTAAGTGTTAGTGGAATTCCTTTGGCAGCAGTTTAAAAGCAGGATTACATGGAGTCCCCAGTTCAGTAAGGGAGCCCTGGGAGGCTAGATGCAGGTTGGGCTGCAGACCCTGTTTCTATTGATCTGATTTATTTATTCTTCTAAGCACAGTTCTGGGCCATAAGAAGGCTCACAGTTGGATATGGTGGCACATGGCTGTAGTCCCAGCACTCTGGAGGAGGATCAGGAGTTCAAGGCTGTCCTAGCTACAAAAAGGGTTCAAGCCACCTTGGACTAAATGAAATCCTGAAGACAGAGAGAGACAGAGACCAGGACAAACACACACACACACACACACACACACACACACACACACACACACAGAGAGAGAGAGAGAGAGAGAGACAGACAGACAGACAGACAGACAGACAGAGACAGAGAGGTGGGGGGAGGGAGAGGCAGAAAGACAGAGAGAGAGACAGAGAGACAGAGAGGTGGGGGGAGGGAGAGAGAGAGAAAAAGAGAGAGAGAGAGAGGTGCGGGAGGGAGAGGCAGAGAGACAGAGACAGACAGAGAGGTGGGGGGAGGGAGAGAGAGAGAGGTGGGGGGAGGGAGAGGCAGAGAGAGAGACACAGAGAGAGACAGAGACAGAGACAGACAGACAGACAAGCAGAGACAGGCAGAGACAGACATACAGAGATCACAGGCCCACAACCTAGATGGCACCAGTGCCTCTTTTGGCATGTACCTAGTGTTCACACAGGCCACATCCAGGTGCTTGTGCCAGCTCCACTCTATCTGTGAGCTGGGCCCGCCCATACACTCTCTTCCCTGCTTCCCTACCTCCTTGTCTCTCCAGCTGCCTCCTCACCATGTGTAGAATCCTGGAATGTGCTCATGTGCCAGAGACAAAGCACTGTTAGCTGAAGAAACACTTTGCAACTAAATGCTCCCCCCCAACCCCCACACCCCCCTGCAGCTGCAACCCTGCTAATTTTCAGCAAAGAATTTCACAGCTCACACAGCCGCGGGCTGGCTGGACTTGCTGTGGTCTTCAGCTCGTCTCTGGAGACAGCCAGAGGCCTGAGTGCTAAGGGCAGATGCCAAGTCTGAAGAAACTTCAAGTGAGAAAACTAGAAGCCATGTGTCCCAAGGGGGAGGTGGTTTCCTCAGAGAATGAATGGCCCTCTCCTGGCGCATCTGCAAAGCTAACTCCCTGTGCTGCTAACTCCTTTTTCACCTTGCTTTGATGTCTGAGCCCATGGGAACCAGAAGCTGCAACAGTTAGTATGTCTCTACCACCCCACGCCAGAGCCTTTCCATGTGCCCTCACTGGGAGCTCCTAAGCCTGTCACTGTCACTCCTGCCATTTGTAGGCTGAGCCACCCATATCCACAGCTGTCCCAGCTTAGCAGATCTTTCCTTCCTGTGATGTCACAGTGTGTATTTGTCCTCATGTGGTGGTACCCTGAGGAAGGGGCCTCATGGGGGCCAGAATGCGCCTGAGGATCCAACTGAGTGGTTGGTTTCTGGGGGCTAGTGTCACATGCCACTGGTGGCACCTCAAGAGGAAATATGGTTCTGCCTCTCTGCGTTTGACCTGGCATCCACTGGCTGACCCCAATTGGCACTTCAGATCATGCAGCAATCTATTTTGTTTTTTGTTTGGTTGTGTTTTGTTTTGTTTTTCAAGACAGGGTTTCTCTGTGTAGTCCGGACTGGACTAGACTTACTTTGTAGACCAGGCTGGACTTGAACTCACAGAGATCCGCTTGCCTCTGCCTCCCAAGTGCTGGGATTAAAGGGGTGCGCCACCACACCCGGCTCATGCAGAAATCTGTATCATGCACCAGTGCCTTTGAAGCCAGGAGGAGAGGGCAAGCAAAGGCCTCAGTTTCCCCACGGTCATTCCAACAATGCAGAGTCCTGTGTGGCTTCCATGGGTTGCGATCTGTGGAACTTCGGCCTGTACCTAACCTCTCTGGAGGTCCATGCTCCCCTCAGTTCCTGGGCACACAACCTGCTCCCCACAGCCTCTTCAGGAATCCAGGACACCCCCTCCATCTCTCTTTCCCTTTGGCATGCATGTCACTCTCTCCTGGGAGCTTGGCTGGGTAGTCCCCACCACAGAGCCTACATGTCCACGCTATCCCACAGCATAATGGCTGAGAGTTCTGTGGCCGGGGGTCTCAGTTGGGTAGCGACTCTGATAACAGGATGGTCTTGCCTTACTCATCTGTATCCCCTGTGTTGAGCACTGTCCCTGGGGCATGCAGAGAGCATACTGTGTGGTGTCTGAGTACAGAAGGCAAGGGCTACAGATGTGAAGTTGGACTCTGAAGGAGATGATAGGGTGGTCCAAGCCAGGATGACCCTGCTAGGGAGCAGGCAAAGGGGATTCATGGTAAACAGGAGTGACAAGGGATAGCAGGGAGAATGGTCCTCGAAACACCTCACCTGTTTATTCATAACCCATTTGAACCTGGGTACAAATCCTAAGGAAGGACTTGGAATCCTAGAGAGGCCTCTCCACCCATCAATCCCTGCCTGCTTGCCTAGGGTGCCTCTTGTGCCACGCTGCTGGCTCATGGATGGGTGCTATCTAGGCTTTCGGCTCAGCCCCATAAGCCCTCAGTTCCAAGTCCTGTCCTCTCTGTAGATGTTCATTCAACCTCTTTGTGGTCTACTCCTGATCTCCAGGCAATGCCGGTCTCAGAAAGCTGTTGGTTCTTTGAGGAAACTGAGGCACAGAGTGGAGAGAAGCCACTTGCTTTGCGATTCCATCTGCAGCTCTTGTTTTGTTCTTTCAGAAGCTGTAGGCTGGATTTTGGGGTTCAGGGGCCTCATACTTTGTCTTAATACTACATAAGGTGGACTGGTGATAGGGGAGGCATGTCCTTCTGGAAAAGAGATGAGGGGGTGTCAGTGACCACCTCTGGGTCATGCTGTGATAAGGACTCAAGAAGGCTTCTCTCATGTAGGAAACTAGAAAGACAGAGATGAAGGCAATCAAATGGGTTGCAGGGCCAGAGAGGGGTACAGCTGAGCTGAGCTGAATGGTTCACAGGGTGCTAGAAGAAAGATGAAACAGGATGGAGTGTGGCTGCACTGGCAGTGCTGAACCTTGTGTGTGTGTGTGTGCCTCAGTTTCCCCACTAGTGGAACTCAGCATATAGGGGTGATGTGAGAATAAGATGCAAAGCCTTTTATTACTGGTGTGTGTGTGCCAGAGACTAACTAGCTGGAGTCAGGACTATGTGAGTCCTGGGGTTTGAAACCAGGTGTCAGGCCTGACAGCAAGCACCTGAAAAAGCACCAGCTCGAAAATGTTTTTATACAAGTGCTTAGAGCTGAGCTTAGTTCAGCTCACGGCATCAAGCAATGTGAGCTGTTTTATATACAGGTATGTGTGTGTGTGTTTGTGTGTGTTGATACTGGGAACTGGAGACTATATATGTATATAATACACACACACACACACACACACACACACACACACACACACATATTAGAGTCTCACTGAGAAGCCCTGGCTAGGCTAGAAGCCTTCTGTGTAGACCAGGCTGGCCTCGAACATATGGCAATCCTCCTGCCTCTGCCTCTCAAGTGCTGGGATTAAAGATCTGTGCCACCATGCCACCATGCCTGGCTTTCAGTATGAATTTTCTAAGTAAATTCAGGAAGTAAACTGAGTCTGTGTCTTAGCTCTCCTCAGAATCCATACTTGGTATGACATACTTTGCTGCATGCTACATGCTTTTCCCTCACTAAGCGCCATTCAACTTATCAAGGTTGGTAGCAGGGTCCCCATTTCCCAAATGAGCAAACTGTAACTCAAAGCAGCAGAGTAGCCTACCTGAAGCTACCCAGCCATGGGGACTCAGAGACTGGCCCGACTCCCCGTTTTATCTGTGCTTAGGTCTCTCCTCGCAGTGGAGGTGGAAGAGGCCAGGGTATACAGACTGTAACTGTGAATCACCATAGCAGGGAGATTGAGAGGTGACAAGGGAGAGATGCCAGGACAACTCAGAAGGGAGGATGGCCTAGAGGCCACAATATAAAGCTCACTATTCATAGCCCAGGACAAGCCATTGAGTCACTGGGGAAAACCTGACATCACTGCATCTCTGTCTGCTTGCCTTTTCTGGGCTCCTGGAGACCTCAATGCCCACAGTGGGCATTGTCGGGGGGTGGGGAGTCTACCCCCAGGTGGCAGGACCACAATCTGCCTTGCATTCCCCTTCCAAGCCTCTGTCTCCCACCTCCCACTTTTCCTTGAGGATTCCAGGACAACATGGAACCCAGCATCTGTGTTGAGTTTTCATAGTGTCTTTTCCTTTGGGAAAGGTGCCTGGTCTCCTATTGGAATCAGTGTTTGCTTGTTTGTTTTTGGAGACAGGCTCGCATAGTCCAGGCTGGCCTCCAACACTGTGCAGCCTTGAGTTTCTTATTCCATTTCTCAAATGCTAGAATTTACAAGTGTGTGTCACCCTTCCCGGTTTAATGGGATGCTGGGTATTGAACCCAGGGCCTTGTGCATGCTAGATAAGTACTCTACCCACTGAGCTACATCTCCAACTCAGGAGTCAGTGTGCAGAGGGTGAAGCTGGCTAAGCTGTGTCCTAGATGGGAGTGAGAAGCTGAAAAGCACTCCCCTGTTTCTAAGGATGCAGCTGAGTGTCTGAGAGATCTTTCTTTGAGCATCTTTGACCAATTCCTCTCTGTGCTCCAATCTAATAGCATTCTACAGACGCCAACAAGGAGTGCCAGAGAGGTCGGGGGACTTGTCCGTAGCCACACAGCCCAAATGCAAACTTGTTTAACTCCACTTGTGTTCTTGGCCACTGTGGCAAGTGGGTTGCCCTTGACCTGTACTCATCACGGTTGGGCATTATAGACTGAAAGTACCAAGGCAGCGTCCATGTCTGCATGGGTCTCTGTCCACTTTCCTAGAGACTGTGAATCTATATGGGAGGTGGCACAGAGCAATGGCTTCCCTGGTCACGGGAACTCCGTGGATAAGGGGAGTTGGGTGACAGGTTTGGTTAAAGCCTTGCTGATTCTACTCTCAGGAAGGCGTCAGAGGGGCGCCTGTCCAGGGTTTGGTGGGTCAGACCTGGAAAAAGACTTATGAGTCAGGCTGGGGCGGGGTGCCAGCTTCCTCGGCCCAGGCTGTGGGTGCAGGATGCCAGCTGCTGCAGCTGCTGCTGTTGATGCAAAGCTCTGTTTCTGCTGTCCTTGAGCCAGAAGCTGGAGGAAGGGTCTGTGCCCACTCTGCACAGAATGGCACCTTTACATCCTCCTACCACCTTGTGGGGGAGACCCAGTGAGCCTGGTTTCCCAGTTGAGAACTCTGAAGCTGGGAGGCATTTCTGAATGAGCTCCCACAGCTGGAAGGAGGAGGAGAAGACCCAAGTCTCCTTTCTGTGTGTAAAAGGACAGAGGGTCTTTCCTCCTGGAGGCAGGAACCAGCATGACCCTCTGACAAAGGGCAGTGATGGACTTTTTGGTCCCCTCTCCTTACACTTTACTCTTTAGTCACTGATACAGATGTGCACCCACCCAGAGGGCACCCTACTAGGATTCCCAGATACTTGTGTCCAGGGTCAAAGAACTGAAGCAGGACTAGATGGAGAGCGGGTGGTGATAGAATTGATCTATTAAAAAGAAGGAAGGCTGTCCTGAAAGCGGAAGTGGGCCAGGGAGCTGAGAGAGCTTAGACCTCCAAGAGCACTGGGCCACAAGAGCCCAACTCTGGGTAGCCACGTAGCAATGATTATAGCCAGTCATAGGAATGACAGAGTGAGATTCTGCAATGCCCCCCATGCTAACTCTGGTCCCAATTATTTTGCAAGTTCTACCTCAGTTTACCTAATAAAACAGGAAGTCCAACAGAATGGAATTTCAGTTGCCTCCAAAGTGGATGGGGCTGGGGGATTGGCCTTGCATAGCATGTGCAAGACCCTTAAGGTTGATTCCCAACACTAAGCAAAAAATGAAATAAAATTTGAGATTTAAAAACAAAACAAAACAAAGCCTGGTGTGGTGGTGCATGCCTTTAATCCCAGCACTCAGAAGCCAGAGGCAGGTGGATCGCTTGTGAGTTCGAGGCCAGCCTGGTCTACAGAGTGAGTTCTAGGATAGCCAGGACTACACAGAGAAACCCTGTCTCAAAAGAAAAAAAAAATCAAACCAAACCAAACAACCCTGACATTATTGGTTGCCTGTGTAGACTGTCCTGACTACTCCAGGCAGGCACAGGAATGAGAATTCACCATGTAACTTTTTCAACATTGTGCCAGGGACAACTGATACTCACCATAAAATTTAAAAAGCGCAAACAATAAAATAAAAGCCAGGCCTAGTTCTTGTCTATCTACAAAAGGCATGGCGTTTCTCTCTAAAGTCATCCACTCCTGTTTTGCTAGCCTCTCTCGTTTTTAATGAATCTCACAGAGCCCAGGCAAGCCTCAAATCCAGGGAAGCCAAGGATGACCTTGAACTCCTGATCCTCCTGCCTCCACCTACAAAGTGCTGGGATTGCAGGCCTGTACCACCACACCTAGCTCTCAGGAAAGCCATCTAAATAGGCTGTGAATTTATGAAGAGAGACAGTAAACTCCTTCGCCAGCAAGGATGATTAGGGGACAATGGAAGCTGCTGGTGGTGTGTAGCCGAAGCCAGGCTTCTCTGCAAGGAGTGCAACAGCTCTCCAGAAATTCCAATGTGATGACTGAGCAGAGGCTGAGAGGAGGGAGGACTCAGGCCTGGGTGGTTTTACCACCGCTAATCCCACAGGGACTAAGGGCAGGGGAGAGCAGAGCCAAGAGAGGCCTCTGCCAGTCCAGGCTTCTTGGTGAAGTTGGAGAGGGGGATACTTCCCAGAGGGGTACAGTGACCTGACCACTGAAGAGGATAGGATACCACAAAAGCCTTCAGGCCTAGTTGACTAGGCTTCCAGGGGGTTGACCTGGTGCTCGGTTTAGTTGCTTTGGCAATGGCTGACCTTATTCCCCACAGCTTTCTGGGTAATGCCTGGGTAGCCTGTGTGCCTGTATTCTCCTGACATTTGAGTGGGTTCTGTTTTAGGAACCCCCAACTCAGCCACGTCAGTCCTCAGGGCCTCAGCCAGAGTTTTGCCTTTTTTTTTTTTTTTTTTTTTTTTTTTTTTGGCTTGTGTCTGAAGTTTAGGAAGGAGTTCTGGGGTGAGCTCCTTCAAGTTTAAGGGGCAGTCTGTGGGATGGGGAAGCCTCCTTCTCCATGGAAATGTTAGAGGTGGCCTGGGGTGGGGTGGGGGTGCTGTTTACTGGACAAATTCAGGAGTATTCAAGGCCCAGAGAAGTGATGTTTGGACCCTTCCCAGGCCATTGTCGCCCACTCCCCCTCCCCCATCTGTTCTTGGGAGCAGAGTGCCAAGGTGAAGTCCAACAACATACTCGACATTCTCCCTCCTGCCATCCTTGTGTCCCCTCTGTGTATATGTTCGGTCCATGTGGCGACAGCACTTGCACGTCACCTCTAAGAGTGAAACTGATTAGCACAGAGGGCGTGAAGATAAGTGGGCTGCAGCCAGAGCCAGGGGACCTTGCCCTTCATGGTCTGGCTTTGACTCTCCAGCTAGGTGACCTTGAGCAGACTACTTAACTTCCATGTTTCTTCTCCAGATGGTGAGTTGGTGGGGGTGGGGCTTCATTCTAGTCCCTGGGGGATTGACCGTGGCTGTAGAACTGGATGCAAGGTGGCTCTGAAGACAGGAAGGATTTGGGTTTAACTTTAACGGTCACACCCACCCTGGGTTAAATGGCTGCCTGCTCTCCTTAAGGACTGCTTCCTCTTGTCTACAGCTCTCTCTGAGTGCTTCAGAGTGGTTATTTTATTCTCTTTATCGTAATGGCAGATGCCCAGTACATACAGTTCATCTATGAGCAATAGATAGAAACCAGTATATTGCATCACCCCTAGTCCCTCCACATGTGGCTGACTAACTATTTGGTCTAGCACTGGCTACCTGCACAGGTGCAGGTGGTAGAGGACACAAAGTTTTAACGTGCATGGAAAAAAGTATGATTTTTTTTTAAAGCCAAATTTGTTGTAATTTTGTCCTTTTTTAAAATAAAAAATGTTTATTTATTATTATGCATACAGTGCTCTGCCTGCATGTACACCTCCAAGTCAGAAGAAGGCATCAGATCACATTATAGATGGCTGTGAGCCCCCATGTGGTTGCTGGGAATTGAACTCAGGACCTCTGGAAGAGCAGTCAGTGCTCTTAACCTCTGAGCCATCTCTCCAGCCCCATAATTTTGTCTTTAAAAAAATGTATTTATTTACACCGGGCACACCTTTAATCCCAGCACTTGGGGAGGTAAAGGCAGGCAGATCTCTGTGAGTTCAAGGCCAGCCTGGTCTACAAAGTGAGTTCAAGATGGCCAGGGCTACACAGAGAAACCCTGTTTCAAAAAAACAAAAAAAAATTTTTTTTAATTTATGTATTTTATATATGGGGGTAATATTCAATTTATTTATATATTTGATGTGCGTGTGTGCGTGTGCGTGCATGTGTGTGTGTGTGTGTGTGTGTGTGTGTGTGTGTGCATGTGTGGATATGCATGCATACAGATGCATAGGCTCATGTGTGAGGGTCAGAAACAACCTGTTGGTTCTGTCCTTCCACCAACTAGGTTTCAAACTCATCTCAGTGGCAGCAGGGTCTCACTATGTAGCCCAAACTAGCCTTTCCCACCTCCAGTCTTCAGAGTGCTAGGATTAAAGGTCTGTGTCACAAGGTCAGGCTGAAGGTAAGTGCCCAGTTTGATTGAAGTCTGAAAGCAGTCCTTGTTAGTGTACTACCCTCATGACTGTGCTGTATGAGACTGGAGGGACATACCTGTGTTATGTGGGCCCGGAAGGACGCTCACGCCATCTTAAAAACCTCCCATTCAGGCAAATCACAAAGGAGGAGCCATGTGTTTCACTGAGCACGTTCAGGACTAAAACACTGGCTTTCAAGGCGTTTGAACTGAAACCTCAGCCCAGATTCATATAACTGAAACGGACATCGTAGGAACCCCGTTATGTATCCTTAAGGTACATGTGGCTCTCTGGTATTTTCTGTTTTATGCAGTACTGCTCTATGGAGAAAGGAGAAGAAGGAGGACAAATGTTTGCCTGGCTTATTAAGTAGATTTGCAACCTTCAGTTTGAAAAATAACTCCTAGCATGAGATAGCATGAGATAGGATTTTGATCTGCCTTGGACTTATGGAAGCAGCTTGCCAGGCTCTGCCTTGGAGTTCTTCAGGTGACCTTGACTTGCCCCCAAAGATTTGCATATCACAGAGTTCTGAGATGCTGGTGGCAGTGGCCGTAGCCTGGCAGCACTTTTGAGACGTTTTGTTAAGTAGCTCAGGTTGGTTTGGACCTCACTCTATGAACATAGCCTAGGCTGATCTCCAACTTGGGCTTGCAGTTGTGGGTCACCATGTCCAGCTTTCTCTTGGGCTCTTTTCAACCAGTAGGCTCCCTTGGGTTTGTTTTATGAACAGCTGAGAATGGATGATGGTTAGCTAGCACAGGAGGAAAAGATGGTCTCAGATTGTGTTTATGAACAGCTGAGAATGGATGATGGTTTGCTAGCACAGGAGGAAAAGATGATCTCAGATTATCAAGGTGGCCCCGGGTGGCTGTACCAGGTTATCTTTGAGCGTCTTGAACACTGCCCTCCTAAAATCTAGCTTACACCATTTATACAGAGTGTGAAATGTTGAAGGCTGAAAGCTAAGGGACACTTGTGCCCGGGGCCTGGCTGAATGGCCTGCCTCTCAAATCTCCCAACCCACACAACATTACACCCTCTCGGTCTTCTGAAAACATTTCTAGAGGCTATGAAAGGCACCATTTACCCAGTGATTTCACATTTCTATTTTTCTAGGGGGAGATGTTAGGTCAGGCGTGACTACCCAGTGGGTGGTGCTCCCTCTGGCTCTACTGGGGTCTGCTGGGGTTCACTGGCCATCCGTGGCTTTCCAGTTTTACCTAGAGAGCTTTTTCTGGCACTGCAGCCAGTCCACTTCCTAGACAGGCTTGTGGGACTCTTGGCCCCCACACTGGTTGTCCAGAGTAATCTTAGGTCCCCTGAGCCCCCTCCCTAGCCTTGTTCCCTAAGCTAGCAGCCAGCTCAGCTGGGAGCAGCTCGGCTAGGAGGAGCGTGTTCTGTGGGCACAGAGCCTCCTCTGTTCCAGTAACAATGGCCTCTTGATGGCTAGATCGGGTCCCCTCACTCCTATTGGACTTCAGGGAGGAGAAAGGATGCCAGCCCTGCCCCCACCCCCAGGCAGGCAGTGCTGGGTGTGAGGGTAACTCAGAGGCCTTAGTCTCTGTCTGCCCACAGGACCTCTTTCTTCTTTCTTTCTTCTTTCTGCTCTAGGCTCTGCCTCCTCCCATCCATCCCAAGGAGTCTTTGGTGGGGGGGGGGGGGGGCGGGAAGCTCCAGAAATGCTTCCCTTCACTCACTGCCAGTAGTCATTGGATAGACCCCTGAGCCCCCCCCCCCCCCGAGGTTTGGTGTGGGATAACGGGAAGAGCTGCTCCGTAGATTTAGAG
The DNA here is from genome assembly GCF_903995435.1 of Acomys russatus. NCBI lineage: Eukaryota > Metazoa > Chordata > Mammalia > Rodentia > Muridae > Acomys > Acomys russatus. The sequence goes on along the minus strand of NC_067147.1, from coordinate 37,943,773 downwards.
CTTTTACAGTTAGCCTACTTTGATAGCCCCACAGGCTCTAAGGAGCTAATGCCAAGCCCCTCCTCACCGCGGATCTTCAGAGCACTGATAGTTTTAGGCTTTGCCATCTAAGGGAGTCTTCCTGGGCCTCCCTGGCTGACACTGGGCTAAGCATGTCCCCATAGTACCCCCACTTAAAGAGGCAATGTTTGTGGAAGGCCCGTATCAGAACCTCTGTGGATGTGTTACCTTATGTGATAGACAAAAAAAATTTTGTGAATGTCTGTAGGGGAATTTTAATTCAGAACATGGCTGTTCTGGCAAGCGATCACATCCAAAGACCTTCTAGGTTTGTGTGATTGGACTGGAATGCAGACACGCCTTTAATCCCATGAGACAGAAGCAAGCAGATCTCTGAGTTCAAGACCAGCCTGAGCTCAGGCTGAGTTAGTATAGAGCAAGTGTCAGGAAAAGAAACTTCTAGGTTCAATGTCTTTAAGCCCAGCCGCACTCAGGAGACAGAGGCAGGTGGATCTCTGAGCTCTGTTTAGGCAGTTCAGTTGAGTCAGTGAGCTGAGAGGCAGTGCCATAGAGTTCATTTATGAGTTCAGTGCTGGTCAGCAGAGGCAGTCGAAGCCAGAGAACAGCACAGAGACAGGAGGCAGTTTTACCAGGACAGGCTGCAGAGAAAGAGAACAATCTAGACACGGGCAAAGACAGAACAAGCTAGAGAACAAGAAGAAGCCAGAATATTAGGGCAGATTGCTAAAGTTAGTTTGGAGCCAAGCAGAGCAATAGAGTCACAAGGGTCCTTATGAAAGGGAGGTAGAGGGAGATTTAGCTGCAGAAGACACTCAAAACCATGTGTCAAACCCAGGTATCTGTGTGTGCAAAGCAAGCACTCTATCAATTCTGCTCAGGTCCAGCTTGGAGCTGATTTTGATTGACCCCTACACCTACAGTCTTAGAAGTTTTCCAAGCACTTGGTCCTAGCTAGCACATGGAACACAAACCTAATCTTTCTGGCTTCTGTGTTTGGTCATCCAGTGATGCAGCACTAAGGCAAAGATCATGATGCTTGCTTGGAATCCCAGCACTGGGGAAGCTGAGGCAGAAAGACTTCTGGGAGTTCAGATCCGGACTTAATAGTAAGACTCTGAATCAAAAGAAGGAAGAAACGGAAGGAGGGAAAGATGAGCGCTTCCTGTCAGTGTAGCCTTGCTGGTGAGCTGGTGTGTGGCAGGCAGGAATTGGCAGCTTCTGCCATCTCCGAGATGTCCTGGGATAATGGGGTTTGATGCTCTCAGCTAGCAGCTCTAGGTCTTTACTAAGCGTAGGTTACAATTATTTAAGGATCTAATCATCTAAGGATCATTGGCAGTGTTGGTGCCCAGACCAACATAGTCATAATCTTAGGAGGAGGAGGGACTTGACCATCAGGGTTTTGTTTTTTTTTAATTTCCCCAGATGATTCTTACATGTGATCAAGGAGTGAAAGCCAGAATTTCAGAGCAGGCTGTACACATTCACAATAATGGTGCTTCTCTTCTGCCTGTGCAGACATCACCAATCAATTGCAGTTCCCTTCTCCTAGTGAGATGTACCTGTTCAAATTCATCACTACAAGAAACCTTTTCCAGCTGGGCAATGGTGGTGCACACCTGTAATCCCAGCACTTGGGAGGCAGAGGCAGGTGGATTGCTGTGAGTTTGAGGCCTGGTCTACAAAGTGAGTCCAGGACAGTCAAGGCTACACAGAGAAACCCTGTCTTGACAAAAATGAAAAAAAAAAAAAAAAAGAAAGAAAGAAAAAAGAAAAAAGAAAGAAACCTTTTCCAACCAATCAGCCTCAGTGGGGAGTTGAAATGAACTTGCCCTCCTAGCTGAGACACTTTAAACTGTCTGCCTAGAGCCATGTGTATGTCCAGACATATCTGGACCAAATAATGGTATGAATAATAACATCAAGCCTTGACCAGAAATAGTAACTGCCACACCTATATAAGGATTGTTTGGACTGGTTAGGAATAGTCAACTAGCATCCCTCTCCTGCAGCAAATTGCTACCCAGCTGGGAAAAATACACCAAAGAATGCAAGCCAATGGTGCCATAGGACAGACAGGCTCGAAAAGGCCTCTTTCTCCTTTTTAATTAGTCAGGATTTCCATGGACCGGTGATACCAGCATCTAGGTTAGGACTTCCCACCTCAGTTAGCACAAGCTGGAAAAATCCTTGACAGACATGGTGATTCTAAACCCCTCAAGTTGTCAATCAAAATTAATCTTCACAGCAGTCTCCTCAAAATCCTATAACGGAGCTGTCTCTGTGGAGGTGAAGAACGGAAAAGGCAGAGCTGTGTGCACAAGGAAGAGCAGCCCATGTCCTCCTCCCTCCACGCATCTCCCAGGCATAAGCACATTTCTGGTTGGAAGGCTGCTAAATGAGGAAAACTGTGAGAAGTTTGGGAGACAAGAAAGCAAGACGTTAGAGAGGGCATTAATGTGAAGGTGTCAGTGAGCCTGCCAGTCACATGTGTCCCTCCCTCCCTCCCTCCCTCCCTCCCTCCCTCCCTCCCTGCCTTCCTCCATTCTTCCTCCCTTGCTTTCTTTCAGAGACAAGGTTTCTCTGTGTAGCTCTGGCTGTCCTGAAACTTGCTCTGTAGACCAGGCTGACTTTGAACTCAGAGATCCGCCTGCACACTGCCTCCCCAGTGGTGGGATCAAGGGCTGGAACCACCAACGCCTGGCCACATGTATCCTTGTTGTCACCTGTATGAGTGTGGTTGCAAGTTAATTCTTACAATTGGGATTTCTGAGCCAGAGAGTATATTAGTCTGTTGGGGCAGCTAACACACTGTCATTGCCTGGGAGATTTACAAATAACAGAAAGTCATCCAACATGGTTCTGGAGGTTGGAAAATTTTAAATCCAAGCGCCAGCACATTCGGTGTCTAATAAAAGGTCCGTTCTCCACGTCCAAGCTGAAACCTCCATGCCATGTCCTCACAGGGTGGAAGGAGTGACTAAGTTCCCTCACACCTCTTTGACAAGGACACTAATTCTATTCGCAAGGACTCTGCCTTCTTCACCTAGCCACTCTAAGTCATTCTCTGAAGGTGTCACCTCTCACACCAGCACACCAGAAATTCAACTTTAACATTAAAAAAAATTTGGAAGGGCACCAACATTTAAGCTACAGCAAAGAGTATATATATTCTAAACGGTGGCATTCAAAATCAGCTTGAACTATATAGTAAGACACTGCCTCTCAAGAAATAATAGGGGTTGGGGATGTAACTCAGTTGTAGAGTGTTTGCCTAGCATTCACGGAACCCTGGATTCAGTACCCAGCGCAGTGGTTTGATTGAGTATGACCCCCATGGGCTCATATATTTGGATGGGTTGCCTACAGTTGGTGGAACTACTTGGGAGGGATTAGGAGGCGTGGTCTTGTTAGAGGAGGTGTGCCATTCCCTGTTAGACTCTCTTGGCCTCTAACTTTTGGGTAAAATGTAAGCTCTAAGGTACTGCTCCATGCCATGCCTGCCTGCCTGCTGCCGTGCTTCCTGCCATAACGGTTGCGGACTCACCTCTGAAACTGTAAGCAATCCCCCAATTAAGTGCTTTCTTTTATAAGTTGCCTTGGCCACTGTGTCTCCTTACAATGATAAAAAGTACTTAAGATACCCGGCACAACAAACTGACAAGAGTTTTTCTGTGTAGCCCTGGCTGTCTTGGAACTTGCTCTGTAGACTGGGCTGGCCTAGAATTTACAGAGATCCACCTGCCTCTGTCTCTCCACTGCTGGGATTAAAGGTGTTTGCCACCACACTCAGCTGAGAGAATCCTTTATATTACCTAGGAGAGGGACAGGGTCTGGTGCCAAAACAATCAGACCCCAAATCTAAGTACCTCAATCCAGCAAAAGCTTGTTTTTCTCACACATCACATTGGCTCTCCTGCAGTAGCGTGAGTCCAGCTGCCTCTATCCTGAACTAAGCCCATCTGAACATGTGGCCGCCCATTCAACACGGCCTCTGGGGAGTGTGTGGAATCATTTTAAGGACTGGACCTTGAAGTGGCTTGCATCACTTTCACCCACATCCCACAGACCAGAGCTAGCCACATGGTCTTCACCTCACTGCCAGCAAGACAGGGCCATGGTGAGGAGCACACAGGCGCTGGGTGAAGGCTGCAGTGATGGCAGCATGCTTCCCAGAATTTCACTCCCACGGCATACTCCAGTGCCCCGGCCTGTGGGGTTTGACTAAAACTCGGAAGGAAGTTCACCTGTTGAAAATGCAAGACACAGAGAAGGAGAGCAAGTTGGACCGATCAAGCTCTCAAACTTTATTAGTCAGGCAGCAGCTTTTATAAGTCAGAAGGCAGGGAAGCATATTGCTATAGCAACCCAGCTGCAGGCTTTTCTCAAAACACAGGGAATTCCAGGCAGGGTCATAATGTCCTGTCACACAGGGTATCTGGCTCCCTCTTCGTCTAGTCTAACTGCTAAACCACAACAGGGTTGCTCCATCTCTATCTGTCTTTAGTCTAACTGCCGACCCACAACAGGGTCAGCTAGTTTCTGGTGAAAGGCAAGCTCTGGGAAAAACAGAGACTTAAAGGTGCAGGCTCTGACAAGATGGCTGAACATTGGCCATATGGCCTATTGTCCCCAACACTCCAGGATGTCTTGTTCTTTGCTGACTATGTGGCCGGTCTTGGTTGTCAACTTGACTACATCTGGAATTAACTAAAACCCCACGTTTCTGTGTATACCTGTGAGGGATTTGTCTTAATTAAAATCATCTGAAGTGGGAAGAGGGTTTTTTGGTTTTTTGTTTGTTTGTTTGTTTGTTTTTGAGACAGGGTTTCTCTGTTACAGAGCCCTGGCTGTCCTGGACTTGCTTGTAGACCAGGCTGGCCTAGAACTCACAGAGATCCACCTGCCTCTGCCTCCCGAGTGCTGGGATTAAAGATGTGTACCACCATGCCCAGCAGGAAAGACCCCACCTTTGATCTGAGCTGCACCTTCTGGTGGCAGCCTGTATAAGGGACTTGGAGGAAGGAAGTTTTTGCTTTCTGCCTGCTTGCCCTCGCTCTCACTGACAAGTTCACTCCTTCACTGGCACTAGAGCCCACTTCTTCAGGATTCCAGTGTAGACTGAAGGGACCAGCTGAGACGTCCAGCCTCGTGGGCTGAACAGCTACTGGATCCTTGGCCTTTTCATTGGTAGACAGGCATTGCTGGACTAGCTGGACCACAGCCTGCCTAAGTGTGGCTCCTGTGCTTCCTCTAGCAGCTGCACACCGCTGTTCCCTGCTTTAATATCCAGAGCAGATTGTCTTCATGACCAGGACACACCCCAGTGGCTTTGCCCCCAAATTTCCCCCAAACCCAAATATCCATTTGTGGCAAAGCCTCAAGACTTCTGAAACAAAATGTTGGCTGTTATTCATCAAAGCACATAAAGGCATGTGAGTAGTGATGCAAAATTAGACGTGTCGAGATCTTTGCCAGCTGTTCTGTGGCCTGGCTTGGCAGCAGGCTTCCCTGATGTTCCGAGGCGCTGTCTTGCTCCACATCCTCTCTCCCCCAGAGATGCGTGCACCAAGTGAGAGGAGGACGTGAATAAGGAGAAGGAGAGGGATAAAGTGCCCGCTGGTGTTCTGTCCCAACTTTTACAAACTTCTGGGCTTTTACCTTTCTTAACCTTGAGGTTCATATGACTGTGGGAACCTTATTGGCTTAAAGGCTTGGAGCTAGTGTGCAGGGTGTGTGTGTTCTTGGATGGCAAGTTTGCATGCAGGAGCATGAGGACAATTGGAATTGGGTCTGGTGTCACAGCATGGGGTTCCCCAGCAGGATGCCAAGCTAAAGGATGGGAAAGTTTTGTTTGCTGACCAGAAGGAATTGTCTAAAGCTGGAAGAGCAAATGGACTGTGCCTTCCAGGTCGCCTTTAGTGGACTGGCTTTGCACCCAGAAGACAGCAAACAAGAGTAAGAACCCTAAAGCACACGCAGTGTCACGCTGTGTGTGTGTGTGTGTGTGTTTGTGTGTGTGTGTGTGTGTGTGTGTGTGAGTCAGTCAGACAGTCTGTCTGTGAGCTCATTATTTGCTTTAATATAGGATCTGTCCATGTAGGCCTGGCTTGCCCTAAATTAGCAGGAATCCTCCTCCTGCCTCAGGTGACATTTTACCATGACTCTTTTTGAAAAAATAAAAACAAAGCTAGTGGTGAGGCGCACCTTTAGTCCCAGTAGTCAGGGAGGCAGAGGCAGGCGATCACTGTGAGTTCCAGGCCAGCCTGGTCTACAGAGCAAGTTCCAGGCCAGCCAAGGCTACACAGAGAAATGCTGTCTTGAAAAGCAAACAAACAAACAAAGAAACAAAAACAAGCTAATCCCTGCATTTTTCATACCGTTCCTAGGATGTTCTTCCATGCCTTTTTAGGGAATGTGTGTGTGTGTGTGTGTGTGTGTGCGTGTGTGCGTGTGTCCGTGTGAAGGTATCAGAATTCCTGGAGCTGGAGTTACAGACAGTGATGAGCTGCCATGTGGGTTCTGAGAATTAAATCCAAATCCTCTACATCCAGGGCTCTTAACTGCTGCACCATCTCTCCAGCCTCTCCCTACCTTATTTGAAGTTTGAAAAATCTTCAAAGTGGTACAGTTGTCCAAATACTGACTCCCACGTGGTGGCGCACACCTGTAATCCCAGCACATGAGAGGCAGAGGTGAGCGGATCTCTTGAGTTCGAAGCCAGCCTGTTCTACAAAGAGAATCCAGGACATCGAGGCCTACATAGAGAAACCCTGTTTCAAAAAAAAAAAAAAAGTATGAGATTGGTCACTTAACAGCATTTCTGTAGCTGCCTCAGCATTTTGGACCCCACGGGTGGCAGTCTGTCCTCTCTAGTGGGACATTTCATTGCTTTGCCTGGCCAGTGTCCAGGTCAGTCTTGAATGGAGGATACTGCTCCTCAGGCTGCCTGCTGTGTGGTTGAAGGCAGCCTGGGCACCAGTCACCATGCAATGCTGGCAAGCTAATGGCAGGTTGCTAGGGCTAGTAGAGTCTGGCAGGGGACTTGCACTTCAAGCAATTGTAACAGTCCAGTGGAGGCAGAGAAAGAATATTTCCCATGACTGTGCACAGGCCTGAAAGGATGAGGGCCGCTTCGGGCTGCGTTTGCTATGGGCTGTCCCATAGAACCATCAGGCTAGCTCTCAGCTTCATAGTCCACCGTGGCTCAGGCCCATACTCTTGTAAGTACATGGACACCTTAGCCTTGGACTGCTTCTGTCTTGGCTGTGGCTGGACATACCCAAGAAGTTGTTAATGGACTCATTCATTCATTTTGCTTGTTTAATTTTACATCTATTTAGTTAGTTATTGGTATGTGTGTATGTCACGGGTTTGACCTGGCCATCTTGCCTCTACTTCCCAAGTGCTGAGATTATAGGCATACACTGTGCCTGAGGAAATATGTTCTTTTTAGAGCAGGAAGCTGGAGCCCTGGAATGCTAAGTTGCTGAGGTACTGGATGCTAGGTTGCTGAGGTACTGGGATACTAGGTTGCTGAGGTACTGGGATACTAGGTTGCTGAGGCACTGGGATGCTAGGTTGCTGAGGTATTGGGATGGCAGATTGCGGAGGTATTGAATGCCAGGTTGCTGAGGTGCTGGGATGCTGGCATACTGCATGGAATGCTGGATGCTGGGATGCTTCGATACCATGATACTGAGCCAGATCTGCCCTCACATCCTTGTTCTCTCCTTCCTTCTCTTCTCCCTTCACTTTGAACAGGTACTCTCCTGTCAGAACTAAAGCCATGATGATACTGGAGTGAGGTGGGGAGGGGTGTGCCCTTCCCAGGCCATCTCTAGGTGCCTCCATGTGAAACAGGGTCTAGCCAGAACAGATCAGTGCATGGACAAACCCAACTTATCAGAAACAAGTAACCTTAATGTTTCTTTTCTCCATCCTGATTGACCAATGGGATGGTAGAGTCCCAGGTCCCACCCCTTCCCTCTACTCTCTAGGGATTTGGGAACAGCTCTCACAGAAGCTCACTTCCAATTGGGCGACAAAGAGGGAACAGCCTTCTGCCCTCCTTCCCACAGTGGCTAGTCCCTCCCTCTTCGCCTGTGAAGTCCCTTTCCTCTTCTCCCCCTCTGTGTATAGGCATGTACAGGCATGTAACAGCTGAGGCTGTGTCTGCCATGCTCTGGATCCCTGAGAGAGGGGAGTGGAGTCTTGGTGCCTGATGCAATGTCTGGCAAGGCACAGCTTCCCTCTCAGTCTTCTAGCTGGGACCCCCTCCAGAAGGACAGGGGCAGGGCTGGACTGCAATCCATCAGGGGCCTCAGTGGAAGAGCCTGGCTGGAGGCAATCCAAGTGGGAAGCCAGGCAGTTTGCCAAGTCATGGGAGAGGCCTGAGCAGAAAGATCCTGAGCAGAGAGTAGAGAAGGAAGCTGGTGCCCTGCTTGGTGAGGCTCACCCCCCACCCCCCAACCCCTGTCAGCTGCCCCCTTCCCTTTCTGAACCACCAGTGGCCGTGGGGGGCTTTCCCACCCTCCCTCTCATGAGAGCACAGCTGTTAGGAGCCTGAGCAGAAAGTCCCCAAGAAACGAGAAGTAAAGACCAAAGTGTGGCGTTTTGCCTTTGGTCAGCCTACCCTGCGTTCTAACGCATACCCATTGCAGGTGGCCAGGGTGTCCCCTGTGGGTCACTCATGCATGGAACTAGTGAGCATCTTTCCCCTGGTCCTGCCTATCAACCCAGAACGCCTACACATTTAGCATTGGGCTAAATATTACGGGAAGGACATACATACATACATACATACATACATACATACATACATACATACAATGTCCTCCCTTCCACCCCTTAGCAACATCCACTACAGTGAAACTGGGATGTTGACTACACCCCAGAAAGATTTCAAAACAAGTCCGTGTGGAACAGAACTAGGTTTATTATGTAGAGGTGAGAGGAAACATGTGAGTGCACACATTAAATCTAAGCATGGATGGTCGGAGAGAAACTAGGATCCGTGTCTTATAGATAACTAGTGTGACTTTAGGGCTTTGTGCTCTAGTGTCCAGGGTTGTAATTCTTTCTATCTTTCTATCTATCTATCTATCTATCTATCTATCTATCTATCTACCTATCTATCATCTATTTTTTCAAGTCAGGGTTTCTCTGTGTAGCCCTGGCTGCCCTGGAACTAGCTCTGTAGACCAGACTGGCTTTGAACTCAGAGATCTACCTGCCTCTGCCTCCCCAGTGCTGGGATTAAAGGCGTGCGCCACCATGCCCGGCTGTTTTGTTTTTAAACAATTTTCATTTGTTTAATGAAATGAAATTGTAAGGTGTTAATGAAGTGCTTTGCTCCGGTCTGTGGTGGACGAGAGTGTGGATATGGTCACAAAAGTGTGCAGCAACCATGTTTTACTTGTTGTTTATAACACCTTTGAGATATCTTAGAAAAATGAGTCTTGCACCTATAGCAGTCTTTACTGATTTTGTCAGTTGCGTGACAAAATTAAACTAGATCCCATGGGGGAGGGGCTTCCCCCATTTCCCATATCCCCTTGGCTTTCCTGTCTCTCTATCCAGCCTCACCTGGAAAAACAAAGGCATTGTAGACATCCCGGTGAAAAAGAATGTTTGCATCCAGGAAAGAAATAAAGCGTACAAGAAAGAGAAAGTGATGGAGGTGGGCAAGGGAGGACTTGGAGCTCTGGATGCTAAGCAGAGAAGGAATAGGAATTATTTATTTATTTATTTATTTATTTATTTATTTATTTATTTATTTATTTATGCTTCTCTGGGCCATTTTGGAGGACGAAGAATGGTTTTGGAGCACACTAAAATCCAACAAACTCCGCTGAAGAGACCAGAAAGGATGCGGCCCCAGGTGGGGAGTAGTGGAAAGGGCTGGAGCCAGATGGTGTCTACAGAGGCTGGGATGTGATGAGAAGATGTGGCTCCCACCCCCAGGGCCTTGGAGGGCTTGTGCTCTCCTCTCAGATGCACTTGGAAGCTTTTCAGCAGCTAGAGTCACTCCGAGTACTGGGCTGGGTGTCTGAGAAGCTCCCCATTTCTCAGGCACGGCTACCCAGCTGGGTTCGGGTGCTTGTAGCGCCCCCGTGTGTTGGAGGAGGGAAGAGTTTAGGAAAGGACTGTGGACAGGGGATGAACTAGAAGATGTAGCTGGGCTGTTGGTCCAGAAGAGAGGCGTGAGATACATCCTTCTCCATTGCCTAAGGAGAGAAAGTGAAGGAAGAGCATACCATCATGTGATCCCAGATGAAACTTCAGCAAAGAATGGCCAGAGGGTAGGACGGGAAGAGAGATGGGTTGTAAGGAGGCGTGGTCAGTCCAACCTCCAGGATGAAATACATAAAGGGGGGCCTGCAGGGGGAATGTATGAGGCAGGAGGGCAATGTGATTGTCATGAGTTGTGAGTGACAATGTGTCCCAGAGGGTGAGGCTGGGATCTTCTCCCTCAGGTGATTCCCAACATTGCTAGGGCATGGCACACAGTGGCCCTAGACACATGGAACCTTCTGTGGAGGAAGTCAGTACCTCATCTTCTCTTACTGCTCCTGGTGTTTGTACCCAGCAGCAGAGAGCTGGTCCAGCTGGTAGAAGATGCTGTCCCATGATCAACAGTGCCCAGGCACTGGCCTGAACATGGCATCTTTCACCATTGGCCATGACATTCTTAAAGGGTTGCCTTCTATTGGCATCTTAGCGTGGGAGACTGGGGGAGATGAGAGCCATGGAGTAGGGGATTCTGGGAAAGCCATCAAGGGAGGAGACAGCAGAGATTTCCAACCAGGCAAGGGACATAGGATGAGTATGTGCTTACTGGAAGGGAGGTGACATAAAATTTCATCCATGTTACAACCCACTTCTTACACAGGGCACCCAGTGGGGCAAGTTCTGCCTGAGGCTTTGGTGAGTGAGTCCCAGCCTGGGTCCCCCTATCACCCCAGCTTGACCCTGTGAACTCCTGTCTTTGGGGTCCTCTCGCTGAACCCCCAGAACCCACATCCCTTCCTCTTTAGCCACCTGGCCCTTGGGCTTTCAAGGTTGCAGAGGGGCCGTCTTACCAGGGGACAGGTGAAGGAGCTGTCTGCCTATTTCACACCAGTGTTGAGCTTGCCTTCTTCCTGGCAGTGCCAGAAGGCTGCTGGGAACCCTGCATTGCTGCGAGGGAGAGGAGGTTGGACCAACAACTTCATACAAAAGCCATGAGAAGAAGTAGAGGGAGGAATGGTCATCAGAGCAGCCCAACTCCTAAGCCTGACTGTGTCTGCTGTGCCTGGAGTTGAGCCTGGGGCTCCAGCATGCCAGGCACTCATCTTGCCACCGGACTTCACTCCTTGTCCTCTTTTTTATTTTGTGTCTTTGAGACACAGGTTTTCTCAGTTGCCCTGGCAGGTCTTGAATTTGTAATCCTCCTGCCTCTGCCAGCTGAGGAGCTGGGAGTACAGATCGATGGCCATCAGATTCCATCAACTCACAAATCTTGCCAAAGGTGCTTGCTAGATTTAAGAGCAAAGAGATAGCTGGGCCATGGCCCCCGCTCTACCTGTGCCTTGCGGGGGGTCCCCCATCTCTATAATGAACACTTACCATGTCCCAGATGCCAGGCAAATGTTTTGCCACTGAGCCTCAATCCCTAACCCACTTCAGACTCTTTGTGCAACCCAGAGTCTCTCGAAAAACAAGACCAATAAGCTAGGCCAGCACAGCATACTGTTTGTTGTTGTCTCTTGTTTGGTTGGTTTTTTTGTTTTAGCTAAAGATAACAGTGAACTTGTGAGCGTCCTGCCCCCAGCTCCTGAGGGCTGGCGTTATAGGTATGTGGTCACCACTTCCGGTTTCATGCAGTGCTAGGAACCAAACTAGGGCCTTGTGCATGTTAGATATATGTTCTACCAACTGAGCCACAGCCTCAGCGCTGCATTATGCTTTTATATGTAGCTCAGCAGGTCAGTTTACACTAGTATCACAACACGTGACGCTGGTAGCTGTGATGCCATTAATCGATCAGGACTCTGCAGCTCTGTGGCTCCATTGTAACAGCAGGGACCAGTGACTGCTTAGGCTCTCCTTTATCTAAATACCCTGTGTGGCGCTTGACTGTGCCTGCATTTGATCTGTGGGGTCAACAGAGAAACTCAAGGAAACGGGGTTTGCCATTCATTCCCTCACTCACTCACTCATTCATCGGGTCTCATTCTGGCCCAGCAGAACTCTAGCTAAAACTAACACTGAAATATATATATATTCCTGCCTCAGTTTCCTAGGTGCTGGGATTACAGGTCTGGACTGTCATGTCCTAGCTCCTTATTGGCATTTTGGGTCTCTTATTGCTGTTTGTTTTGATTGTTTTTAGTAGAAACCAAGCAAAATTTATTGGCTAGAGTAACAGCTACCGGAAGCAATGCTCTTTATTTACCATGAGACTTTTCTTAGTGATTTATTTTACACGTGCAAGTGTTCTGTGCGCCATATGCATGCAGTGGCTGAGGAGGCAAAGAAGACATCAGATCCCTTGGGACTGGAGTTAGACATGCACTGTGTAGCTGCAGCTGCTCGCAAACTCCTGCCCTTCCTTCCTGGCTCACCTCCAGAGTACTGGCCAGTGACCTTCCTATTAAAGCAACCCCAACCGGGCCTGGTGGAGTACACCTGTAATCCCAGCTCTTAGGAGGTTGGGGCAGGTGGATAAAGAAGTCCAGACTGGCCTGGACATAGAAAGGCCCTGTCTCATAGGAGAGATTGAAGACACCTGAAGTCTTCAGTTTTGAGAGTGGGCCTGGGGTCTCTCCTCAGAAGTCAGTAGAAAGATGTCTCTGTTCCCTGTCTATAAACAAGGAACCCATAAGTACCTGTCTCTCCACAGGGTGAGGGGTTCTCCACCTGAAGAGGACAAGTTGGGTCCCAAGCCATGCCCTTGAGCTGAGTGCCTGCATCCAGCCCGAGGAGCCCCATGGCACCCCCTCCCCCAATGGAGAAAGGACTCACTTTGCTTCAGGAATGCCGGGACTTTGTACACAGCCTGAAGATTCGGGGCAAATACGCCCTGTTCCTGGCATTTGTGGTCATAGTTTTTGTCTTCATCGAAAAGGAAAATAAAATTGTATCCAGGTAAGGAACTCCTTTATCAAAGGCAATGTGTCTGAGGACAGAGGTGACACTAGGGGTTTCAGGGGGATCAAGAAGCAAGTCCCTTGTACAAGCGGTGGCTAAGTACCCCTGTGCCTAAAGCCGAGGTCATGTGCCGTGAGACTTGGGCAGCAGCAAGCCAGGCTGGCACCCCCATACTGGCCCTTCTCAACTGCAAGAGCTTAATCGAAACACTTCACTTTGTTGAGGTGGTCCTCTCTAATCTGTGACTACCCATAGGCCTGCCTGGTTGAGAGAGAAAATGAAAAAAGAAAAAAGAAAAAAGAAAGAAAAAAAAAAGTAAAGCACATTTTGCCCATGACCTTCCACATAGCTGATGCTCAGTGTTTGCTCTTATGACTACTTTACTTTGTATTTTAGCACCGTGGCTCCTCTTAGCAGCACATCCTGCTTGGAAGTTTTGATGTCATGAGTGAAGGAGACCTAGCTGAGACTGTTAAGACTAGTACAGGGGATGGCCTGCCAAGTCAGTCACAAACCTTCCTTGTCTTTTTTACCTCCACCCCCAGGGTCTCAGAGAAGCTGAGGCAGATCCCTCAATTTGTGGCAGATGCCAACAGCACCGACCCAGCCCTGCCCTTATTGGAAAACGCTTCCCTCTTTTCCCTGAGCGAGTTGGACTCTACCTTCTCTCAACTGCAGAGCTACCTGCACAACTTCAGCCTGCAGCTGGGCATGGAGCCAGCAATGAAGGCTCAGGGGCAGGAGGCTGCCGCAGAGAAGTCACCAAAGCAGGCTGGAGCAGGGAAGCGGCGCCACGTGCTCCTCATGGCTACCACCCGCACGGGCTCCTCATTCGTCGGCGAGTTCTTCAACCAGCAGGGCAATATCTTCTACCTCTTTGAGCCACTGTGGCACATCGAGCACACTGCGTCCTTCCAGCAAGGGGGCGCCAGCTCGGCTGGCTCAGTGCTGCTCTACCGGGATGTCCTCAAGCATCTGTTGCTGTGTGACCTGTATGTGCTGGAGCCTTTCATCAACCCGCCTCCCAAGGACCACTCGACTCAGTTCTTATTCCGCCGGGGATCCAGCCGCTCGCTCTGCGAGGACCCAGTGTGCACACCCTTCGTCAAGAAGGTCTTCGAAAAATACCACTGCAGGAACCGTCGCTGTGGGCCACTCAACGTGACCTTAGCAGCTGAGGCCTGCCGCCGCAAGGATCACATGGCCCTTAAGGCTGTGCGCATCCGTCAGCTGGAGTTCTTGCAGCCGCTGGCTGAGGACCCGAGACTGGACCTGCGAGTCATCCAGCTGGTGCGCGACCCCCGGGCAGTGCTGGCCTCGCGCATAGTGGCCTTCGCAGGCAAGTATGAGAGCTGGAAGAAGTGGCTGGCCGAAGGGAAGGACCAGCTGAGCGAGGATGAGGTGCAGCGGTTGCGGGGCAACTGTGAGAGCATCCGCCTGTCTGCAGAGCTGGGCTTGCAGCAGCCAGCCTGGCTGCGCGGTCGCTACATGCTGGTGCGCTACGAGGACGTGGCACGCAGGCCATTGCAGAAGGCCCGAGAAATGTACGGCTTTGCCGGCATCCCCTTGACCCCGCAGGTGGAGGACTGGATCCAGAAGAACACGCAAGCGGCCGGCGACAGCAGCAACATCTATTCCACTCATAAGAACTCCTCGGAGCAGTTCGAGAAGTGGCGCTTCAACATCCCCTTCAAGCTGGCACAGGTGGTGCAGGCTGCCTGCGAACCGGCCATGCGCCTCTTTGGCTACAAGCTGGCGAGAGATGCCGCCTCGCTCACCAACCGCTCTGTCAGCCTGCTGGAAGAGCGAGGCACCTTCAGGGTCATGTAGTGGGGAATGTCCGCGACCCTGGGCACATTTTCTTGTGAAAGGCTGGCCCCTTCTTCTCTCACACCCAGCCTGGCAGTGAGACACAGTCCTGGCAGGGACTCAAAATGGGGAACGGTGATGGAAGTGTAGCCTCTGGCTGTAGCAGTAGGCTTTCTGCCAGCTAGTTTACCCAGCGCAGCTACAGCTAGGATCTTGGGGCTGCTCTGAGGACAGCAGTGCCCTGTCTCCTTGGTGATATACTGGTCATTCCCACACACCGTATGGCCTGCAGTGTCCTGAGCAGACCCAAGTACTTTCCTATGTATGGACACACCTCCCGGGCTCTGTCTCACCTTGTCACAGAAACATACATGAAGCACAAAAAGATCTGTAGGCTGTGTGGGCCAGAGTCCAAATATTTAACAACCAGAAGGGGTAGGCCCTTTCCAGTCACTCCGACCTCCTACTGTATTAAATGTTAACCTATTCCTCTCTGGGTCAGAGAAGACTGGGGTCTGGCTGAGTCCTTGGAAGGAAAAGGGCAGCCTAGGGTGAGGAAGGGGGCGTTTGAAGCTCCTCAGGGGACAGTTGCTGCTTACTAACTGTTACAAAATGGTTTGATTAGCTGTTTCAGTTTCTCATGAATGTCAGCCTGTGTAGAACAAGACACACAAAGTGCATGTAGAACATACAAGGCGGGGGTGGGGGGTGGGAGAGCAGTGCGGCTCAATGGTAAAGCCTCCCGTGCATAAGGTTTGATCACCAGCACTACAAAATATAAGGGAAAAATAAGAAATCCATGTATGCATAGAGAGAGACATTGTAAACACACTCCTTTCTTTCTCTTTCTCTCTCTCTCTACACACACACACACACACACAGAGAGAGAGAGAGAGAGAGAGAGAGAGATGGAAGGAAGGAGAGGGAGAGAGGAGAGAGGGAGAGGGAGAGGAGAGAGAGAGAGAGAGAGAGAGAAGCTCACCCATTCTTTATGCTTACAGTGTTTTTTCTGTATTACACATTTAAACAGTAGCCTTAAGTTACACTTTTGGGACTATGTGTAGAGGGAACATTTTCAAGGACAATGACATTTTGTCCTGACCAGAGCTGGAATGGAATAATAATTTCGGAACGACTGCCTGAGCCTCTGGGATCGTCATGGCTACCTCCTCTAACCGGCACACAGCTGGCAGGCAGTGTTTGGAGATGACCTTCATATGACTGCCGTCCAAAGGTGCCATCCTGCCCACTCCTGGGGAGCATGCCCAGTTTTGAAGGCTGTCTGAGGCCTAACCTGCAGGCTCAGCTTCAGTCTCTGCAAGCAGAAGGCAGCTCACAGGCCTGCTGTCTCCAGCCAGGCCTCCTCTGGAGCCAGCCAAGAACTTCAGCGTTCTCTGCAGGGCAATGTCACGTTATGACCCAGCTTCCCTGAGCAGTCTGCTGTCGCCTTCCTAGTTGACAGAGGTCAGCCCCTCGGGTTGTCATGGTTACAGCTAGTCTCTAAAAGGAAAGTTTGCTTTGGGTTCTGGGGCTCTGGGAAGAGGTAGGCTCAACTCAGGATGGGCGGGTATCTTAGTTGGGTTTTAAAGTTAGGTATGGCTCAGTGCTGATCTTGGCTTTGTTTCTGTAGAACTACTCTGAAGTAGCTGGGTTTGAGGGCCAGGGAAGGCGGATGTCGGCAGGGAGCATTCGGCTCCAAGAAAAGGGATAGACCAGAAAGAGGAGACTTGCCCTAGGAGGGTCAGAGTCATGCAGAACCCTTAGGGCCTCACATGCTATTATTCTGTGTGACCTCCTAGTAGAACGACCCTCAGACTCTACCAACGGGCCTAAGTCTGTGGCTTAGATTGTGTAGCGTTGTCTGTTGTGTATGAAGCCCTGGGTTTATTCCTTGTACCCCAGCAGCTAGGTGTGATGGCACATGTCCGAATCCCAGGGCCCAGGAAACTGGAGGTTGGAGATCGAAAGTTCAAGGTGCAGCTACATAGCAACTTAAAGGTCAGAGTCTCTAAGGAAAAAAATTTAAGCTCCCAGCCTTTTATCTGAGTGTCTAGCCTGTTACTCCTGCAGGTTGTTTGAAAATCCTTTGCAAACCCCAAAATGTGGCTGGTGGGGGGGGGGGGGACAGGAGGCAGTAGGGGGAGGCCTCTTGACTGACCAGCTAAGTTTCCTCAAGCAGAGGGTCTTAGTTCCCTGTGCAAGCTGAGTCACTTCAAGCTGAGGCGTAGAACCCAGGCCACCTTTGGAATTGCCTCAGTGGGGGCTGCCATGCCGACTTTCTGGACAGTTGCTACATCTGACACTGTCAGAGCCAGGGACTGAGCCAGTGTGAGGAATACAGACATGAGATGTGTAGCACAGAAGCAGGCCTAACACCGATGTGGGGAAGAGACAGTGACAGGACACTCCCTGTATGTTGGGGTTTGTGATCTGCCTGCTCAGCTGCTGGGTCCCAAGCACAGGTGAACTTGAGTCCCGTCAAGCCAGTCTCTGCTCTAGATTTTGACAATCCGAGAACAAGTGTGTAGGAGATTGCCTCCTATTTGGGGTCAAAGGACACCAGTTCTTGGTACTTGATGGGGACAGGATGTTGTAGGCAGGCTCAGGAGTGGGATATCTTCTCTCCGTGGCCCCCCAAATCCAGGCCAGATTCCCTTCTCTGCACCGCAGAGAAGTGAGGGGTGAGGGGCTGCCCTGGGTGGCCAAGGCCTCAGCTGAGAAGCTGTCTGAGGACAGACCCCACAATGGACCTTTGGGACTTCTCAGGACATCGACAATGTTGTATGCACTGCAAGTTGACTTTATTTATTTTGTAGAAAAAAAAAATAGAATATTATTTGCAGGGACCCAAAACAGTACCCTAATAAAAAAAGTACAAATAATAATAATATTAATAATAGGAATGAGTCACATGCCACACACATATCAGGACACTCAAGGACCATGCAGAAGATGAGAGAGGACCAGCTCATGGAAGCCCAGGGTGCTAAAGGGGTTTTGTGAGTCTATTATTGATCAGAAGATACAATACGAGAGAGCCCTTTCATATAATACGAGGGCCCTTTCTGCTGTATTGCTTAGGTGTCCACAGCAGCAGAACCACTCAGGGGGGAAGATGGACAGAAGCCCATTACACAGCCATCCAGTGCAAACCCTCAAGGTTTGGAGAGGGACAGTGTCGGGGAAAGTCCTGATGTGCTAGAATTGTGCTTTGGGCTCTTAGCATGGAGTTGGATAGAGAAAAGTGGCCAGCCATGCTGGTGGGATAGGACAACAGCTACTCCAACTCCAAAGATCAAAGGGCACCCAGGTGGCCTATCACAGTGATGCTCTTTCCTACCATTGGGGGGTGTCTGTCTCATGGTGGAAGATGCTCCCACTGAAAGCCATGGGCTTTCTGGCCCAATGTAGCTGGTCTTTGCTACGTTGTGGGTTCTTCTCCCCCTTTTCTCCCCCCCCCCCCCCAGTTTCACCCCCTATCATTAGATAGGAGAAAAAGAAAGATAGAGAGGACAGTTAGAGATCCTTAAATCTAATTTCTTCCTTTTGTTTTTTCTTTGCCCTCCCTAAATGACCAACAACCACCAACTCCACCTATTGGGGCTCTAACATTTATATACCCTCTGAAAAGTTCCCAGAATTCCAAACATCACACAGTTGCAGAAACTATCTGCAGCTGGCAAAACCATGCCTCTGGTAGAGCACAAGGCAAATCATAGTCAGCTGCTGTGGAGTCAGAAGCGGCCCCATACCCCACACCTGGGATTAAGATGAAAACACGTTCTTATATTATTTCTGTGATTTTCAAAGAAACCAAAACTCCAGAATTGTCACTCTTGCCTTAAGGGGGGTAGAAAGGCATTAGGGGCGCCAGATGGTTTGACCCCAGACTCTCAAATCCTTCAGCCCTCTTCCATACCAGAGCCTATTTCGGTTGACCACAGGCTTGTCCCTTGAGCTTTGGAGGATGGGAGCATCTCCAAGGCAATCTCATGTTAGTCCCATCACAAAGGCAGAGGGATGGTACTAAAACAGGAGAGAAAGGAGTGGAGACCTGAACACATTAGAAGGGTACTTCACTAAAATTGGTACCTGGAGCTGGTGTGTTGTTTGTGGAGATCCTGTGGGTGGCCCAGCTAGAAGGCCATGAGGAGGTGGGTTTCCTGAGCATGACCACATCCCCTCCCAACTTCCTCCATTTTCAGAAATAGTGGAACCATGCCTTACCTCAAAAGTATGAGGCAAACTTGTCACTTCCAGTGTCTTAAGGGCTTCGGGATCCTTTGACCTGTGTCCTTGTCATTACCTGAGGAAACTACATGGGGACTCCTTATGTATTCCCAAAGATAGAGTTACAGTGCTACCCTTACTGCCTTGCATATGCTGTGGATCAGCTTCTTGCTAGAATGCCTGTGTCTTCCACTTCTATTATATTTGTTCTTGAGCTTTGCCTCCTGTCAGCTCTCCATCTCTCCTGGATATTCTAGTCCTTGTGTCTAGCCACCACCCTCCACTTCTTGGTGGGTTCTACAAATGCTACCTTTGTGCCAATACCTGGACCCTCCTGGGTCCAGGACCATCTCCTTCCCAGTCTGAGTGGTCATGGCTTGTACATGTGTGCTCATGAGTACATGTATGTGTGTCTGCATTTCTGTTCTGCCTCTGGTGCAGCCGCACAGCCGCAGCCTCTTGCTGTCATTGACCCAGACATCCTCCTTGTGGCCACAGATAATCTCCCAGTGCCTGGTGCTCACAGCCTGGTGTTCAGGGTCAGGTTCATGGACCAGAATGTGAAACCCTTCTCCCAGTGGCTTGCCTGGCTTATTTAATTAAAAATAAACATGCAGCAAATTCTGCAGCCATTCTCTTCTTTTGTTCTCAGCAACAGTTGAGTCATACAAATGAACAGAAGAAGAACTATTTATAGTCGTGGGAAAGATAGGACTTCCATTGTGAAGCTTTCCCGCCCCATTCCCAAGGGCAAGGGGCCCAGGAGGAGTATGGGTAAGTGTGGATGTCAGGGCCTGAAGAATGTTATTTATGGCCCGAGGTTGGTGGGTCTGGTGACCCTTCTTGGAGGTGCCAGATGCAAGCGTGACATCTGACACACTCAGATATTATGGGGCAGGAGCAGGAACTTTATTGACCCACGATCAGAGGATTTAGTGGCAAAGTCTCATATCAGTCCGTCTGACTTTGGACAAGTCACTTATATCTGGGGGTCAATTTCATTTATGAATGAAAGGTATAAATTGCCCACAAGCGTTGTCACCAAAAGCCTTGTTAGGGATTTAAAAGTCAGTTAAAGGATTGATTTGTCCTTTTCACATGCCAAGATACTACTTGAGGCTTCATTCTGCCATCAACAAAACTTCAACAACCAACCACATGAGAAGAAAGCTAAAAACCCTTTCAGCTGAGGGATGTAATAGAGTCTCTTCAAGTTGCAGCTGTGTCCCTGCCATAGTAACCTGGATGCAACTTAGATTTCAGCCCAATATTAGTCAGCCTTCTGTCACTAGAACACATACCTGAGGCAATCACCTTATAAAGTGAAAAGGGTTGTTTTGGTTCAAGGTTTGGGACCTTTTAGTCCATGGTCCAAACATCATGGCTAGAACATGAAAATAAAAGAAGAGGAAGGGCTGGGGCCCAAAGACGTCCCACTGGGCCCCAGCTCTTAAAGCCCCCCCCCGCCCATGCCACATTCCAAGTAACAGTTCTTTTATTCATGGCCAGCTGAGGGCATTCTGGATGCAAAGACCGGCAAGCCCCCTTGTTGCCTACGGCGTTTCGGGGTGAAATAGATGTTTCCCCGAGGAGAAAGGAACGTTCATGTTGGGACAAAGGGAGATCAATCTGGGAGGGGGGTTGGGGGTGTCTAAGAGCTTTGGGGCAGCTGTGAAGAGGTGGAAGAGAGGAGAACCCTGAGGGCAGTGCCTCCTGAAGAAGAGTGACAGTGATGAGGCACACCATGAAAGGTTGGGACCCTCCCTGCCTCCCAAAACTCAGTCTCCAGTCTCTGAATTTCCCCCCAAGTCTACACGTTGGCAAATCAAACCATTTCCATCCTGTCCTTTGATGGTCCAGCTTTCTCAATAACACCCCCAAACCAACGGTCCCCCCCTCCAATACTGCTATCGCTGTCCCAGCTGTACTGGGGACTGGATGCAGTTAGCATAGCCTCTGGGCTGGGCTTCCTGCCACAAATGACCCCTACAGAGACAAATTGGCCTAATCACAGAGCAAAGAGGTCTGGACACCCACTCACCACCCTCAGCCTCTGGCCAGCACAGGCCAGAAGCCTCTTTCTGCCTCCTCCTTCCCCTCACCCCATTCAGGGCTCTTGACTCTTCTTGCTCTACATCCCAACCCATCAACATTGGGAGGACCTGAGTACCATGAGATCCTGAGATAGTTACCTAGAAACATTGAGGAAGCAACTGTATCATCTGGGACCTGCCTACCCTGGAACCTGCAGCAGAGTACAGTTAGAGTCGATGCGGTCTCGGTTGTTCTTGGGAAATTACCATGTGCGTTAGTCTACTTAAGGTGCTGAGAAGGCCTGATTTCCTTTGGCCGACACTAAGGCTTCCTCCACAGAATTACACCTTCTCCCACTCCTTTTGGACTCTTTGAGTTAGCGACTCACATGGCCCAGGCTGGCTTTGCGTTTGTTATGTAGTTGAAGATGACCTTGAACTTGTGATCCCTCTGACTCCACCTCTGAGTGCTGGGATCACGGGCATGCACTACCATGCCTGGTGCATGTGGTGCTGGGGATCAAATCCCAGAGCTTCATGCATACTGGGCAAGCACTCTATAAGCTGAGCTACAGCCCCCACAAAGAACTTTGAAAACAGAGGGGGATCTCATTATGTATCCCTGATTGTCTTGAAACTCACTTGTAACTGTAAGATGACTTTATTTTGTGGGAGGTTTTCCCTCCTCATCCTTATTTCCAGGAATAATAACTACTCATTAAATTCATTAAATATTATGCAAATACCTAGGCTATATAGCTAGGCTCCTCTCTGGCTAGCTCATAACTTAAAATAACCCATTATACTAATAGGCATTGGGCCATGTGGCTAGTTACTTGAGCTCAGGTACTGTTAGAATCCTTTTTTGTTTTGTTTTGTTTTTTGTTTGTTTGTTTGTTTTTTGACACAGGATTTCTCTGTGTAGCCCTGGCTGTCCTGGACTTATTTTGTAGACCAGGCTGGCTTCGAACTCACAGCGATCCACCAGCCTTTGCCTCCCGAGTGTTGAAATTAGAGGCGTTCACCACCACCCGGCTCTGTTAGCATCTTTTTAATCCTATTTTAATTCAGGTTTCTTATACCTCTACCTTCCTTCTCCACCCCAATCCCTTCCAACACCCCAATACCAAATAGGAGAGAAAGAAGGTTGAGGGGAAAGGGGGTGTAGTTCTCTTCAGCTTCTCCCTGCTGCTTGGGGTCCTTGGGTTCCTTGGGGAAGTCCAGTCGTTGTTTCAGGATGTCTTCAACTTCTTGTCAAGTTCCATCAACAGCAACCAGCAGCAACAGGAGTGGGGGCAGGAGGGAGGGGGATGGTGTGGGAACACCAGCATCCATCTCCCCCGCCCCACCCCGCCTCTGGCGTTTATTCCCTCTCCAGAGTCCTCAGAACTAAACTATCTGCAGCTGGCAAAGAGCCTCTTTCAGAGCCCACATGGGGCAAATAGTTTGCTGATTCAGCCCTATAACCCACACCTGGGATTAAAATAAAACCACATCTACATAACATAACTGAGGTTTTAAAGACACCAAAGCTTTCCCGCTACAAGGTACTATGCGTCTGTTCTCTTCACACCTTGCAGCTTGCCTCTCCCGTGACTATCTCTCTCCCAGACTCCTATCTGCTGCCCAGATGTTCCACCTATTTCTCAGCCATAGGCCATAGGTTTTTACGTTAACAGATGTTGCATCCATACAATACACAAGACATTCCTTCCCCCACTCACTATGTAGACCTAGCTGGCCTTGAACTCACAAAGATCTGCCTGCCTCTGCCTCTCCAGTGTTGGGATTAAAGGAGTGCATCGCCATGCTTGGCTCTTATTCTAGCTTAAAGAAACATTTTTTAAAGGGTGAAATCCATTTGATTTTCTTCCCAGTGGTTAAGAACACTTGCTGCTCTTGCCGAGGTCCTGGGTTTGGTCTCCAACACCCACATCAAGTGGCTCTCAGCTTCCTGTAACTCAAGCTCCAGGGGATCCAATTTCTTCTACTGGCCCTTGCAGACATCTTCACCCCTGTGATGTACATAAAGCAGACACACACACACACACACACACACACACACACACACACACACACACTCACTCACACCCATGCAAGTGTGCACACACACACATCCACATTCATCACACAAGCATACACACAGGGTAGGAAAGTCCTGAAAGCCTGTCCAGCAGGACAGATACTGAAAACCAGAAGTGGGCTGGGAGGCAGAGCCTGGATGTCCACTGACCACCACCCACAGAGCCAATGTGTGAGGAGGGGCACATGTCGTCTTCCTTTTGGGTGTGTTCATCAATCCCATTTCTATTTGTACTGCTTGAAAAACACTCTTTCTCTTGACTCGGTGTTGATTTGAAGCAGTTCCCTGCTCGGGAAAAATACTGTCTTCCTCTGTCTTTGTGTGGAGAGGGAAGATGCTGTGTGATTTGACTCGTTCAGAGCTCAGGCACAGCGCTTCTCCCTGCCCTGGCCCTGCAAGGGTCTGTCACCCAAAAGGAAGGCATCTTCATACTGGGCCCAAAGCCCACAGCTTCCTAACGCGTGTTCTGCTATGTTGGGAAATGGAAAGGTGGTTGAGATAACGTGTGTCAGAACTTGCCCGTGGAGACAGGAATCCCAGAGGGACTGCGCCTGACATTTCACTTGCTCTCAGTATCCCCTCTGTATCTGACCAGTCAGAGCAATGGGTGATGATTACTAATATTTAATGTTGAACTATTATTTTAGTATAACCAGTGGTTATTCCTTAACCAGGTGTATACCCAAATAACCACACAGAGAGACCAGCATCTATTTAATTAGCCTAGAGCACAATGCTGCACAATAATTACTCCACCCTAAACCTCTAAGCTAGTATAGTTTCCTCCCATTCAGATTTCCCACATTATACTTGCTTTTCACTCATCTCCTACTCCCGGTTCATTTCTCCTGATGTTTCCCAGTCTTCTCCTCAAGACTCCATCCTCTCTTTCCTCCTCTTCCTCCTCCCCTCACTGGATAGGATGTGCCACTCTATTCTCTGTTATTGTTCAGATTGGCTAGTTTGTTTTTATTGGCAACACGGAGAACAAATGGTGACACGTTTATACAAATCTGAGACAGGAAATACTTAGACTAAACATCACAATGTAGTGTCCTGATTGAAACCGGATAGTGGGGTAGAGAAATCAGCATCTGAGTGAACAAGGGTAAACTGTCTACAGTCCACAAAGACCATTTTGCCAATGGGTGAATGAGTGAGTAAAAGAATGAATGAATAGGTGTGATGGAGGCAGAGAAGCAGTTGGGACAAGTACCTGTGCCTTTCTTTCATCGTGATAAAATGTGTGCAATATGAAATTTACTTGTCATGATATCCAGGCCATTCAATTTTTAAAATATATTTATTTATTTTATGTGTATGAGTGGTCAATCTGCATGGACACCTGCACATCAGAAGAGGTGGGCGTCAGATCACATTATGGATGGTTGTGAACTACCATGTGGTTGTGGGGAATTGAACTCAGGACCTCTGGAAGAGCAGACAGTGTTCTTAACCTCTGAGCTATCTCTCCAGCCCAATCCAGGCCATTCATCATGGACCATTCTCAATGCTGGTTCTAGGACATTGTCCTCATTCTTAAAGAAGGTCCCTGTTTCCCTGGTACCAAAATAGGAAGCAGTAGGTTCAGTTCATTCCCACAAATCCTGACCAGGAGCCTCCTGACTCACACCAGCCTCAGGGATATAGGGAAGGAGGCACACAGCCCCTCCTAACTCCTGAGCTCCCAGTGTGTCCATGGGAACAGATGTCCCATATCAGATTGCCACCATCAATGTCGTAGGTCCTTCATTCATAATCATCTACACAATAAAGCCCCCAAACAGGAGCAGCAAAGCTCACTGTCAACGTTTCTACCAGTCTCTCCTTGGATACCGGATGGGCTGTCCAGTGTGAAGTAGGTGGGTTCACGGGTAGCTCACCCACTCTGTCCTGCTCTCCACACTTGACTGCTCAGATCTGTCTGTGGCAGTAGCTCTCCAGGGAGCTTTATCAGTCACTCCAACAGGCTGAAGAAGGTTGCTGCAGTACACTTGTCTCAGGCCCGGAAGCAGTGAAAGCTGGCAACCTAGCCAGGGGGGGCCCCATGGGACCTTAAGCAGGACTCTCAGCTGAAGCTGCCTGCCTTCTTCATCCCTATGATAGGGAAGGTGGTAGTGTCTGTTTCATGTGGTCAGGGTAAGGGCTTGATGCCATTGTCAAGTGCAAGTGCCGCCTGAGACCTTGTTTTAAAGAGTGAAAAATGAGCCTCTGATGGGGGAGGAGGAGCACACATACATGCATTATAACTTATGCTGAGGCAGGAGGATCATTGCAAGTCTGAGGTCATCCTGGGCTCCTTAGTGTGTTCCAAAGCAGTGTAGGCTCCAGAAGTGAGACTTGTTTCAAAAGCCAGTTGGTCCTTTAAGGGGGAAAACAATTAAAAGAGTATGCAGCTCCAGGGACTGGCTGTCCAGTTTCAAAGCTATCCTTGAACAACTTAGACCTCCCAAGGTTTCAGCTGAAATAAAAAACAGAAGCAATGATGACTAAGCCCTGGGGTGAGAGAGAAGTGGGAGTGGACCCCTGCAGAGAAGTCTTTGCACCATGCTGTCTAGCTTTGCAGTACTATCTGGCCATTAAAAAAAATTTTTTTTTTCCAAGACAGGGTTTCTCTGTGTAGTCTTGGCTGTCCTTGACTCACTTTGTAGACCAGGCTGGCCTCGAACTCACAGACATCAACCTGCCTCTGCCTCCCGAGTGCTGGGATTAAAGGCATGTGCCACCACGCCTGGGCTGGCCAATTTTTGTTATAATTATTAACATAGCGACTGCAATTGGGGGTGGACTTTCTCCCACTACTCTGTCCATTCATCCTGAAGGAAAATTTGGGAGGAGAGACAGGGCAGAGCCTGTGCCAGGAGTGAGATGAGAACAGAAACCGGATCAGGAAAGCTGAGCAGAGATCGCCACTCATTCAGTGGGCCTCGTTTGTGGAGGACATCTGGCTCCAATAGGGGGATGATTTTAATAAGGCCAAGATGTCTCCCTCAGCTCAACAGACTCAGAAGGAGCCAATGGAAAGCCCATGATGCTGTCAGGAGAAACATGGGGAGACAAAGGGCTGCTGGGAATGAGGAAGGTGATTCATAACCAAGGGAAGGCCAAGGGCCCATATGGTGACATGTGAGATATGTTCAGAAATGGAGGTGCAGGCTGGGGATGTGGCTCAGTTGGTAGAGTGCTTGTAATGATCTAGACCTTGCAATGATCCTCCCACCTCTGCTTGAAACCCTAGGTTGGGCCCCCATCACTGCATTAAGCAGGTGTGTTGGCACACACCTGCAACCCTAGCATTTAGGAGGTGGAGGCAGGAGGACAGGAAGAGTATAAGGTTATTTTCAGCTACATGGAGAGTTCAAGGACACCCTGGGCTACATCCAATCTCAATAAATAAATAAATTAAAAAATAAAATAAAATACAGAACTGAAGCCGGGCATGGTGGTACATGCCTTTAATCCCAGCACTTGGGAGGCAGAGATGGGTTGATCGCTGTGAGTTCAAGGCCAGCCTGGTCTACAGGCCAGTTCAGGACACAGAGATACAGGGAAACCCTGTCTCAAAAATAAATAAACAAACCAACCAACCAGAAAAGGAGTGGTCTGAGACAGACACCAGGGATGTCAGGAGTGGCCTCTGAATACCGCTCATGTCCACACATGCTGGGAAAGCAGTAGAGTTACAGAGTGGCAGCCACCTCCACTGTCCTATTGGTTTGACATTGCAGCCATCTGCTTGTTCCCAAACATCTGAGTGACTGTAACATTCTAGTGACCCAAGACAGAGCAGACTTGCTGGCTGGAGCTCCAGGAAGGGCAGAGGGAGATGGCCTAAGACCGTCAAAAAAGAAGTCAACTAAAGGATGCTGTGATTCCTAGAAGTTCCCACGCCACCCACATGCCACCACTGCTCTATGACTCCAAAGGAGAGATTAATTCCTGCTGAATCAGCACCAGACGAGTGCCAAAACCCAAGAAAAGGGCTGTCAGGCTGTGAACATGGTGTGAATGAGTGGAGATGCAGCCAAGGGCCAAGGGCTGGGCTTTGTCGTGATTTTACAATTGTTGGCAAGGTGGCTGTGTAGGGCGGGGCTGGCCTTCAGAGCTGAGGCTGTTTATGGAATGGCAGATATCGCCTAGCTCTCTCACATTATGAAAAGCTGTCCAAAAATCAGACTGTTCCCTTCAGGGAACAGGGAGGCTCCCCTCACCAGAACTCTCCAGAGCCTCATTCAGGAGATGAGCAGCAGGGGATTGGGTGGGGGTCGGGGGGCCACTGCTGAAGAAGATGCCAAATGCAACGCTTATCCTTTCACTACATATAAAACCAAAAGGGACAAAGGTGACTCCATCTGCAATTCGCAATTCTAACACTACTTGGAAGGTAGAGGCAGGAGGATCATTGCAAGGTCTAGGCTAGCCTGTGTAGAGAGACCCTGTCTAAAAATAAAAACAAAAACAAAAAACTAAAGCAAAAACCTCTCTGAACCACTCCAGTATTTGTTTGTTCATTATTTATTTGTGCATGTGTGTGTGTGCAGATGTGCACGTGTATATGTGTATATGTAGTTGTGTGCACCATGGCATGCATGTGGACATCAGAGGATAACTTACAGGAATCAGTGTTTCCTTTCACCATGTGGAAATGGGCCCAGAGATAAAACACAGTTTGTCAAACCGGCCAGTGAGCACCCTTACCTACTGAGCCAGCTTGCTAGATCTGGCTACACTTATTATTATTATTTAAAATTTTTCTTTAATTTTATTTCGATGTGTCTGAGTGGTTAGTCTGCATGTATATCTATGCACCATGTGTGTGCCTGGTACCCCAAGGCCAGAAAATAGTATCAGATTCCCCAAGACTGGAGTTACAGACATTTGTGAGCTGCCATAAAAGTGCTGGGACCTGGACTCAACATCCAAGTCCTTTGGAAGAGCAGCCAGTGCTTTCATCCACTGGACCATCTCTCCAGCCACCCCCTGAGAACATTTTAAAGCCTCCCTCTGCCTCTTGAGCTGTCCTATCCCCCGAGGTTTGTTAAATCCCAGATTGTTGGACCCACCCCAGGTGGTTCTGTCCCAGCAGATTTATATTAGCACCTCGAGGGCAAATACAGCTGACTCTAGGGCCAGCTTTGGGACTTCCTGCTTTCCTCTGTCCTCAGAGGAGGATCCTATGGGTCTGGAATAGAGTTCAGGGTTTGGGTTGCTTAGAAGTATCCAGGGAGGAAGATGTGGTGGGCCCATGCCTATAAGCCCAGCAATTAGGAGGCAAAGGCAAGAGACTCACAAGATCCAGGCCAACCTAGGCTACATAGAGAGAGCTGACTCACAAGACAAAAGGAAACAAAAAGAGTATCCAGACAGTCCACAGCTACCACTGTTAGGGTTACTATTCAGTTTAATTAGGGTTATTATTGCTGTGATGAAACACCACAGCCAACTTAGGGGAAAGGGGTTTATTTCACTCACAGTTTCATACAGTTCATCATCAAAAGCAGTGAGGGCAGGAACTCAAGCAGGGCAGGATGCTGGAGGCAGGAGCGGATGCAGAGGCCATGGAGGGATGCTGCTTACTGGCTTGTTCCCCAAGGCTTGCACAGCCTATGGTCTTATAGAACCCAGGCCCACCAACCCAGGGGTGGCACCACCCACAAACAGCTGGACCCTCCCCATCAATCACTAATTAAGGAAATGTCCTACAGGCTTGCCTACAGTCTAATCTTATGGAGACATTGTCTTAATTGAGGGTCCCTCCTGTTCAGATGACTTTGGCTTGTGTTTGAGTCAGCCTGGTTAACTAAGCCTAACCAATTCCACGACAGGCTTCGGTTTTTCATTGAGCCAGCCTGGGCTTAAGTTTCTGTTTCTCACAAATTGAGACTTCAGTTATAAGAAAAAACAGAACAAAACAACAACAACAACAACAAAAAACCCACAGAAAATGGGCAGCCAATCAGAACCGGTCAAGACACCTGGCCAGAGGAGATACGCTTGATCAACTGTCTTGGGGGGGGGGATGGGCAGGGGGCAGGGGGTAGGGGTGGCTAACTCCTGACTTAAGTCCTGACTTAGTGCCAGCCAATTCCCAATCCGTACCTGCGCTTCTAGTTCACACCAATGGAAATAAAGATGACCTAACTGTATCTGGGATTCCCCTAACTGGCTTTAAAAAGAGCCTGGGAGTTCACCTCAGGGTAGCCACTTTGTAAAGCGGCTGACTCCTGCATGCAGGATTCTTACTTTTGCAAAATAAAAACACTCTTGCCAATTGCATGTGTGAGTGGTGGTCTATGAACAGCAAGTTTCAGACCTGTTTCCTTGAGCCCTAACAAACCAAGCTGTCAATTCCACCACAGTTCACTCTGGGGAGCTGGTGTGACTACTATGTTTACTTGCAGAGCAACAAGGGAGATGGTTCTGGACACAAGCACGGGTGAGCCTCAAGCAGACACATGGGGTGGTCTGCATCAAACACAGGTGATGACCCGCTGTGGCTGTGCGCACTGAGTCCCCTCCTCTAGTCTTCTCCAGCCTATGTACTCCACTCCAGGCCTTGAGGCCACATGCATTTGGGGCAGACTTGCACACAGTTGGTTGTGAGCTGCGACTGCAAAGTCACGGGTGAGGGCCCTCCTTTTCTGAGGGCTGCTAGCTGGCAGTCCGCAAGCCCAGCTGTGGTGATGGTTTGTAAGATGAGCTGATTGGCTTGGCTCAGGATGATCCCATACAATACTCCACCCTTTCCTCCAGCTCTTTCATTCTTTCCATCCCCCACCCCTTCCAAAAAGGGTTCCTCAGCCTTGGAAGAAATGACATAGATGCCTAAATACTCTCTCCTCCGCCTCCAGTGAGGTACCAAGCCCTTGTACCCTCTCATTATCCCTCCGTATCCAGGATGTGGTTGTTGGCAAGTGTCAGTGGTATCTCTCCTACTATAAGACACAAATGGAAGAGAAGAAAAAGAGGAAGTGGGGGGAAAATAAAACCTAATTGGGCACAGGCTGCAGTTACAGCCCTATAATTGAAGCAAACGTGAGGAAGCACCTTAGCTGCTACATCCATTAACAAAGCAATAGCAGCTGCTTCCCCACCGGAGCCTGTGACTTCCCTGGTTACAGGCTTTGTCTAAGTTCCCAGCACCAGATAAGACTGCCCCTACCCCCACGCCAACCCCCACCCCCTCACCCTGGTGATCATCTGTTCTGAGCAAATAGCCGGTGACTGCAGAAGCTTGAAACTAAGAAGGTACCAAAGTCAAACATAAGCAAGGTCTAAGACCTCATGGAGAGACCCTGCCTGTTACTACCAACTGCTTCCTCAGTAGGTCAATGTTGGGGACAGTAGCAGGATAGGAGGCCCCATGGGCTTCTTCCCCACCATCCTGAGTCATCCTCTCTGAGCCATCTAACTTCCACACCCGGGAGTTTTCTCCACCTCTGATGAACTCTGTGGGGCTGGCTCAAGCTGCCCAGTCCCACCTAGGGCCAAGAAGACTCTTGTCCCCACTCTCCCCTGCTGCCCATGGTGGTTCGCTGGGTTAGAGGGGCACTGGTTTGGCACTGGTGGCTGTAGCCACAGCTGTTGCTCTCCACCTGCCACACCTGGATGCTGCGGGAGGCCCTAGCTGGGCAAACTGTCTCCACCCCTAACGTGTTCTCCCCCTTTAGAGAGACTTACTTATTTATGGTGCACACATTAGACTAGCACTCTACTGCTCAGCTGTCTCCCCTTCTCTAACATGCACTTTTGTGGGAAGGGTGAGTCTTGCTCAGTCTGGAGTGTGTGATAACTGCCCACCCCTGGGATTGATCTGATCATCTTCACCTGTATTGTCCAATCATGGATGCCTTCTGTGAACTTCTTCCCACGTGGGGCTGAAGGCAAAGAGACTCTCATTAGAGCATAGTATCGGCAAGAGTCCTTGCTTGCCTCTGAAATCTCTTGATTTATTGTCTGCATTTCTTTTAACATTCCCCCACCAGAATGGCCCATTACACTCTGATTACAGTATGCTAGGGTCTCTCTATCCCACAGCTCCAAATTCTTGCACATTCTACCTGCAGATCAGCTCCAGAGGGCTCAGATCACCAACATTATCAGGTTAAGCACAGCAACAACCACACGTCTGGTACTAATTTTCTGTGTTAGTTACGTTTCTTATTTCTGTGAGAAAATACCTGACAGAGGCCATTTAAGGAAGGAATGGTTTGCTTTGGCTAATGGTATGAAGGCACTATCCATCAAGGTGGTGGAGAAGACACAGCAGCTGGAGTATATGGCAGCTGGTCACAGTGCATACAGTTGATACAGAAAGATGACCATCACAAAGCCCTATGCAACTGCACAAGCCACCTGTGCAGGAAACAGGCTACAGATGTGTGCTGGGAGTTCCAGTTAGGAGACGCCAGCCTTTTGTTGGAACCTCAAAGGGGTCCATGATTCTTAAGATGCTCAGAATCATTTGGTAGCAGAAGACCAGAGCCAGACAGGGAGGTTTGAGCCCCATGGGGTGTTATCTATATCCATAGGACCTAGACTGAGTCCCTGAGCTTTCTGAAGGTATTTCTTGCCTGTATGATGTGACCCTTCCCTTATGTGGCTGTTGGGCGGACAAGAGAGTGGGGTGGAATCTACACTGACCTGCCGGTGGTTAGGTGATGATCAGTTGAATTTGTTTTGTTATGTCTGATGTCATGCTGAAGTCTCTAACACCCCTGGACCATCTATTTACCATCTTGAATCGCAGCTATGCCTTCCATGAACATTCTCAGTAGGCCCCCACAAAGCCCGCCAGGGTCTCTAGTGAATGTGTGCTGTCAACAGGCCTGACAAGAGAAAGAACAGACCTGCAAGGATATGGCTGGTCTTCCCCTTGGGCCATACCCATTGGCAAAGCTGACCAGGGTGGTCCACAATGCCTGGACTACCAGAACATGTGACAGATGCCAGCACCCTCATGAGGTAAGAGTTTCTAGAGAATTCCACACTGATCTTGGGGGGAGGGGGAGGGGGGAGGGGCACAGGGGAAAGAAGACCTCACAGCATCTGTGTCCACCTGAACTCTTCCCAGGGCCAAAGCAGAACACCTGGCAAAGCTTTCTTAGGAATCTTGGGGCCCAGTGGCCCTTGATGACTCCTAGTTCCCCTCTGGGGCCCAGGTGGTAGTTCATGGGGGCTCTCTGTAACGGTTTCTTTTTCTGTTCCCATGATAAAATACTCAGACCAAAGAAATGTGGGGGAGAAAGCAGCTGTGACTCACAGTTGAGGTTACAGTTGCATTTTCCTTTCTATTGCTATAAAACACCCTGACAAAAAGCAGCTTAGAGAAGACAGGGCATATCTGGTTTACAATTCCAACCTACAACTCATCACTGTGGGGAAGGCAAGGCAGGAACCTGAAGCCTCTAGTCATAGCACAGTCAAGGGGCAGAGGGAGGATGAGTGTACACATGCCTTCTGCTCAGCTTCTGCTCTGCTCCCCTTCTCTACTCATATAGGACTCAAACCTGGGGGACGATGTCACCCACCTTTAAGTCCTGTCTTCCTGCATCAGTTAACACAATCAAAGCGAATCCCCCATAGACATGTTGCATTAGACAGAGTTCTCCAGAAAAACAGAACAATAAAGTGAATGTGTGTGTGTGTGTGTGTGTGTGTGTGTGTGTGTGTGTGTGTTCATTCTGAGAGCAGGGAATGAGATGGGGTGTCTAATGTGGCTCCAGGGGTCTGCAGCAACACCCTCCTCAGTCTCCACTCCCATGTTGGCAAGTGGAGCAGTTTTACTTTTGCCCTGTAGACATCTCATCCCCACCCCATGCGCCACCTTCCCATGTGGTTGTTCACGTGGGAGATGTGAGATAAAGTTAGCTCAGGGTATAGCTCAGAGGTAGAGTGCCTGGCCAGGCTGTGTGAGCCATGGGTGTGGCTCCCAGTACACAAAAGTAGAATCAAATAAAACCCTAAATAAAAATAGGAAATGAGCCTGGTGTGGCGGCACAAGCCTTTAATCCCAGCACTCGGGAGGCAGAGGCAGGTGGCTCACCATGAGTACAGAGGGCAGCCTGGTCTACAGAGAGAGAGTTCCAGGACAGCCAGGGCTACACAGAGAATCCCTGTCTTTAAATTTTTTTAAATAAATAAATAAAAATAAAAAGAGGTGGATGGGCAGGCTTAGGAGTGCACACCATAATCCCAGCACTCAGAAGGCAGATGCAGGTGTATCTCTTGAGTCCAAGGCTAACCTGGTCTACATAGCAAATTTCAGGACAACCAGGGTTAGAGTAAGACCTGTTAAAAATGTTGAGCATTTCCTTAAGTGTTTCTCAGCCATTTGATATTCCTCTGTTGAGAATTCTCTGTTTAGTTCTGAGCCCCATTTCTCAGTTGGGTTATTTGGTTTGGGTTGGTGAAGATCTTTTCTGAGTCTGTAGGCTGTTGCTTTAGTCTGTTGAGTGTCTTCTCCCTTACAGAAGCTTCTCAGCTTCATGAGGTCCCATTTATTAATTGTTGACCTTAAGGCCTAGGCTGTTGGTGTTCTGTCTGTCAGGAAGTTGTCTCCTGTGCCAATGTGTTCCAGGCTCTTTGCCACTTTTTCTTCTAACAGAGTTAATATCTCTGGTTTTATGTTGAGGTCTTTAATCCACTTGGACTTGAGTTTTGTGCATGGTGACAAATATGCATCCAGTTGCATTTTTCTACATGTAGACATCCAGTTAGACCAGCACCATTTGTTGAAGATGCTATCCTTTTTCCATTGAATGGATTTGGCTTCTTTGTCAAAAATCAAGTAACCATATGTGTGTGGATTCATTTCTGGGTCTTCAATTCGATTCCACTGATCAACCAGCCTATTGCTGTGCCAGTACCATGCTGTTTTAATTACTGTTGCTCTATAGTACAGCTTGAGATCGGGTATGGAGATTTCCTCCAGAGGATCTTTTATTGTATAGGATTGTTTGTGTTTTTAATTGAAATGCTCAATGTCTTTAGTAATCAGAGAAATGCAAATCAAAATGACTCTGAGATTCCATCCTACACCCATTAGAATGGCTAAGATGAAAAATTCAAGTGAGGATGTGGAGAAAGAGGAACACTCCTTCATTGCTGGTGGGAAAGCAAACTTGTACGACCACTTTGAAAATCTATCTGATGCTTTCTCAGAAAACTGGGAATAGGGCTTCCTCAAGACCCAGCTATTCCACTCCTTGGAATATACCCAGAAAACGTTCCACCTCACTACAAGGACATATGCTCAACCATGTTCATAGCAGCCTTATTCATAATTGCCAGAACCTGGAAACAGCCTAAATGTCCCTCAGTAGAAGAATGGATAAAGAAACTGTGGTACATTTACACTATGGAATACTACTCAGCTATTAAAAACAAAGAATTCCTGAAATTTGTGGACAAATGGATGGGACTAGAAATGATCATAATGAGTGAGTTAACCCAGAAGTAGAAAGACTCACATGGCATATACTCACTTAAAATTGGGCACTAGCCCAAAAGGCACGTCCCACAAAAGTCTTCACTTACCAGGAGATTGGGATAAATGTGAGGACATCCTACTGAGATTCTAGGTAAGAGAAATATAGGAGATGGGGAAATAGAAGGACTCAAAAGGTCCTAGAAACCTATAAGAAGAACATCGTGATGGGTGGATTGGGGCCCAGGGGGTTCTGCTCCAACCATTGCACTAACCAAGGACAATACAATAGTAAACATCAAACCCCTGCTCTGATCTACCCAATGGACAGGACATTCTCCACAGTTATGTGGAAAGCCGAGACTGACTTTGACATGAACTCTGGTCCTCAATATTTGACCACCTCCCCTTGGTGGGGAGGCCTGATGGCACTCAAAGAAAGAATAAGCAGGCTACCAAGTTGAGACTTGATAGCCTATGACCGTATAGTGGGGGAGGAGGTCCCCCTTGGTCATAGACCTAGGGGAGGGGAAGAGGGTGAAAGCGGGAGGGAGGAATGGGAGGATACAAGTGATGGGATAACAATTGAGTTGTAATCTGAATAAATTAATAAAATTAAAATAAAAAATATGTGTTAAAAAGACAAACAAGCAAACAAATAAATACAATGGGTGTGGGACTGGAGAGATGGCTCAGAGGTTAAGAGCACTGGCTGTTCTTCCAATGGTCTTGAGTTCAATTCTCAACAACCATATGGTGGCTCAAAAACATCTATAAGGAGATCTGGTGCCCTCTTCTGGCCTGCAGGTTCACATGCCGACAGAATACTGTATAAATAATAACATACATCCTTAAAAAAAAAAAAATGGGTATGGAGGGCAGCTCAGGTTAACTGCACTTACTTCCCTGCAGAGGACCTGAGTTTGGTTTCCAGTAGCCATATCAGGCATCTTACAACTGCCTGTGACCCCTGCACCAGGGAGATTGGATGACTCTGGCCTCTCTGCAGGTACCCACACTTACATGAGCATACCCACACCAACACATGTCCCCATCCACACACAATTTGAAATAATATAGAAGGGGCTGCAGAGAAGGACTCAGCATCTAAGAGCACTTTCTATTCTTGTAGAGGGTCTGGGTTCAGTTCCCAGGACCCAAATAGTGGTTCATAGCTACCTGTAACTCCAGGCCCATGAGATCCAACAACTTCTGGCCTCTATGAGCTCTTTCAGACATGTGGTGCACACAAACCCATTCAGCTACAAATACATACGCACATAAAAATTAAATAAAACATTTTTAAAAGTTTTTTTTCTTTTTTGATCTTAGTCATTACTTATTTGTGTGGGGTGGGGGAAGGGGATATCAGAGAGAGCTCAGATCACCTGGAGCAGTTGAGAGCTGCCTGATGTAGGTGATGGGAATTGAACCTGAGTCCTCTGCAAACACAGCCTGTGCTCTTAACCGCTGAGCCACCTCTCAAGGTCCAAATGATATATATATTTTTTTTTAAAGTAAAATAGTAGGATCCAGGCTTGGCGGTACACTTTCAGAATCCCAGACACTGAAGAGGTTAAAGTAGAAAGATTGTTTAGCCCAGGAGTTAAGGGATAGCCTGGGCAACAAGTGAGGTCTTTCTAAAGAAAGGTAGGATGTACAACAGTCTATAAGGGATCTGATGCCCTCTTCTGGCATGCAGGTATACATGCAGAAGACTCACACACATAAAATACATATACAAATAATGTTGGGGAAAGAATTTTAAAAATCAAGAAAGATACGATGAATTATATGAAAAGGTAATTACCTCTGGACCTCTGATATTCATTTGTTATGAGTGAAAAACTTATATTCTTGGAGGGCATGGTTGGTTTTTTTTTTTTTTGTTTTTTTTTTTGTTTTTTTTTTTTTTTGACTCTCCCTCCCCCAAACGTTTTTATTAACTCTTTGTGAGTTTGACATCATAAACCCCAGTCCCACTCATCTTTCTGTTCCCTCACATTTGCCCTCCGCCCATGAAACCTACCCGCAAGCAAAAGAAGATAGATAGATAAATAAATAAATAAATAAATAAATAAAGCAAAGGGAAGCATAAAAAACATCTTGTAACAGCTGTAGCATGTCACAGTGTAGCCTACAATATATCCCTCTGTGCACACATCTTCACTCGTACATATTCTTTGCAGTGAGTCACACTGGTCTGGTTCGAGGCTCTGGCTTCTGTGACATCATCAATATTGGATCCTCACCGGGACTCTTCCCAATTATCCTGTTGTTTCCCTGTATTGTGGAGATCCTACAGCTTTGGATCACCTGAACCTGCCTTTCCAGGTACTCCAACAGTTCACAAATGATGTAGATTTTGGGGTGAGCCAACTTGAAGCCCTAGATATGAGCCTGAGTGGTAGTTGAGCTGGTCAGCCCACTAGCTCTCTTTTATCTGTACCACCAGGGCAAGCTCTATAGCACTGCTCCACCTGGTCCACTCAAGGCCACCACTGGCAGGAGGCAGGGTCAGGTCTTTGGGGCACCCACACCTCCAGAGCTAACTCCACTGTGCTGCCCAGTTGAGGCTTGGGGCTCACTCTCCCACATACTACAGTTGGTGAGGGACTAGGACAGCCCTCCTGCTCTTATACCCCTGGGGCTGGCTCACCCATGCCATTGTGTTGCCCAGGTGAGGTGCAGGGCCCTCTCTCCCCAATGCTACAGCCAGCGAGAGGCAGGGAGACTCTCCCAGTCTCATGACCCCTGACTACCTCCTTGCCCATGCCACCTCAAGGCAGATGAGTAGCAGACGAGTGACAGAGCCAACACTCCAGTGCTCATGCCCTCAGGCTAGGTCACCTCATCCCCCCCCCCCCCATCACCACCACCCCCACCACCACCATCAGGGCCTGCTTTTCTGTGCTGCCCAAGTGACACACAAGCCCTCTCTCCTGAGTGCTGCCCCATGGGGCCAGCTCTCCAGAGTGCCGAGGCTGGTTCTGCACAGCCCTTGCTCATCTTTGTGGTCCCAGGGTGCTGCCCAGACCCTCTGGGATGTCCTCATGTTCTCTAGTGATAATATGAGCCACCAACATCAGCACCAACCCCTGCCACTGCATGGCCATGGACTCAGACGTAACCCTCAGCAGCAGCACAGGCTGGGACTTCACCATGGCCTCAGGTGGCAGGGCAGGCTATTCACAGCAGGGACTCCACCCTTGAGTCCAGAGTTCCGTCTCTCTTAATAACATTCAAACTATTATGCGTCTTTTTCTCTCCCATCTGTCCACCACATACTTGCATCT
This sequence comes from Acomys russatus, assembly GCF_903995435.1. Classification (NCBI taxonomy): domain Eukaryota; kingdom Metazoa; phylum Chordata; class Mammalia; order Rodentia; family Muridae; genus Acomys; species Acomys russatus. The sequence continues at coordinate 37,905,739 of NC_067147.1, read as the reverse complement.
TGTAATGGCTCCTACTACAGGTGGCCCTCTCTACCCTTGTGGAATGGTGGCAGGTAGGGCTCTGTGTGCCTACGGCGCACCCTTGCCATGGGGGACAGGCAGGTCTCTGGACATCACCAGAGACGTTCCCTGCCCTGGCCATGTGGCATGGCTGCCGATGGATCTCTGAATGCCTTCATCTTCCTGCTTTGTGCTACCTGAGTTGTATGGCAGCAGGTGGACTTCTTCGTGTCAGCCCTTTGCTTTTGCTTTTGTTTTTACTTTTTTGATACAAGGTATCATATAGACCAGGCTGGCCTCCAGTTCACTATGTAGCCAAAGATGACCTTGAACTTCTTAGCCTCCTACCTCCACCTCTTCCTGAGTGCTAGGATTTCAGCCACTCTCCACCATACCCAATATATGCAGGGCTGGGAATTAAACCCAGGGCTTCTTCTACACTGGGCAAGTACTCTGTCACTTAAGGTATGTCCCCTCTTAAAATAATATTCTTTAGGTAGAATTTTATGAGCTATACCTATAATTACTTGGGTATGTTGTTACCAGGGATCAAAGAATATAATAAAACTATGTGACAGCCTCACAGGAGAATCTGCCCAGAATATGACTATGAACAGTAAGCATAGTAGGCTCTTTAAAGATAAGTACACTGACATTAAACAGTACCCATAATATATTATAAATGTCAAGCCAAGGTTGCAAAAAACAATGCATATGTCAAAATCTCTTACATTAAAATGAACCATCCTTTCTCTGCACATACTTATATACAGAGAAAAGTCTGGAAAGATAGATAGCCCCAGGCCTAGCAAGCCTGTCCCACTCTGATCCCAGACCCAAGGCCAGGCTGCAATGCCACCAGGGTGGCAGTCACGAGTGTATGTAACCAACTTCCCAGCCACAGAGAATAAACCAAAGTAAACGGGTTACAGTCACTGTTAATTAACTCCTCACAGAGCCCAGGCAGGAAGTGTGGCTTCTCACCCTCACAGCCACAAGGTAAACAGTCTAACCCTGGAGTTGGGCCTTGAGAACCACAGGAGGTCACCTAGGCAAGGCCTGTAATTCCAGAACTCAGAAGGTTGGAGCAGGGGAATCGAGAGTTCCAGCTTTGGTTATAATGCAAGTTCCAGGCCAGGGCTATGATGAGACCCTGTTTTTAAAAGCCAGAAAAAAGGGGGCTGGTGGGATGGCTCAGTGGTTAAGAGTACTGGCTGTTCTTCCTGAGGATTGGGGTTCAATTCCCAACACTCACATGACAGCTCATAACTGTCTTTAACCTAGGGGACCTAATGTTCTCTTCTGGTCTCCTTGGGCACATGTAAGGTGCACAGACACGTGCAGAGAAAACACCTATGTACATGCAAATAAAATTACCGCCCCCTGCCCAAAGCCAGGTACAGTGATGCACACCTTTAATTCCAGCGCTTGGGAAGCAGAGGCAGGTGGATCTCTGTGAGTTTGAGGCCTGCTGGTCTACATGAGTCCAAGGACAGCCAGGGGTACACAGAGAACCCCTGCCTGAGACAACAACAACAAAATCCCAGTACTCAGAGGCAGGTGGGATCTCTATGAGTTTTAGGCTAGCCTGGTCTACACAGTGAGTTCCAAGCCAGGCAGAAAAAAAAATCCAAAACAAAAGGGTAGGGTAGGGGTGTGGCTGGGTTGGTAGAGTGTTTGCCACACATGAGGCCCAGAGTTCAATCCCCAGCTTTGAATAAACCAGAGGTGGTGGCACATGTCTATAATCCTAGCACTGCATAGTGAGTTCAAAGGTAGCCTGGGCTACATCAGACTTTGTCTCAAATAAGAGGAAGAGGAAGAAGAGGAGTAGGAGGAAAAACACAATGGAGGGAATGAGATTTGACCCAGCTTGAAAGCTAGAAAGTTTTCCTGATATAGTTTCTTTGCCACTGTCTGGACACAGGACTCCTGGGTCAGCAGCCAAGGACTTTGGTACTGGAGCATGGCAGACATGAGTTCAAGTACCCCTTGGCCCCTGCAGCCCCTCATGTCATGGGCAGATTATAGCCTGAAGAGTTTGTTCATGTTGGAGCCCAGGGTCACTGTGCTCAGGTGACTTCCGATCTTCTGGATGGTTCTAGAAAACCTGCCCCACTTGGATTCTAGAAAGAGGCACTGTCTTTATTATTCTGCAGTGCCAGTGGGCAGTGGATCTGCCCTCTTTCCCGGAGGAGGACAGTCTCTGTGTTCCCGCCACATGCTATACAGATATCCCAGAAGGCAATCCTGGACACTATTGTAAACAAACAGCAGCGTCCACCCTTGGAAGGATCTCTTAGGTCAGGCTGGGCATGGGGCCTGGAGAGATGGCTCAGTGGTTCAGAGCATTTGTTGCTCCTGCAGAGGACCCAGGTTCCATCCCCAGCATCCACATGTGGCTCCCATGTTGTTTTTAACACAGGCATTAAATTGTTTAATAGCTCTGTGGATGAGTTTCTCTGACGCTAACAGGCAACAATTGAATCAAATTTGGTAAGGGGCTTTGGGGGGGGGAGGGGCCCTAGAGCATTTCCCTTCAGCAAAGGACTGTTTTGTCTGTCCCTTGTTGATCTGCACTCATTCGTCCAATGTCAGCGCTTGCCACACCTTCTGCATACGCCGGAAGTCTGGGGCCTTCTTTTTAATTATCTCTAGAAAAAACATTGTGTTTAGGAATGCCTTGCCTACATTCCCCTTTCAAATGACCTGGCTTACCACAATTAAAACATTTACCATTTTGATTTTTCCTAAAACTTTTAGAGATTACTTCTCCTATCAGGGTATCGTCATCAACGTGAGATCCAACATCAGCCATTGTAAGCGAGGATCAGCTTCCAATATTGCTGTTGCCAAATCTTTCCAGTCTTGGGGACTAATTCTGCTCTCAGTTGCTCATGAATTTAATGTCTGCTTCACATAGAGTGAATGCATACCATACGAAAGAATGGTTTCCTAATGCCTTGTATTGTGGTATTCCCCATCCTTAACTCTTTTTCTTAAGTGTCCTTCCCAGGTGACAAACTGATGGCTTCTCGGTTTGTCCATAGCTGGTATGGTTTCTCCGTCCCTGTGGTTGCACCACATGTTGGAGTGCCAAATGTTGTTTTCAACAAACTCTCAGTCATTCAGGTTTTTTTTGTTTTGTTTTGTTTTGTTTTGTTTTGTTTTGTTTGTTTGTTTGGTTTGGTTTTTCGAGACAGGGTCTCTCTGTGTAGTCTTGGCCATCCTGGACTCACTTTGTAGACCAGGCTGTCCTCGAACTCACAGCGATCCGCCTGCCTCTGCCTCCCGAGTGCTGGGATTAAAGGTGTGCGCCATCACGCCCGCTCTCAGTCATTCAGTTTTACCAAAGAAAACTCAGTGGTCAGATTTCTGGGGTGAGGGTAGGGGAGCACGCAAAGCTGAAATATTTAGACTTTCTTGAGGTGGTGGCTGGTGGTCTCCAGAAGGTCTCTCCAGCAAGAGTCAGGCTTATTAATGCCAGAAAAATAGTACAGCCCATGACTGACCAGTCAAATTGAGCAGTGAGCCAAGGAGCACACAACCAGTTGACAGGGAGTGAACATAGGGGGGGAAAAAACCATAGAGAGTGAGAGGAAGTCAGGAGGGCAGATAACAAGACACACAGGAAGTAGAAAAGAGGGACATTGAATTTGAGGGTTCTTTGAGATAGTGTAGAGAGGGAGAGCTGGGCCTTCTTCTTCCTTTTGGGATGTTGGCTGAGGAGGAAGGTCAGCTGGGTGCTTTCTCTGCCTCTCTGAGCTAATAGGCTTTCTCTCCAGCATCTGGCTCTGAGTCTTTACTGGTAAAATCAAACATTTGGGATTTTGGTAAAGGCAACCATCCCAGCCACCTGTAACTCCAGTTCCAAGGGATTCAACGACTGCCCTCTTCTCTCCCTCCTCAGGCATCAAGCATAGATGTAGTGCACATACATACCTGTGCAAAACACCATACATAAAATAAATACATACAAAAATGGTTTTAAGCCAGGTATGGTGTTGTACCCTTTTAATCCCAGTGCCTGCATACACAACACACACACACACACACACACACACACACACACTTCCAGATCATCCACAGGGGAAATGGGGAGTTTAGAAATTGAGTCACAGGCCAGGCAGTGGTGGCACACTCCTTTAATCCCAGCACTCGGGAGGCAGAGGCAGGCGGATCGCTGTGAGTTCAAGGCCAGCCTGGTCTACAAAGTGAGTCCAGGACAGCCAAGGCTACACAGAGAAATCCTGTCTAAAAAAAAAAAAAAAAAAAAAAAGGAAAGAAAAAGAAATTGAGTCACATCCTACAAGTCACACAGAACAAAGCAGACTTAACACCCTCCTGCTTTCACAACGGGCCACCACTCTAGCCCAGAATAAAACAACAACAAAAACCACCTCCAGTATTGCTTCAGAAGAAAGCCAGGTGCACATGCGTTGGAGGCCATTAGGGGAAGAGAGCCCTGTTCTGCCTCACTCTGTGCTAGTGCCTGGCCCCAGCACACCTGTGTCTGAGAATGACAACTCCTCTTGGGTTGCCTTGTGAAATGTCACCAAGGAGAAGGGAATAAGTGTTCAGCTTTTGGAGGTGGATAAATGACCTTTTCTTCTTCAGAAGGAAAAAAAGATGTTGTACTGGTCTGTATTTATTTAAATATGAAAGTTATTTATGGAGCCAAAATAGTATTGGTGTTCCCAGCAGGAAATAGGCAGGCTTGTTTTTGTCTCCTTTCGCCTTGTCCTCCCATGACCTGACCTGAGTGCTCAGACTTAGAGTCTGCTTGACACTCAGGTGACCCTGACCCACGCTCTGCTCTTTGAAGCCCCCTCCTCCACACCTGGAGAGCGGCCAGCAGAAAGGCAAGCCTGGCACTGCGTTCATCTGTCATTCCCATTGGCAAAATGGACACAAACACACACATACACCCCTGCTTCACACCTCTCTCATAGATAAGAAGCCATCGGTGTGGCCAGGTATACGTATCTGTAGAGGAAGCAGCTCTGGTCCATCTGCGGAGCATGTCTTTGTTACATAGATGCCACTGAAGGTCAGTTCCTGTTGTGTCACCCCCTCTACTCTTGTAGACATGGCTTCCTTCCTGCGTCAGGTTCGTACCCTCAGAGACTGGGCGGGGCTGAGGCTGGGGTCCCGCCCCACCCAGAAAATGTTCTCAACACCATTCCTCTTGCTTGAACGTCATAGCACCCCAGAGAAAGATGGCTTTAGCTCCAGTTTGTAGCTGGGAAATATGGTATGTAAAAGCCCGCTTGTAGCCAGCTTCATAGCTGGTGGAGGTCAGAAATGACACTAGAAGCTGGGGCTTCACCTCCCAGCCTTGGCTTGACCCAATTCAGGAAGCTTCTGGAACAGCATTTCCAGATGGGCAGCCTACATTTCCAAGCCACCTCTGACGCCTCACATGTCAGGACACATGTCCAGCCCTGTCCCTTCCCACAGCATGGAACGAGTCATGCTCCTTGCCACCTGGGAAACCCAAGGAGCTCTAAGTTCCCTTCAACTGGAAGCTGTGTATCAGTCTGGAAGAATCCAGAAAGGGTCAGAGCTGTGTGTGGGACCACTTGCTCACATCCTCAGCCCCCAGTCTCTGAGCACAGGAGCCTGAGGCAGGAAGGGAGGCACATATCCCTTGGTAGCTAGCACAGAGCGTGTGTGTGTGTGTGTGTGTGTGTGTGTGTGTGTGTGTGTGTGTGTGTGTGTGTGTGAGACAGAGATAGTCCTTCAATGGCCTCTGTGTAACAGAGATGAGCTTAACACATGGAACAACCTCAAAGTGTATCCCAGTGGGACTAGGACAAAGCCTTGAAGCCTGGGTCTTGGGGCCTGCACCTCTGGCGCAGGCCTCCAAGGGAAGTGATGGTGGGTGGGCTGGTACTCTTTGTCAGGGAATGACTGAAGGTTTCGAATAAGCTCCCATGGCAAATGGGAAAATTATAGGGTAGGAAGTTTTGGCAAACCCAGCTGCCCACACTTCTCTCTGGGAGGGACTGACTGACAATGGTGGTGTGGACACCTGCCACAGGTGTATCTAAGTGTCTTGGCAAGTACTGGAGATGTCTGTGATGCCTCTACTTGGATCCCTTCCTGCCCACAACCTCTCCCCTCAGCTCAAAGTCAAGACCTCCAGAAGGTTCCCCTGACCTGCCCATGGGGAACAGCCTCTCCCCAAACCAGCTTCCCTACCAGGCTCTGGACATGCCTGGGAAGTGAGCCAAAGAGAACAGATAGGAGCATGGCCTCTATGTGGGAGGGTAGAGTCATGGTGCTCAGTTTATAAAGCCCGATGCAGAACTGGGGCACCGTGACCCACTCCGTGACCCACAGGCAGCAGTTTGATGGTGACTATCCCCTACCGTGTCCCTACTCTGTGTAATTATAGAACCCTCCTGCACCCACTCCACCTCCTCCCTCCCACCATTATGACGGCAAAAGAAAGGTCATCGAGCCATCATGGCGGCACAGGCCTGTAATCCCAGCACTGGGGCCAGGAGGAGGGTTAGGAACTCAAGGTCAGCCTCAGCTACACAATGAGTTCAACACCCACCCCGGGCTACATGAGTCTCTATCTCAAAACAAGAACAAAACCCAAACAACATTCCTTGCAGTCCCGAACATTCCCTATTGGGAAACACGCCTGAGGCCTGAGCCTTAAACCCATAAGAGAGGGCTGGAGAGATGGCTCAGTGGTTAAGAGCACTGCCTGCTCTTCCAAAGGTCCTGAGTTCAATTCCCAGCACCCACATGGCAGCTCACAACTGTCTGTAATTCCAAGATCTGACACCCTCACACCAATACACATAAATTAAAACTAAATAAAAATATTTTTTAAAAAACCCATAAGAGCAGAAGCCTGGCTGTGAGCTTGCGGCTGAGTCTATGTGTGCATGTGCCCGGGGAAGGGCCTGAGATGCTCTCGAGAGATGCAGGAAAGTGATAGAAGTCGGGAGAGAGTGAAGAGGCCCTCTGTCCTTTCTCCAAGCCAGCTTGCAGCACGGACCACTGACCAAGCACATGGTGCTCATACAATGACTGAATTTTGTAAAGGTTTTGGAAGGAAACTTCTTAAAAAGAAAAAGGGCAAAACACAAACAAACAGAAGATAGACCGAGAGGTAGGAGGAAAGGAAAGAGGAAGAAAGTGAGATGCGGCCTAGACTCTGGACTCCACCCCCAGATCTGCACTCAGCGCCCAAGCCCCGCCCCCCCCCCACCCCTGCTCCCCCAGGACCACAGCAACCAGCAGCCAGGCAGCACCTGTCAGCCCCTTCCCCAGCCACACGGAGCTGGCATCTCTGCCAGTTCAGCAGCTGTCCTCCACTGACCATAAAGGCCCCTTTCTCTGGTGGCTGTTTGTGTTGGGCCCTGTCCACCGCCATGGCAGTCTGTATGTAGACTTTGCTGACAAGCGGAGGGAGGTCCCAGGCCCCTTCCTGTGGCTGAAGGGCTTGCTCTGTGGGCCCAAAGATGAGATGGCTGAAGCTCTGGTCCTGGAAACCAAATGCTTCCTGCCTCCTGCTCTTCCAGGAGGTAAATAGGATCCAAGAGCCACCCGAGTCATAGGCCACGCTGACCCAACCTTCCTCAGCCCATTCCAGAAGGGAACACACAGCCTCTGTTTCTCTCCTCTGCTCATGACACAAATCACTGCCCCTCAGACCAGCTGCCAGTGTCAAAGACACCACAGGCACCATCTGCCGGGAAGTGTGGCCAGCCTCCACTCCCGAAGGCAAACACTGGGATCCTGTCCAATGCCACACCTAGGGCACTTTCAAGAATAATGTTCTCTTTAAAGTATTGCACACCTTGCCTCGTTCAGACATGTGGCCCCATAGCTTCTTCACACAGTCTCTAGGCTTCCTTCCGATCCGCATGGCAGACTCAAGATTGCTAGTCTATGGGTACTGCAGGAAGTGTGGTGCTCTCAGGCCGAGTTTCTAGCTGGGCAGGGTATTACTGGAGCCAATTGGAACTTCTGTTCTTTCTAGTGTTTAAGAGCAAGACACAGCCCCACGAGGTCAAGGGGCATCCTTAAGCCTTCTCTCAGTGGAGGCTCGACAAGGTCACTCAATAGCGTGTAGACTGGGAGATAAGATAACTATCTTTGAACAACTAATCTTCCACACAGCGCCATCACCAATATGGAAGGAAGACAAAAGACATGCCAAGGCCAGTGAATGCTTTGTGACCTTTGACCTTTACCAGTGGCACCCTTAGACCTTGATCAACATAAACTTCAGGCATTGTTGGCCTCAGCTAAACCTTCCACTACTGAGCTATGATGGGACAGGGGCACTAAATGTTGAGCAAGAGATGTGTTTTAGCAGTGGCCATCTTTGTCTGAAAGCAAGGCTGGGTTAGGTTACTATTATTATTTTTGTTGTCATTATTATTATTATTATTATTATTATTATTATTATTTACTATGTTACACACACTTCCTGCCACAAAGCTATAACCGCAGACCTTGGGCCAGTATTACAATACATTATTTGTCCATATTCCTTTTTTTTTTTTTTCATTTTTGCTTGTTTGAAATGCAGCCTCCTCACACTTAGTATGTAACTGAGGATGGTCTTGAACTCCTGATTCTCCTGAGCCTCTGAGTGCTGGGATTACAGACATGCACTTGCATGACAGGCTTTAGTTAAGCTAGGAACAGTATCTTGGGCTTCTTAGCCCTGTTTACTCCACCAATTAAACTATCCTCAGCCCCTAGTCTGGGCTTTAATGCATTAAAAAAAATTTTTTTTGAGATTATATTTAATTACACAACATTTCTCCCTTTCCTTTCCTGCCTTAAACTCTCCCGTGTACCCCTCCCAACTCCCCTTAAATTCATAGCCTCTTTTTTCCTATATACTATACACATATACATTCCCAAATACAGCCTGTTACGTCCATATGTTACTTATGTGTACGTTTTCAGGGCTGACCATTTGCAAACACTGGACAACCCATTGGTGTGCTTTTCCCTGGAGAAGACCACCTCTCCCACTGCCAGCTTTCCTCAGTTGCCTACAGTTCTGTGTGAAGGGTTGAGGTCTCCTGGCTTTTCCCCATCCTGTTTGTCATGTCCCTTGGTGTCATTCTTGTTCACTCTTGGGTGTAGCTTCTGACATTACTAGGAGACACAGTCTCACAGAAAACCGCCTGATCCTCTGGCTCTTACAGTCTTCCCATCCCCTCTTCCTCAATGTTCCCTGAGCCTTGGGTATGGAAGTGTCTACTGGAACTGGTTGTAGGTTTCTGTGTGGTCTCTGTCTGTTACAAAGATAAATACAATCCTTGATGGTGTAGTCTCAATATTTATTTGTTTCAGAAAAGATCTTATGTAGCTCAAACTATAGCCTCAAACCTATGTTCCTCTTGCCCCCGCCTTTAGAAGATTAAAAATCCAAGGTTAGTCTCAGGTACATGGTTTGCTTGGGCTTCATAAGACCAGTCTCAAAATACATTCTAAAAAGGAAAGAAGGAGCCAAGTGTGGTGGCACACAGCTTTACTCCCAGCACTCGGCGAGGCAGAGGCAGGTGGATCTCTGTGAGTTTAAGGCCAACCTGGTCTACAAAGTGAATCCAGGACAGCCAAGGCTACACAAAGAAACCCTGTCTCAAAAAACAAACAGCCAGTGGGGCTGGAGAAATGGCTCAGTGGTTGGTTAAGAGCACTGACTGCTCTTCCAGAGGGCCCAGGTTCAATTTCCAGCACCCACATGGCAGCTCACAACTGTCTATAACTTCAAGATCTGACACTGGCACACAGACATACATGCAGGCAAAACACACATGCACGTAAAGCAAAAATAAATTTTAAACAACAACAACAACAACAGAACGAGGAAGGAAAAGGGGGAGGGGGAGGCGGAAACAGCTTTGACTTTAGGCTGGTTCCTGCCTATCCCTTCTCACTTCCGGCTTAGAATTTACTAGCTTACTGAAAGTCCTAGGTGACTATGGTCCCTGATTGCCAGAGCCTTGCTTAGCACAATGTTTGGGCGCCCTCTGGTGGCTTTTGGCAGAAATACTTAGGCCATGTTGTGGGCCATTCTCTGCTCATACTATACCTGGCCGGACTCCTCTGTAGCCACTTTGCTTGTGTTCAGTTTACTTTGCACACGACCCTGCATAGTCTCTTCCTACAAATCTGCATGTCTTCCCAGATGAAATTAATTGGTTAAAAAAAATCCCCCCAAAGGCCAGCCTGGATGTTGGGTGGACTTAATCCCACGGCTGGGTGCCTTCTTAGAGGCAGGATGTCTAAGAATGCCATTATGAAAACAGCAAAAGGCATGGTGGCGCACACCTTTAATCCCAGCACTAGGAGGCAGAGACCAGCCTTGTCTACAAAGCAAGTCTAGGACAGCCAAGGCTACACAGAGAAACCCTGTCTCAAACCACCCCTTCCCCTGGAAAAAGAACGAAAGAAAGAAAGAAAGAAAGAAAGAAAGAAAGAAAGAAAGAAAGAAAGAAAACAGCAAAAGGCTGAAGCAATTCATCTACAAACCAAGGATCCTGCCAGTCACAGGTGCCAGGAGAAAGGGACCGGCTGGACTCTCCCTCAGAGCCTCCCAAAAGAGCCTAAGTCTCCATCCAAACCTCTAACCTCCAGGACTCAGAAGAACACATTTCTGTGGTCGGACTCTACTCTGTGGTCCTTTGTGAGAGAGAGAGAGAGAGAGAGAGAGAGAGAGAGAGAGAGAGAGAGAGAGAGAGAGAGAGAGGGAGGGAGGGAGGGAGGGAGGGAGAGGGGGAGAGAGAGCCACAGGAGGATTTGGCCTTTTATAATCTTGGGTAGGGCCACGCCCCCATGGCAGGTAGGCAATGACATCGCAGGTAGGCAGACTGAAGCAGACTCCTAACATGTAGTATATAATCCCGAGAGGTCCTACCCTCCCTACCACATCTCCCAAGTGGGCCACTGGTCTGAGGCCACCAGGATGGGATGCTCACCATCTCCCATCTGGTTTGACAACCTTCTTTCTTCAGAGCCAACTGAGGGTACCAACAGTGTTAGACCCTGCCATCCCTGCTGGGTAGGGGGGTCCAGGACTGATTTGGAGAGGAAGCAGCAGCTGACCTGGACCTTAAAGGATCGGAAGATGGTGAAAAATAGCAGGAACAGATGGGTGCTCAGCATGGTCCTGAGGGCAGAGGGTGGAAGACCCAGGAGTGGGGAGGTGTAAGCCGTGGTCCTTTCTATTTCTGCATTACTAAGCACTGAGCAAGAAGCTCGAAACTGAGGCGTGTGACTGGGTGGGTTCAAGAGGTTAGCTGTAAGATGTCAAGGTCTGGTCTCTAAAATCCCTGAGCTTCAACCACACTAGGTGTGGCTTTGCCGTCCCAGAAAAGTTCCCCACACTAAGCTACTGTACTCTCCTCCTGCACCAAGCTCTTGTACCAGAGTCCTTGGTCCTGAATCTTTCCAGAAGCGATCCCTGGGTCCCCTCCACAGGTCACAGACCTATGACTAGGCTGCATAGGTGGGCATGTGATCTAGACGTGACAATCACAGCATTTCACCCAGAAGCCTCTGGGAACGAACATGTGGACAATCAGGTATGTGAGAGTGGCTCTCCGTCCTGGAAGGAGAGAAGATATTCTCAAGAGAGGTGCCATGTCTCTCCTGTTAGGTACCACAGAGAAAAATGACTAACTGAGGGGCCTATTCACATATTAAGGTAGATGGTGGCTGCCAGGCTTTCTCCGCATTTTGAGAACCTGTTCAGAGTCCTGGCTCCTCTCAGCACTTCCTTCTTTCATACACAGATACACACACACACACAGACATGCACACAGACATACACAGACACAGACACAGACACACACACACACACACACACACACACACACACACCTACCTTAAAGCTCTCCAGTCCCTGAGCTTTGCTTCCCTTCCCCCAACTTCTGATTCCTAAATAACGCAGCCATTTCAGCCATGTGCTAGTTTGGTTCTCTTTGTCCTCTTGGTCCACCCCACCCTTTCTTTTCTCTTCCTGTCTGGCTCTCCCCACCCCTTCTCATGGCCTGGTCTCTTCTACTGGCCACTTAGAGAAATATACAAAGCAAATCCCTAAGATCAGTTTGCTATCACAAAATAAGTGTTCAGAAACTCATAATGTATTAAAAGTTTTACTTCCAGAAAAGAAGCAGTTGGAGGTGAGGGAAGCAGGAGGTGAGGGAGCAAGTGTGGCACCTTCCCATAGTCCTAGAACAGGAGATGGAGGCAGGAGGACCACAAATTTGAGCCCAGCTGGGCTATATGATGAGATCCTGGTTTTGTTTTGTTTTTGTTTTTGTTTTTTTCTCTCTCTCTCTTAAAAAAAAGGGGGGGGGAGCGGATGGCTTTGGAAAGAATTTTCAGGAAATTCTATAGGAAAGAATAAATTGGCGCTAAGCTAGTAGTGCTTTTGCCTAGCATGCAGGAAGCCATGAGTTCAATCCCCAGCACAACATAAAACTGTACTTGGTGCATGGCTACAATCACAACACATAGCGAGGGAGGGAGGAGCAGAAGGATCAGGAGTTCAGGGTTATCCTTGGCTACATTGCCAATTTAGGGCCAGCCTGGGCTACATGAATGAAATCCTGCCAACAAAAAAAGGAAGAAAAGAGAAAGAAAAGAACACGATTATTGGAAGGTACTGCACAGAGGCCATCTTTAGCTTGTCCAGAGGGCAAAGTGGAAGCACAGATTCTTTAGACAAAGGCAATATTCAAAACACCATAAGCAAAGCAGATAGCCCAAAGTGACATCAGGGCTGAATGAGGCCAAATCATGTACTCAGTCATTTCCTTTGTTTACCATGTAGCAACCAGGTTCCTGGTTACCTAGCAGGCCCAGGCCTCAGCCACAATTGTAACCTGTGCCCATGGAAGTGGGGTGGGGCGGTGGGGGAATCCAGAGAATTAAGGAGCTATGACTCAGTGGCCCTGGTGCAAGGCAGCTAGAGCTGCATGAAAGGCCAAAGAGGAACTGAAGTGACTTGGTCCTTTCTGCCTAAGGAGGAATGTAGGGCGAGGAGCACATCGAGGGAAGACGATATACTTGGGTGGGCTCCATAATGTAAGGGTTCACACAAGGAAGGATGGAAGGAAGGAAGGACAGAAGGAAGGAAGAAGGGGAGAGGGAGGAGGGAGGGAGGAAGAAAGGAAGGGAGGAAGGAAGAAAGAAGGGAAGGAGGGAGGGTAGAGAAAAGGAAGGAAGGAAAGAAGGAACAGAAAAGAAAAAAGAATGGCAGAGAATTTTCAAACAGGGAGTATAGTATAGCCTACGGGAAGGCTCTGGGCGCAGAGAACAGGAAGGGGGAGATGAAGGTGAGGCTAGTGGGGAGGTTAGGGAGCTTTTAAAAGGCAAAAGATTTGACTTTTCATGCTGTGGAAAGTAGGGGCCATTAAAGGTTTTACAGGGAGAAGAAAAATGCTTTATTGCTTCAGCAGACGTGGCACAGATGGTCTGGGAGTACTAGAAAGAAAAGTCTAGAAGGTCACAGTCTACAGACTGTGTCACTGATGTAGCGACAGATGGTCAGGGCTGAACTGGAAATTAAGAGTTTATTAATCAGCCAGGCAGTGGTGGTGCATGCCTTTAATCCCAGCACTCTGGAGGCAGAGGCAGGCAGATTGCTGTCGAGAAAGCCTGGTCAACAAAGCGAGTCCAGGACAGCCAAGGCTATACAGAGAAACCCTGTCTGGAAAACCCAGAGAGAGAGAGAGAGAGAGAGAGAGAGAGAGAGAGAGAGAGAGATTATTAATCACCACTGGACTCAACCTGTAGATCATAATTCTTTTGTGGGTGGGGGGCAAACAAACCTTTCACAGGGCTCACATATCAGATATTTATGTAGTGATTCATAACAGTATCAAAATTACAGTTATGAAGTAGCAATCAAATAATTTTACAGTTGGGGGGAGGGGATCACCGCAACATGAGGTACTATATTAAAGGATCGAAGCATTAAGAACGTTGAGACTCAGCAGCACCAGAGGCTGAGGCTGGCCTGGGTGCTAAAGTGCAAAGGTTAATTTCAGGGGTCAACTTGTCTGAGCCATGGGGTACCCAGACTCAAAAGCCCACCACATCCTCAGCCTGCCAGTGGGCAGAAGGCAGCCATTCTCCTGAAAGCCATGACTGGGAAGTGGCAGCTCTCAATTCCTGCCCACAACCATAGCATCATGGGTACACCAGACGTGGACAGGGACATTGAGAAATGTGATCCTTTTGTGGCCAGCCATGTTACAGCTAGAACCTAGGAGCTTTGTTGCTACATTAGGGGAGAAGAGGCATGCGGGGGGGGGGGGGGGCGGGGCATCTTGTGGCTCTGTTAGAGCCTGTTTGGAGGAACTCTTTGGGTGGCCTTGGCTTTAGGACCAGAAGTTCAGGCTCCCCTCCCTAGAATCAGGGTGGTCTTCTACCACCTCTCTGAATACCCACCACTCTCAGTGCTCCCAGTGCTTGGCCTCAGGGAGAAGTGAATGAGCTAGCTCAGTTGACAAAGGGGCATGTTATCACACAGCCCTCAATGGCTCAGACCATCTCAAGTCTCTTCCTTCTCCTCCCCATGGTCATCCCTCACTTGGCTCAGCTAATGGTGTCATGGTCACCAGGAGACCAGGCTAAGTGTCCCAACACCCAACACTCCAAAGGTAACTTTATCATCTTGTATCCAAGGGAGGCTATTCCTAAAGATGATAGGTAAATGAGGAAGCTCTTGGGTCAGGATCTCCTGGGTCTGGTTTTTGGCTAAGAAGACTCTCCGAAATCCTATACATCTGTACCCATGGCTATGGTGCACTAAAGGATAAAGGATAAAGGGAACAGCTGCGAGTCTCAGTATTTCTCTACTGGTAAGTCTCAAAGGTTACTTCATCCCTGCCATAAAGAGCTCTGACAATACAAGTGAAAGCCCTTCTGTTTGGTTTCAGGGACCTCAGTCCCAACTTGCTGTGGGGCTGCTGCAGGGCGTGGCTAGCATATCCTACACTGGGCCCTGAATTCCCTAGCCTAGAGGCAGGGCTTCCCCTCTCCCAGAGGCCCTTCTGTATATAATCCAGACATTTTGGTCCCCCCGCCCCCACTCTCCTCACTTTCCTCTCTTTCTGATTTCCTCCTCTTCCTCCTCCTCCTTCCACCTCTCTCTCTCTCCTCTCTGATTTCCTCCTCTTCCTCCTCCTCCTTACCTCTCTGCCTGTCTCTGTCTGTGTGTGTGTGTGTATGTGTGTGTGTGTGTGTGTGTATGAGAGAGAGAGAGAGAGAGAGAGAGAGAGAGAGAGTGTCATGGCTTCCAATAAACCTGCATTTACATATAACTTGCAATCAGCTCATTCCGATATTTCAATCACCTTCTACTGGGAAGCTCAGACCCAGAACCCAGCTTGTGTACTGGAGCAGGTCATGTAGAAACCATATGCCCGGCCCATCCTAAAAATTCCAGACTCTCTGAAGAAAAACAGGTGTTTACCATATGCCATATTGTTTGCTGAATAATTTAGGAGCAGTGGGCCATGTTTCTCAGAGAATCATGGGAACTTGCCTGAAACAAAAGATGCCAGACACCTGCCAGGGCTCAAGCTCCCCAGCCAACCTGCCAAAAAAAAAAAAAAAAAAAAAAAAAAACAGTGGCTGTGAGCCAGGGAGATGGCTCAGTGGGTAATGGGGCTTACTGTGTGAGCCTGACTGAGTTTGGATCCCAGGCACAGTTATGTACATCTGCAATCTCTACATTCATACAATGAGCTGAGAGGCAGACAGGAAATTCACCCGGATGGCCACACTCTTAACTGCAGTACACAGCATAGCAACAGAAGCGAAGAGGGGCCCTGCCTCATGAAGAAAGTGAGAACTGACTCACTGAGTCCTGACAGTTGTCATCACAAGTTACACACACACACACACACACACACACACACACACACATTGCGGCATGTGAGCACCATTTTCATACGCAAACAAGAGCCAGAGCAGGATCCACAACAAAAGGGCCATACCCTGGCAGACTGGCTTCAACTTCCTCTCAGCTGTTACATTAGCCCTCTCCAGTGTCTATGGAAATTCTGACACAAGTCTGCAAAGAAGCAGCCTCATCAACCAGGTGTGCACCAGCCAGGTGCATGGGTCCAACCCTCCCCACTATTACTCCATTGTTTTCCCCCCTTTGCAATGAGCCCGCAGTCTCTAGGTGAGCACCCTACTACACGAGCAAAATCTACATCTGCATCTGAGCATGGCACACACCCACAATCCCAGCACTTCGGTTGTGGAGGCAGGAGGATTATCACAAAGTTTGAGGACAGCCTGAACTACATAGTGAGTTCTAGGCTAGCCACCGCTATAGTGAGAAATCCTAAACTGCTAAAATTCCTTCTGTTGGGGTGTCTTAGGGTTTCTATTGCTGTGAGGAGACACCATGATCATGGCAACTCTGATAAAGAAAAGCATTTAATGGGGGCTGGCTGACAGTTTCAGAGCTTTAGTCCATTATCGTCATGGTGGGAAGGTTGGCGACGTCCAAGCCAACATGGTGCTGGAGAAGGAGCCGAGAGTTCTACATGTGGATCAGCAGGCAGCAGGAACAGAATGCCACACTGGGCGTGGCTCGAACATCTGAGACCTCAATGCCTGCCCCCTCATGAAGTACCGCCTCCAACAAAGCCACACCTACCCCAACAAGTCCAATAGTGCCACTTCTCTACTCCTCTATGGGGACCACTTTCTTTCAAACCCCCCACCCGCCAAGGTCCCAGTGACAAACTAAGGTACAAGTCCCTCAAAGTTCACTCTGAGGAACCTATGACTTTACTAGGCTTACTTTCAGAGCAATGGAGGAGCGGTTACTGGCAAGAGTGTGGATGACCTTAAAACAGCAGTGCAG
Source organism: Acomys russatus (assembly GCF_903995435.1). Lineage (NCBI taxonomy): Eukaryota > Metazoa > Chordata > Mammalia > Rodentia > Muridae > Acomys > Acomys russatus. The sequence continues at coordinate 37,888,854 of NC_067147.1, read as the reverse complement.
GAAGGTCCGCACCCAGCATAGGTTATGACTCCCCCATGACTTCATAGCTGGAGCCCCCTTCCCTAGTTCCTCCCCACCTATATACTCTATCCCCCACTCACCCCCTACCACCCCTGGATAAGTCACAGGCACTTATGGCAGATTTATGTACAAGCTGCTGGGAAGAGTGGCCAGACTCCCTGTCAAGATTCATTCAGGGAGGACTGTAAAGTGTGGAAAGATGCAGGGGGTTGGTATGGAAATAATCGTGGTTTCGTTCCCTCTGTGCTGGGGATCAAATCCAGGGCCCTGCAGGTGCTAGCCAAGTGAGTGCTTTTTCACTCTCAGCCCACGTGTATCCCCCCTCCGCTCTCCTTTCCTTTACTTAGGATGCTCTAAGTACAAATGTGTTTCTGGTTTCAATTGCATATGGACAAAACTGGAGCAATATGGGTAGGCTTAGAAAGGCCGCTGCACACAGACAACATGCAAATTCATGAAGCACTCGTGATGCCCTTAAAAGTTTCCACACAGGAAAGGAAAAGGTGCACAATGGGAAGACACAACTCACACACAGGCGAAAATATTTGCCAACACTCGTGTGACAGGGGATTGGCATACAGAACGCATATGGGACGCCACCCGCTCAGCAGCAGAAACACAGTCTGGCTTTAGAGATGCTTCTCACCTCTAAGGACATTTCTCAGGAGACAGACAAACAGTCAACAAAGCCTGACAAGATGGCTCAGCAAGTAAAAGCAATTGCCACTTAAGTCCGACGATCTGCGTTCGATCCCCAGAGCCCACAGTGGAAGAGAGAACTGGCTGTTCCAGAAGTGTCCTCTGATCTCTATGTGTGTATAATCCTATAGTAAAGTAATAAATTTAAATAAATGAATGGCCAACACAATTTTTAAAAAGCACTAAACACCACTAGTCACTGAGGAAAGGTAGATCAAAGCCACAAATGAGGTGTCACCTCGTCCCAGTCAGGATGACTCTGAATCAAAAAGGCAAAAACTAGCCAGTCATTGTGGTACCCACCTAATTCCAGCATGTGGGAGGCAGGATCAGGAGTTAAAGGGCAGCCTTGGCTATATAGTGAGCTAGCCTGAGCTACATGAGAGACCCTGACTCCAAAACAAAGAAAGGAAGAACAAAAGCCAGTGATTATTTGAAGAAAAGAGGAACCTTTTCCCACAGTTGGTGGAGATGCATATTAGTTCAGTCATTCTAGAGGGCAGTATGGGTGGTTTTTAAAAAAAAATGGGTGGGGGAAGGGGGAGGCTGGAGAGATGGTTTAGAGGTTAAGAACACTGGCTGTTCTTCCAAAGGCCCGAGTTCAATTCCTAACAACCACATGGTGGTGTACAACCATTTATAATGAGATATGGCACCCTCATCTGGAGTGACAGTGTACATGCAGGCAAAATACTGTATACATAATAATAAAGAAAATTTTTTTTAAAAACTAGAAATAAAACCACATGATACAGTCATCTCAATGCTGGTTATATAACCAGGGGAAGGTATTGGCATAATGTTCTGGTGGCCTGTATACAGTTTACCCTTGTCCATTCAAATGCTGATTTCTCTACCCCACTATCTGATTTCAACCCAGACATTGCACTGTGATATTTATTCTAAATATCTCCTCTTTCAGGTTTGTGTAAATATGTCACCATTTGTTCTCTGTGTTGCCAATAAAACCCAGCTAGCCAATGCTGAACAGAGAATAGGGTGGGACATCCTGATCCATATAGAAGGACAGGAGAGGGATGCACATGGAGAGGTCCCAGAAGCACCAGGAGGAGTGAGCTGGACCAAGGATATGAGGACAAAGAGAGTATAATGCGGGAAATCTGAATGGGAGGAAACTATACTAGCTTGGAGGTTTAGAATGGAGTGATTATTGCAGAGCATTGTGCTCTAGTTTAATTAAATATATTCTAGTCTCTCTGTGTGGTTATTTGGGTGTAAAGTTGGTTAAGGAGTAACCACTGATTATACTAAAGTAATAATTCAATATTAAATATTAATAATCATTTCAACAGGAAGGGAAGGATGTTGGCATGCTGAAGAGACATCTGCCCATTCCCTCTCATGAAGCACTACTCTCAACAGCCAAATATGGAATCAACCTAGAAACCCATAGCCCAATTTAAAATGTGGTGCACAGGGGCCTGGCAAGATGACTCAGTGGTAAAGGCACTTGCTGTTAGGCCCCATGAGCTGAGTTCAAACACCGGAGCGCACACAGTGGAAGGAAAGAGCAGATTCCCACAGGTCATTCTCTGGCTTTCACATGCCTGCCAGGGCATGTACATACCCCCAAGTCAAAGAAATAAGTGTGCTTTTAAAACGTGACACATAAGCACATGAAATACTATACGGCCATTAAAAAAATGAAACCCCTGTCATTTGTGGCAAGGTGGATGGGACTGGCGGCCATCATATTAAGTGCAACAGGCCAGACCTAGAAGGACAACTGATGTGTCCATCTCACAGAGTGAGCACAACGCTGTAGCTGAAAGAGAAGTCAAGGGCGTGAGGAGAGGGTGGGTAATGGGACTAACATCTAGAGTCCCACAGGACCATGGGGAAACCATAACTGACAGATTCGTTCTCAGCTGCCCTCCCCCTCCCCTTTGCTTCCCTCCCCCGCCAAAACCTGCATGAAGTCGGTATGTATTCTGTCCTGTCCCCAGACTCTAAATACCAAAAAGAAGGAGGGGTGGAGGCTGCCCGAAAACAGAGACATGTCCAGAGAAGCCGGGGAGCAGTGAGCACCCTGTAAGTCCACATGGCTTTGGCCTTTGCTGCTAGCTGGCCTGAGTCTGTTCCCAGCAACACCCTGTTTGTTGCTAGCCCAAGTGATCCTGGGAACCCAGGCTGCAGGGATATGGCAACAACGGATGGATTCTTTCAGAAGAAATGCTGATCCATGAAGTAGAAAAGCCAAGCTTTCCTTGGAAGCTGGGGATGCTCACACAGAGGGCTCCCGCGGGTGGCCTGGGGTATCAGCAACTGTGCAGCTTCCTTGGAGCCGGCCCAAAGATGTCATTCAACAAACCAGCTTCCAGGCCTGAGCTGATGATAGACACAAGCCTCCACCCTTCAGGACTCCTCTGTCTTTGAAGCTGCAGTTCCCACCAAGCCCAGTCAGGGAAGCCTTTCTAGGGTCCTGATTCTCATCTCTACCCACTTCCTCTCTCCTGTGGGGGAGCGCTCCCCCGCCGACAATATTACACCCTATCTTCCAGGAAGGCTCCTGTGGCTTCTAGGCTGGCCTCGGGGGTTCCAGTGAGTCTCAGTGAGAAACAAAGTACCCCCACAAGGCTCCCTCTCCCCTTTCTAAGGATCCTCTGTGCCAGCCATAGGACCCAGCATGCATAGCGGGGCGTGAGCTATGACACGACACATTGGCACGGCTTCCTTCCATTGCTCTGAATGCACGTCCACCGGTTCTCTCCACACGCAGAGGACTCACCTGTGGTCACAGGTAGCTGGTCTCCGGGCTAGAGTTGAGGTTCCCAGGTGGGGTCTGGACTCCACACCCCACTTTCAAGCTACCAAAAGCTGGTTCAAAGGAAGATGTGTTTAGGTAGGGGACAGGAAGGGAGGGAGAATGCTAGTCAGCTGAAGGAGCTTCAGACGGTTTTAGTCCCAGGTCACTTGGCCTCATTGCTTTGGGGCTGAGGTTGGGGTATGGAGGGGTGTGGAGACAAAGGCTGGAAGACTCATACTGAATATGGGCTGCACTGTCCCATGAGCTGGGGTCTTGGACCAAATTGTAAAAGGGGGGGGGGGCAAGGGGGTTGTGGTGGTGAAATGAGTTGAACACCCTCATTTATCTTTCTCTGTTTTCTGTCTTAGGGTGCAGTGGCTCACGCTCCTGTCAACGATGCCTTCCCCGCTGTTGTCAAACCAGGAGCCAAAATAAGCCCTCTTCTTTCCTGTGTTGCCTTTGTCGGGTATGTTGTCCCAGTGATGAGAAAAATAACCACTGCAGAAGGAGCCAGTGGAGGGGCGGGCTGTTCACTTGGCCCAGAAGCAAAGAGAGAGGGGGGAAAGGTCAACATTCCATAATTGCCTTCAAGGGCATCCCTCCAAATGACCTGCCACTTCCCACTAGGCTCCATCTCCTAAAGGCCCTGCCACCTCCCTGCACTCTACTGGCTCAGGCCCAAGCCTTCAACACATGGCTCTCACTGAAACCATAGCAGCAAGGCCTGGGAGCAGAAGAGTCTCAGCATAACAGTCTCCATATCTGAAAGAAATAAAAATAATGGGGGAGGAGACAATAACATGGTGACTCACAACCATCTACAATGAGATCTGGTGCCCTCTTCTGGTGTGCAGGTGTACATGCAGGCAGAAGACTGTAAAATAAATAAATAAATAAATAAATAAATAAATAAATGTGCCCCCACCTTACTAACTGGGAAGACCTGTGAAATCGGTATTGCATGCTGGTCAGCCCAAAGGGACCCCGTACAGCATACCCTGCTAACAGGACTGCCTCCGACAGCTCAGCCTTGCTGACAAGGCTGTCTGGTGTGAGAGAGTTGCTGTGTGGCTTAAGATCAATGGGACTACCTGCTTAGCTCTTTCCACATCCTGGGTTCCATACCCAGCTTACAACTATGAAGAAAGTTGTGGTGGTGGCTAGAAGTATTGAAAAGGTTATATGGCAACTTTCCTATCATGTGTTTTCGAAAACAAGCTGAGTGTGCTGGTGGTACCTTGTGTTCTCAGCACTCGCGGGCTGAGGCAGGAGAGTAGCCATGACCTCAAAGCCAGTTTGGCCTACAGAGTTCCAGATCAGCTTGCATTAAGAAAAGGAAGAAAACAAAAACAAAAGCATCACCCGCCACATGGCCATTCCATTCCTGGGAATGTGGGCTAGGGAAATAACCCAAGAGGGGCCCCAAGCCCATCCTGGTACCATCTATATTAACAGAACAGAAACAAGTGTCCCCAAACAGGGACAATGCTGAATCCGCAGAGAAGATCCAGAAGGTCAATATTATGTACCTATTATATCATTTTAATTTTTTATATTTTTATTTCTTTTGTGTATATGAGGGTGAGGGTATCGTGTAAGTCACAGCACATGGTGTGTGTGTGTGTGTGTGTGTGTGTGTGTGTGTGTGTGTGTGTGTGTAAGTCAGAGTACAACTTGCAAGAGTCAAGTGTCACCTTCCACCATACAGGTCTCAGGGATCAAACTCAAGTCTGATTTTACTCACTGAGCCATCTCCCAGATCCTTATTAAGTGATTTTGTTTGTTTGTTTGTTTGGTTTGATTTTGGTTTTTCAAGACAGGTTCTCTCTGTGTAGCCTTGGCTCTGTCCTGGACTCGCTTTGTAGACCCGGCTGTCCTCGAACTCACAGAGATGCGCCTGCCTCTGCCTCCCAAGAGCTGGGTTTAAAGGTGTGCGCCACCATGCCCGGCTCACACATACAGTTTTATCTCTGCTCTGTGGTGGAGACTGCGGGGGGTGCTTACTAGCTTACTAGAGAGGCTGATTTAGATGGGAGGCGGTTTTTGCAATAACGCTGCGAATTTCAAAGCTGTGCCTGGCCCTCTGTGATTGAATCAGGCCTACCTTCTTCGAGATCTCTCTTGCGACAGTCAGGTCAGAGCACAGAGCTGACTGAGGTAGTCCAGACCACAGGGTCTCGTTTGCAAAGGTCGACTTTCATGAAAATGCTAAGAGGCGGAATCACCAGAGATTTCTCAGCAGGTGGTGTTTATAAAGGTTTTATTTTCCGTTTTCTTAAAAATAACATTTGCTTTCCTTTATGCATGTGTAGAGTGAACTCATTTCCTTAGGCTGAGTAATAGGCAGATAAAGACCACGGCAAGGTGGGGGACCCCAGGTGGAGGCGCGTGGGGAGAGGCGGGGCATGAGGGGATGTGGCACAGAGGAAAAGGAGAGAGTGGGATGACCCACGGGACGCTTGAGTGCCCATCAACGCACACACAGGTCTAACACTTGTTCAGTTTGTTTGTTTTTTAAGACATCTAAAATTACTGAGAGATACAATGTCAGCACTTAAATCTACAGACAGAAAGAACCCAAGCACTTGACCACAAACGTTTGACTGTAAGCTCAGTTATTGCACATTAGACAGGTTAAGTGGGACACGGGCTGTGAAGCGGTTGCTCTGCCTGGGACTTGTTAAGGATATCTCAAATCTCCTTTTTGCACCCCCAGGCCCTTCCCTGGGACAACTGCAGGCCGGAAGGACCCAGGTGTCAAAGATGGACCCCTGGTTCTCGCCAAGGGCTGTATGCTCATGCTTTGGTGAGGTGATTCCAAAAGACCAAAAGACCTACTCACCCAGAGGTGAAGCTGGAAGCAGACAAAAGCTCAAGAAAGGCCTAATATGTGCCAAGCTAAACCAGGGGGACTGGAGGGAGGAAGGACCTGTGCTCACCCATTACATGTGGTCACAACCTCTGAGGGACACTGGGAGGAAGTCAGGATGTCCCATGTCTCTCTCACCAACTTTGTCTCCTTCCAGAACTCCCAGGCTAAGTCCTATTCCTATTACTCCTGGGACCTCTGAGTGGTCTCTCAAGGCACATTTATACCCTCCAACCCCAACCTGCCCCAACTTGCACCATCCCTCCCAGCACCCACGGGCCAAGGAAGCTCCTAGCAGGGCAGCTCCAGGGCCCTGGCAAGATGTGGCACTGCTGTAATGTGGTTGAACTCTTTCCAACACAGTCCTAACTTCAAGGCCCCACACCAAGGGAGTGAGAGCAAGAAGGAGCCCCAGGAGGGACTGAGCAGGCAGCTTATTCAAGGAGGAGGCCACAGGACTGGCAATGATCTAATTTGTGACCCTGCTCCTGAGGAAACATGAAGCTTGCTTAACCAGAAGCTATTTGGGGACGTTCAGCCCCACCAGGAACAGCAGCTCTGCTTTCCTTTGTGGGACTCAGTCTCAGTGGTGTAAAAAGCAATGGGGGGATGTTAGAGGAGGGAATGACAGGGGGCAGGGCTTTGGATAGGGACAAGCCTCTGGACACCTGCAGGCCTGCCACAGTAGAGTCCAACACCTGCTTTCTTCCTAAATGTATTTACAAAGTCAGATACATGAAAGATCCAGGGACACACAGAGCACAGCCCCTAGCAGGCAGAGTGAAAGAAGAGGGAAGGTGCTTCTTCCTTTACACACACACCCCTTCCCATCCCAGAGAGCCTAAAAATCCTCACAGCTACCCAGGGAGGTTCTGGAAACCCACCTGAGGCAGAGGAAGAATCAGACTTCACCCTAGAGAGAGCAGGAGGTTTCAAGTAACTCCAGCCAGAGGAGGAGGAGTGGGAGGAGGAGGAGGAGGAGTGGGAGGAGGGACAGGAAGGAGGAGGAGTAGCTGCTTCTGGAATGCAGAGGGGTGATGTGACTGAGCCAGGGACCAGAGGAAGGTTGCTGAGGCCTAAGGAAGGGAGGGAGGGGGTAGGGGGTGGGATCAGGTGACACCTGGAGTGTCAGGACTGTGTTGTGGACTGAGGAGCACTTTATGGGGCTTAGTGGCATGTCCCCGCAGGAGATGACAAAGAAGATGGCCACTCCAGGGTGGCAGAAAGGAATGAAAAGGATGCAGCACTTCCCCAAAGTCCAACCGACACTCAGTGGATGTATCCAGCCAGTGCCCTGAAATACTGGAGAGAACCAGACTAGGGCCTTGTCCTGGAAACCTCACCACTAGGACCCCAGGAGTTGCCCAGCCTCCTCACTCACTCTCCCCAGCCATCAGGGCAGGCCTCCAATGCTCTCTCTCTCTCTCTCTCTCTCTCTCTCTCTCTCTCTCTCTCTCTCTCTCTCTCTCTCTCTCTCACACACACACACACACACACACACACACACACACGCATGTACCAAAAGGTATCAGAGGCCCAGATCCGAAAAAAAAAAATCTTCATCAAATATATTAAGAAATGTCCTTTAAGAGGGAGAAGTGAGAAGCAATTAACACACAAAACCCCATAGGGCATCTGGGTAAATGGACCCTCCACTGGGCCCAGATATTTGGGGCCAGGTAAGGCATGGCCTCAGGGCCTAGCTGCCCAGCGTGCTCCCCTCTGATGCAGTTCTTGATTCACATATGCTATAGGGTTTTACATAGAGCTTGGGGCACAGTTCTGCTAGGACTGTCTTAGGGACCCTTGAGACAAAGAAACCCCCAGGGTTGAGAGGACTGAGGCTCTAGGCCTCTCCTCCAGGACAATCTGGGGCACAGGAAGTGGCAGCTTCCCATTGCTTTTTCTGACAGGGTCTCAGGGACACACAGGATCTCAGGGACATGCCTTACTATTGGTCTGGGCAAGAAGGGACCATTTCCTAGAGAGTCAAGGAGGAGGTGGCCACACATATGTTGCTTTCTGGTCCTCAGCTCCTTAGGACAGGGGAGAACCTCATTAAGGGGACAGAGGCAGCGAGCCCTCATGGTAGGCTGCACCAAAGTTCAGCTGCAGGATGACAACCTCTTTTTGCCAAGAAAGCAGCCTAGTTCTCCATGAGGCCACAGGTACTGAATGGGTTAATCTGAGGTCTGGCATCAAGGAACCTACCCTCCTCTGCCTTATGGTCTTTGCCTGTTCTCCTGTGCTATCTCTGGCTACTCAGGAATAGGTTAAGAGATAAGTTATTAGGTGTGCCCACCTTTTGACATTGTGACAGAGCACTGACATCTGCAAAGTTGACACTCAAGAATTCCTCTTCAATTGAATTATCAAAAAAAAAAAAAAAAAAAAAAAATCACTGGGCGGTGGTGGCGCACACCTTTAATCCCAGCACTTGGGAGGCAGAGGCAGGCAGATCTCTCTGAGTTTGAGGGCAGTCTGGTCTACAGAGTGAGTCCAGGACACGCAGGGCTACACAGAGAAACCCTGTATCGAAACCCCTCCCCTTCCCCCCCCCCAAAAAAACAACTATGTCTTAAGTAAGTTTACAGTTCTGTCTTGGGCTGCATCAGTAGCCGTCCTTAACCATGGACAACCCAAGGGCCGTGGCTGGACACACGGGCAACAGGCTCTTCAGACATCGGCAGAAGATGAAGCCTTGCTGTGAACAGAGTCCTGGATCATCTCACCAGACAATGGGGGGAGGGGCTTTCATGTCAAATTAGCCCAATTTGGGGAGGATGCCTAGCAGTCAGCTACCTGTCCTCCCTTTCTTTGGCCTCAGAAGAGGGAGGGAGGATGGCAGGAGTGGGTAGGGCTGGTGGAGCAGGGTAAGTGATAGCAGGTTGTTGAGCTGAGGGACAGAATTAGGGACATCTCCTTTCATTGATTTTGGTCCGTTAGTATGTACATGTGTATGCATTTTCAAATCGACAGAAAGGAAAAGAAAATAATTACAAGGAGGAAGGGGCCTTTGGGTGATTCACTGCCAGGAGCAGCATGGATCAAGGACACATCTGTCAGCACATCACACACACACACACACACACACACACGCCACACTCTCCAGTCCTCCTCGCTGGAGCCAGGGTCCTTCACACTGACTTCCGGATCCATTTGCTAAGTTGCCCGCTGTTGTCCAGGTCTCTTCCGGCCTGTCTTTCTGGCCATCGGCACCCTGGCCTGCCGAGGCCCTCAAGGGCCATCTACCAGATGTAGCCTCCGTCGTCTACCTCACCCGCTTCACCCTCCTCCTCCTCAGCCTCCTCGCCTGCCTCTTCTGGTTCCTTTTCCTCCTCATCCTCCCAGCCGACACCGCTTCCAAAGTCCCCTGAGAAACCCACGATGTCATCTGTTGAGGGAGCAAGAGAAAGGCCGGTAAGGAACCTACACATTGCATCGACTCTCCGCCTGGAGGTCTGCCCCACATACATGAGCCCAGTCTCTCAGGAGGCTTCCAAAGCTCTCCTCACCACAGCTCTTACCGCAGTCAGGGTTCCCGTGCATGCGTGTGCCAGTCAGCTCCAGGCCCAGCTGGTCCACACACCAGCAGTCACCACTGCTGTGGTCACACTGCATCTTCCGGTAGTAGCCGTCCTCATCACAGCTGGGGATGAAGACACCTGAGGGGTAGAGCGGGTGCTCTGAGTGTGGGTCCTGGAGTCGTGTGTGTGTGTGTGTGTGTGTGTGTGTGTGTGTAGTGTGTGTAGGGGCCCAGACAGCCTAAGAACCTGGCCAACCTGGTACTGGCCAACCTGGTACTAACGCCCACCCGACCCCATCCCCAAAGAAACCAGACACCCGGGGCTTGTTTCTTCCAGAACTACTGACAGAAAGCACAGACCTTCCTTCTGTGATGTCCCTAAATCACGTGATCAGACTGCTCCAAGGGCACCATCAACTGTCACTGCTTCCTGGGTCTCATGACTTTCACCTTTCAGGACATTCTGGCCTCATCACTTTAGAAATCTCCATGCTACTCTTGGCTTGTCCTCAGCTAGGAATGTGGGGTTTCTCTTTCTTCTTCAGTGCCCACTCATTTCCCTCGGGTCCCCAAGCTGTCCACTAAGCATCTTCTAAGGTGTTTTAGTTGGAGGATAAGAGCCACAGAGACAACTAAGGTAACACTGGGTACCCTAGAGTGGGGATCTTAAGGCACAGGTGCCTGCATGGGGCAATGAATGACAGGCTGCAGGCCAGTCGGCCCAGTCAGCACAGCCTCATGGGTGCTTTGGGGGCTGGGTGCTCATTCTGTGTGCTGGTCTTGTGAGCCCGGTCAAGTGACTCTCGGGGAACTACAAGGCTGGCACTGTGTGCCTACGTCGTCTCAGGGTTGCTGTACCCTCAACGTCACCCTCCAGCTGCATGGGTTCTTTCCTGCTGGGTGTTTTGGTTTTTTTGTTTTTGTTTTTGTTTGGTTTTTTTGAGACCTCAAGGGTTTTCCTGATGTCAACAGTGTATGTGTCTGGCTTCTTATCCTACCTCAGTACATTCCCCCACCTTCCAAGGCCCCAGAAAGACCCCTATTGACCTTTCAGAAGGCATATGCCCACCTGCATTCTCTCTCAGTCCCCACAGAGCAATCCAAGCTGGGAATTCTCTTTTTAGTGGTTTGTTGTTGTTGTTGTTGTTGTGTGTGTGTGTGTATGTGTTTTAACATGTATGTATGTGTGTGTGTGTGTGTGTGTGTGTGTGTGTGTGTGTGTGATATAATGTTCTGCCTGCATGTATGCCTGCATGCCAGAAGAGGGCACCAGCTCTCGTTATTGGTGGTTGTGAGCCACCATGTGGCTGCTGGGAATCGAACCCAGGACCTCTGGAAGAGCAACCAGTGCGCTTAACGTCTGAGTGTTTTGATCTGTGTGTTGAGTGTTTCCATGGCTAGTCTGTCCAAAGGCATTCCAGGGCCAAGATCCTTGTCTACCTTGCCCATCAGTGCTGACCTAGGCTAGGCTGCTCTCTCATCTCTCCAGAATGTCCATTTAGAATGTGAATGAACATCTTCCACGGAGGGGCCCCCACTCTAGCCTTAGACACACATCTGCTACAATGAAGTCAGGTAGAGGACTTTCCAGCCCTGGCCTGGATAGTCATAAGGTGCTTAGACACACCCCCTGAGGGGCAGCAGAGGAGACTATCGCCCACCAAGCCAATGGAAGGAAGAAGGGTGTTTTCCTGTGTGGTCCTAGGCCAGGGCCTCCTCTAGATTCATCATGTACCATAAAGTAGGGCAGCTGGAACCTCTGGGCCTCAAGGGAGCTCAGGGAAGCACCCTGGGACCCCTCCTTTGCACCCCTCCTTACCTGGCTTCTTCTTGGCTGCCTCTTGGATCTGTGTGCGCTCCAGCTCGGCCAGGCAGGGGGGTTCTGTAGAGAGATGTAGCCTTAGGGTTGGCCCATGGTGCTGAAAACACACGGAGTCCCCCAAACCTAGAACCCTTAGCTGGTCTCTCACATCAGGCCACACCTGGTGGTGGTGTGCACTGATCCCACTAAGGTCCTCAAACTAGTGTAGGGCTCTCTCTGTAAGGGAGGCCACTACAGCTCAGGACAGGCTAAGGATTCCAAGAGTCCCAGGACTCTCTTGGGGTGTTGGCTCTCACAGGAGGATTAAAAAGTTCAAAAGAGAACTGGATGTGATAGTGCGTATCTTTAAGCACTGCACTCTGGAGGCTGAGACAGAGGGCAGCTGTGAGTTTGTGGCCAGCCTGGTCTACATAGACAGTTCCAGGATAACCAGAGCCAGATAATGAGACCTTGTCTCAAACCAAACCAAGCAAGCAAACAAACACGAAATTCAAAAGAAGGGGTAGAGACAGGCACACATCATAGGCTGAGAAACCACAGGAGAACAGAAGGCTAGAAGGGTGTTTGGATTAACTCCCAGGCCCACTTCTGCTGTCAGAGACTTTGGGAAGATCCAGGCCTTTCAAACCAGAGGTCTACCTGGTGGCAAAACAGGACAGTCCAGGCCTCCCGCACATGCAGAAGGGATGGGGTAACCATCAAGAGCCTGGGGAGTGGACATGCTGGAGCAGTCCAGGCAGCAGGGAGGCTGGTCAGCACATTGAGGACAGAAAGGCTGCTCGTGGGACCTCAGATCACAGAGGGATGCGTGACTCCCACAGTGCTGTGCACCCAGATTATCTCGGTTTGTGCCCACCACAGCCTCTGAATTAGATACTGTTATCTCCCAGTTCAGATACAGAAAATGAACTCACAAAGATGTGGTCACTTGTTTGGGATCCCAAAGTCACATATGGTGGAGCCCTGGCCAAGCCTCAGTTTTCAGTGTAGATGTTTCTCATACAGTTGTCAGGGGGACAAGCACTGGGCCTGCCCCAGCTGCTGGCCAGGCAGCTCAGTTTCCCCATCATTTGCCTCTTGGCGTAGGTGACAGCCAGCTCTGGCTCTGAGCATACACAGCATACAGATATCATGCAGTAGGCGTGGTCACGCATGCCTGTGATCCCAGTACTCAGGAGACTAAGGCAAGTAAAAATAGCACAAGGCCAAAGCCAGCCTGGGATACAGAGTGAGTTCTAAGCCACCTTGGCCTATATGATACCCTGTCTCAAAATGATGAAAGAAACACAAATAAAAGTAAAAGCAGGGGGCAGAGGGGCTAGAGAGATGGCTCAGCGATTAAGAGCATTGGCTGCTCTTCCAAAGGACCCGGGTCCAATTCCCAGCACCCACATGATAGCTCATAATTGTCTGTAACTCCAGTTCAGGGGATCTGACACCCTCACACAGACATACATGCAGGCAGAACACCAATGCACATAAAACATAAATAATAAATAAATAAATAATTTTTTAAAAATAGTAAAAGTGGGGTGTGCTGATACATGCCTATAATCCCAGCATTGGGAATTACAGGAAAGGCCAGTTTCAGCTACATGGTGAGTTCGAGGACAGCCTGGGGTGTATGAAATCCTGTCTATTAATTAACTGATTAATTAATTAATGATAACCTATATAATCACTTGTTTGGGCAAAGATGTATCCATCAAAAGGGGACCCACTGAAAAGCTGAGTCCTTCCGTTGTGCCATCCCTCTCATAATTGTGTGTTTATCATGCACGTATGATATATATATGTGTATTTGTGAGGGCAGACATGAGCCAGCATACCACATCCTGCACGTGAAGGTCAGAGGACAACTTTGTGAAGACCGTTCTCTCCTTCCACCTTTACACAAACTTAGGTCATCGGGGCAAATGCTTTACCCACTGAACCAGCTTCCGAGACCCCACGTTCATTTATTTATTTATTTTTTCATATTCTCATTTAAAGGTATCCAAAAGGGCACAAACTTCGGGACTCACAAAATCTAGTCCACCTAGAAGCTTGCCCAGGGAGAGAGCAAAGTGTTGGCAGCCCTGGATTCTAATTGATGAAAAGACAGGATAGGTACAGCAAGGAGGTGGGCTGGAAAGGCTCTGGGCTTAAGCTCGTGACCAATGATTATAACTCCCAATGAGAGGCTGGAGCTGGGCTAAGCCCCGCAGGAAAGAAGCCTGTGCCAGAGAGCCACAGGCTGTACTCACTCTCCCTCCAGAAACAGAAACACCACTCAGCAGTAGAGACGCGGCCATCTTTGTAGGTATCGCAGGAGTTGAAGAAGGGGCGGATGCAGACCTCGTATTTGTCCAGGTTGATGGCAGCCAGTTCTGTCTGGTCCAGGAAGAGGTCTCCACTGGTGTCCAGCTTGGAGAACATCCAACCGATGGAGTCCTTGCAACTGGCCCCCAGGCTCTTGTCCAGCCCTGGAGAGGAGGGCGGGAATTCAAGTATGCTCTGTGGCCTGTCCACCCATCTCTTTACATATTTTTCAGCCCCAGACCTCTGTTCAGAGTCAGTTTAACCTGACACCTAACCTTGGGGTACAGAGAATAAGAAACAGTCACCCCCAGAACTGTACCTTCCCACTTACAGCCCATTTCACAAGCCCTTCTGAAGATCTTTCCTTGGTCCTGGGGAGCAGACCCAGGGCTGCAAAGCATGCTTGGCTGTGTCACCTGTCTGCTTGGCCCCTTTCTATCTCCCCAATCCCATCCCATCCCAGGCAGAGCATCCCATCCCAGGCAGAGCATTGGTCCCCACACCACCTGCAGGGCTGGCTGCACTGCCGGCTGAGCCATTCTGCTTGGAGTTCTCACGCAGGAGCTGGAACCAGTCCCGGAGCCTATCTCCTAGGTCAGCCAGGTCCTGTCCCGTGCAGGTCTCTGCAGTGCAGAACAGAGCGGAGGTTTGAGGATGGATGGGATGAAGCAACGGATCTGGGAAGGGGGGAGGGGCTTCCTCTCCATCCCCCATCCCCTCCCCCACCCCTTGTTCTTCCCCTCCCTCCCACTCAAAGTTCAACCAGGCTCCTTGTGGAGGGGCTACTTTCTTTTCTCCCGCTTCCCTAAGACCCAGGGAAGAAAAAAGAGATGGAGCCCCAGCTTCCTATTCTATGTTACCAGGACCCCAAACCACACAGAGTCCGACACCTTTTCCTGTTATAGCCAATAATCCCTTCCTATTCTATAACCTATCCTACAGTCCTGAAGGGTGGTGCCCAGGTCTCCTGGCTAGACCCAAGACCCTGGGCCTAGCCATGGTTATACCCTATGGTTACCTGACTTGTCATCGGTGGTAGATGTAGCAGCCTGCTCAGTGGGACAGGGACAGGGGCCCTCACATCTTACTGCCAGCTGCTTGCTGCTCAGGCACGCCTGCTGTTCCAGCTTACACTGCAGGAGAGAGCTCAGGCTAGGTGATGGGGGCTCAACGGTGGGTCCTGCATCCAAGGGCCCTGAGAACTTCTATCACTCTAAAAGGAAGGACCATGGGTTTTTGTATTTTCTAGAGAACATCAAGGCCAAGGGAGGCCCAGGGCCATGAGCTTGAGGTGGAAGCTAGATCTCCCGACCTTTACTGGCAGCTTCATGCTCATAAGCTACCTTGTCCCCTCATGTGGGACACAGCTTTTCTCGTCCTCCCCATCTGCACCCCTACTTTTTTCTCCTTCCACTCTTCCTCCCCACCCCTCTTTCCTGTCTCTTCTTTGTAAGCTCCCTGGTTCCCACATGCAATCTCAACATACCCGTGGTTTCATTCTCGCCTCTTTCCTCCCCATCCCACCCCGTGACCACGTCCCCTCAGCAACTTGAACCTCAGCCAGGAACTCTTACATGTGCATCTTATGCTGACCAGAAGGCTCTCCCCAGGCCTGGGGGATGGCCAGCGGTTGAAATGCTTGCTGCACAAGCAGGGGGCGACCCTAAGTTTGGATTCTCCAGGTAGGCATGGGCCCCATCTGGAGCTCCGGCCTCAGAAAGTAGAAACAGGAAATCCTGCCCCTGCCCCCTCCCCCAGAACAATTTGGCTAACAAGACTAGCAAAATCGCTGGACTTTAACTGAGAAACCCCAACGGATGACTAAGGCAGAGAATGAGTTTCAACATCAACCTGCACCCAAAAACAAAACAAACAACAAAAAACTGGGGTCTCCTCAACTCAACCCTCACTAGCCATCCCTAGCTTCTTACTTCAACATTACCAACCATCCCCCTTGCTTCTCTAGAACTCTTTTTTTAAAAATATTTTTTATTAATTTATTCATATTACATCTCAATTGTTATCCCATCCCTTCTATCCTCCCATTCTCCCCTTACTCCCCTCCCCTATGACTGTGACTGAGGGGGACCTCCTCCCCCTGTATATGCTCATAGGGTGTTGACAAAATGCTTCCATAACTATCAACCTTCATCCTCTCAAAATCTCACAAGGTAGAAGAAATCTGTTCCCTCACAGGGCTGCTGCTCTGCACCTTCTGATGTGGGCTGTCTATGGGGGCTGTGTCCTGCCCACATCGCCCCCTGTTGGCTGGCCAGCAACAAAACCTCAGCATAGAAGTCCTTTTCCCCAGCAACTGACCACATGAGCTTCCTCCTTCAGTCAGGGGCTCTGAGTACTTTTGTGAGCTGGCTGACTCCACTTGCATTGCCTGCCTAATCATTTCGTCCCATCTCTACCCTGCTCTCCACCCACCCAAGGTCAGATCACCTGGCCAGGGCTGAAGGGCTACATTGAACACATTGACCGAGCCCCTTACCAATCTTAGAAACTCTTCCCGAGATCAGACCCTCTGTTCCCCGTGACACTGGGTAACACCCCCCGCCTCTACAAGACCAAGGCTCCTCACCACCGAACTGTAGGTGTGGCCATCAGAGCCACAGACTGAAGCGAGCTGGGCCATGTGACAGGGCTTGCAGATGGAGTCTTTGCCTCCATGGAGTTTCAGAGAAGGCTGCTTGATCCTATGAGAACGGATGGGGAAGATGTGGAGATGGGGGTAAAAGTAAGAGAGCTGGCAGAAGGTCCAAGAGACCCTTTCTGACAAGAGTCCAGTTCAGCGACCTACAGTATTCCAGTCACCCACAATGCCCATCTTCTCCCTCCCCCCTCCCCACCAAACCCAGCTCCTAAAAATGCACCAACCAGGCAGGATGCAGGCCCTCCCTTGGCCTTTCCCAGGAAGCAAAGTCAGGTCTGTTTGCAAATGGCATCAACCAAAGCAGAGGTCATTTTGTCATTTTGTTTAACCATCTAGAGTCAATGTTGTATTTTTCAATAGAGTTATTTGTTTTTAAAATGGGAGAATTGGCACAAAACCCCCAAATGTCCCTCAAAGCCTCCCCCTCCATAGGTCTCAGAAACAACAGTCATCAAGATTTCGTGAAATCCCTGCATGTCAGAAGAGGGCTTCAGACCAGACATGTGGTCTAACCTGTTTGTCTTAGACACACAGGACACCCGGGTCAGAGAGGAGCTGTGGTCCTCTGGGCCCCGAGTGTATTTGGTAAGATGTGTCTCTCTCTGTCTCTTTCTGCCTCTCTGTGTGTCTGTGTGTCTGTGTGTCTGTGTGTCTGTCTGTCTCTCCCCCTCCCTCCTTCCTTTCCTTTATCCCTGTTTCTACTCATTTATGGAAAGCCAGTTGCCACTGAGGTGAGGCCAAGAGCCTCCAAATGTCCCAGGGAGCTGTCAGGTGACCAGGAGCTCACACCTCCAACCAACAGCCAGGAGACGCGTAGGAAGGGGGACATTCTAAGCCCAGTTTTTCTTGCATTTCCACGGAACGCTGAAGTTTGCATTTTCACAAATATCATCTCTTTTATCCTCTGACACCAAACAAGTAAGTAAGTAATAAAATCACACACAAAAAAAAAAAAAAAAAAGAAAAAAGAAAGAAAGAAAGAAAGAAAAGAAAAGAAAAGAAAAAAAAATCTCTCAAGGTGGGACTGTTTCCTGTCAGGCTCTTTCTTCTTCTGCTGGAGGCCATGTCTTCCTGCCCATGCTGGCCCTCTGCTTACTGGTGAGCTTCAAGACCTCAGAGGGAGTTCTCTGGCTGTCCTGCACTTGTTTTGTAGACCAGGCTGACCTTGAATTCACAGAGATCCACCTGCCTCTGCCTCCCAAGTGCAGGGATTAAAAGCATGCACCACCACACCCAGCTGAGTCACCCTCTCTTACCACATACCCCGTGACAGACCCATCCAAACTAATAGAGCCAATCCTGATGTCCTGATGCTCCAAAATAGTGGTTCTCAACCTGTGGGTCACAGCCCCCTTTGGGTCAAATGACCCATTACAGGGGTTGCCTAAGACCAGCAGAAAACACATTCACATCACGATTCATAACAGTAGCAAAATCACAGTTACAAAGTAGCAATGAAAAGAATTTTATGGTTGGGGGTCACCACAACAAGAGGAACTGTATTAAAGGGCCCCAGGATGAGGAAGGTTGAGAACCACTGCCCCGAAACAATGTGATCACATGTTCTTGTTCTGAGCCACTAATATGTGTTTTGCAAGAGTAGATGCCTAGTATGTAAGGAGGGGGGTCATGCAGCCCCACCTTCAGAGCAAAACAGGCCCTTCCGGGGCTCCTGGCTCCTGCCACCCACCTGTGTTCCAGCTTCTTGCGGCTGATGCACATGGCCCGCTGGTAGCCTTGGGCAATGCACACCTTGTGGCGACTGCATTTCACTTTCTGGCAGGGGTCCTTGGTGGTGTCCAGGGCTGTGGGGGACGCAAGGTCGGGATACTGACCACCTAGGAGAACCCAGGATCCCCAGCCCAACTGCAGACCCCAAAGGTCCCACTCTCCAGAGTTCAGGACTTCATGTCCCACGCCCAAGATGCCTGGTTGTTCAGAGAGCCCCCGTGCAGAGTCATCATCGCTCTTCTGCTCCCATGGGTGTCAGTCTCCTCCCCCACATGCCTGGGAGGGACATGCTACCTTCATCTCCTTGCTGACTGTCCTCCCAGCTCTTGATGTAGTCATCCTAGGAAGGGACAGAAGGATGGGGAGAAAGGAAAGGCTCAGGGCTGAGGCTTAACTTCAGGGAACAGGGTGGGAGGGGCCTGGGACCATTAAAGCTGCCCACCCAGGCACTGCCCGTAGCCTCCCCACATTCAATACCCTAGAACCCTCCCATTCCATTTTCTCCCACATGGGACTTCTCCCCATCCCACATTGGTGCTGGCAGGGAGAGAGAAAACAGTTAAGGGGAGGCCCGGATGGTACTCACTTCTACCTCCTGGAGACAGGTCGCCACGGAATCCACAGGAAACGAGCAGGGGAAAGAAGGAGAAAGATAATGTGAGGCCCATCCTCAGACCATAAGTCCCAGGGCATCCCCGGCCTCCTTTGGTTGTGATTCAAGTCTATAGGCCCAATCCCCAGCCACACCAATTGGAGGCCAGTACTCCCTTGTCTTCTGCACAGACAATCTGTACTCCGGAAGCTGTACAGTAAGACCCATGGTTTTGGAAGGGTAATGAAGCCCAGCCCAAGCCTGGCCCTATCACCAAGGCAGATGTCTGAGGGGGCTGTACTGCCTGGGAATGGTGTTTCTCATGCTACCGCTCAGGGTATCTGGGAAACAGCACCCAGCTTCTCCTGCTGCAGCCCCTTCATTGGCAGGCACCCTGCTGTCACCTGCCCACCCTGTGAGGGAGGTGTGAGGAAGAACCCTCCCTTCCAAGCTGTAGGAGAGCTGATTTTTTGCTCGGGGTTCCTTCCTTTTGACAGAGCTCAGATGATACCCACTGTGAAGGAGGCAAAGGCGCCAATGGTGGCCTTCCGGGTCACAAAAGCTAGCCCGGAACACTCAGGGGTGGGCAGTTATTTGATTCAGATCCCACCTTCACTGAGCCAGATCTCTGACACCCAGCACAGCCCTCTTTTCCCACTACATCACAGGCTCTCTGAGACACGAGGCCCTTGAAGACCTTCCCACTTTGTTCCATCCCGTGCCCGGAGGACCCCAGCCTGACCAGAGGCAAAAAGCTTCCCATAGGCTCACCTCCCTTGCACAAAAGTGCCAATACTCTTAGCTTTCTCCTTTTGCCCTTTGAGGTGAAGATAGTTGTTGAAAGTCAACAGCTTTCAGAATTTCTGGAAGAAACTCTGCCAGGTAGGTAGGAACAGCTTTTGGGGCCTGAAAGGATAATTATCCCCGAGAACCAGTCACCAGCCCCTTCTGCATGGGACGGAGGAGAAACCACACGTAGCTACTTGCAACTCCTCCTTATCTTTGCCATACCCCAGTCAGAGATGTGAAGGAGTGGGCCTGATGTTTAGCTGTTATGCCCAGAAGAAGAAGAAGAAGAAGCCATGGGGCTCTGGTATCAGAGGGCACCCCAGTGGGAACAGCAAGGCACATAATGAAGAGCTGCCCACAGGGCTTTGGAAGCCTCCTCTGGAAACTGCCAGGTAACAAAACAACAGGGATGAAGGCTCCCAGGGCAAAGCCAAGTAGGCAATGGCCAAAATAAATGGGCCATTCATTCAGGCCTACCTAGGTGCTTACATGGGTGCCTATGGGCATGTACTGTGTAGTCTGTGTGTGTGTGTGTGTGCGTGTGTGTGTGTGTGGTGTGCAGCCATGTGTGTACCTACATCCTCCTCCCTTGTATGGATAGACATACAAAAGCACGCAGATGTGCAGCATATGATCACGGGAGCATTTAAGGTCATCCACCAGTGCCAGATGGTATCCAGAAATGAAGTAGCAGACCCCATTTCTGTGAGAAGCCTCCAGTTTTCACACCTACTGCAGCCTTACTGCCTCTTCCGTATATAGGGAAGGTATTAAGAGATGGGTGGAAGAGGAGGGAGGGCCCAGAGAGGACCAGGCTCCCTGGGAGGGAGGGTCTGACTCTTGGATGCCTCTGCCTCACTCTCTTGCTCTTTGTCTCTCCCATATAGCCTCTCCCCTAACCCTTGGCTCTTCTCACCCTGGACACCACAACATCCGCAAGCAGCCAAGTGTCCCTCAGCCCTGGGGCCCAGGATCAGACAGGAGAAAGGTCAACTGGGCCCAAATGCTCAGGGCTTGCTCTGGAGACCATGAGATGAATACCACCCCCACTACCACCCACTTGACCCTTTGCGGGGGCGCAAAGGATGACAGCTCAGGTCTAGCCCTTCTCCAACAGCATCTCAGGGTGAACAATGGGTCCTCTCCCCTGAACCTCCTTTACCAAAGATGAGAAAGAGGATGAGAGTGGCCAAACAGCCGAGGTCAGCTAGGGTTACCAGGGCTGGAGCCGAAGTAGGTACCGCGCCAGCCTTTTTCAGCGGGTGTCTCCTGCTACCCCCATCCTTTCCCGGGAAGCACTCAGGGGCTGAGGCAGAAGGGTATCCAGTTCAAAGGCAGCCTGGGCTACATATTGAGACCCTCACTTCAAGGACAGAGGATGCTGTGGTTTTCTGGGATTTGGGGAGCAGGCATCAACTGGCTGTCCTTGACTATCAACATCTGTACCCTCAACACCCACCCACTTCAATGCTGGGGTACGCAGGGCCTAAGGTGATCTATAATCTTCTATGACTCTCCCACTCTGGAGCACACGCTAAGTGCTCTGGAGTCCACTCATATACTTCAGTCAAAACCCATGGTAGGGGCTGGAGAGATGGCTCAGAGGTTAAGAGCACTGACTGCTCTTCCAGAGGTCCTGAGTTCAATTCCCAGCAACCACATGGGGGCTCACAACCATCTATGATGTGATCTGATGGCCTCTTCTGGCCTGCAGGTGTATATGCGGGTAAAGCAATGTGTACATAATACTAAAATCTTTAAAACACACACACACACACACACACACACACACACACACACACACACACACAGTAGACTCCTCGGGACTCAATACAAAGTGGCTTCTTAAAGCTTAGGACCAAGAATGTCTCATTAGAAACTCAAGTGATGGTGGGGAGGGCTTTAAGAATCTACCCGTGCCATGCCTCACCCCCAGGAGGAGGCAGCCTCCAATCTGACTTTGGGGACAGAGGAGGTCCTTCAGAATAGGAGTGCCATTAGAGAATCCAGCTAAACCCTGTGACCCCACTGCCTTGCACAGCTGGGGAGCGGCTGGAGCGACTCCACAGTTCAGAATCCCTTGCATCTCAGCCCTTTCTAACCCTGGAAGGTAGACGCAACCAGCCAGCTGGCTGGGAACAGGAGGCCCTGCAGCTACCCAGGGTCCTGGTCTCCCCTTTGTTAGTGCCTCCAGTACACTCCTGCCTGCTGAAGCTCCTGGCCTCTCCCGGAGGAACATGTCCCACATCAAAGCTGTTATGTCACCAAGAAACTCAGATTTGGATATAGATAATGGGGGGCAAGAGATGAAAGGTGAGGGGGGCCTCTGAAAGTTGGCGAAAGAGGGGTCACTGCCGGGGAGCAGGGTCCATTGGGGATGTGAGAGGAATTGCTGTCCACAGGCGTGCTCCACAGGGAGCGATGACAAAGGCATCTTGGAGGCACCATGGGAATGGTCATTCTGGGGTAGAACTGGGGGAACACAGCGGTCAGAGGGGCCAGTACCATCCTCAAACAGATGAAGGTGATTGCGGTTAATTGGGAATTACACCCTTCCTGCACTGTGTCTACAGCACCCAAGTGGCTTGTGAGAAATGATCAGACAAGGACACCTGAGTCTTCTTGGGAAAGAGGGTGCCTTATGGCTCTGCTACAATCCGTCCCCACCTGACAGGTTTTATGAGCCTTTCTTCAGTGCTCTGGAGCAGCAGCCAGCACAGAGGGGAGATGAGTGGATACCCAGAGTTCTAGACTGATGGAGGTGCATGCCTCTCTCTTCCCTGGGTAGTGCAATTGGTAAGATCACAAAGCAGACAAGTGAGGAAAAACTTCTGGGATGTACGGATGCACCATGTTTGTAAGGAAAGGTGATCTTATTTTATTTTATTATTTATTTATTTATTTTTATTTTATTTTATTTTTGGTTTTTCGAGACAGGGTCTCTCTGTGTTAGCCTTGGCTGTCCTGGACTTGCTTTGAAGATCAGACTGACCTCAAACTCACAGCGATTTGCCTGCCTCTGCCTCCCAGTGCTATCATGCCCGGCGGAATGGTGATTTTAAAGTAAGGTTCCAGGCTGGAACTGCGGTTCAGTTGGCAAACTGCTCACCCAGCATGCAGGAAGCCCCAAGTTCCATCCTTGGGAGCACAGACAATCTCAGCATTCCAGAGGTAGAGGCAGGGGAATCAGAAGTTCAAGGTCATCTTCAGCTGAGTTCAAGGCTACCCTAGGACATAGGAGACTATGCCTCTTTAAATGAAAAAATAGAAAATCAGTTCTCTCCAAGTACTTTGCAGTAGCACCATTAACAATGAGAAAACTCATTTTTTAGGGGTATAGGGAGACAGGACAACTGGGCAGAAGATGATAAGAGCCAGGCCTGGCATCGCCGTCCTCTGCCTTGAAGAGAGACCCAAGGAGAAAGGCTTCAGACCAGGAGTGTGTCTTTCAAAGGCTACTTGTCCACAGAAGCTTGCATCCCTGCTCTACACTACATGGTCCAGGGTCATGGGCAGGAGAAACTGTGTGAGTCTCCCAATGCCCCAGCATGATTAGGGACTGTTGAGCTCATGTGTCTTGGCTATGGTCAAGCTTAGGGCAGCCAGAGTAAGGCCAGTAGGCTAGGCCTCGACTTTATAGTCTCTCCACCTGTGCATCTTCTGGTGGTCTGCACATGTCCTCTGACTCCTTCCCCTCTACCACAGCCTTGGGGATGGAAACAGTAGCCATTCCGTCTCCCTCTGAGGGAGAGTCACATACCTGTAGAGCGACACACCAGCCTCTGCAAGCCACCTTACCTCCTTCACCTCCTCATCTGCCTCCCCTACCATCCACACCCAGCCCTTTGAGATAGTTGAGCTTAAATCCTTCCAGAACTCCCTGCTGGCTTTGCATTCACTTCCCCCAGGCCAGTGACCAGTGGCTCTTTTTCCTAATCATGTGCCCTACTTACTACCAGAGCAGTTTGCACTCATTTATTTAGAAGGGTGGATGGATTGACACAGACAGACAGACAGACAGACAGGCATATGCGCGTACACAAACAAACACAGGCTAAGAGAAAAACCTATTCCTATCAGAGTGTTTACAAGATGTTTCCTCTACAGGGCAGTGATGCAGAAAACATTTAGCATCTTTCTGCTCTCCTCCATCTTCAAATTTTTCTGCAATGAACGTATATTGCTTTTAAGGAAGGGGGGGGGGGGAATCACTGTAAATGTTACATTTAGAAACCCTTTCCTGGTTCCCTGACACGTCCAGAAGAAGGCTCGCCTTTTCATCTGTGTCTGGCCACCTATACAATGTCCACCCAGGGAATCTCTCAACAGGCCATAGCTTTGCACGGCTGCCTTCACTTGGCACACTTGCTCACGTCTGACCGCAGAGCAGCTAGTACTGTGTCTGCAACCCAGCTCTTGCGTTATCTTACCCCCTCCCACCCACCCCCCACCCCTGCTCTTGCCTGCTTATCCCACCTGGGAGACTCTAGTGTGGCTCAGGTGACAACCAGCAATGTTTCTGCCTCCCTCTGCCTTATTTACACAGCCAATTCCTTAAGGGAAGATGCCATATGCAGTTCAACTTCCCTGCCCAGCACCTGGGACACAGCAATATCGCCAGCAATGACAGCAAACGCCTTTGCATCAAGCACCACTGGGAAACATTATGCTAAAGTACAGTCCCCTCACAGCCTTGTTTACTCTTCACAGAAACCCTAAGAGAAACTTACTGTTGCTATCTCCACTTCTCAATGGAAGCTCAGTGATGCTAAATGTCTTATAAAGGATCACACAGCAATTTCACGACAGAATACTGACCCCCAAGAACACAAACAAACAAACAAACAAAAAACCTGTGTCCCCAACCAGCACACCATAAGTGTTAACTGATTTAAAAAAAAAAAAAAAAAAAAAAAAAAAAATGTCAGGTGGTACAAGGAAATCCAACTCTCAAGCCATGTTAGTTTTTCTATCATGTCAGCATGCTTCAGGGAGTCCTGAAACCACAAGGGGAGGGGCTGGCATTTGGGGGTAAGATTTCTAGAGGTGGGGGGGGGGGCTCCCTTCTCCAGGCTCTTTCCAGCAATCCCTTCTTCACCCGCCCCTGGTTCTGCAGGTTTGGAGCTAACCCATCTCCTGCTTTGATCTCTGCAGCTCAGCTCAGTTGCCATGGAGACAGGCCCATTGCGCCAAGCTGGGGGAGCGATGAAGTGCGCAGGCTTAGTGGGCTTAGGGGGCACATGCTGGGTATTTCGGAGGCTGTTTACTTCCTGTCATTTTAATTAGCACCCAAATCACCAGCTCACTTCACAGCTTGAGTTAACCCAATCACTTCCATTTGCTGGGGGCAGTGGAGGAGGCAGGGAACCCAGCAGAGAATCGCTGACTTACGGGTGAGACCCCCCCCCCCCCGTGTCTCTCTCTCTCTCTCTCTCTCTCTCTCTCTCTCTCTCTCTCTCTCTGCAGCAGGTGATAAGAAAACTGACCCCTTACCCCAATGTCCATCATGGAGCCAGGGTGCTGGGTTCCTGCTTGGCAAGAGTCACCTTCCCTGGACAAACTCTACTTCCTTATTTGTGAATGAGGATGAGCCCTCACCACTCTCTGCAGTGCTCAGAATCAGGATGCAGGGATACAGGGACATGTGGGACATAAACTAGGACCATCGAAGCCAAGTTCTCTGTATGCACCTGACAGCATGGGGACAAGAGAGGCTACAAATATAGACTTCTGCCACTGTCACTCAGTGAGGAGACTGTCACAGCCCATTTGCAGAACAGACGTCCTTCATGAGACTCGGCTTCTGTAATTCTGTTAGGGCTTTTTTTTCCTCCCCCCCCCCCCCCCCCCCCGCCTCGCCCATTTTCTTAATAGATCAAAATCTCCAACTTTTGGTTTATCAAGACAGGGTTTCTCTGTGCAGCCTTGGCTGTCCTGGAACTCACAGTGATCGGCCTTCCTCTGTCTCCTAAATGCTGGGATTAAAGGTGTGTGCCAGCATTGCCTGGCTAAGAATCTCTAAAAATGTAAGTGGGCCAGGCCTCACCTAAGCTCCAAGAGGCCTGTTATCTGACAATCATTTCACCTCATACCAGAACCCACTTAGCTACTGCAGGAATGTCCCTCACCCCTGGGGAAGGCCTGGAGTTGGGGGGAGCCTCATAGGGTACCTTCTCCTGTCTTTCCCGAGAAACAGTCACAGCCACAAGGGTTGCGGAGGGGAGCAGTGGAGCTGCCTGGCACAGCCTCTGCCTCAATGAAAGGGAGGGCTGGCTGGGGCAGGGGCTTCATTAAACACCTGCTTCTCTCTCACAGGGCTGTGTCCACTGTGTGAGGCCTGGGCAAACAGATGGGGGCAGGCATCTGAAAGATGCCACCTCCCCCTTCCCCCTCTCCCCCATCTCAGGAATTTCCTCCAAAGGTAAAAATGTGCTTCTCATTGCACCCTGCACGCCAGGAGCCTGGCCTGGGCTCAGGTATGCTTGCAACCAACGCCCTTGCCAACGCTGACAAAGCCAGAGCACGACCTATCATGAGTCTAGCAGGATCTGGGCCACCCCGCTCCCCACTCCCAACCCTTGGAGCCTATACCCAACAGTGGTCCCTGGTGTGTATAAAGGGGTGGAGAAGAAGAGAGAGGCTAAGGGTTTAGGCTCTCTTCTGAACTGTCTCAGGCCTTGGTTTCCCTACTGGGGATGAATCAAAGTTGCAAAAACAGGATCTCTAAGGAAGACCCCAGCCATGAGCTGAGGGAACATGGGTGCGGGGCATGGAAGAACATCATGAACTATAAGAGCAGACAGAGTCATGGGCACTTGACCTTGGGGACCCTTTTCTTTATAGATATGATATGGGAACTAAAAGCTGGTGAGGCCTTGGGGGGGGGGGGTCCTGCTTCCCCAGATCTTTCAAATAAAGACATGAGAACAGAGTGGAGTATGTGTGTGTGTGTGTGGGGGGGGGTCTGAATAATTCCAACCTCTGCAGCACATCCCAGACAAGTACATTGGAACCATGAGGCAGGAAAGGTGGGCATCTGCCTTCAGCCAAGCACAGACACACAGGCCCAGGGGCCTGGAGGATAAAGAGGCTGGGGACCATCTTTCCTTATGTCTTCATCACTCTGAAAAAAGGAGCAGACCCCCCTGAATCCTTAGCCCCAGCCCAGAGCCCCTTCCCTGCTTCACCGTCATGGCCTGTAGTCACAGTGCTGTGGCTGACAAGTAGTAGTCGTAGTAGTAGTAAGGGCTTACAGGATGGTGGAAAGTGAAGGGACCCTGTCCTGGCTGTCACTTTCCACTGTGTGAACATTTTGGTCGAGCACCCACGACACTCTGAACAGCACTGGGGGGTGGATGCACACATCTCCAGATCCTGCCCCAAGGGGCTTGTGCTTTCAGGAGAAAAGTGACAAACTCATGAACTGCTTCAGCAGGAGGGCCCTTGAGATCCAAGCCTGAAGTGCAGTGCTGCCCCAGGCAGCACCCACAAGTACTCAATGAACCTGCAGCCAATGAGCAGCGAGGGAGAAGCTGGTCCTGCAACAGAATGTCGAGAACACTCTTAGTTGGGGAGGTGAGGGGACTGTCAGAGACCAGGCCACCCCAGAGCCACAGCGGAGCACAATATTATTTAAACTATATCCTAATGGCACTCAGTCACATCACTCAGGAGGCTGGGGCAAGAGGATCAGCTCAAGACCAGCTTTGATGGGGTTGAATTCAACCTACAGTATATGATACCCTGACTCAAGAAGCAAATGAACTAAACTCTATACCCAGGTCTAGGCCCACCCCCCAGGTCTTCCCTATCCACAGTCCTAGTACGACCCACTTGGACCCTAGGCGATACAGGAAGAGACTGTTACAGGCTGCATGTTTGAGGCTCCCCCTCCCCTCAAACTCATATACAGAGATCATAAACCCCGGTGTAGGGGTAGAATTAGGTGGTGACAACCTTAGGAAGGAACTAGGTTTAGATGAGCTCATTAGGACAGAGCACTGATGATGGGACCAGAGTCCACATAAGAAAACAAAACAAAACAAAACAAAAGGGTCTGGAGAAAGAGCCCTGGCTGCTCTTCCAGGGAACCTAGGTTTCATTTCCAACACCTCCATGAGGTTTCGTGGTTATCTGTAACACCAGTTCCACACACTTTCACACGGTGCATAAACAGACATGCAGACAAAAACCAGCCATACATGTAAGATAACATGGCCAAAGACTGGTGCTCAGTCTCATGAGGATACAGGCAGAAGGCCACCAGAACCGGAAGGAAGCCCTTGCCAGACAGCGTGCACCAGCAACTTGATCTTGGACTTTCTAGCTTCGGGACCATAAGAAGTAAAGGCCTGCTGCTGACGCCCACCCATCTACAGCACCTGCAGCAGATAAAAAACAGTAGAGAGGGCTGGGTGGTGGTGGTGCACGCCTTTGATGTCAGCACTCGGGAGGAAGAGGCAGGAGGATCTCTGTGAGTTCAAGCTCCTGGACAGCCAGGACTGCAAAGAGAGAAATAATGGAGGGGGCTGGTGTAACTGAGGTGTCTTAGACCCTTCCTGGGGAGGAAAAGAAAAGCCTTTCCTGGAACCCAAAGCCTTTCCACTCAGTCGGGGTGGGGGGTGGGGCGGGGTATGCTCTTGCACCATGATCCTAGAGTCACAGAATGCTCAGGGTTCAGAGGGTCATTTTCATCAGTCTGTGCATTAAGCCAATGAGAAGATCAAGGTTCAGAAAGGCAGCACAGTAGCCTCAGGCTCACACAAATAATCTGTCTTCCCTATGGGATGAGAAACGAAGCTCTCTGCCTGGGCCCTTGGGACCTGAGGCAGGACGGAGCTCTCCCGTTCCTCAGATAGCTCTGACCTCATGGAGAATGAAGTGGCATGGGCTGCCTGTCTGTCCCCTGAGAACCGCTGAAAGACAGGAGAGGCATCCTGCAGCCTCATCAAGCAGCAAGCCTCTTCTATCCCTCCCTTCCCCCGCCCCTCAAATCCATCACCACGCTGACCTGCTCTGGAAACGCCATCCCTCGGGTGAGAGAAGAGTCAAAAACCAAAGTGGAGGAGGAGGCCACTGAAGGACCTGGCCTGCTCCCAACCCAAATTATAGAATCCCTTCTGACCCACTTTTGGGTTCTCAGAAACCCACACCCCCTCACAACATATGCACAGATTGTCCCTACATTCACGCTGGCTGGCTTGGAGGTTGGGAGCAGGAGGGGCCAGTCATCTGGGAACCCCGTTGCTGGCCTATGGGCGTGTGCACTGAGATGAGCACACAGGAAGCAGATAGAAACCCTGACCCCCTGCTCTGTGGCCTCAGGGATCAGCATGAAGATCCACATCAGGTCCACAGCAGATGACGGAACTGGTCAAGCCACCGTACCATCCTTGCCATGAAGAATGAGGGAAGTTGTAGGCCAGTTCAATGACAATCTTCCATCTGCTGATTTCCATATGGTGGAGGATACCTGCAGGGAATACTCTCCTCCTGGGCAAGCTGAAGCAGCCTCTGAAGCAGCCAAGGCTCAGAGGGCTGATGTGCCATGCTTGCCGTCCTGTTGGAAGAACCTGAACCCAGGCCAGGCTAGAACGCTGCCCTCTCTGTCTTGCTTTGGCTGTTACTAAGGCCAGGATAGAGAATAGGCTGGTGGCAGGCTGCTGAAGACACTTGAGTCTTTGTCATCCTTCCAAGAAGATGCTGCTCCTTCCTGGGACAGCACAGCCTTGGAAGCTGATAGCCAGAGGCACTTGGTTTGTTACAGTGGGCCCTTCCTCCCCGACTCAGTAAAAAGGAGGAATGTCAGATAGCCTGAAAACAAAGCTGAATTAACACGATCTGGATGCAAGTGCAAGTTCTGGGGCTGGGGCACAGCGCAGTTGGTCAGGTGCTTGCCTGGGGTGCACAGGAACCTGAGCTCAATTCTCAGCATGGAAGAAACTGAGCACAGTGATGTGTGTGCTTGCAATCCTCACCTGGGATACTGTCTCAAAGGAACAAAACTACAACGAAATCCCAGCCCTGCCACTTCCTAGCTGTGGATCCCCAAATAAGCTACTCAGTGTCTCTGTGTCTCAGTTCCTTCTACCATACCAAGGGTAGCTGATCAAGGGACAACTGCCTCATGGGTTGCGGAGATGGGCAAGAGACAATGCCTGCTGGGAAGGCTTCCTGCCATTATTAACTCCACATGGATTATCAGTGTGCCTCTGGGTGCCAAGCACTATGCTCACCACTCACAAATATAATTAAAATTTAATGGAAGTGGAGTGCAAAGCAGAGAAGAGCCAAGAAGAAAGAGAACGGTCAGTTCTTCCCAGTCCAGCTCTTTGGAGCCGGCCCTGGAGATGCAGGGTTGGCTTTCTCTTCTCAAGTGTGCGTATCCACAAAGCCCTGAGTGCTGTGACCCATAGACAAGTGCGACTCAGCTCAGCAGGGACCAAACTCTGGATATGAGAGCACTGAAGAGCAGAACTCATTGCCCTGAGCAGGGAACTTGGGAGCCAAGGAGCCAGGCTTAGGCTACTAGCTTCCTAGCCACTCCATCAGGAATCTGCTCCTCCCTGGAAGAAGAGTAGAAAAGACCCAGGATGTGAGAGCTTGCTGCCCACTGGAGGGGAGGATTACTCTGCAGGCAAACCCTGCTGTCTCACAGAGAGAATGCTAAGGCCCTCCGCCTGCAGCCAATCCCACACCCAAGCATCTCAGAGCCTCTCCCTTCTCTGACCCCTCTGCCATGATCTCCTCCATCTTCCTCACTCATCTGTCAACTGTTCAATGAGATGGCCCCTCGTCCGTGTTATTGGTGCCTTGAGTCCTGTTCCCCCAAGCATAGCCCACCCCTCTTGCTTACCTCTCTCTCACCTAGGCAGACTGGTGGCCCTGAGCCATCTGTGATCACTTATGAACCAGAGTCAAGCTCAACCTGGCTGTCCCTTAGGGACTCCAAAAGCATAATTTCCTTTTTCTCTCATGAAGAGCTGATGTTTTCATATTTTTCAGAAGAGCTGACCCAGTGGAGATGGATATAAAGATCTGTGCCGCCGGCATCTGACTGGAGGCCCACGGCTCTGAGGGCAGGATGGGAAGTGTGTGGAGCCCTGGCCGAGTCCCTAGGTACAGTCTGTGCACCACACAACTCCGGGAGGCACCATTCTCACTGTGGCATGGCTGCAGTTACGCAAGGCAGGGTCTCTGAGATAGCAGCCTCCCTTCTGCCGTTCAGTAGCAGCTGCCAGCAGATTCCCCAAGGCCAAGTCCTCCAGCCTTGGCTTCTTTGTCCTACTTCTCTCTCTGACCCCATCCTCCTGCCACCAGGGCTCCCCAAAAATGGGGCTTTAGAGAAAATTCCACACTTTCAAAGCACAAATTTCCCCTGTCAGAAGAAAGGCAGATGTATTAAAACTGGACGACCAGGCCCTGCAAGGTTCATAGAGAATATGCATTGGTCATGGAGAGGTGTGGTGAAGGCACCAATACAGGGAGACATGTGGGCAGCCCTCAGCTGGGGGTTAAGCCAGTTAAGCATTTACTGGTATCCACTGGAAGCAGGTGGATGAAGAGAAGGGAAAAGACCCTTTTATTTTTTTAAGCCCTCGCCGTTCTGACCTTCACCAGTCCCAAGCAGATCAAACAGCCAGAGAGTCAGAGGGAGGCCTGGACCAGTCACACATGGATTCCTTCCGGAAAGCCCAGCTTGCTGCTGCCTCCTCATTGCTGGACTGCAGGCAGTGGCAGGAGACTGCGCTAATCTGGGCTGGGCCTGCAGGTGCCTGGGGAAGGCCTTCCATAGGGGCAAACACTTTCTATGTGGTCCAGGGGCCTGGATGCCAGTGGTTGCTCCTTCCCTTTATGAATGACTTTGAAAAAAAATCAAAACAAAACAAAAACAAAAATAATAAAATAAAATAAACCGGAACCTCTGTCTCTTCCTATAGTGGGGATGAGTGCCAGACAAATATCCCAGGCCAGTTTCAAGAAGAAAACCTGTAAATACCAGCTCTACATGCTACGACAGTATGTGTTCACACATTTCCCCAACCCTCTGGGTCACTGATTGGACATCTGTTCTTTGAGTAACAACCCGCAGCATGCCATACCGGCAGTGCACCTTGCCATACTAAAAACAAGCTCTTTATTCTGAAACATAATAAAATTGTTGAATAGAAAAACATCTAAAAAAAAAAAAACTTGTGGATGTTCTAAGTTTAAGAAGTGAGGACAGTCATGGTGTGGCTTGTCTTGTACTAGGTAGGTAAAATGAGAGAATCTGGGGAATGTGGAATAAGAGCCAAATGTAGAAGAGGCTTTCCGAGGTCAGGGCGTCAGCTAGTGCCAGATCGAGGGGCGCTCTACATCTCCCGGCCCATTTCCCCACTTCCCCCACCCCATCGCCTTCCGAGGTGCCCAGGGAGCAGCCACACCCTCCCTTCCTCACCCTTGCCCACGCCACCATCTGCGAGGCGCGGCCGCCCTGCGGGAGGGAACGCGCCTCCTATTCCCTCTCTGATCTACAGGTGCTGGTAAACAGAGCTGCGGCGCCGGCCGGTCCGCAGCCTCCTCCCCGCCCCCACCGGCAAAGCAAGGCCCAAGGTTAAGTCTGGTTGCAGCGGGCGACTGTCAGGGACCCCAACCCAGCTTCCGGGGCTATCGCTTGTTTCTCACGCTCACCGGACTAAGGATGGGTGCCTTGGGTTGCTAGCATTGCTCTACCGCCAAGCCTGGTCCAAGAAAACGAGCCTAGGTTGTTGCACACAGAGTCCCTAACCTGGCTCTGACCACCACTCTGAGAGAGCCTCGGGCATTTTCACTGCCCCCTCCCATGGACACGCCTTCCACATCTCTTTGAGGGTTAGGGGAGCCATTCCCCAAACTCAAAGCCCTGGCCACCGCTCAGTCCTTGTGCCTTCTGTCCCCTTCTTCCGAAGCTCAAGGTGGAGACAGAGGACACCGGTGCAGCCGCTACCTTCCCTGCCGGCCCCACCCAGACCTGCTCCCTCTGCCAAGGCTGGTGCATGCACCCGGCAGGGGCCTAGCGCGGGGACAGATGCAAGGAGGGCACAGGCAGGGCCAGGAGTAGCCTGGGCCCGGGTCTCAACATCCCGCACCCCTGCTCCGCGCCACACCACGGGGCAGACCCCATCGCGAGCTTGCGCCCCAGGAGCACGTCCTCGCCTGGGACTCTCCCGGAGGCTGCGGGACTGAAGGTCCCAATGCCAGTGGCTAGAGGAACATCGGAGGGGCGCGGGGTTGGGACTCTTGGCGTTGTTTACTCTTGGCGCAGTTAGCCTGGGAGGCCCGAGAGGCTCCGGCTCTTGACACGCGGCGGCAGCTCCCGGCCCGCGCAGGGTCTCCACTCCCGGCCTCCCCTCCCGGAACCCGCGCCCAACCCTGCCCTCCGCGCCCCGCCGCTCACGTCTCGGAAGCGGTTCCAGTGCTTAATCTTGCCGCTGTACTGTGAAATGGACGACAGCCATTGCTCGTCCTCCATGAAATTGCCGGGGGTCTCGCCCTCCTTGAGCCCCTTGGCGTCGCCTTCAGCCAAGGCGACCACAGCGAAGAGGAGCAGCGGCAGCACCAGCCGCCCGTAGCCCGGGGGGTTCATCGTGGTCTGGGCCTGGGGGTGTATCGACTTCTGCAGGATTTGATGTCCTTCCCTCCACCGCGCCGCTGGCGAAGCGCTGCGGTCCTCCTCAGCCCTCCTCCTGCCGTCTGACTCCAGTGACTGACGGAGGGTGGGTCGTGGCTGAAATGTGACCTGGTTAGCAGATGCACTTGTCTGAAAAAGCACAGCACTGGACGCAGAGAGGGAGAGAGAATCAGAGAGGCTGCGCCAGCGGGGGCCGTGTCTGTAACTGTAGCATCAGCATCACGTTTGACATCATCATACCTGGTTTAAAAAAAAAAAAAAAAAAATGGAGGGGGTAGATTTCAAAGCAGAGCGCTGGATCAGAGCAGCCAAGCCAGCGAAGCCGCAGCGCAGGGCTGCGCAAGCCAGCTCAGCTCTCAGGGAGTTGCAAGCTAGGGAAGCAGAACCCTGAGATGTCCCTGCTGTCTATCCAAGAGTGGACAGCAAACAAGGGCTTGGGGTCTTTCACAGGGCTGAAAAGAGGACGGAAACTCTCGGGTTACCAAGCCAGTCAGGCTCAGGTGTCCAAAAGGGAATCTGGCCACAGTTCCCTCTCCCCTTGCCTCCAGCTCCCGAGTGGCCTGTGCCACAGCTCTGACAGCTGGCTCCCTGCGAGTTATGATGCTTCGGTAATGGGTGGCTTCCTTAAGACAAAGGCAGTCAAACAACTGGCTGCCTCTGAACTATTGCTCCCCAGACCCACCGCTCTTTTCAACGTATAGCCTGAGCACTGAATGGCCGGCAAAACAAGGGCAGATGTCCACCTCCCCACGCAGCTGTTTAGGGGCTGGCACCCTTTTGTTAGCTTTTCCTAGGGCAACCCCAAAAGACGCATGTCTAGCCTTCTCATCTGCCTCGATTCTGCAAATCTAAACAGGCCCATTTGCTTGTGGTTTTCACTTCAAGTTGTTTGATGAGCCACTTGGGAAGGAGACAAGGTGGGAGGAGGCTGGTTTTGTTGGAGGTTGTTGAGGTTTTTTGTTAAAACTGTGACCCTAGTCATTGCCTTATAGACGCGTGTTGACTTACCAGCTGGGAAGGCTGGCAGCTGGGCACAGTCCCAGGATCAGAGTAGAAATGAGATTTACATTACAAATAAATTGAAGGGCATGACAGGACATAACATTAAACTTTTGGACCCCAAACCCTAGATTGTGTGTGTGTGTGTGTGTGTGTGTGTGTGTGTGTGTGTTTAAGACTTGGCTGCTGTGACGTTAAAATAAAAAATTAAAGGCAATGAAAGAACATGATCCTAATCAGTAGAAAACACACATCACATGTTGTGAGGTTTGCAGTAATCCTGCGGCTGGCATGCCTCCTGAGTGTTGCATGCCTCAGTGGCCTGGGTTGATGTGGGGGTGGAGGTCCCTTGGGAAAACATGAAACAATAGTTCCCTTGGTTTTTCTCGGATTTCCTGTGTTGCTGCAAGCTCCAGATACTGAAGTCTGCATCCCACAATGGATGGGGAGCCCTCCCAGGAGGTACAGTGGTGCTTCACAGTGAAGCTCAGCTCCTCATATGGACTGGAGGGACCTGAGAGGATTCCAGGTTCCATCTAGGCTGTAACGCTAATGCTATACATACCATACAATGGCAGTCAAACTAGCAAAATTATCCCAGGCATAAAAAAAAAAAAAAAAAAACCAAAAAACAGTTTGTTCCTTGGGTTGGAAAGAGGTTACAATCCATGCTGTGAAAATTGACCAAATCTTATCCCAAATCTTGTCATCTTCCCCTTTCTTCTTAGTCCCAGTCTTTTTTATTTCAGATAAGACCTCCCGTAGGCCAGGCTGGCTTCTAACTTGGTATGTAGCTTGAGGATGATCTTTTTAACTTCTGATCGTCCTTTCTCCACTGGGGAATCGAACCCAGGGCTTCTTCCATGCTAGGTGAGCACTCTATTGATTGACCCACGTGCCCCTGGATCCTAGTCTTTTAGTAAAGCGATCTACACGTCTCCAAAACACTCAGCAGACAGCTTACATGCACAAAGTGGTCTAGCTCCCAGAGCTGCTTAACAAGGAGAGTGGAAACTAAGCCAATGCCCTTCAAGTCACAGAGCAATGAAGGTGGGAATGTTTCCCACACATGGGCAGTTCATCCAAGGGGACCTGCCTCCTGCAGCACCACAGCCCGAGACATGTAGCTAGAACTGAAGGTTCTATTTAAGAGGAAGAGTCCAAATTTTTAGATGATAGATCTAAGAGTTGTGCAAAATAACTAATAACCTAGTTTATAAAGAAGAAAAAGGCTTTTCTTCTAGAGAATCACTGCCAAGTCTGCCTTTCCAAATCACAGGCCCCGAATATGAGATACTGCTGGACACACTTGTTAAATAGTGTGTATGCGTGTCTTTTACATTTTTTTCCTGTTGCATTTAATATTTAGCAAAACAAAATAGAGAACCTTAATTTTGTAATAAAAATGCCAGATCTCTGTGTGAAAAACATCATTCTCATTTCTAGATGCTGCAAGTTCAAAAAGATAGTTGAGCAAAGATACTTCAAAGTTGTTCATAAGAACCATATCTAGAAACTAGTTCACGTTCGTATGTGATGGCTCTTCTTGGTTGTCAACTTGACTAGAGCTAGAATAACTAAAACCCAAGTGGCGGCTTGGTACACCTGTGAGGGAGTTTTTTGTTTTCTTAATTAAATCATTTGAAATGGGAAGACTACTTTTAATCTGGATCTTTTGAGATGGGAAGATACAACTGTAATCGGGGCTATGCCTCTGCGGTCAGCCTATATAAAAGACATGGAAGAAGGAAGCTCTTGCTCTCTCTGTTTGCCCTCACTCTCTCTGGCAAGCCCATCCCTTCACTGACACTAGAGCCCACTCCTTTGGGAATCTGGTGTGTACCGAAGACCAGCTGAGACATCCAGCCTCGTAGACTGACCTGTGGGATTCTTGGCCTTTCCATTGGTAGAAACCCATTGTAGGACTGCTGTAAGTCTGTAAGCCATTCCAATAAATCTCATATATGTTCAATATAAATATATGTATATGTTCTATAGGTTCTTTTCCTCTAGAGAACCCTGACTAATATACTGTTAACCAATAATCAAGTTGTTAAATTTAAAACGGTATCAACAACTTGTCACAGTGTTGTGTTAATCCGTAGTTCTGGAATTTGGGAGGCTGAAACAGGAGGGCCATATCAACACAGGCATGTTAGGGCCTGCATGGGGAACACAGCAAGAGCCCACCTCAAACAAAACAAGTATCTACAAAGAATTACCACACAGACAAAAAATAATGTAGATCACTATCTACGGAAAGTAAAATGAGCTACTACTGAATGAGAAGAGCTCACTGGTTTAGACTCTGCTGGGGATGGAGGCTGGAGGCAGAGAGCTTATGTAACACGTGATTCCCAGTGCTGCAAACACTCCCCAGCTGATCCCTGTGTCAGTTAGCTTTGTGTTACTGTGACAAAACACCTGAGACAACCTCTCAACTCTTTACTGTGTCCTATGCTTTGGGAGGGTCCCTGCTGCTCTGCCTCAGTGGCAGCACAGTGCATTGCAGCAAGAGGGGCCACTGTGGGCCTGCTCATCTCATAGTGGCTGGCAAGCAAAGAGAAGCAGAGCCTGGAGTCCCACTATCTTCTTTAAGGATGCCTCCCCCAAATGTCCTACCTTCCTTCCACAAGGACCCACTTCCCAGAGTTCCACTCCCTAATAATGCTGCCCATAGTGACTAAGCTTTCAAACACATGGCCTTGGGGGAGGAGTTTCCAACTACAGCAGTCTCATCCAGGACCCCACTTGGAAGGCAGTGCAGCATCTTACTTTCAACCTTCTGGTCTCAAGAGCCGCTACACCAAAGTATTACTGAGGACCGCAAGGGCATCTGTTTGTATGAAGCAGACATACATTGGCATTTAGTGTACTTGAAAATAAAACTAGAAACTTAAAAACTTCTTTAAAAATATCCTCTCCATTTCATATTAACAAAACAGTAATGTATTATATGAGAAATAGAAATCCCTCACAATTCGGGGGAAAGTGGCATTGTTTTCCATTTTTACAAATTCCTTTAATGTCTGGTTCAAAGGAAGACAGGTAGCCCCGGGAGCTTCTCCACCCAGCAGCCATCTGAGAGTGCTGCCATAACAAAGTGCCACAGACCAAAGGCCTCTATAAGCCAGTTTATTTTCACAGTTCCTGAGGCTAGAAGTTCCAGATCAAAGGGTTCGGGGTTGGTCTTGGCCGGGACCATTCTCCTTGGCTTGTAGATTACCATGTTCTCACGGGGTCTTCTCAGGTCCTTCCTCTGAGTGAGTGCAGGTCTTGTTTCTTCATGAGGAAGTTCCAATTTCCTCTTAAGGACTCCAGACCAGTGGGACTTGGGTCCACCCTAATGGCCTGTTTCAAGGCCCTGTCTCTAAAAACAGCAACATGGAGGTACTGGGGTCTGGGCAGGGCACAATTCTCAAAGCAGGTGCAAAAGAAATCTAGTAATAGCCTGAAGGACTGAGGACAAAAATGGGTTAGTTAACCTCCAAAACACACAATGGCACACCTTATTGCACCCTAGGAAACACAAAAACACACAAGTACCCATTGCACTTAACTACCAGAGTGACGTCATTGTATCAGTGGCCTCTTGGAGAGTAAAAAGGCCACCAATACCTTAGTACTTTTATAAAATTAGTCAAGACCTCCTAGAAGAACTATATTTTGAGGCCAAAGAACTCAAGCAAAAATTTTAAACCTTAAAAAAAAAAAAAAAGAAAAGAAAGAAAGAAAGAAAGAAAGAAAGAAAAAAGCTCTACATAGTTTCCAAAATGTGTGTGTGATATGTGTGCAGGCGCTCACAGAGGCCAGAAGAGGGCATCTTATCTCCTGGAGCTGGATTTACAAGCAACTTTGAGTTATGTGACTGTGTGTGCTAGAAACCAAACTCAGGTCCTCTGGAAGAGCAGCAAGCATTCTTAACCACGGAACCATCTCTCTGGCTCTAGGTTTCTTAATCTTGTTACTCATCAATTTGAAAAATAAAGATAATAATTATGTTACCAAGCCCAGTGGATTGCTGTGAGGGCTGAGCCAATGTGCAAATACATGACAGGTGGGTGTATTTTGTTAATATTACCTACTACTGTTTGAAAGGAAAAAAAAAAATCTCAAATTTGGCCAGGTATGGTGGGCACGCCTTTAATCCCAGCACCTGGGAGGCAGAGGCAGGCAGAGCTCTGTAAATTCAAGGCCAGCCTGGTCTACAGAGATAAATCTAGGCCAGCCAGTCTATATAGAGACACTGTATCAAAAGACAAAAGCAGCCAGGCATGGTGGTACACTCCTTTAATCCCAGCACTTGGGAGGCAGAGGCAGGCGACAACTGTGAGGTCAAGGCCAGCCTGGCCTACAAAGTGAGTCCAGGACAGCCAGGACTACAAGAGAAACCCTGTCTCGAAAAACCAAAACCAACCAACCAAACAAACAAACAAAAAAATTAAAACAAAAGGATAAAAATTTAAAAACAATCCTAATTCTACTAATATCCACCAAAGTGCAAAGTACTACAAAACACAAACGTCATCACATACATTCGAATATCCCATTAATCACTGCACTGCCACCCCTCATGTCACCCCTGGAAATCTCCCCTCTGTGCCTGAGAGACCAACTAACAATCCACTACCGGCCTAATGATCTGGTATCTGCTTGCGTGAGTAGGGGGCAGAAACCCTGAGGTTTGATAGCAGAACTCCTAGTTCTGACTTATCACACTGCAATTTTCCAAACAAAACTCTTTAGAACCCTACAAGTCATTAATCTCCAACACTCAGAAAAGTCATCTTCACCCCAACAGGCAAAGCTACCCGATAGCTGGGGAGAGAAGCTCTGGGGAGGCAAGTGGGGTCAAAGTGGAGCCACGTCCTTTGAAACAACCTGAGGTGAGATGTAAAACGGACCCAGATGCACTGGTAAGTGAGCGAGTCCTTGGTAAACAGAACAGTTAAGTCAGTAAGTACTGAAGCCCTGTAGCCCCAACACAGTGACAATGGTGCACAACTGCCTGACAATATTAAAGACAGCACAGTGAGCTGGGGACGCCTTTATTTGTAAATAGCCTGTGCTGCCTCACAGAGAAGCGAATGTCTACAGCACAGACCTTAACACTGAGCTCAGGAGCAGACGTCACAGAAAGGAGTGAGGAACAAGAAAGAAAGAGGATGAAAAGGAGGAGTGAAGACCGAGGGGGAGGAGAGTGGGCTGGGGCTCCCTCCTCCGCCCGTCAGCTGGAGGCCGGAGGGCCTGTGGCCACCATGTTTCCAGACTCCTGATGACCGCAGTCACGGTCTGCTGCTCTCCTGAAAAAGACACAGGAAAGAGCAATCAATGTGGGATGTGGCAGAACAGCACTCAACAATTTTGTTGCTTGTTTGTTTTAATATGTATTTTTATTTTATGTGCTTTGGGTGTTTTGCCTGCATATATGTCTGGGCACTATTTACATGCCTGTGTTTGTAGAGGCCAGATGAGAGTGTCAAATCCCCTAGAACTGGAGTTATAAATGGTTGTGAGCCTCCATGTGGGTGGTGGAAATCAAGCCCATGTATTCTGGAAGAACAGCCAGTGCTCTTAACCATTGACCCAGGTCTCCAGTCCCTTGAGGTTCCTTCGATTTTTGAGGGGAGGGCGTGGCCCCATGTATTCCAGGCTGGCCTTAAACTCTCTATGTAGCTAAGGATGGCTTTGAACTTCTGATCCTCTTGCTTCTACTTTCTAAGTGCTGGGATTATAGGCATGGGCCACCATGCACCGTTATACATTAAAATGTGGTATACACAGAATGGAATACTACTCATCCTTAAAAAGGCAGGACTGTCAAATGACATGGCACAGTGAATTTTGAGGGCATTATGCCAGGACAAACACTATGCTATCTACCATGAGGTATTCAGCTATCACAATCATGGACAGAAAGTTATAAAGGGTTGCCAGGGGCTGTGGGAAGTGAAGGATGAGGCAAAGTTACAAGTTTTAGGAAATGAAAAGTTGTGTACATAAATGCATCGTGGTAACAGCAGCGCAATGTTACGCGTGTGCTTACTAAAACCAACTTATAGCTAAGGTGGTTAGGACAATGAATTGCATTGTGTTTCTTCCTAACATGCAAAACAGAGCAAGCCAACAGTGATGGGCTCAAGCTCTCCTGGACACTGGACTGTGGATGAGCATGAAAGGGAACGTGGAGTTGGAGATTCAGGGGGACCCTTAGGACAATCAGCATCTGTTCTACATTTGCTTCCTATTGTTAGATGAAGGGCATGACCAAAATCAACTTGGGTAGGAAAGGCTTGGCTTGTTGGCTCATTCCTCATAGCTTGCTCGCCCTGTTTTCTTACACATCCTAGGACCACCTGCCCTGGGATGACACCACTTACAGTGGGCTGGGCCCTCCGACATCAATCATTAACCAAAATAATGCTGCACAGGTTTGCCTACAGGCCAGTCTCATAGAGGCATCTTCGCCATTGAGGTTCCCTCTTCCCAGATAACTATAGCTTGTAGCAAGTTGACAAGAAGCTAACCAGCACATCAGCCAAATCCCCACAGCACCCCAGTGACTGGAATGAAGCCCTCTTCTTCATCACCTTAGGAAGACATTCCATTTCTAGTGCTTTCCATACTGACTTCAGGAGAAGTCAACCTGTCCGCAGGAGGCGTAGTTTCCGAAGCTGTCCACTGAGAACCTCTGGGAGATGTGAATGGAATTGAGCTTCAGAGAACCAAAGTAAAAGTTCTCAAACTTCTGCAAAGGAAGAGATCAAAGAGAGCTGGGGATGACAACGTTTGCTGTCCCATCTGCCTTTAAACACCACATGACAACAATCCTAACCTCCCCCGCCCCACGGTTCTCTTCTCGCTGTTTATTCTGAATAATGATCCTCGAGAGGAGGGATGGGGGTGGAGTGAGAAGGGACAGCCGGTTCTTCTCATTAATCCTAAAGTCTCCCCAGAAAACGCACTAGACAGGAGAGCTGCAGAGTCCTAGCCAAGATGCATGTGCCGAGCAGACATGACAAGAGTGTGCCATAAACACCCTGGGGCTGCATCAGACTAATGGGGCTTGGCAAAATGCCTTCAGCTTCCAGGTACTGACGAAGGAAGACCTCTTAGTATCAGACTTTCTTAGGGCAACATACAAGTGCACAGGACACATTCCTCCACCATGTCAACAGCTCTTCCTAGGAGTACTGACAGCGTAAGCAGGGGATGAAGCTCAGTGCCGCACGCGATGGGGACAACCTAGTAAGGGACACTGGGTACACAAGTGTGCAACAACACCAGAGGAACACTGACTGTTTATGGAAGCCCTTCAGTCAGACGGGGACTCGGGCAGCATCCTCTAGGAACTATTCCGCAGTTTACTCTTCCATTCTGAATGCAGTGAAGAGTATCAGTGGGAGGGAAGGACCTGACCTTGTGAAGATACATTCAGAAGGCAGAGTCTGAAATGACACTGGAATTCATCCAGGGAGACTGAGGGACGGCTGGCAAAGAGTAACCTATGACCATGCCACCCTGAACATATCCAATCTAATCTCAGAAGCTAAACAAGGTCAGACCTGTGAGGAACTGGAATGAAGGAACATCTAACCTTCTGCTAGGAAGCAAGAACGGCTCTGTTTACAGTCAGAGAGAACCCAAGAAATCCTTCCTTTTTCTCTCTCTTTTGGTCCTGGGGTAGAGCTCAGTGTTTCTACATGTGTTTCACCTCCAAGCAGTCTTTCAATATAAGTACCCAACAATGGTGAGTGGGACCTCCCAGTGGAACACACTGGAACTGTCTCTTCGCTTACTTTTAAACTAGGCCCCATACCCATGAACTCCAGGCACAACCACCTTTCTTCTTCCTGCAATTAGTGGCCTAGAAAGATGTCTGAGGTTCATTAAAAGCTAACTTTACAAAGTCCAGTAAATATTGATTCTTCAACATGACATCAATTTGACCCCAATGGATCTATGTGGAGGCCGTGAGCTGCACTCTCTGGTTGAAAGAACAGCTCTCTCCTGCTCTGACTTACACAATTAACTCTGCTTCCAGGCTCAGGCAGCCAGGCTCAGGCAGCCTGTGCATACTCAGTCTTCTTGTAAAAAAAAAAAAAAAAAAAAAAAAAAAAAAAATTCAGGCTGAAATAGTTATCTGCTAATCCTTTTGCTGAACATTACTCTGAAGTGAAAACCACGCAAACAAGACTGACAGATTTACAGCTTTGCAAACTGAAGCCCTCTAGGTACAGAAAATACATAATAACCAAGAGGCAAGAGGAGGGATAAACAAACAGGGGGTGCATGCCCTACAAGTTACCCTGGAAGGATTGGTGGCCCTTGAGTCCTCTACCTTGTCTCCGTGTCCACAGTCCCAAGTAAAGGAGGTACCACAGCAGGAGCTGCAAGTGACCCACCTTCCACCTAGAAGGACTGGGCTTTTCCTCCTACAGACCCCAGAGACACAATTTGCCCAGGAGAATCCTCACTACATTCAGGTTGATGAATGGAACCAGCGCACATGGTAATAACTAAATTAGCTAGATGTGATGACAATGAGGTACTCAAGAATATGAGGAGGAGAAGAAACAAATTCTTACACCCTACAAGGCCAGTGCAGGCTGTGCAGACAATGGGTGCATTAACACCACTCACGGCAACAACCCATATGGGATAAGAGATCCCAATGAGCAGAGATCCAGTAAGACAGACAAGCAAAAATGCCTTGTAAATTGTAAATGGTTACTGAGAATCAGGAGTTTCTTATGATGCTTCTAAAACCTCTCTAATTCTCTACATCTTGCATTTATTTTGCCTTCCTAAGTTCCTGCCTTCTCTTGTGCCTTTTGATTCCAGCCCATCAAGTAGATTCTGGACATAGAAGTCTCTAGCTCAGGCTAACCTTCTTTTTTTTTTTTTTACAGCCTTTCCCATCTCTGTGTCCCTGTTCTCTCTGAATGCTTAGAAAACTTTGGGGCAGATGATCTTGCAATGATTTCTCAGTTATTTTATTCCTTAGTCACTGTTATATTTTTAGTGTGAAGCCTTGCTGCTAGTGCCATCAATTATTTCTAGTGACTCATCAGAATTTAAACCTTGCGGAAAAAGGAACTGAATCCCACTATATTCTGTACCAGTATCTAGTCATCTACAGGGGACCAGTAAGTATTTGATGGGCAAAATGACAATAAAAACTTATGCTGTAGATTCTCTCCCTGAGTCTACAAGTGTGCGAAGGGAGAAAAACATG
Organism: Acomys russatus; assembly: GCF_903995435.1. Classification (NCBI taxonomy): domain Eukaryota; kingdom Metazoa; phylum Chordata; class Mammalia; order Rodentia; family Muridae; genus Acomys; species Acomys russatus. The sequence goes on along the minus strand of NC_067147.1, from coordinate 37,845,190 downwards.
GCATGTCCATGTGTAGGCTAAAATTAATTTATAAGTTAGCATCAAGAAACCCATGAAGAGGACTTACCAAAAACTGTATTTCCTCTAATTAAGCTGGGAGTGGGAAGCGTATCTCACTTCTAACTGGCTCTGTGCATGTAGATGTGCTTTCTCTACCTCAGCGAAAATGCTTCTCTGGAGCCAGGATGGAGGTGAACACCTGCAATCCCAGCACTCAGGAGGCCAAGGCTGGAGCACTGAAAATTGAGGCTAGCCTCAGCTAGGTGAGATCCTGTCTCAACAATACAAAACAAAAACAAGCAGACAAAAAAACTCTACAGCAAATGTTAAGTGTGTGGTGAGAGCACAGGCACTGTTATCTCTGAACCTAAAACACACAACCCCCAAATCGTGTTTTGAATGGCATTCCCTAGCTCGAGGCGCCATTCCTGAAGGTTGCAGCCTGGCTCGTAGTTCTGGCCACTCTGCTTTCTGGTCTGTGATGGGAAGACGACGCTCAACCTCGCATTCCGACATCTATGAGTACAACCATGCCTGGACCAATATGGTGACTGCAGCCTTCTGCAACAGCAGCCAACACAAACCTTTCCAAGCTTACTTACGGTGACAATTGACAGATATTTTGGGACAGCAACACAAACTTCTCTAGGTTTCTGGGATGCAGCAGGACCTGAGGAGACACTGGGCACTGAGGGATGGGTGCCAGCAGAGCCACCCTGAGGAGACCAGAACCAAGCTGGACCTTGGGGCATGTACAAAACAGGGTATGGTATTCAGGGGCAAGAATGAGCGTGGTAAGCAGGGACAGGCAAACAGATGTTGGGAGTGGTCCTGAACGTGACAGTGAGAAAGACCTAAGTGGGGAGAAACAGATTACAGCGGCCCCTGAGGTCAGGTTTACAAGTAAGATCTCACGTCAGCCAGAGGAAACCTCTGAGGGGCTCTGAACAGGCTACTGGAAGTGTATCCTGGAGAGATTAGCCTGGGTGCAGAAGGCCATCTCACTGAAACAGCAGCCACAGAAAGGCTGGAGCAATGGGGAGCAGTAGGAGTGAGAGACAGAGAACACACTCTAGGTGTGGACAGGAACCAGGGTGAGCAGGCACAGGAGGGTGTCACAGCATTCCTGAGAGGGAGCCATTTTTGTCTGGCCTCCTCAGGCACCTGCACACTGCACGTATCCCTACACAGACACATACTGCAAGTACCCCTGCAAAGACACATTCTACATGGCTGTCGGTAACTATAGTTAAATCTCCAGCTACAATGTCTCAGGCCCTTCTCCAGCCTATGATTTCCCCGACAGGCTATGACCATGCATTTGTCATGAGCTCTGGAGCACTGTTAAACCCGTGAAGCATGCTACCATTAAGAGCTTCACAGTCATTCTCCCCACCCCCCTCTCCCCGGGAGACAGGGTTTCTCTGTTTAGCCTTGGCTGTCCTAGACTTGCTGTGTAGACCAGGATGGCCTCGAACTCATGGTGATCCGCCTGCCTCTGCCTCCTGAGTGCTGAGATTAAAGGCATGTGCCACCATGCCCAGCCCATATTTTTATTATATTGTCTTCACAATATTAGGGAAATGAACCCTTTGTTATGAATTACAAGTATGCCTTTGTAATTTGTTTATAAAAAGACGTCACTTTTTTCTTTTGGCTTTATGATGGTGTTCACATGTCAATTAAAATTTTTATGAACTCACGTTTATGGTAACAAGAGATTTTTAAAACAGTGTCCTGACACCAATACAATTATATGCTAAATGATGAAGGTGAACCATAAACTGCATTAACGGTGACAATAATAAACCAATAAAGATTGTAAGAGCAAACGTTAATTGAGCAGCACCATGACTGGCCGATGCTTCCTCACAACCCTGGGAACAGAAGCTCCACTGACCCCATCTGACTCTCAGTGTGAGGCTGGAAAGGCTATGGTAACTTGACCAAAGGCACACAGCAAGATGATGGGGTTCAGGACAGGCTACCCCACAAGTGGCACTACAGCATCTAAGAGAAGACAGGGGCAGGATGATTTCTCTTCTTCCTGTGTCCCTAGTCCCCTGAAGTGAATCCTAAGATACTCCCTAAAGAGACTCACTTCCCAAATCCAAGACAAAAAGCACTCTTTGTGAAGATATGACACACCTGTGACCATGACTGTAAGGAGCAGAGGAAGCTCTGAGGGAGGGAAGTCCTGAGTGACTATGTTGATATAAGCATGGCCATGTCAAGGACGCCATCCACAGCCTCAGCTCAGAAGGATGGCAGTGTTCCTGGGGACCACTTGCAAGTGTTGGCAGTGAGCACAGACAATGTCCTCTATAGCTTTCTCCCCCAACTGTCACATCCCTGGCTATTTATAGCCTGAAGAGTGTTCCCCTAGAGAGGCCTTCCTACTGAGAGTAGCTGAACCTGCCACTGTAATCCAGCTGTATACCACAAACCCTTCCTCCTTGTTTAGCTGTATTCTAGAACCCCACCACCATGTTCCCTGTATGCATTAACCCACCGCCATGCTCAACTCTACACAATCAACATGCTGAGATTCTAAGAGTACAAACCACCAAACCCCAATTTTCTGTTTGTGTGTCCACATTTCTGGTTTTTTTTTTTTCTTTTCTTTTTGTTTTTGTTTTTTGTTGTTGTTGTTGTTGTTGTTTTTTTTTGAGACACTTTCTCTGTGTAGGCCTGGCTGTCCTGAGCTTTCTATGTAGACCAGGCTGGCTTTGAATTCACAGAGATCCACTTGCGCCTGCCTCCAAAGTGTTGGGGCTGAAGTCCTGCGCCATTATCTGTCTTTTTTTCATTCCCTCACTACCCTCAGTCAGGTCCAAGTCCCATGGATCCATGTAAGGACACAATCACACCGTATCACCAGAAGAGACTACAAGGCCTCACTATGCTCACACAGACCTTTTCATGTTCCAGTGGCAGCTAGGGGACTGGGCACCTGGAGGACTTCATCTGCGCTTGACTGCACCCAGTCTGGCCTTCTCCTTCCCTCCTCTCCTCCTGGCCATGAAGAACGTTGTGCCAGCGGCTGTTGGTATTCAGCTCCCTGGGTCTACAAGCTTCTCTTTGAGTTTCATATTTTCTGTGACTCCCATGATGTGTGCACATAATAGATCTGTGCTCTGTTTCCCTAGTAACCCAGCTACTATTACCTTTAAAGATTAAACTCTTGAGAGATGAAGGGGAAAATTCTCTTTGCACTCTATTAAGTCCTTCCAGTTCATTTCCATCCCATCATATTCTTTTATCCTCCAATTATATCTATCTATGACCTTCTACTCTTTATCAAGCTTAAAAAAACAGATAAGTATACTTTATTCTAGAGGTTTCTACATTGTAAATGACTTAAATGTATATGTGTGCTTTCCCATTATTAGTCTGCATTTTGTTGGTGGGGCCTGAGCCTTGAACTATCACCCTGCCCCGAGTCTTGCATTGCTTGTGTGACCCCCATTTAATGTTCTTCCGAAGCTTGTGTATCCCAGAAGACAGAAGTCCAGTCCAGAGGCTGCCCTTCGGTGGGCTGGCCAATGGGATGGACCTCATGATGGCTGCCAGGGTAAGCACCTCGAACACTCTGATGTCACCTGCATGCTGAATGACACATTCCATAGGACTGAGACAGTTGACAGACACCATGACAACAGGGCGGGGGGGGGGGGAGTAGAAGAGGTTGTGCCCAAATCTTGGGAGATCCTGGGGTGTTCCCAAGAAAGATATGAATACCCCTCCCTTTATTAGCATATCCCACTCCTTCCAGTCTGTGATCTCCGGTCCCTGGTGGGTGGGAGGTGGACTTGTAAGTGGATCCCCCAATTCTCCCCGTTCCTGCTCACTGGCGAATGCAGGACCCAGGGGAAAAGAGGCTTCCAGTGTGGTACCAGGACCTAGTGAGAGGAAAGAAATCTATCTTTTCCCCTCAGGAAGCCTGACTCTAGAATTTGAGCCATGTGATCCCTCACTGTGGACAGCTTCCCTTAAGAGACGTCTAGCCAAGCTGTAAACCGCTAGTGCATGGCTGGCACTGATTTCTTTCCCTGAATCTGGTTTATGGGTCAGGTACCTAGAGCTCAGTTGAAATTTTTTAAATTAAATTTTGGGTGAAAATAAGTATAAATCAACTAAGTTGCTACATTGAATTAGGTACCTAGATTAAAAAGGAGAAACAAGAAAAAGTTTAAACTACAAAGTTCAAAAGCAGCAGAAATACTCGGCTGCTCTTTTGAACTTAAGGTGGCTGGTGAAGAGCAGGAAAAGAAAGTATTCTGTTGTTTTAAAAAAATAACTTTTAAATTAAAAAAAAAAGTTTAAATTAAAAAAAAAAATCTAGTCAAAGAATTTCCGTCATGTTGAGTTTTTTTTCTCCTCCTGCTTTATACCAACACCCAGGGATTCTTCAATTCTCTTGCCACATCACCTTCCTGTCGCCCCACACAGCTCTGAGGCTGTGGGAACCACTGTTTTTAAAACCCACTATAAAGAACAGCTACACACAACTACTGATTGTGGTAAGGACTGCAGTGGGATTTAAAACTGCCAGTGCTGTGTCCCCTGGCCAATAATAAGACACACTTGGATAGTCTAAGAGTAAGCACTAACACCTAAGTCAACGAGACATCTGACAACTGTGATGTACACTCTGCTACCCTGTACTGTGTACTCCAAGAATCAGTAGAAAACTACATTCTCGCAGGTAACATGGCATACGCCTTTAATCACAGCACTTGGGAGGCAGAGGCAAGCGAGTGTCTGTGAGTTTGAAGCCAGCCTGGGCTACACAGGGAGCTTCAGGCCAGACAAAGCTACATAGTGAGACCCTGTCTAAAAACTGGGGGGGAAAGAGAGAGAGAAAGGAAGGAAGGAAGAAAGAAAGAAAAAAGAAAGAAAGAGAAAAAGAAAAATTCTTTAATGTGTGTGTGTGTGTGTGTGTGTTGGGTGCAGGTGTGTATGGAGGCCAGAAGACAACATCAGCTACTGTTCCTCAGTTACCAGTTTTTTAATTTTTGTTTTCTGAGACACAGTCTTACTCATGGCTTGCAGATTAGGCTAGACTGGCTGGCCAGATGCCCCAGGGATCTCCCTGTCACTGCCTCCCCAGTATTACAAGTTAAAACTGAATCCCCTACCCAGAATCAGGACACACACGTGTGTGCACACACATGCACACTTGCATGCACGCACATTTGTGATCCCCGAACTGGAGAGGGAGCTGTAGGAGACTGCCGGGATGAAATGAGCCTGGGCCACACAGAGCCCTGTCAGAAAACAATCCCAAGCATCCTGCTGCCCCATGCTCACATGGTCTGTGGAGCCACCATTTTTAGTTTGCACACGTTTGTTTCCTCAGGAGAACACAGAGGGAGCTATCGATTTCTAGTCACGCAGGGGTAACCCTGAAAGAACAAATGGCAAGATTGAAGGGCTAACTGCGCTCATTTTTCCTGGCATTCACCTCGCACCTTCAATTCCCTCCGCCCCGTCTGGTGTACAAAACCATCAAGCACCAGAAAGAACTCCAAATGGGAAGAGCCTGCAGAAAAGAGACGGGAGATCTCGGAGCCACTCACATCTGTGACCTCAAGGTACAAACCTAAAGGAAAGCCAGTCCTCTGCAGACAACAACAAGCCTGCCAGGCTTCCTGCCCCTTCTTCAGTCTGAGACAAAGCTGTGTTCATAGTCCTCAAAGAGCCTTCCTTTGAAAACAACATTTATTTATGGGAAAGTGAGCTGGCTGAGTGAGTAGCAGGTGGTAGCACCACTTGATGCTCAAAGTCTAACCACCTCAGTTCAATCCCAGGACCTAGAAAAAGGGTAGGAGAGAATCAGCTCCCAAAGGGCTGTCTTAGACCTACACACACAGACACACACGTGCACACATATGCGCACATACAAACACACACACAAACACACTCACAATATGCACACACACAAACACACTCACAACATGCACACACAACAAACACATTCACTCGCACAAACACACTCATAACACGTGCACACAAACACAACACACTTGCACACAACAAACACACGCACACATACGCTCACACACCCACACCCACACAAACACAAACACACAAATAAAAAGGTTTGACTTATCTATTAGTATTGCATGTGGGTGTGTGCTGAGGTGGGGGCATGCGTGTGCCAGAGCCATGCGTGGGTCAGAAGATAACTTGCAGAAGTCAGTTCTCTCTTTTTGTGGGTTTCAGGGACTGAGCTTGGGCCATCAGGCTTGTGTGGCAAATGCTTTTACTGGCTGGCCCAAAGATTGCTCTTTTAAGAAAATGTGCTTCACTAGACAATGGTGGCATACATCTTTTCTCAGGAGGCAGAGGCAGGGGGAATCTCTGCAAGTTCAAGGCCAGCCTGGTCTATAAAGCCAGTCCAGGACAGCGACAGCCAGGGCTACACAGAGAAACCCTGTCTTGGCACAAAACAAAACAAAAGCACAGAAGAGCGCTTCTCATGCTGGATGGGCTTAGTGAATCTGACTGCAATAAGAGAACATTCAGTTCTAAAGTTCACAATGGAAATTTAAAGTGTGATAGGATTGAGGTTGTAATTTAGTGCTTAAGCAGTTTACCTGGCACATGTAAGGCTCTGGGTTGAATCCTTAGCACCAAGGAAGAAAAGGAGGGAGGGAGGGAAGGAAGGAGGGAGGAAGGATGGAGGAAGGAAGGAAAGAAGGAAGGAAGGAAGGAAGGAAGGAAGGAAGGAAGGAGGCAACACGTATCATGTAGTCCCTTACAATCTACGAGCTGCTCTTGATCCCCTAAATTAAACTAAGCTTTCTAATGTATTTGGTACAACCACCGATGGGCCTCAGTGGTTGGACTGACGTGGGCGGGTAGAACTGTGCTGGTCTCTCTCCCTAGGGAAGCCTGCTTTCTCTTGTTTACACACATGTGATTAGACTTCTGAGGCCCACAGGGAAGGGGGTGTGCTAAAGAATACTAAATGCATGCTACTTTGAAGTTTCCCCTGTGTTTGTTTTTCATACTGTTTCACCAACTTCTACTTTTACACAATTACCCTGTTTACAGATAAAAGTAACAGTAATGGTACTATCTGATACTTAATCACAGAGCTTACCCACCTACCTCCCGACTCAGGAGGGCAGGTAACAGAGTAACTGAAGCTGGCAAGACAAGCACTTTGAGCTCCTTGGGAAGGCACTCCCACTACAAAGCTTTGCTGTGGTTAAATAACATCTTTCATCTAGGGATCTGAAAGTATCTTACAAATCCCAGCTCATTAACCCTTCAAAAAATGGTGGTGATGAGAACCAGAGCTAAACATAATTATTCTCACTTAAAAGATAAGAAACAGAGACAGGCTAGGACCACTAACATGGAGATGACTTTAAGAGCTCCTAGTACTGGGCCTAGTATAGTGGCCAAGAGAAGGCTGTGACCATGAGACAGTGTACATGCTCTTGAGCAGAATAACTAATCTGTAGCCAAGATGCCCAACTTGGGAGGAAATTCCACTCTTGGACATATGCATATGCTCACAGCCAAGTGTTCACATGTTTCAGGGCTGTTACATAGTCTTTTCAACTATGAAATGCCCCCGCAATACTTAGTCCTGAGTTGATGGTGCCATTTGGGGGGTGGGTCCTTGAAACATCAAGAATTTGGGGCAGGTTACTAGAAGTGTGTCTCTGACAATTACTCATGGTCCCTGGCCCCTTGCTTCACTCTGGGTCCTGTCCAAGCAAACAGACCCAAATAGCCATGGACCAAATGCTCTGCATCTTCCTCCTGGTAAGCTGTTTATGGCCAGCATTCTCATGACATGACAAGAAGAAAGCTAGCATGCACAGGCCAAGAGTGGGAATCATATGGCATAAAAAGCTATAGTCACAACCCTTGGGAGGGTCTAATGAAAAAAAAAAATCACCTTTAAAAGTGGTACATTTCTGAAGCATTCTTCACAAAAAAAGGCTTACAGATACAGGAGCAAAATGTCAGGCAGTAAGGATGGGGATGGAGCTCAACTGGCAGAGTGCCCACCTAGCATGGCTCAATCCCCAGCACTGCATAAGCCCAGCACGGTGATGTAGGCCTGAAAAGCCATTGTTTGTTCATTTGTTTGTTTTTGGTTTTTCAAGACAAGGTTTCTCTGTGTAGCCTTGGCTGTCCTAGACTCACTTTGTGGACCAGCCTGGCCTTGAACTCACAGCGATCTGCCTGCCTCTGCCTCTGCTGGGATCCAAGGCATGCGCCACCACACCCAGCGATCCATCGTTCATTAAGATATAAAAGCAAGCTGAGAAGGATCTAAGAGGTTCTTAGGTCACTAAGGCTTTGATGCTTTCCCACGGTGACCGTGGAGCTACTCTCTGCCACATGTTCCCACCTTTCAACGACAGTTTATAAAAACACCCTGTATTTACAATAGGAAAAAATGGGAAGTTAAAATCCCCAGTGCTGCTGCTCTGTTCTCCACTGCTGCGACAGACACAAACCAACTTAAGAGGCTGAGAAGCTTGTCTGGCTCATGGTTTCAGAGCGGTCAGTCCATGGCTGTGTGACCTCTATGCCCTGAGCCTGTGGCAGCACAGTGGAACTCATCTGATTGTGTAGCAGAGAAAATTTTATTTTGTGGCATCCAGGAAGTGAGAGCGAGCCAAGAAGGTACAGGAGCCCCTAATCCTCTCTAAGGGTGCAGCCCAATGCACTAAGTCCTCTAAGTAGGCCCCTCCTCCTAAAGGTTCTATTTCATCCCAATAGCAGCACACACAGCTAGAGGATACAGCTTTAATATATAAGAATCTGGGGGACACTGCAGAGCCAAACTACTGTACACTTTATTACTGTTAGTCCCTGGCAACAATCTCTGGAAGATCATTCCAGAAATAAACAAAAAAATAAAACCCAATTTCTTTGAGAGGAGGAAAAGAGGAAGTTTACTAGGAATCTTTACAGCCACAATCTGGTCACATGGAGCTGCAATACTTCTAAAGACTGGAACAGCAACACCACCTCAGAATAAAAGGCATTGCTGTTGCAAGGATTTGCCATCTTTGAGTCATCTTCAAAATCAGCGCTATCTCTGGGCAGGCAGGCTACTTTTAATCTGAAACCTCAGACTGCAGTGATCATGATGTGAGAGTCAGTAACAATAGCTAATAACAGCCAATAAAAAGAGGACATGGTGTTCTCACAGAAAGCCTGGGCACCTCAGAGCCAAGGAGCAAGGCCAAGGACAGTGCGTGGGAGAAGCAAGTCCTATCAGCAGCAGTGCCCATAAGCAAAGTGCAAAAGGCTGTGCTGCACAGCAGGGGACAGCTAAGACTCCTCACCTTGTCAGTGCACCACATGTATCTACCTGCATCTTGTCTATCCACTCAAACAATACCAAAGTGCTTCATCACACCGGCCAGAGCTGGAGCCCCCATCTCTTCTCACGAGGATGGCTTTCTTTGCGAGAAAAGGGACTTCACTGTCTTTCTGCTCCCAACCACCTGCAGGTCTCTGCTGGAGTGTGGGAGAGGTCTGTTTATAGCCTGGCCTAGCATAGGGAGGTAGCAAACAGAGCCAGGGAACGGAGGCTATAAAATCCTCTGCAAGTAATCACTCAGGGCTGCGCTTTTGGACGGCTGGCCTGCACCTCACTGCTGATGCAAGTATTATCAAGTTTAAGATTGCTGTTAGGGCCAAATGACCTATTAGAGAGTGAATTAAAACCAATACATACAAACAGGATGCCAGGCGGTTCTGCTGAGCACCTCAATATGCAAAATGCTAAGGGACTTCCCCTCCATGCAGAGCTTTTCCATTTCTGAAAAGTCGCAAGAGAAAAAACAGGGAGTGGGGGGTGGCGGGGAGGCTGTGGAGACAGGAGGCGGTGGAGACAGGGCTGGAAAGCTTGCACTTGACCTCTGAGCAGGCTGCACATGGCGCCCCTGGAGAGCTGGCATCTGAGATGGCCCTGATGGTAGCTCAATCTGTTGCCAAGTTTCTTCCCCCAGAAAATCCTGCCTCGAGGCATCGCTTTACCACAGTAAACTGCCTGGTGGCTGCTGGCTGAAAGACTTCTCTAGCCCTAAGCCTGTAATGCCAACCTCCAGGGGTGACTGCTCTCTCAGGGCTGACCCAGCGATGTTTCTGCAGATAGCTCCCCTGGAAGAGCAAGAGCTCATTAAACTTCGTTACCACTCTCGTTTTCTATTTCCTGTCTGGTCACCTCCCCGCAGGCAGCACTCATAACGGTACTCGACCGGAAAGGGAAGGTTCACAGAAAGGAGCGCAGATTGGCAGCAGCATCTCCCAGGAGATGGTGGCCTAAGTGACTCTCAGCATGTGGCTTTAGAGGGGTTGGGCACCCAAGCTCTGGCTGTTGGCTGTGTCAAAGTAACAAAGGAGAAAAAGGAGATTAAGAGTAGGGCAAAGAGCTGAGGGGCGTGGTGGCACACACTCCTTTAATCCCAGCACTCGGGAGGCAGAGGCAGGTGGATCTCTGTGAGTTTGAGGCCAGCCTGGTCAACAAAGCAAGTCCAGGACAGCCAAGGCTACACAGAGAAACCCTGTCTTGAAAAATCAAAAAATTAAAATTAAAAAAATAAATAAAAACAAAAAACAAACAAATAAATAAAAATAAGGAGTGGGGGAAAGAAGCCCATCTCCATTCCAACTTCTCCAACATGGGGATGGTGTCCAAAAGTTAAAAAAGCAAATTAGATGCCAGGCAACAGAGCATCGACATATGCACAAACGATAGCTGTCCAAATAATAGCTGGGCTAGGAACAGCTCCTTGCAAGCTAGAAGGCAGACCACCATGTGCTATCAACTACGTTAGTTTCACCTCATTAGCCACAACATGCCTTCAGTAGCACCACCAGTGCTACACACATGGTGACATGCACTTACGTCTCCACAGTCCAGACCAGACAGCCGCCTTCTCTCCGTGAAGGCATGGCTAGATATCAAGCAAGCAAAAGGCTTTGTGGAAGGAAGTATTATCATGCCCAAGCATGCCTTGGGAGTTGAAAGCCACGACAATCTAAAAAACAGAGTAATTGGAATTCTGCTGGATTTCTAACTAGACAGCGTTCTCCCTAGCTTTTAATTTTTGACAATAATGCTCAGCCTTGATTCTAAAATGATTTCATGGCTGAAATTTTGTCCTTGTTAAATCTATCACAGCTTCACAGTACTACTGACTATACTTGTTTATTTTGTGCCAAATTCTCTTAACATTTAGATAATAATCAGATACCAGTGCCACCAGGGTACCTACCCACCATGCTTTCCTTCAATCAGGAGTCATGCGCGTACATGTGCATGTGGTGGGTGTGCTCTTAGGCTTGCAGGGTTTTAGTCAGGGTTTCTATGGCTGCAACAAAACACCATGACCAAAAAGCAAGTTGGGGAGGAAAAGGTTTATTCGGCTTACACTTCCAGATCACAGCTCATCATTGGGGGAAATCAGGACAGAAACTGAAGCAGGGCAGGAACCTGGAGGCAGGAGCTGAGGTCTCATTTGCTTCTTCATGACTTGCTCAGTCTGCCTCCTTATAGAACCCAGGACCACCAACCAGCTCAGGGATGACAAGACCCGCAGTGGGCTGGGCCCTCCTCCACTGATCACTAATTGAGAAAATGCCCGACAGCTGGATCTCGTGGAGGCGTCTCACTGAGACTCCTGCTTTTGTGACGACTCTAGCTTGTGTCAAGGTGACACACAAAACCAGCCAGTACACAAGGCATGCTTCAGAGAGGATGCATCCCTTCATTATCTCTGGGTCCAGATTTACATTCTGATACTGTTTTTTTTTTTTCCCACATTGCACTTAAAACCACACAACTAATAATATTCAGCCATAAGAAGAAATGAAATTCTTATGCATGCCATACAGTGGACGAATCCCCAAACATATCAGTGAAACACAAGCCACACAAGAAAATGAGCCTGTTCCTTATATGCCACTTTTATGAGGTGCCTGGGATGGTCAGAGTCATACAGAGAGGAAGAATGCAGGCACCTAGGAGGTGGGTACAGTTCCAACTTCTGGAAACAGATGGTGACAGGTTTCACAATCATGTGAATGCACTTAATGCCAGTTACATACATGCTCTTTATATTTTACAACAACAAACTACAACGGGAGCCACCATGGCTCAGTGAGCAGTGCTGCTTAAGCACGAGAACCTGAGTTTGGCTCTACAGAGCCCACGTAATAATACACACCTGAAACCTCCATGGTAGCGTGGTGGAAACAGAGCGATCCCTGGGACTCACTGTCAGCCAGCCTAGCGAACTGCTGAACTCTGGGTTTAGTAAGAGACCCCGCCTCAAAAAATGCTAAAATCACGTCCTGCTCTTGCAGTGGACTCAGTCTTGGTTCCCAGCACCACACAGTAACTCACAACCATCTGTAACTCCAGCTCCAGGGAATCTGATGCCCTCTTCTGGCCTGCATGGGCATCCATCACTCACATGGTACATACACATATACAGGCAAACTTTTTTACAGTTTAAAAAATAAGCAAGGAGCTGGGCAGTGGTGGTGCATGCCTTTAATCCCGGCACTCAGGAGGCAGAGGCAGGCGGATCGCTGTGAGTTCAAGGCCAACCTGGTCTACAAAGTGAGTCTAGGACAGCCAAGGCTACACAGAGAAACCCTGTCTCGAAAAACCAAAATAAATAAATAAATAAATAAACAATAAACAAGGTGAAGCACCCATCAAGCAAGACACTTAACATGAAATCTGACCTCCACATGCACATACAAACCACCCACATGTGAGCATACATGCATGCATGCATGCACACATACACTAACTACACTGACTCTCAAGAGGACCAAAACTTGACTCGATTCTTCAGTGAATAACACACAAAAGAAAACAAACAGATCCCTAGACATAAATGCAGATAAGTATTTCCTTCAATAAGAACAGGTGCCCATTCAAAGAGTTCATGGGAATGAGCTCAGGACTGAGTATTCGTTCCTTTTCCCTCAAATGCACTGAACAGGAATCTCTCTTAGTGCTTTATGCTTAGGAGATATTTCATTCTGAGGGGAGCCAGCAGTGAGTCCAGGAATAGCAGTGCCAATCTCTTGGGTTTTTTCTGCACTTGCTGCCTTTGCCAGACTGTGGCCCATGTCTTGTTATTGTGTTGGCTAGACCCTATAGAACCTTGTCATCATCTCTCCTGGGCCAAGAAAACATGTGGAAGTATTCCAATGCCACTGCAAAAAGAAGTCACCAGTGACTGTGATTGGAAAAGAGCCAAGAGAGAAGATGCATCACATGAGAAAAGACAGCTGCAGAACAGTGAGAGGGTATCTTTCCAGAAGAGATGCTAGCTCCATCAAAAATTCACAGTTTGAGTTTAGTTTCATTTCAACAATGGCTTCACTGACAGCTGCATCTTCAGCATCCTCATTAGTGTCTTCACTCTCCAGGCAAACAGAGTATGTAACTTTAGGGAGAGAGAGAGAGAGAGAGAGAGAGAGAGAGAGAGAGAGAGAGAGAGAGAGAGAGAGAAAGGATGCATGGATTTGATCTGCCTCCTCCAAACAGCATACAATAAGAGACCAGGCCAGAGCACTTGGAGCTGTTCTGAGGATTCTCACTCAAGCCCCTGTCAGGAGCCTTGCAGACGGTTGACATGAGTACTCGCCTAGCACTGGGGAAACAGCAGCACTCCCAATCACCCCACAATCTCCCTATTTCTAGCCGTCCAGAATGAAGAGAGAGGGGATCAAGATGGCCTAGTGGGCAAAGACACTTGCTGCCAAGCCTGGTGACCACACTAACAAAGTGAAGTGACTCCACCCACAGTTTGACAAGACATCTCATCACAATCTTCCTACACTTCATATTTTTCTGCTGTCTGTACTGATTATAAACTTGGCAGCCACTTGTAATTCCAGTACTCAGGAGGAAAGAAGATAAGTTCGGTCGGTCGCCAGCACCTCCAGTACTCCCAAAACAAACATAAACACGCTCACTGAAGAGAGTACACAGAAATTCAACAGTACTGATTCTGAGTGTTGTTTACTAGGTATTTATTAACTCCTGGCTATTAAATACTCACACCAATAGTACTGATGAGGTAGAGGCAGGAGAATCACAAATTCAAGGCCAGCAGACTACAAGGTAAGACTCTGTTTCTTTCTTTCTTTTTCTTTTTTTTTTTTCTTTCTTTCTTTCTTTCTTTTTTTTATTTTTATTTTTATTTTTATTTTTATTTTTTGAGACAGGGTTTCTCTGTGTAGCCTTGGTTGTCCTGGACTCACTTTGTAGACCAGGCTGGCCTTGAACTCACAGCGATCCGCCTGCCTCTGCCTCCCAAGTGCTGAGATTGAAGGCATGCGCCACCACACCCAGCTAAGACTCTTTCAAAACAAACAAACAAACAAACAAACAAACAAATGAAAAGTGTGATACGGGCTCTGCTGTCTGTTCTGTTGTCGCTTTCCCCTGGAGGGACTGCCTCGCTGGGCCACAGGGATGCCCTCAGTCCTGATGCCACTTGATTTGCTGGGGGATGAGGGTATCCCAGAGGGGAGAAGCAGGGAGGGAGGGTTGAGGAGGGGGAAGGGAGGGGGCTATGACCAGGATGTAAAATGAATAATTAATTTTTAAAGTGTGACACATGTAATCATCAAGCAGAGCTATGGCCAAGCCTACACAGAGAAACCCTGTCTCAAAACCGCCCCCACCCAAAAAAGCAGAGGTGTACTGGGTGAGCTAGAATAATTAACTAGTGGTGGGAAGATAAGTTCACAAACTGCTTATCACACAAGCGGCACCTAATTTCAGATCCCCAACATGCGCACACTAAGCAATACATTTCTTAAAAAAGAAAAACTAGTTGTATAAAAGTTTTAACAAACAATAATGTGAAGAATGACAGAGAAGGAGACCTGAGGTTGACCTCTGGCCTCCACATGAGCACACACACACACACACACACACACACATATGGGCGTGAGCACACACACACATATGCACAGATACACACACACACATACAAAAAGAATGATTGAGCTAAAATCTAAATTTGAAGTCTAGGGTCAGCAAGCTTCTGTAAGAGGCCAGATGGCCACACACTCGGTCACATCAGTGCCAACTGGTCCCATGAAGCCATACTATGCTCCAAGACAAGTGTATGAGGCCCACAGAAAGACTAACCACAAGGCCTCATGAACGTCAATGAAGGGCTCTGCCACTGTGCCACAGCCTGCCTTCAACATTTTTATTTGAGTACCACATAATTTTCTAATGCCCTGTGACACTTCCACTGTGTTCTGTGTCCCGTGCCACCACTAAAATTAGGGAGCTCACTCTTTTTTCTTTCTTTCTTTCTTTCTCTCTCTCTCTTTTGTTGTTGTTATTGTTTGTTTGTTTGCTTTTTGTTTGTTTGCTTTTGGAGACAGAGCTTCTCTGTGTAGCTTTGGCTATCCTGGACTCACTTTGTAGACCAGGCTGGCCTCAAACTCACAGAGATCCTCTGCCTCAGTCTCCCAAGTGCTGGGATTACAACCATGTGCTACCACACCTGGCCCTGGTTAATTTTTCTGACAATTCCTCTCACTGATTTACTTGTTTGTTTCTTTGATTTTGTTTTTATCTTTTTGAGACAGAGTCTCACCATATATTAGCTGACCTGGACCTCACTGTTAGACCAGGCTGGCCTTGAACTCATGGAGATAAAACTGCCTCTGAGATTAAAGGTGTGTATCACCATGCTTGAAAAGCTTCTTTTTCAAAGGTTCCAAGTTCCCTGATAAATTCTAAGCTTGGCTTTTATTTCTTTGAGTACAGTCCAAGTCCGCCACTCTGCTGCATCATCTCTGAAGTCTGGTTATGATGAATGGGCTGCTGAGTGCCTCTTCTTTATTGACTGCTCACTGGCCACTCTGGGGAGGAGAGTTCCTTGAAAAGGTACTGTTCAGACAGAGGGGTGGCACATTCTTCCAGAGAAAAATTTCATTTGCTGCCATAGACCTGGGAACACTACAGCCCAAAGCCTCCTGACACAGGCAGACCTCGAGGTCTCTGTCCTCTTTTAGAACCAAATAATGACTTAGTTACATTTTTTGTTCTGTGTTTGGAGATGGAGTCCCACTATATAGACCAGGCTAGCCCTGAAGTCATGATGTAGTTCAAGTTTACCTCACACAGATGCAATCTTTCTGCCTCGGTCTCTCATGTGCTGATAGAACAAACCCAGCTCAAATAATTTTTGCACTGCCTAAAGATCTTCATTGTCAATTTCTTCCCATTTTCTCATTCTGTTTTGCTAATACATGCATGAACTAGTGTATATGTTCTCTCTTTCTCTTTCATAATATCTCGTCTTTATATACAAGAAAAATCCTCCCCTGCCCATGCTTCTCCCATGCCTAGGTCATGTGACTGCCAAGGATGAACGGTTCCTTCTGATAGCATGGAGAAGCTTTTCTAGAGTGGCAGCGTGTCAAGTGAGCTGCACTTAGTATGTAAGCAGGAAGAGTTTGCTGCGTGAGCTGTGTCTGACAGACAGGAAGCTAGGATTACTCAATAAAATCTGCAAAGTTCCAAATCACAATAGCTATGACTAACAGGTCTTAGCATCCAAGAGAAAATACAGCTACTAACAGACAAGGGAAAACAAAGATAATTAGCATAATCGCATGAAAAACTTGCAGAACTTATCAACATGTACAGTGTATTTTCAAAGGGTGTTTGCTTTATCATGGTGATGTTCCTTTTTCTAGAGAATTTAGTCATTATGTGTGAAATCAATAAAGACAATTTACTAAAAAAAAAAAAAAAAAAAAAGATGAGAGAAGTGACATCTGCTTTGTGACTTTACTAAGTATAATAAAAATGTTCAAACCCTAGCGCTGGAGATGTAGCTCAGTCTGTGGATCATTGGCCTAACTTGCAAAAAGCCTGAGGGAAGCAATCCCAGCACTCAGGAGGGGGAGGCAGGAGGACCGGAAGGCCAAGCTCACTCTTGGCTACACAGTGGAATTTAAGGCCAGCCTGGGCTACATGAAACTGTCTCAAAAGACAAATAAGCAAGCAAACAAACAAACAAACAAACAAAAAAAACCCACTTTTCTCTGTCAAGTCATAGGTATATCAGGCAGCAAAGATGAGCCGTATGCAGCATGAATCCAGAGATGGTGACTGAGCCCCAAGTGCAGCTGGCAGCTGCTGGTTCTCCATCCTGGCTGTAGTGAGCAGCCAAGGGAGTTCAGAAAAGCTTGAGGTTTGGGGAGAAGAATTAAAAAGCCAAGCAACAAAGAAGCAGTTTCCAGGGATGGGAATGCTTGAGAATTCAACTGTACAAAACTGTAATAAGTACAATTCTCTTCCTCAAGTAAGAGACTATACTTTCTAATGTTTTTTCTTTGCAGGCAACATTTTGTGTTTATATATTTATTTGATTGAAACAGGGTCTCACATGCTGGCCGCAAACTCTTGATCATCCTGCCCCTACCTCACAAATGCTAAGATTGCAGGCACGTGCCAGCACACCTGGTTCACGTGGTACTGAAGACCAAATCCAGTGCGTGTCAGATGAGCACTCCACCGCCTGACTTGTATCTCTAGCCCTCGATAAACATTTTTCAAGCTGTGAAAAGTCTGGCTTTTGGTTCACCATGAAAGGGTTTAGCAGTCAACTTTCCATACTTAAAACAAGTAAGAGCCAGTTAGACAGCTCAGCAGATAATAAAAACTTTCACCTTGCAAGCCTGAGGACCCAAGTTCAACCATAGGCTCCTACAGTCAGAGGAGAGAACCAATTCTGAAAAGATGTCTTTTGGGGCTGGAGAGATGGCTCAGAGCTTAAGAGCTACAGCTGCTCTTCCAAAGGTTCCCGAGTTCAATTCCCATCAGCTACATGTGGCACACGACCCTCTGTAATGAGATCCAGTGCCTTCCTGTAGCAGGCAGAATATTATATAAATAATAATTAAATCTTTAAAAAAAAAGGATGTCTTTTGACTGCAACATGCACACCATGGCTCATGCACTACCTGTATCACATCACACACAGAAATAAATAAATAAATAAACATTAAAAACAAATAAAATTTCAATAGGTGAAAAAAATCACTAACTTAATCAAGCAAGGAGGGAAAAAACCTGGAAAGATGAGGCTGGAACTGAGAAACTGCAGGAGGTGCTGTGTGGAGTCTAGGAGTGAAGAACAGGTGCAGACACTGCTGGGTGCGGAAGCTCATGCACTTGGGAAGCTCAGGGCAGCAGAATCGAGAGTTCAAGGCTAGCCTGAGCTACATGGGGAGCTAAGTGTCTCATAAAACACTAAAACCCAGAATATACTTAATGGTGAGAAACCTGACATTTTCCTGCTAAGTCCAAAACAAGGCAAAGATGCCCCATCACTCCTGCCTTTCAGACCCATATTCAAAATCCCAGGAAGAAGTAAGAGAAAAATAAGAATAATACATATTTGGAAAGAAGCAATATAACTGCCTTTTGACACACATGACATGATGCTCTAGGGACTAGACTCTAGGTGAAAAACCCAACCCTGGGACTTCAATTCCAGCGCTAGGAGGCAGAAGCACACACAGAACTCTTGAGTTTACACACAGCCTGGTCTACATAGCGAGCTCCAGGCCAGCCAGGTTACATAGTGAGACGTTGCCTCAAAACAACAAAAAACAACAATAAAAAACAAACCACTTCTCTTAGACTTAGTAATAATATCTACCAAGCTTGTAAGACACTAGAGTAATACACAAAATTCAGTTTTATATTTATCATCAATGAACAATCAGAATATGACATTAAAATAGAAACTGGAAGCTGGGCAGTAGTGGCACACACCTTTAATCCCAGGACTCGGGAGGCAGAGTCAGGCAGAACTCTTGAGTTTCAGGCCAGTCTGGTCTACAGAGCAAGTTCTAGGACAGCCAGGATCACACAGAGAAACCTGTCTCAAAAAACAAAAAAAACAAAAACAAAAACAAAAAAAAAAGGGGGGGGGGTAGGGGGGGGACAGGACTGGAGAGATGGCTCAGATGTTAAGAGCACTGACTGTTCTTCCAGAGGACCTGAGTTCAATCCTCAGCACCTACATGGTGGTTCACAACCATCTGTAATTCTAGTTTTGTGAGATCCAACACCCTCTTCTGGCCTCCAAGGGCATCAGGAATGCATGTAGTACAGAGATATACAGGCAAAACATTCACAAGTAAAATAAATTTTAAAAATTTTTTGTTGTTTTTTGGGGGGTTGGTTTTGTTTTTCGAGACAGGGTTTCTCTGTGTAGCCATGGCTGTCCTGGCTCTGTTATCCAGACTTCCCTCGAAACTCAGAGATCGACCTGCCTCTGCCTCCCAAATGCTATGATTAAAAGTGTGCACTACCACAGCCCAGCTCAAATAAATCTATATTTCTTTCTTCTCTCTTTCTTTATTTCCATACACACACCCCTACCCACCCCCACCCACCCCCACACACAAAAGTGTTTGTTTGTTTTCAAGACAGGGTTTCTCTGTGTAGCCTTGGCTGTCCTAGACTCAATTTGTGGACCAAGCTGGCCTCAAACTCATAGGGATCCGCCTGCCTCTGCCTCCCCAATAAATCTTTTTAAAGTAAAAAAAGAAAAAAAAAAAAAATCAATGCAGTGTCATTTACCCTGACACTCTAAAAGGAAAGACAAAAAGCTAACAACACAAGTAATCTCTGCCTGAGGAAAGGCACAAAACTCTATTATAAAACATCCCCAAATCAAAACAAAAACCTTACAGCTAAGCAATTCATGGATAGATCCAACTTGATCTATTGATTTAAGACAACCTCAATCAAACCCCCAGAAAAATAATTCTATGGGTATCAACAAATTGATTCTAAAGTTTATTTAGAATTTAAAAAAAAAAAGCCAAATCAATACCAGAAAACAGAGGACTGGCGCTATCCAACCTTAATTCCTGCCATAAAGGGGGAAGAAGGGGACAGTGGGGACTTGGTGAAAACCATCAGAAGCAGTAAGTGGACCTGCCACACCCAGCAGTGTGGTCCTGGAAACCTGACTGGGGAAAAGAAGAAACAGAGGAAGGGTAGACATGACAAGGGCAGTGAGCTGGGCCAGCTGGGCCTCTACCCGGAAGCAGTCTCGGGACGTGGTCCTCACGGAAGAGGAGGCACTGGACACCAGTGTTCATACACACTGCCAACACCCAACACAGGGAAGAAGCTTGGTCCATCCCCTGAGCCTGACCAGAAGAAGGCTTGCCAACTCCCAAGAGTCTGAGGCATCTGTCCTTGTCAACAATCCACATTCACTCGGGCTTCTGAGTCCTCACATGGGACAGAACAGAGAACTCAGAAATAAACCCACAGAAATACAGTCAACTGATTGTTATAAGGGAGCAATGGTCATAATATGGAGCAAAACTCCACTGGGACAAATAAACATCCATCAGCCAGACAGTGAATCTAGATACAGACATTCAGTTCCTCACAAAAACTCAATCAAAAGAAACCACCAATGAGATCACACATGGCAAGGAAGTATCTGAAAAGATATTTAATACTGCGCTGCAGAGACCTGCAAATCAGGACAACTGGGCACTGCTATGTGCCTGACAGAGGGCCAAACCCAGGCAGGCAAGAGAGCTCAACGGGTGAAGGCATTTGCTGTGCAAACCTGACTGCCTGAGTTATACTTCTGGGTCCCACAGCAGAACAGAACTGATGCCCGGAGAGTGCCCACTGACCTCTAGGTGCGCACTGTGGTATGTGCAGGAACACATATCCACACCCACACCTATCTCTTTCTCTCTCTCTCTCTCTAAGTAAAATTTAAAAAGAATAAATATAAAAAAGAACGGGCCAGGTGGTGGTAGCACATGCCTTTAATCCCAGCATTCGGGAGGCAGAGGCAGAGGCAGGTGGATCTCTGTGAGTTCAAGGCCAGCCTGGTCTACAAAGTGAGTCTAGGACAGCCAAGGCTATACAGAGAAACCCTGTCTCAAAAACAAAACAAAACAAAACAAACGAACAAACAAAAAGAACAGACTAATTCCATTCTAAACATTGGAAAATACCAAATGTGACAGGGACACAGAAACAAAGGAACTTTCAGTCATTGTTGTGGGAATGCGAGATGGTACATCCGCTATGGAAGACATCTGGGGTTTTGTTTTTGTTTTTTTATTTTTTAATGCTAAGCATACTCTTAACACATGGCCCAGCCACTGTGTTCTGTGTTATTTAGCCAAGGAAGATAAGAAATTAAATTCACACCAAAACTACCACACAGACCTTTATAGCTTTATTTGTAACTGCCAAAACTTGGAAGCAATCAAGCAGTCCCTCAAGACGGTGAATGGGAAAGCACAGGACATCGAGACAGCAGTCTCATTTAGCACTAAAAGAAGGAGATGCTGAGCCACAACAAGGCATGAAGAAGGGCTAGAGAGATGGCTCAGCGGTTGAGAGCACCAGACGCTCTTTTGGAGAAGCCAGGTTTGATTTTCAGCACCCACATGACAGCTCACAACTGTCTCTAACTCCAGTTCCAGGGATCCAATGCCCCCTTCTGACACTTGTGGGCACGAGGCACTCATATGGTACACAGAAATCCAGGCAGGCAAAATACAAAAACACATAAAATAATACCAATAAAAATTAGAAAGGCATGAAGGGAGCATGAGTGCATCCTGCTGTGTGGTTTCTACTATAGGGTGTTCGGGAGACAGTAGAGAGCAGAGGACCTTGCGGCTGGGGCGGGCAAAAGGCATGGACAGGAGGGGTAGAGACCCAGAAGCTGCTCTGTCTGCTTCTGCAGAGGCGAATGCACCCATACGATGTGCAACCAAGACAAGAGTGAGCCTTATACAACGATGGATTTGTTCAGTCTGCAGCAAATGTGCCACTCGAGGCTAGACGCAGGAGTTGGGGAGGGGTGCGGAGGGGCGCTCTACTACTATGCACCTTTTCTGTGAACCTAAACCTGCTCTAAAAAAATAAAGTTTATTAATTTAAAAAATAGTACATAAGTGCTGGAGAGCGCTCAGGGTTAAGAATGCTTGCTGCTCCTCTAGAGAACCTGAGTTCAGTTCCCAGAAACCATGTCAGGTGGATCACAACTACCTGTAACTCCATCTCCAGGACCAGCGGCCTCTTCTGGCTTCTATGGGCACACATACATGTGGCATACACACCAAGAGACATGTATACATAAATAATTTTTAAGAAAGTACTTAATTCTGAATTTCTAAAGATTATATAAATCCTACATTTTACCTCTTGTCTACACACACACACACACACACACACACACACACACACACACACACACACACGAGTCATGGTGCAGCACTTGCAAGGCAAGAGAACCATTATGAGTTCAAGGTGAACCTGAACAAGACTCGATCTCTCAAAAACCAAAAGGATTTAATTCATCTTTTAATTAAAACCAAGCATTCGTTCAAAACAAGCCTCTTTCCTGGGAATATTTAAAACTGAATCATGTGTATCCCGGTGGGGCAGACTGACCGAAGCGCTAGTCAGGAGGCATGGTGCAGGGGCATGTCCCACTTCCTGACCTGGCCAGTAGTTATGCTGTTTCTATGACTCTGTCAGACAGTACAGATATATGCTTTGCTCATGTATACTTGCAGAAAAACAGTCCTTTATGAGATTCAAACGTCTTTTTTTTAATCCTTTCTCTTTTTTTAAATTTATTTTTTTTATTATTTTTAATGTGCATTGGTGTTTTACCTGCATGTATGTCTGTATGAGGGTGTCAGATCTTAGAGTTACAGACAGTTGTGAGCTGCCATGTGGGTGCTGGGAAATTGAACCCCAGTCCTTTGGAATAGCAGTCAGCGCTCTCAACCACTGAGCCATCTCTCCAGCCCCTCAAATGTCCTGTATGAAAACTTCTCTAAATAAAGCTGACTAATACTTTTATTGAAATGTATCCATTCAGATGCCAGGCATGGTGGTGCATGCCTTTAATCCCAGCACTCTGGAGGCAGAGGCAGGCAGATCACTGTGAGTCTGAGGCCAGCCTGGTCTACAAAACAAGTCCAGGGCAGCCATGGCTACACAGAGAAACCTTGTCTCAAGAAAACAAAAAGAAAAAAGAAAAAAAGAAATGTATCCATTCTGAGGCTCTCTCTGAAGACTTGTCTTCTTTATAATACACATGGAAGCTCTCTCCTCAGGAAGCCCTTCTCCAGGCTTTGGAAGGTCAGGGTGTCTCTCCTTCACAGCCCCCTGATGCTGCCTCTGGGATGATGCTCCACTCTCCTTCCTAATCGCTGTCCTATATTAAGGCCTGACTGGGCCTCCCCACAAAGTCACAAGGCTCACTCTCCTAATAAAGCTCACTTCTAAAAGGTAAAAGTAAATAAATAAATGAGATGCATTTATCCTTTATTTATCCTTTCTGAGTTCCTCGTAAGGACTCTAAGGAAAGGAAACAGCTTCAAATGAAAGTTAATAAAATGCTAGGATAACTCAAGTTCACATCTAATTCTAGTCTCAGTGTAGCAGGAATGATTGAAACCAAATTTTAGGGGAAATTATTAAAATTAAAATACCCAGCTTAATGCTGCCACTCTCCTAAGCTTAAACATCCTCATAATAAGTTAATCTCCCTCGGACTTGCCTTGTATTTTTCACATTGCTTTTTTTGTTTTTGAGAGAGTCACGTTCTGTAGCCTAAGCTGGTCTGGAACTCATTGTGTCACTCGGGATGGCCTTAACTGCATAGCAATCCTTTTTGCCTTGGGTTCCACTTCTGAGCTAGGGCTACACTCATGAGTTAGGATATCAGGATTAAAACAAACTCCCCCTCCAGTTCCAAGGACGGAACCCGGGGCCTTGTGCATGCTAGACGAACACCGACCAGCAAGCGGCATTTCCAGCCTACTTTTGGTGGGCCTTGGCCTTGCCATCCTCCTGAATAGCTTGCGAACAGCTGAGGTTACGGGTCTGCATCACTCAGCCTGTACCAAGAGTTTCTGAAGTCTCTAAGGAAATGGCAGTGCCCTCTGGTCTGGGACCTGGAGTTTTCCATGGTCTCTGGGTCTCCCTGGTTTGTCTTTGCCCTCTAGGACTTCTTGCTCACTTTGCAAACACTAGGAAGCAGTCAGTTTGTTGAGGCGAGGGTCTTCGAGACGGATTCTGTTACTCCAGGCTACTTTCCAAGTTCCCCGTGCAGAAAGCCATGATGCCTGGCTGTCAGAAGCTGGCTGCTGATGACCAATCACTTCCCAATGGTGTGGGAACATCCTCTGCCCTTAGCTCCCCACTGTCTTCAGGTCTCCAGTTATGTGGCCTCACAGCCAATGCTTACACAAACAGCATCTTTCCTGCTACCTCTTAGAAATGGAACCTCTCAGGGAGCACCACCCTGCTCATTTGGCCTGGGCCATCATCGCTAATGCATCCTCCTTTTGGAGCTGTCAGCCTGCCATAAAACACCAGGGCTGACTATGTCTGCTCCGAATGACACAGCAGAACAATCTTTGTCAGGTCCTCCTTCTAAAGTCTTTCTAAGGGAAGTCTTATTTTAACTAGGAATAAGCAGACAATAGTCAATTACAGCTTCTTTGGCTCTCAAAAGAGCTATACAAAAGAAAAAAGTGCCTTCTACCTTCAAAAGCCATTAGAGACTTTTTTCTTATTACTAAGGCACCCAGAACACATACTATTCCACAGAGCCAAGAGGGCCAATTTCCATGCTGGAGCAGAGCAACAATCAGCAGGCACTCATTAAATTCTTACAGCAATGAGCAATGACTTTCCAGCGTTGTTTCTGGCTGGCAGGCTGGCTGGCTGAGGAGCTTGACTTTTCTGAGGCTGCCTCCCGCAGCTGTTCCTGATCCCTGTTATATAGCTGCTAGTGTGCTGTACAGGTGAGCCTGGGCTCCTCAGTACCCAGCATGCTTAGCCTTTCCGTTTACTCCAGTCAGTTCCTAGCTCATTAATGACTTTTTTTCTTTCTTAAAATAATAACTTTGAGGTCTGTGAAATAGCTCATTCTGCAAAAGCAGCTGCCATCAAGTCTGACTACCTGAGGTTGACCTTTACAGTAGAAGGGAGGAACCAACTCACACATAATGTCCTCCGGTCTCTACGTGCTTGTGTGTGTCGACTTTAAAATTCAAAATGAGCCAGGCATGGTGGCACTTGCCTTTAATCCCAGCACTTAGGAGGCAGAGGCAGGCTGATCTCCATGAGTTCAAGGACAGTCTAGTGTACATAAGTGAGTTCCAAGCCAGCCAAGGCTACATAATGAGACCCTGTCTCAAGAAACAAAAGTTAAAATAAGAATAATTTTATCATAAAAATATAAAAATAATCGACTGGTGTTCTAAGTATTTTCTTTCATTCCAAGGGTTTCAGCGGACGTGGGTTCTCTTGTTCTAGTTGGCATAGCAATTCCAAAAGGTGGTCGACTACAGTTGCAGAGGGTATTTTTACTCTGGGGCGGTGTGGCAATTCCACCTACAGGACCTTGATTTTTGAAGAGATTTCCCTTGGTTGAAACATAGGTGAAAGATTCTATTTTCTGGAACTAGTAATTAAGGAGTAAGAGAAGGGAAACTACAGGCATTAGAGGATGCTCTGTCCTGTGTTCAGAGGCACTTGCTTCCCGTCCACACATCTGCCCATGATTTATGTTGTGACTGGCTGCTAAGCTATATCCCTCAGAGGCAGGAGCTTCTGAACCCCAGGAACTGAGTCCTAACTGCCGTCCAGCCTTCAGGGTTAAGAAGCGTTTCTTTTACTGTTGGTTCATTCAGCATGGAACTCATTGTTTCGGCGCTGGAGCTTGGACCCAGCATCTGGCTTACACTGAACATGGATTCTACCACGGGGCTATGGCCCGGCCCCTCAAGTCTGTCCCACCACTAGGAGTTTTAATCAGGCATTACTCTGGCTCTGACAGACATGAGCTTAAATATCTCATGATCACCACCTAAATACTGATTACCCTTGCACCAAACAACAGGAAAATGCTAAACCTGAAAATTCTGAGTATTTTTGTGGATTCCAGTCTATGCCACTAACTAAAATTACTTTTGGCAGGTCTAACTATAGTGGACCCCGTGTTAGAGAGGAATTGCACTAGATGGTCTCCAACCTCTCCCTGGGCCCAATGCTAAAACCAACAAGGCATGAAGAAGGGTCCTGTGGCAAAGCGATGCTTGTTAACACTAGAGGGAGCTACACTCATGTACAGGGTAGTTCAGATCAGGAACTTTTTTTTTTTTTTTCAGATCAGGAAATTTCAAGAACAGGATCTTTCTCTCTGCAGATTCATGGTTCTGCAGCCAGAGGCTGGGGTCGTGAGTGTGCCAGGCAAGGATTACACACCACAGGCGTGCACCACCACCACGACTACTAGTTTCCCATTGATGATGAGTTCAGCTGCAATTAACATCTCCATTCTTCTGTAGGATTCCGTGTCTCTCTCCCTCTGCTTCCACGGTCTGGGAGTTTTCCGTTCACTGCTTTTGTTTCTTTGGTTTTTGAGACAGGGTCTTATGTAGCTCAGGCCAGCCTCGGACTCTATATGCTTGTGGAGACCCTGAAGTTCTGGTGCTTGTCTCTCCACCTCCTAAATGCAGGGATTACGGGCTTACACCACTGTGCCCGACTTACTTTGCTTTTTGTTGGTGCCATCAGTTTGAATTATTTTTGAAAAGAAGATTGGAGAAATAAATCTTTAGTAAAGGTTTAAAGCCAACTTGATTCTCATGGAATTAAGCTGAAGCTCAAACAGCCTGTGGTACAACTCAGGGAGAGGAGCTTCCTGGGGAGAGCCTTTGGATGAGACACAGGAACAGCAGCAGGGAAGGGAGGGGCAGGACAGGCACACTGACCATGGGTATATACCCTGATGTCCCATCCTGACAACATCTGGAGTCAACTAAAACCAAAGCAGCTGGGCATACCTGTGAGGGATTTTCCTTGGCTGGGTCATGTGACGGGGGAAGACTCACCCCAAATGCAGGTCATCTGATGTGATTAGACCCACCCTAAATCTGGACCACACCTTCTTGTATCAGGATATATAAAGGACATGGAAGTAGGCAGTGCTTGTTCTTTGCCTGCTCTCTCTTTCTTTCTCTCTCTCTCCCTCTCTCCCACAGCCTGTAAGCAGCTCTAAAAACACCCCTTTTAATACATACAGGTTCACTCTGTCAATTCTGGTCCTCTAGAGAGCCCTGACTAATCAGCATGCACACCTCCCTACCTCTAGAACACATTCCTGGTCCTAAAATTGTGTGACCCAAACCATCACCAAACAAGGGAATCGTCAAAAGCCTGTTTGTTCCTCTGCCCCGAGCAACAGCAGCATGTTAACCTGACAGAGCGGCTGTGACTGAGGTTATGTGCAGGAGACGGAGGGACGCAAGGGCGAAGAACTCCTTGCACTTCTGTCTCATAGATTAATGTGACTCAGAAGAGCCAGGTCTCAGCAGACACCAACTACCTACTTTTAGGACACAGGCCGCTCCTGAGTAAAAATAGACTACAAGTAACCTTGGAGAGCAACTTTGTGGGTGAAGAGAAAAAATGTACTCCATCAAAACAATTTTTTTTTCTCTTAAAAAAAAAAGCAAACTCAAACCTCTAGAGTATAAAGTAAAACTCACTATGTTCAAATCAAGTATCAAAGTAGCCAGGAAATGTTACTTTTTTTCTTTCCTTCTGTCTTTCTTTCTTTCCCTTCTTTCTTTCTTTACTCTTTCTTGGTTGTTCTGTCTGGAAAAACCAGCAGTTTCTCTGTGTAGCCTTGGCTGTCCTGGACTTGCTTTGGAGACCAGGCTGGCCTCAAATTCACAGAGATCCGACCTGCCTCTGCCTTCCAAGTGCTGGGATTAAAGGCGTGCACCACCACACCTGGCTATGTTACTCTTTCTTAAATCACAATTTCAAATACGTTATAGAAGCGCCAAGAAGATGGATGGATGTATGGACGGATGGATCTAAAGATCACCCCACCTCCTCCCCTCTGCCCCCCGCCCCCGCCCCCGACATTAAAACATGTTGCCATCCTTTCATAAAAAGCAGGAGGAAACATATCAGTGTTAAAGTTGGCGGCGTAAGACTTCCATGTGATTGCATCATACTGACCTTTAAAATGTTTCGGCCATCAAATGATTCTCGTTCCTTGAAGATATATTTGCCATCTGCTGTGTAGAGATTATACCTGCCTTCAGCTGTAAACAATCCAAAGACGCTGTAAGGAAACCTGAGAAGTTTGTTTGTACCCACCCACTTGAGTGTCTACAGATCCACAGGCTGACTAGCAAACTTGTCACCTCCTGCTTTAGAAAGCAGCACAAGGTGGGAGGGAAACCAGCTAAGAGCCAAGAGAGGAGGCCTCCAATGCTGCAGTCACCAACTCCTTGCATTCATTCTGGATTCTCCAAGCACTAATTGCACACAGTGGGTATGTAACAGGCTCCTCCTTGGACCTCAGTTCTCCACTAAGTCACCTCCAGGGTTCTATTACCCCAAAAGAAATGGCGTGTGATTTTATTTTAATTTTATTTATTTATTTATTGTTTTTTTATTTTTTGAGATAGGGTTTCTCTGTGTAGCCTTGGCTGTCCTGGACTCACTTAGTAGACCAGGCTGACCTTGAACTCACAGCAATCCGCCAGCCTCTGCCTCCTGAGTACTGGGATTAAAAGTGTGCGTCACCACAGCCCAGCCTGGCATGTGATTTTAATAGTGTTAAAATACATAGAAGCTCACATATAATCTATTCGAAATTCCTGGTGTCCAGGTTTTGGGTTGACTTAAGGACTCCCTCCAAACTGGGGGTAGGGTCCCACCATTTATGCTATCCTTACACTCTACACTGGAAAGCAGCCAGTCCATGACCTTGGCCTAGACAAAACTGTACTCCAGCTGACTAAGTTAATTTAGGTTGCGTGTCCCAAAAGATGTCCTTAAAGGACAGCCAGCAGACTATCAAAGGGAATGGAGACAGAAAAAAAAAAAAAAAGCAACATATCTTTTCATGTCCTTTTCAAGTAAAAAAAATCAATACAGAGAAGAGCACAGGGAAGAGAAAATTCAAAGGACCCTCACAAATTATTTAACTTCCAGAATGTTTTCTGACTGGTAAGCCATTCCTGCTCACTGACAGACCATCTATAAGCATCGTATTTCTACTTCTCAGAATCTCTTGCATTGTACAGGTCTGCAGAGTCCCAGTTGGAACTGAAAAACTTATCCAGAACTCTAACAACTCCATGGGCTAAGTGTGTGGGAACTCCTGACCCAGCTCAAATGGCCACTGTTCTGAAGAAGACCCCAGCCTCAGGCGTACCCCTCAGCTTAAAAAATGCGTTCTGAAAGCCTGCCATGGCACACACCCTACAGAGCCAGCACTCAGGGTATGGAAGCAGGAGATGCAGAGTTCAAGGTCATCTCCCTCTGCACAGCAAGTTTAAGGCCAGCCTGGGTTACATGAGATCCTGTCTCAAAAGCACAAGCAAAACAAACAAACAAACAAACAAACAAACAACTGCTTCCCTGCTAAGAACAAAGAGCACTAGCAGTTTGGAAAAAAGTATATCAATACCTCCCCCCCTGCCAAAAAAAAAACTATTAAAAAACACTAACTGAGAGATGCTCAGTCAGTCAAGTATGAGCCTTGCAAGTAGGGGGAAAAAAAAGCTGGCACCATGGCACACTTATACTTTTAGCCCAAGGAAGGCAGAGATAGGAGGATCTTGGTCTCACTGAAAAGCCCGAGGACCCTACTTAGTGAATTACAAGCAAGTGGGAGACCCTGTCTCAGAAAACAAGGTGGATAGCATCGAGGGAAGAGGAAGGGTGCCGGGAGACTGAGGCCCTGCATTGTTTAGGTTGCGTTGGCCTGGGCTCCTTCCGGGGGTGGGGAGAGATGCTAAGGACTGGGAGTAGAGCCTCACTTACACTAAGCAAGCACTTTACCCTAAACTGGATCCCAACCCTCATCTCATATTTTTGTTTGCAAAATCTGACAACCCCCGTGTGTGGCAAGACTAAGTGCATGCTAGATATGCCCCTGCCACTTCCACTGGGTTCACTAGAGCAAAGGCACCACTCATGGAAGGCTCTAGCTGGCTGCACAGGCCTTGCTGATCACAGCCCTGCTGCAGCTCTGGGGGCACTTACCATTGGGGTCTTTCCTGAGGAGTGTGTTCATGACCGTGGCGTGCAGCTTCACACTGCTCCACTCCTTCACTATTAATCCCAGCGCCTGAAAGCGCTCCAGCACTCGGTCAACTAGCTCCTGGAGCCTGCAGGGTGAAGCATCGAAATCTTAGGAAACTCCAAACCCGACCACCAATTCAGCATGTATGGAGTGTGTGTTCTGTGCCCGTCATGTGAAGCTCTGCGCCAGCAGGGGAAAGGGCCACGGCCCCACCAGAGCTCACTGTCTGGTCAAGAAGGCAGCCTTGGGAATAAGTTGCTGCCAGTTATGGTGGCACAAGCTTGTAATCCCAGCACCCAGGGGACTGAGGTAGGGTGTCATAACTTTGTTGTTATTTTCTGTTTGTTTGTGAGACAGGTCTTGCTATGTAGCACTGGCTAGCCTAGAACTCACTATGCAGACTAAACTGGCCCCAGACTCACAGAGATCAGCCTGTCTGCGCTTCCCAAGTAATGGGATTGAAAAGATGTGCACCACCAGGCCCAGCAGGATCATAAGTTTGAGGCAAACATGAGAAACAGAAAGTTTCAGGGCAGCCCAGGTCACAAAACAAAATCCTGGAGATGGGTATAGGGAGAGGAAAAGAGATATCATTGCAATGCAACATGTTTTTATGAGTAAACGACTCTGCATGGAGACAGAGATGTAAGCACGTTCTTGAAGGATTAATAAAGGCCCACAGACAAAACCAGAAGAAGGGTACTTCAAGCCAAGAAAAAGCAGTACATTCAAGAGCCCAAGGCATGCAAGCCACAGCATAGACGGCAGCCTGCTGGGTACTGGACACATCTGTGACAGAGTAAGAAGGGCTGGCTACGGAGTAGTGGACAGACCACAGGGTGAAACTTTTAACAGGGATGTTATGACTCAGTGTCCATTTCCGAACTCTGACTCTGCAGAGTAGAAAGTGTTTTCAAAGTGGAGAGCAGACGGGAAAAGGGCAGTGGCACAGGACCAGCTGGGTGGCTTTGTCGTTAGAGAAAAAAAAAAACAGATAATGCACTGGCCACCCCACTGAGCCCACTGCACTGAGCCCACTGCACTGAGCCCACTGCACTGAGCCCACCGCACTGAGCCCAACGCACTGAGCCCAACGCACTGAGCATGCACTGTCTGCTGAATCACTTCACTCTCACAACACATCATTACCCCTAAGTTACCAATGAAGGAGCTAAGGAAAGGGAAGTCATGGAACTTGGCAAGGTCACAGAACTGTTAAGTGTCAAATCCAAACACACACACACACACACACACACACACACACACACACACACACACACACACACACTTTAGGTTAGGGCTGGGGTGTTGCTCAGTGGTAGAATGTGTGCTTAGTATGTACAAGGCCCCAAATTCAATCCCAGCACTGAAACAACATTTCTATTATTTTAAACATGACTTTGTTTCTTATCTTGTGTATGTATACGCATAAGAGAGAGACAGACAGACAGACAGACAGAGACAGAGAGACAGAGGCACAGACACATCAAGCAAGCAAGGCAAGTGAGCTATCATGTGTGACAGTGCAAGTGTGGAGGAGGAGTGATCAGAAGACAACTTGTAGGAGTCAGTTCTCTCTTCCCACAGTGTCAGTTCTAGGGCTTGAACTCCAAGTTGTCAGACTTGGCTGCAAGCACCTTTGCCTGCTGAGCCATCTCGCTATGAAGACTCATCTGCTCACTATTGTCAAGAGACAGGGTTAATGCTGTACCACTCTAACTGTGTGGATATCAGGTTTGAAGGATAGACAGTTCAGGCACATGTGTCCACGAACATGCAGAAATATAAGTCTAAAGTTAAATGTAGGTAAATGATGGGAATGTGGGGCTGTCAGCTCAGTGACCTTAACCTAGATGTGGTGACACGTACACTTGGAAGATAGAAGCAGGAGGTCAAGGTCCTCCTCAGCTACATACTGAGTTCAAAGCCAGCTTGGGCCACAAGAGAGCCTGTCTCAATAAACCAAGAAGAGCAGTGGAAGCACAGGAAGGTACAGCATGGAGGAGAATTAAGAGCAAGGCGAGAGGCAGCTATGGACAGCCTCCTGGGACACATACCTATGGAAAGGGCAGAGAAGGAACCAGAAGATAGCTGGTAAGAGTGAAAAAACAGGAAGAGGACCCCAAAGAGGCTGGAAGGAGTGATGAAGGGCACAACCAGCAGAGAAACTTGCAACAAAGCAGTTTTGTCACCACACCACAATCAGAAGCCTTGTGACAAAGGACAGAGTAGGAATCAGAAAGGGAGGTGGCAAGTGCATACCAGTCTTATGACACTAGAAAGAAAAGAAAGAAATGGCAGCATTTGGCAGGCCACAAGAAGTGCAGGCTTCTAAAAGCCAAGAACTAAGGAACGAAAAGCACGTCACCAGAAACAGATCAACGTGCAGTCCCAGGGCTCAGTCACTACTACAGAGGTGGGGGCAGGGGGAGATATGCCTCCATAATTGTTCTCTTAAGTTGTTTCCTGTTTATAGAAATAACATGTTCATTAAGGAACTAGTAAACGATAGAAGAGCATAAAGGGGCAAGAGCTCCATAAGCTCTTCAGTGTCTATCAGAGGATGGCAAGGTGACACCAACAAACAGGGAAACAAGGCACAGTGGGCTATAAAGTAAACCTGATGGTAACAGCAGCATGAAGCACTCTGGGTGACTTATGGGGCGGTGTGGGGGAGGGAGTGTCAGGGGTCGGGGGGAGGTTTATAACTGAGCTGGGACGGAAGTAGATGAAGACGAAAAGCTGAGAATACGCAATGTATCTGGATTGCAGCTGAATAAATAAACAACCTAAGTAAGTATCAACTGTTTAGGGAGCATCTACTGTAAGCCATGCATTAATTGAAAAGTGCAGATATAAGTGAGTATATACCATTTGATTCTTTCTGCTTCTGGGTTAACTCACTCATTATGATCATTTCTAGCTCAATCCATTTATCCATTTTTTTTTTAAACCCCTTCCCAGATCTAGCCAATGGTCAGAATATTCTCCACAGTTGAGTGGAGAGTGTGATATGACTTTCTCACGTACTATGGTGCCTCACATTTGACCATGTCCCCTGGAGGGGGAGACCTGGTGGCACTCAGAGGAAGGACAGCAGGTTGCCAAGAAGAGACTTGATACCCTATGAGAATATATAGGGGGAGGTAATCCCCCTCAGGAACAGTCATAGGGGAGGGGAATAATGGGAAAATGGGGGGGGGGGAGGAATGGGAGGATACAAGGGATGGGATAACCATTGAGATGTAACAAGAATAAATTAATAAAAAAAAAAAGAAAAAGAAAAGTGCTAGACTTAGAAAACTAAGTGTTCTCTAGCCTCAAGATTCTGGCCACCTCCCCGAGAGACAGAACGGAGCACAAGAAGGAAGGACAGGCCTGTGACCCAGGCAAGGAATCGAGCTGAGGCCCAGGGATGGTACACAGGAGAGCAGGACACATGGGTTAACTCGGTGTCAGGCTGGAAGAACTCAAATACTAGACTGGCAGTTATCAATTAACTCAAAGATGCGAGGTGATGGGCAATTTTACCACAAAGAAATCCTGTGGCATCCAGGTAAAATTTTTAAAAACTGATGCAGTGTTTCGGAGCACCTAGACACACTGGCATGTCAGTGAGTGTCTCAGGCCCACCCCATCAGAAGAAGTGCAGAAAAGACTCAGTTGGTAGAGTGCTGGGCTCGATCCTAATACCAATAAAACTAGACATGGTGGCCTACACCTTTATTCCCAGCACGTAGGAAGGGAGGCAGGAAGACAGAAGTTCAAGGTCATTCTTGGTTACACAGCAAGTCCAACCCATGAGACTCTGGAAAAATAACTGCAGGATAGTGTAATGTAGTTCTAGTTCTTTCCTTTAGGAAGGCAAACTGGGAGATTAGGGGTGGCGGGATAATTTTTACTTCATTTATCTGCTGAAAACAAAACAAAACTAGAAAGCCTGGCTGTGAGGGAGAGGGCAGCTTATAGACAGTGACGATGCAGTTATAAAATTTAACCTCAAAACATACAAATACAACTCTTTCATTTGCCAACTCTCAGGACTAGGCTTATTTGTTTTGCTTTTATTTTTAAATTGCATTTGTGTAGTAGGATGCCATTATGTTCTAGGCCAGTTTTTCCTCCGGTCCCCAAACTTCCAGAATAACGACTCATGAGACTCATTAAATATTATACAAATCCCTGGCCTTATAGCTAGGTCCTTCTCCGACTATCTCATAACTTAAAACAACCCAACATACTAATCTACATTTTGCCACATAGCTGGTTACCTGAGCTCAGGTACCATGCGTCTAGTCTTACTCATATCTTGCTGGCTGAATCTCGTGCACCTGGCTCTATCCCAGAATCCCTTCAGCCTACTAGATGTCTGACCTATATTTCCTGCCTCAGCCATGGGCCATAGGTATTTTTTATTGACAGGTGTTGCGTCCATACAATACACAAGAGATTCCCACTACACATTTGTTTGTTTAATTGTGAACATGTGCAGGCACGGGTGTGGAATTCAGGGAATAGCTGAAACATTGGGTCTCTCCTTCTACCTTGTGGGTTCTAGGGACCTAAGGATCTGGTCCTTAGGCTTGGTGGCAGGAACCTTTACCCACTGAGCCATCTCTCTCAGTTTTGCCGTTTTTAAAAGTTTCTGGTAGTCTTGACCTTGAATTCACACTGTAGATAAGAATGACCTTGAACTCCACCTTGGCCTCCTCCTCCTGAGTGCTGGGAAGACGGGAGTGTGCCACTGTGCCCAGCAAAATCCTTTCAAGCATGTATTTGGATATTGCTTTTAACTTTGACAGTGATATTATTAGATTTCCTAGTGTGAATCACCTTTGTATTCCTGATATAAACTAGCTTAGTCATCTCTCCACCCTCCACTTTTAAAAAAATCGCCCAATCAAGCAGATTTTACTTTTTGCATCCAATTATTGATTCCCATGGCCACTGCTCTAATTTGGGCCATCTTGCTTCTCCTAGACTATTTTAATGCCTTCTAAACACCCTGCTACTACTCCTCCCCTAATGGTTCCTGCTCCTGGCTCTCTCCCTTTCAGTTATGTGTACAGCACATGACTTGTTTTAAATTCATATAAAACCATGTGGGAGTCAGGCACAGTGGCACACACCTGTAATCCCAGCACTCAGGGAGGCAGAGGCAGGCAGATCTCTGTGAGTTCGAGCCCCAGCCTGGTCTGCAAAGCAAGTCTACGACAGCTGAGGCTACACAGAGAAACCCTGTCTTAGAAAAAAGAAAACAAAACAAAACCATGCAGGGCAAATGGCCTCTTTAAAGAATGGGGTCTGTACAAGACCCCATCAGTCTCATTCTAGGACAAAGGGAAAAGGGTGCTGGAGTCCCAACCCTAACTGAGGAGCCCTGTAGAGTTGATGGCCACTGGGGAAGGGAGAGTCCAAAGTCTTTAAGGGTGTAGATACCAATAGGTTGACCATGCTCTAGTGGATGCCCTACACCCAGGAGTCTATAGGCAGCATGAACAGAACCCATTGGGTTATTTTTAAGACGGGGGGGGGGGGTGGCCTGGAGAGATGGCTCAGTGGCTAAGAGCACTGGCTGCTTCTTCAGAGGATCTAGCTTCAATTCCCAGCTCGCACACAGTGGCTTAAAACCATCTTTAACTCCAGCCCTAGAGGATCTGACTCCTTCTTCTGGTCTCTGAGGGCACTAGGCATACAGGTGGTATATAGACTTACATACAGGCAAAACACCCACATACATAAAATAATTTAAAACTTCTTAAAGCTTATTTAAAGAATTGGACATGAACTAAGGTGACAGGCATAATTAAGTGGAATAAGGGTGAGGGATGTGGGATGTCTCTAAGGGTGGTCTTTGGGTTTCAGGAGCCCAAGCCAGGCCCAGTGGCTCTCTCTTCCTGCTGCCTTCCGGTCTAGATATAGAACTTTCAGCTGCCGTGTCTGCCTCTGTGCCCCCACGCTGCCCCGCCCCCACTATAAAGAGAAGGGGCTACACTGATAGAACTGCAAACAAGTCCCAATGAAATGTTTTCCCTCATGAGAGTTGCTGTGGTCACTGTGTCTCTTCACAGCCACAGAACATGGACGGAGACAGCATCTATTATCAAATATGCAAATTTCTTACAGTTTATGATTTCCTGCAACACAGTCTTGTGAGTGCTTTGTCATATTTATTCCTAATTATCTTATAATTTTTGTTGCTATAATGAGTACATACTTTTTTAACTTTTAAATGATGCTGTTTTGTTGGATAACAATGGTAATTATTATATTGACTTTATACAAACAACATTACTAAACAAAACAAGAACCCAGTCTTACAATGTAGCCCTCTCCAGCCTGAAACTTTGTAGGCTTCAGTTTCAATGAGAGATCCCATTGCAAAGGCAAATTAATTAATAAATGAGGTAGAAATTAGAGAAAGAGCAGGGCGTAGTGGCACACGCCTTTAATCCCTGCACTCGGGAGGCAGAGGCAGGCGATTCGCTGTGAGTTCAAGGCCAGCCTGGTCTACAATGCAAGTCTAGGACAGTCAAGGATACACAGAGAAATCCTGTCTCGAAAAACCAAAAAGAAAAAAAGAATTAGAGAAAGAAACTCTCTGCATCTGTGCACATACCCACATCACATGAACACAGACAGACAGACAGACAGACAGACAGACACACACACACACACACACACACACACACACACACACACACACCTTATTCTGTATCAACTAGCACAGCCCTGCAAACGTCCTTGCATAAAGGAGACATTTCAGAAGGCTTATAAATTGATTTAAATAAGAACTTTAGAATACATGTCTCTTAAAAAGTGTACATGGGAAGGAGAGATAAGTTTGGAAGTAACACACATGGCACTTCCTGTGGAGAAACTGACAACAGAAAGTCAGAAATAGAGCAGTAAAAGATGGCAATGACTCAAGAATGTTCTTGATTGATCATGTTTGTGGATGCAGGGTCAACTCGCCTTTTAATTCACAAAGTTTTTTTTTTTTTTTTTTTTTTAAAAGATTTATTTATTTTTCATATATACACATATATCAAAGCCTGCATGTACACCAGAAGAGGGCACCAGATCTCATTGCAGATGGTTATGAGCCACCATGTGGGTGGCTGGGAATTGAACTCAGGACCTTTGGAAGAGAGCAGCCAGTGCTCTTAACCTCTGAGCCATCTCTCCAGCCCCTAATTCACAAAGTTTTGACAAAATGAAGTGCACCAAACACATAAGGGCTGGCTTTGTGGGGACAGGTAGAGGAACTGGCTGCTGAGACCCGAGCTCTCCGTCGGTGAGGGGCAGATCAGGTGTGAGGACTGTCCTGCAAGGAAACTTAGTTTCATGGTCGTATTGTTTCCATTGTCAAACCTCCTACTCTCTGCAGCTCAAGGCCTACAGAACTAAAGGTCTACGCGGCAAGAGCAAAGGCAAACACTCAAAGCACTAAGTCCTCATTCTTTCTTAGCTCTTCTCTTTTCCCTCCTGCGAGCCACCACGAGCAGAGTAAGTCCTAACTGTCTGGTCTCTGCCACATGTGCCTTAAAACAGGACTGAAGCACAAAGGAAAAGATTTTCATTATTTTGTACAATCAAACATTATAATCTCACATAATTTCCCATATGCCTTCCTATGCCTATAAACTGGCATAGATTTATTTATTTTTAATATATTTATTATGCTGGGCGTGGTGGCGCATGCCTTTAATCCCAGCACTCGGGAGGCAGAGGCAAGCGGATCGCTGTGAGTTCAAGGCCAGTCTGGTCTACAAAGTGAGTCTAGGACAGCCAGGGCTACACAGAGAAATCCTGTCTCAAAAAAAACAAAAACAATATATATATAATATATATAGTATTCTGCCTGCATGTGTGCCTGAACACCAGAGAAGGTACCAGATCTCATTATAGATGGTTGTGAGCCACCATGTGGTTGCTGGGAATTGAACTCAGGACCTTTGAAAAAAACAGATGGTGTGCTTAACCTCTGACCCATCTCTCCAGACCCCCCAGCATAGATTTCAGTCTCACAGCAGTGAGTTTTAAGTGTGTTTCTGCACACCAGCCTCTACTTTGTACAAATATTGCAAAGATCACATGAAGATAATATGAGCATACGTGTGCAGTGCTGAGTGAGCATACTACACATGAGCGCTATGTGCCACGGTTCCGTTCTGGCCTAGAACACTAAATGCTAACCAAAACTTAATTGCACTTTCCCCAGAAATGACACAGTCTTAAGTGTCAAAGATAGGACTCTTAGACTACAAGTTCTCCTGGTTTATTCTGTAAAGTCCTGAGACATAAGGGTCATGACATCAAAACTGTTTTTAATTATCGGTGTGGGGGTTATGTGTGGCACACATGTGACGGTCAGGCGACAGCTCTCTGAAGCCCTCCTCCCTCCCCCCTTTCATGCACTCAGGTTTCCAGGCTTGAACATCAAGCACCGTGACCTACTGAGCAACTAGGCTGGCCTCAGAGCAATCACAGAACACTAGCTGCGGAATGGCCCAGTGGCAGAGATGTGCAGAGCATGCAGTAGGAAATACTGTTGCTGTTTTTACTGGACAGCATTTGCAATCATAGTGCAAAAGCAATGGTGCAGCCTAGCATGGTCACATGACCCTGAAGTCCCAGCACTTACTTGGCTGAGGCAGGAGGATTGAAAGTTTAACGCTAGCCTGGGCTAAGCCATGAAATAATGTTTCAAACTAATGAGAAAAGCAATGGCATGAAAAACTGGGGTCCTTCAGCACAAAGGACCTTGGTGGCACCTGGTTGTGTTACTAGAAACAGTCTTCACTAAACATTTAGAACTTGAAAAAAATTCAACCTCCTTTATTCTTGATAAAGCAGAAAAATGATAAAACTTTATTGAATTTTTTCCCTTGGGCATATATCCCTTTCATTCTTGTGGTGAAATTGACATTATGTACGGAGCACTTGGCGTGTACACCTAAGTAGACGGCTGTCTGGAAGAGCTGGGCACTGAGCCCATCTCTGCCCACCAAACACCATTAGTACTTGAAAGAACATTGACCGGCAAATTATGGCTGATCAGACTCAGCTACTTGGTAGATGTTTTCTTTTGCTTCCTTTATCTTTTTGTTGTTTTTTTGTTTTGTTTTGTTTTGTTTTCTTGAAACAGGGTCTCATGTAGGCATAGCTGTCTTTGAACTCACTATGTAGACTAGGCTGGCCCTGAACTCAGAGACCTGCCTGCCTCTGCTTCCGGAGTGCTGGGATTAAGGACATGTGCCACCACTGCTGACTTTGGCAGATAGTTTTCTTTAAAATGAGCCTGAAGGAAAACAATTGTCTACATTCTGCATCAATAATAAAATTTTAGCTTTCAGCTGGGTGGTGGCGGCGCAGGCCTTTAATCCCAGTACTCAGGAGGCAGAGGCAGGTGGATCTCTATGAGTTCAAGGCCAGCCTGGTCTACAAAGTGAGCTCCAGGACAGCCAAGGCTGTCTCTAAGAAAAACAAAAAGTAAAAACCAAACCAAAACAACAACAACAAAAGCACTTACCTGTTGGAGCCATCCTTCATGTGGACTTTGGCATAGAGAACATCCACCATGCCAGGGTCGTCATTCATGTACTCGATCCCTGCCATCT
The DNA here is from genome assembly GCF_903995435.1 of Acomys russatus. Lineage (NCBI taxonomy): Eukaryota > Metazoa > Chordata > Mammalia > Rodentia > Muridae > Acomys > Acomys russatus. The sequence continues at coordinate 37,805,376 of NC_067147.1, read as the reverse complement.
CCACCTCCAGGGGTCTGCCTCCAGAAAGGTCACTGTCAAAAAGGTTTTACAGCTGTGTGAACAGAGAAGCAAACTATAGGAGAGTATTTCAGCACCACACCATGTGCCAATACTCACTGATGAGCTCTAAGACAGAGTCGAGGGATGACATGATTGACAATGACATTCTATAATGGCCTTTCTCTCTCCTTTATTTCTTCAAGTTACTAGAGACTTCCACGCACTATCAACAAAAGATGTACACAGCAAATAACACAACTTCAGGAGCTCCTGTCAACATTAATGAAGAGCCCCCTAGACCCACCTTTCTAGGGACTCACCCCAAGGGAGTGGCAGCACAGCCAACCACAGCTGCTGAACCAAGTCGTTTAGGTCTTTTGTCTGTTTGGTGTGTGTGTGTGTGTGTGTGTGTGTGTGTGTGTGTGTGTGTGTGTGTGTGTGTGTGTGTGTTTAAAGTCTATTAAGAAAGAGCTTTTAAGGGATGGGATAACAATTTAGATGTAATATGAATAAATTAATAAAATACATTTTTAAAAAAGAAAGAAAAAAAAAAGAAAGTTTCATAGAAATTTAAGCAGGGGCATTAAAGGAGAGATGGAGAAAGAGGCAGCAGACAGGCCTAGGAAAATGACAGTACACACTAAACTATGGGTACAAGCCTCTCAAGAGAAGTTACCCTAAGTGTCTTAACAAAACCCACATATGAGTTTGACAGCTTCTGGCTTACACTGTGTCTAAGTTATTTTTCTGTTGCCATGACAAATGCAACTTTGGGGCTCAGGACTCCAGAGCGTTAGTCCATGACTATCGTGGTGGGAACACAGCAGCAGGCAGGCATGGTTGGAGCAGTAGCTGAGAGCTTACATCTTGATCCACAGGATGAGGTACAGAGAGCTAATAGAATGGCATGGGCTCACCCCAATGGCACACCTCCTCTAACAAGCCACACCTACTAAACAGTTTACCAACTGGGGACCAAGAAATCAAACATATAAATAAGCCTATGGGGGCTATTCTCACTCAAACCACTACATAGGGCTCTATGTGTTTCTGAGGAACTTCTTTTGATAAATGAGATCATAGGACAGTTCGAAAGTCCACTAGACAGGATTACAAACAGGAAAAAAAAAACTACACACATAATGTCTATACTAGGTCCTAAGACAGGTTTTCATTCTAACAACATTCATACTCCTGTCTGTGAAAAAGTTACAGGTTCACATCTGGGAAAGAAAAAGGTTACATTTGGTATTTTTCATTGCTACTATAACATCCCCATTTGAAATGTTTCTAAATGAAAGAAAAAGAACATTGTTTTTATGTAGGCAATCTTCACAGCAAATCTTGTTAACTGCATCAAAATTCTTAACTCTAGGCTAACAAGATTCCAACCAGACTCTGGAGTCAGGCACTTCTTTCCCTTCCCATATCTCCTCAATGTTTCTTCTTCCTGTCCTGTCCCAGTTTCCTCCTCTGAGACTTCAAACTCTTAATCTTAAGAGTGGATGATAACCTAAGACGCATTCCCCACGACTTCTCAACGGCCAATTAGAACTAAGAGTCTCAGCCTATTTGGTCTAAGGGAGCATGAAAAAGTGTAGCCTTGGAAACTGGAAAAGTGTCATCCAATGGGAAACAACAATGCCCAGAATATTCCCATCATTGTGTTTTCTTCCCAGATCCTTCTAACAGATATATACTTCAACCGGAAATAGCTTCCTGCCCTTTTGATAGCCAGGAAAGCTCCACTCACTATATTCTGTTCCCTAAGCATCATAAGGCTAGGCACCATCTCTCTCACTTTTATATCTCTGTACCTTAAATAAAACAGGTGCTCAAGGGATCTCTAGTCAACACTGACAGATGTCCTGCCATCTGAGGAAAGCTGCTCTGGACAACTGAGAGGAATGCCTGTCATATCAAGGCCTCCTCTGGGCTCTACTGGTAGCCCTGAGACCTGTTCCTTAACTCTGCCTTGCACCCTGGGAAACCATTTGACTGTCATGGTGCCCCACAACTTCCTTTTTGCCACTTCCAGGCCGTGCATGTTGTGATCATCAAGCTGGATTCAGCTGGAATAAAATCCCTCCTTGAGGAGTCTGACCAGAGTGTGTCCACCAAGGCCTTCAACCCTCAGAAGATCTGAGTGCACTTGGGTGGCACGTTCCTATGGAATTATCTTCCAAGTGGGAGATCTGGGAGGGCTGGAGAAGCTGCTACCACTGGAGTACTCCAACACCTGCCAGACAGGCAGACTGGTGTCTGCAGTGCAGTCTCTACAGAGACTGAGAGGCTGGAGGAGACCAACATGGAGCTACCCTGAATCAACAGGGCCTCAGACAAGCAGAGGGCGCCCACACTGGCCAGGAAACAAGACCAGCCGGGCCAGTGAGCGCAGCTGAGGTGCGCTTGTCCCTCTTAGGTGCACTTGTTGAATAAAGCCCTTGCCTCTGAGGGTCTCTCGGGCTTCAGGAGACAGAGGCTGGAGCTGAAGAGGGACTGGTTTATGCTTGTCAAAGCAGATACTCAGAGCTACTGCCCTGTTTCTGTCCTACATCCCACGGAAAACTGTCACAAGGGACACATTTGAGCGTCAGAGTTTCCTCAACACTGAATAATTCATTCAAAATCTACTGAGCTGCATGAGCCTTGAGCTTAAGAGTTTCCACGAAAATCCGGGTTCGAGTTAGACAGAGTCCTTTGGTTTCAACAACTAGCTCCAGACTCAACTACCCATGTCCTTCACATACCCACAACACTGCAACTTTAGCAAGTCACACTGTAAATTGTGTTTGTTTTAATATTCCAACTTGAAATGCCATCACATTAAGCTATGGCACAGTCTGTACTGGTCCTCTTAGTTCCAGTGTTTTCCTTTGCACGTTTTATTTTGGGATCTTTACAGCATAGCAGGTTCAGGTTAGAAATGCCATTACACATTGGCATACTTCCTAAGGGGACCCACTGCAAAGGCTGAGATCAAAGGACAAATGTAAGTAAAAATCAAAAGAATTTACTCGCCAGAATTTAATACATTTTTTTAAAAGTGAAGTCTCTTCGATCTGGGGAAACTGGTCTTGTGTAGGCATGCCAGGCTCCTGACTCTGACCCTCATCTGACATCTCAGTAGTAGGTTACCACTGTAAATGTTTTAAACAAGAGCACTCAGCACAGAGGGGCAGAAGAAGGGGGAGCTTGCTTGATTTTACTTGCTGGTCTCAAATCTTCCCAGCTTTTTGAAAAGAGCATCTTCAAACATCTTTCTGCATACGCTGCAGATTTCTGGCAGGGCAACTTTGTCCAATTTCAAAAGCTTTGCTGAATGTGAAAAACTACAATTACCATTTTCATCCTGTCACGTCAGGGTCTTAGAACTATTAGGACTGTTCTTTATTCCCAGTGCACACTGACTCTGACACGCATCCAGGCTCCAATTTGGCAAAGGCACTAAATACACAAAAGAGAAGAGCTCAGCTAGGTCTGCCCCATAGCTTAGGATTAAAACTCAGTGATTAAAACCTGGGGCCTGATTTTTCTTAAGGCAAGAAGAACAAATACTTCACTATATAAATATTTTATCTAACTCTACATTTTTCTTACAGGATTATCCCAGAGGCAGCCAGGAAAATGCAGCTATTTTCAGTTAAGTTTAGCAGAAATCTGTCTTTAAAGTAAATAAAGAAAACAAGCATAGTGATGCACACCTTTAATCACCCAGCACTGGGAAGACAAAAGTAGGTGAATCTCTGTAAGTTCAAGGCCAGCCTGGTCTATAAGGTGAATTCCAAGATAGCCAAGGCTACATAGACTCTGTACTGCTCTTCCAGAGGTCCTGAGTTCAATTCCCGACATCCACATGGTGGCTCAGAACCATCTATACTAGGATCTGGTGTCCTTCTTGCATGCAGGTATATAAATAAATCCAGAAGAAGAACAAGAGGAGGAGGAGGAGGAAGAGGAAGAAGAGGAGAAAAGAAAAAAAAACACCAAGCCTCAAAAAAAAAAAACAACAACAATTTTATCTTTAAAGCAATTAGCATAAAGTATAATTGATGAGGAGTAGTGATGCACAACTTTGTATGTGTGTATGTGTGTGTGTGTGTGTGTGTGTGTGTGTGTGTGTGTGTGTGTGTGTGTGTGTGTGTTTTGAGATAGGGTCTCTGTGTTAGCCTTGGCTGTCCTGGACTCACTTTGTAGACCAGGCTGGCCTCAAACTCACAGTGATCAACCTGCCTCTGCCTCCCAAGTGCTGGGATTAAAGGTGTGCGCCACCATGCCCCGGCTTGCGATGCACAACTTTAACCCCAGCACTCAGGAAGCAAAGCTAGAAGCAGAGGCAGGAGGATCTCTGTCAGTTTAAGGCTAGCCTAGCCATACTGAGACCCTGTTTCAAAAAAGAAGAGGAAGAAGAAGAGAAAGAAAATGAGTAACTGGCCCCAAACAAATCAATGTACTACAGAGTCTTGTGTGCAACACAGAGAAAAACTTTAAATCCTTTTGCCTTTTTTCTACCCAGTGAGCCAGGTGACCCATTTCTACAAGGCCATGTAGAATAATATGGCAGCTGTATATAATAATGTGCAAGTACACTCACAGGTATGAGCACACACACGCCATGGTGCTTGTGTGGAGATAAAGGACAACCTCAGGTGTTAGTCCTTGTTTGCACTGTTGGCGAGGATCTCTCCTTCATCACTGCATACTCTAGCTTGCTGGCCTATGAGCTTCCATTCTCAACCTCAGCTATGACTGGAGGATTGAGCCTCAGAAACTGAAAGGAGCAAGGCAACAGAAAACCGCCCTCCCAGAGGAAAGGTCTTACTATCCTCCCGGTCTTGGTTACGAGCCTTGATAACAGGGATTGACTTGATTACATAGATTAATTTAATCAAGTCAGAGCCCTTAAAAGCCAACAGCTTGTTCCTGCTGCAGTCGCAGAGAGAGGTGACAAGAGAAATACAATACTAGAATTAAAGGTGAGGAAACGAAGACACTAGATAATGTGGGAAACCTCTAAAAGCTAGACTTTAAAGGCAAGAAAATAGATATTTTCCCTTAAAACATGGCATGAGCATATGTGTTTGTATTCTTTATGGACAAACAAACAAACCATTAAATCCCCATTTCATCCAGCTCTCTCATCTAAAAACAAATCTGTGGTTGCGCTGACCTTCCTCCCCACTCCTGACCTGGTAAATCGGATGATAAATGTGTGTGGTTTTAAGCCACTGAAGCAGTAATTCGCTACTCTGGATCAAACAATGGATGTACTGTTTAAGAGCAAAATTTGCCTATCAATTAGTACAATTTAAAAACTGTAAATGCAAGCTTTAAGTCAATTTTCAAAGTTTTGGTTGATAGCCCAATTTTAAGTACTACAAATGAACAAATCAGGGCTGAGGAGATGGCTTGGTGGTTAAGAACACTTGTTCTTGCAGAGAACCAAGCTCTGTTTCCCAGCACCTACACAGTGGCTCACAACCATTTATCAGCTAAGTTCCAGGGAATCTGACACCTTCTAACCTTTGTGGGCACTGAGCACATACAAGGTCCATACACAAACATGCAAACAAAACATTCATACCCATAAAATAAATAGATCTTATATATGCTTTAATCATTTGCGTTTCATCAAGCTCTGTCATCCAAAACCCAGTCTGTGACACAGAACAGACCCCAGCCTGGGCTGCCCTCCCTCCCGCTGTTGCCAGCTACTTACTTAATGAATTCCTCCTTACAGCGTTGCAGGATCTCACAGGTCTGCTGGATCTCTTGTTCACTTAGGAGTACCAACATCCCAATAGTTAGGTGAAGCTTTTTGGGATTCTGAAAAATGGAGCTGTCAACCCCACGATCCTGTTGTCAGAGGAAGAGAAACAAGAACCTCAGCTCATAGAGAAGCAAATGGTGAGAACAGTCACGACAAAGCTGGACGAGATGGAGCATGCCTTTAACCCCGCACTCAGGAGACCGTAAGCAGGTGGGTCTCTGTGAGTTCCAAGACAGCCTGAGCTACACAGGAAGTTCCAGGCCAGCTAGAGCTACATGGTGAGACTCATCTCAAAAACAAGCAAAAATGTTTAACCAGGATAAGGGGGCTTAACCTGTAATCCCAGCATTTGGAAGGCTGAGGCAGGAGGATCACTGCAAATTCTAAGTTGGCCGGGATACATAGTGAAACTGTTATAATATTGCTAAGTATAGAGAGCATGCAACAGATATGGTAGAAAGAGATTTACTGTATGGAGGCAGAGACAGAGAGACAATGGGAGAACAACCAGGAGAGACTCGGGAGAGAGCAGGGGAGAAAGATGGGAGAAGGGGGCACTGCAGACACAAGGAGAGAGAGAGAGAAACTGAGGCAAAGAGGGAGAGGAGACGGGTCAGTCCTTTATATCTGATATGCAGCTGAAGCACACCTGGTGGTGGCAGGTGATGACATCAGAGGTTGCTAAGAAACTTAGAAGCAAGCTAGTGGATCTGCTTGTGAACTAACATTCCTCCCTTTTCCTATAATTAAAAAATAAGGAACTAGGAAGGGGTGGTGAGGTGGAAAGGAGGGTGTTGGACTGCTTTTCATGCAAGGCAAGTTAAAGTATATGAATGTAGGTTCATTGAAAGCAACTCTTGGCCACCATGCAAGGGGGTGGAGGTGGGAGGGCAGAGAGAACCAAAATGTCTGGATTTTATGGTGAAGGCGAAGCCTCTGCACTGGAAAGTTCAGGTTAGAGGGCGGGGTATGCCAGCCATGTCTTGTAGCAGATAGGGACAGAGGAATGCTGGGAGAACCTGGAGCTGTTTGTACTGGCTCTGAAGCACAACAGAAACATGTCTTTTTTTTTTTTTTAATGGCTGAAGAAGTGACTCAGTGATTAGCAGCACTGGGTTGCTCTTCTAGAGGACCCAGTTTCAATCCCTAGCATGCACAGTTGGCTTACCACTGGCTGTACCTCCAGTCCCAGAAGATCTAACACCCTTTTCTTGGACACTGAACACGTAATACACAGATATACATGCAGGCAAAACACATACACACACACACACACACACACACACACACACACACACACACACACATATATATGTGAATAAATAAAATGTTCAAATATGTATGTTGGGAGTTTAGACCCAGGACAAGCAGCTATGGTGCCCATTTAACCAAAGCAGACCTGGCCTCCAGGTTCTCCTAGCATCCCTCAGTCCCTACCAGTTACAGGCCATAGCTGGTACACAGCCTGGCCTCTACCCTGAACTTTCCAGCCAAGAAGCAGAGCTTCCTCTCCTCTCAGAGGCTCTTCCATATATAATACAGACATTTTGATTCTCTCTGCCCCTCACCTCGCTTCTCTGTCTCCCTCTACATGGCAACTTTACTGACCCCCTCTCATGAGGTCGATGAACTCACTTTCAATAAACATGCATTTATACTTTTCATTTGGCTTGAATTGGCTCATTTCATTGTTGGAGATAATCTATCAATATACACAGGCATGATGACACATGCTTTTAGATCCAGTACTGAGGAGGCAAGGCAGGCCAATTTCAATGAGTTTGAGGCTATCTTGGTCTACATAGAAAGTTCCAGGCCAGGCAAGGCTACAGAATAAGACTCTCTCAAAACACAAAACAAAACCCACGCGTAAAAGGTATGAATATAACTAAGAACATAAAAATAAGCCTAAATACACAGGAAGTCTACACATGGGAAGAGCAAAGGTGGAGCATAACTGTGCATAAAAATTACCTCAAAATGGATCAGTGACTTAAACATAAAATCAAGCCACAAATATTTCAGAAAGTAAATAGAATTAATTTTCTTTTCTTTCTTTCTTTTTTTGTTTGTTGTTGTTTTGCTTTGTTTGTTTTTTGAGACAAGGTTTCTCTGTGTAGCAGCTCTGGCTATCCTGGAACTTGCTCTGTAGTCCAGGCTGGCCTCAAACTCCCAAGTGCTGAGATTAAAGGTGTGCACCACCACAGCCGACTAGAATTAATTTTCTATCACCCTGCATTTGGCAATGGCTTCTTAGATATAATAGTAAAAGCAAAAGCAATGAGACACAGGGCAATGGGACTTAATCAAAATTCACAAATGTAATACATTAGTAGTAAGCAAGTGAGAGGAAAGGAAACCAAGCATGGTGGTACACCTGTAATCCCAGCGCTAAAAGGCCAGGGCAAGAGGATCGTGAGTTCAAAGTCACCCTAGGCGAAGGGAAGCAAAGACAGAAACAAGGAAGGGGGTCAAGGGGAGAGGGAGAGAAAAGGATAGAAGGAGGAAAATGGAAGAGGAGAGGAGAGAAGAGCGGGAAAAAGAGGGGAGGAAGGACAGGTAAAGGGAGAGGAGAGGAAAGAAGAGGAAGAAGAGGGGAGAGGAGAGGAAAAGAGAGGGCAGGGGAGGAGAGAGGAGGAGTATAAGAAGGAGAAACCATAGGAGAGGAAAGGAGGGAAGAAAGCAGAGGGAAGAGAGGCAGAGGGGGAGGAGAGGGAAGGATAAGAAGAGGGGGAAGCAAAGGAGAAGAGAAAGCAGGGGCGGATCTAGAGAGAGGAGGAAGGAAGAGAGCTTACAGAATAGGAGACACATTTGCATTATTTGTTAAAGATAGGATATCCCAAATATATAATAACTCCTGCAACTCAAAAACAAAACACAAACAATCTAGTCTTTAAAATAAAGAAGATTTAGATGGATATCTCCCCAAGGAAGAAACCCAATCAGCTGTAATAACAACGCACAAAGACCTTCAACATTGTTAATAATTTAGGGAACTGCAGAGCAAGCCACAATGAGGTACTGACTCTCAAAATAATGGAGAGGGAAAAAAAAATACTGACAAGGTTGCCAGAAATTGCAACCTCAGACAATGCCAGGAAAGTAAAGTAGTTCAGTGCAGCCACTGTGAAAAACATGCTGGCAGCTGCTGAAAAGTAACAGACAGAATTACCACATAACCAACAATTCTACACCCAGGTACATGCCCAAGAGAATGAAAAAAAGTCCCAATGAGAAACATGTATACACACGTTCCTAAAAGTGCTACTCACACAGTCAAGAGATGAGACTAGTCCAAATGCGCATCAACAAATGAATGGTAAACAAACTGTGTTATCCCAATTGGAGAAACATCAGCCTAAGCAAGAGTGTGCCAAAAACGTGACGTTAAATAAAAGAAACAAGGCACAAGGACCACATAATTTATTATTCTATTATGTGAAGCACCTAGAGTATGGAGAACAGACTACAAACTGGTGGCTGCTAGGGATGGGGTGACGGGGCAGCTGTTAATGGGTATGAATTCCTTTTGGAAGGATAAAATGGCATGAAGCGATACACAGCTGGCAGTTGTGCAATGTCAATGTATTTAACACTACTGAACCACTCACTTCAAGATGGTTAATTGGGGCTGGAGAGATGGCTCAGTGGTTGACAGCACTGACTGCTCTTCCAGAGGTCCTGAGTTCAATTCCAAGCAACCACATGGTGGTTCACAACCATCTGTAATTGAATCTGATTCCCTCTTCTGGTGTGCATGAAAACAGTGTGTTCATATACATAAAATAAAGAAATCTTTTTGGGGCTAGAGAGATGATGGCTCAGAGGTTAAGAGCACAGTCTTTTTGTCAGGAGGTCCTGAGCTTAATTCTCAGCAACCACATAGTGGTTCACAATTGTCTATGAGATCTAATGCCCTCTTCTGGCATGCACAGGTGTACATGTAAATAAATAAACCTTAAAAAAAAAAAAAAAGATGGTTAATTTGATGAGCTCAAGACAAGAGACTTAGAGGAGTCTTTTGCTACAAAGCACCAACTCTCCCACTTGGCCCTAGCATATGTCCAGTGAGTGGCTAAAGCAGGACAGATGCCCCACAGCTCTGTCTTTGTGCTGCACATTTCCTTTACACCTGAAAACTTTGGGTGAGATTCTTGCTCAATTCTGCAGGCCAATCACTTAAGAAACGTTGATCTAAAGCAGCTGGCAATGCTCCTGCATCCTGGCTGAAGGCACTAAATAAGACGAGTCCGGGGACAATTGCAGGTTCCTGGAATGGCAACTGGAAGTTGCCAGGCAAAGCCCTAAACCTGCCAGAAGAGTGACACTTACAGACAGATCATCCCAAAATGAGGCTGTGTCCCTCCACCCATGTGGCAAGCAGTAACAGAGGAATAAAATTGCCTGCCCAAGCAATAAAACTTCCCAGAGTCCAGGAGCCCAAAAAAACCAGACATAGTCTGACCAAGACTGGTTAGCTATGCACACACCTCGTGCCCATACCCAAATCCTTCCCCTGTAGTATGTGAACCTGAGGCTCCTGTTAGTACCTGCCAAGGTGGGCTGATGAGGCTTGATCCTGTTTTTTTCATGTGGTTACCATGAATAAACTCTTTTCTGGCCTTTTGTCATTACATTTTCTGGAGTGGCTAGACATGATTTGTTGGGACTCCCAGAAGCAAGGCCTCTATGGTTGAAATCTCCAATATTATGTGAATTTCACATACTATTTAGGGACTTGGGGGGGGGGCAACACTTGGTAGTAGAGCCCACCTGGGTGGTTCTGGTTTTAATCATCTTACCCTAAAGAAATAAACAGTAGCCCAATAAAACAACAATTCTCAGGAAAAAGAAAACACAATATTTGTTTGTTTTCTGTGTCATCCTGGCTATCCTAGACTCACTTTGGCCTCAAATTCCCAGCAATCCATCTGCCTCTGCCTCCTGAGTGCTGGGATTAAAGGTTGCACCACCATGCCCAGAAAGAATGCAGTATTTTAAAGCTTTTTTTTTTTTTTTTTTTTTTTTTTTTTGGTCTGTATGTGTATCTGTGTCTGAGTTTATGTGTACTACATGCACACGGCTGCCTGTATAGAGCAGAGGGTGTCAGATTCCATCAACAGAGGAGGTTGGATCCCCTTGAGCTGAAGTTACAGGTGACTGTGACCTCCCTGATGTGAGTGCAGGGGTGTGATCCTCTTAACAGTGCATGCTCTTAACCACTAAGCCATCTCTCCAGCCCTGAGTGCACAGTATTTTTTTTTAAAGATTTATTATTTATTATTATGTATACAGTGCTCTGTCTGCATGTACACCAGAAGAGGGCACCAGATCTCATTATAGATGGTTGTGAGCCACCACGTGGTAGCTGGGAATTGAGTTCAGGACCTCTGGAGGAGCAGTGCCCTTATCTCTCCAGCCCCGAGCACACAATTTGTTTTGTTTTGTTTTTGAGACAGGGTTTCTCTGTGTAGCCTTGGCTATCCTGGACTCACTTTGTAGACCAGGCTGGCCTCGAACTCACATCAATCCACCTGCCTCTGCCTCCCAAGTGCTGGGATTAAAGGCATGTGCCACCACCACCTAGCTGAGTGCACAATATTTTAAATGTTGGTTTAATAAAAATTTTTTGAGCTGGGTGTGGCAGCACATATAATTGTGGAATTGCAGTTTGGGAAGATGAAGACAGATGGATGAGCCATTCAAGGCCAGCCCAGGCCAAATGATATCCTGCTTCCAAAAATGAAGACTATCTCTTTGGGGTCTGTCATCACTTTTGATAATTTCATGACAACTGAGTCCATCATGAACTCCCCAAGAATAACTGACCCTAAGCACTTGCCTCCAAACAAGACTATAAAATGTGGGGGGCTTACAGTGGGTATGGTGGTGCACATCTGTAATCGCAGCACCTGGAAAGCCTGGGCAGGAGGATTTTAGGTTTGAGACCAACCTGAGCTCTAAAGTAATCTCTAGATCAGTGTGGGCTATAGAATGAGACCCAGCCTTGAACAAAACAAAATGTATCTATCTTAACAGATATTGCAATGCTTTCGGATAACAATACTTTGCACCAGTGCCTGCTAATACTTTGCACCAGTGCTTGCTTCGGCAGCACTTATACTAAAATTGGAATGATACAGGGATTAGCATGGTCCCTGCGCAAGGATGAGTTGCAATTTTGTGAAGCGTTCCATGTTTTTTTAGGCCTAGATGGGTGCTTTAAGTTGATAATGACAATATGTAATGGAGATTGCTTTACATTCAGAAATTTAGACGCACCAAGATAGGAAAGACGTTTTCTTCAAGGCTGTCAAATACAAATAGCCAAAACACTAAGAATGTAACATTTATATAATTCCTGATTGTGTCATGGTTCGTCTTGTTATAGGTAATCTATTGTATATATGTGTAATAATATAAATGTATATGTAAAAAGTGTTTAAAAAGAAAAAACCCAATACTTTGCATTAAACTAAGTTCTGAGGGCTGAACCTGAGCCTTACGTGGTTATCATATCTTTGCCTCTGGAAAACACAAAGAATACATTTCCTAAGTCCTTTTTAAATTAAAGCTTAATTCACTTCACATACAATTGGCTGCTTCACCATGTAACATTCGGTGGCATTCAGCATGTTTATGTTGTGCAGCCAATAGGTTCTCCTTACTTTCAAACTTTTTCATCTCCTCCAAATACTCCATGCACATTAAGTAATCACTTCCTGTCCTCACAGGCAAGCCCTAGTGTGACTTCTGTCTCTGGATTTGCTGATGGATTTGCCTAGTCTACACACAGCACATGAAAGGAATCATGCAAAAAGACAACCTCAGTGACTGGTGTTCTTCACTTAGCACAGTGTTTTCCAGGTTGACCACATCTAGTGTACCATAAAGGCACTTTATATCCTTAACTATAGGTAATTGTCAGATTTCATTAACCTCATTCTATAAATGGAAAACAAAGAAAAAACGTTGAGACGCTCCTCTAAATAGGAGCCATGCAGGAAGAAGTCTAGTTTAGAATTTTAAGTTCCACAGTAAGATCCCTAACCTAACAAGGCACCCAAAGAATACATTTACCACCCACAGATTGCACCTTGTTCTTTGTTTGCCTCATTTTTGCCTTGGCAACGTAGTTAACAGAGTACCCACTCCTAGGTGTTAATGGAGCCTGAGCTATTTTTGTATCTGATGAAGGAGTTTTATTATTCTACCTATCAACCCAAATTGCCTCATGTAAAGGAGGTAATTTTAAGGAACAAACAACTTTAAACAGGGAGTGGCAGCATCGCCTGAAATGCCAGCACTCTGTTCAGATGCTGAGGCGAGAGGACCGTGAGCTTAAGGTCAGCCTGGGCTACATAGTAAAACTGTCTCAAAGGAAAAGCAAGCATCATCTTTAAACTGTCAGGGCAAACTAAGAGCAGGGCATGCCATCCCAAGTGCCCCAGCCCAGGGTGACACCTGCTATATTAGGAAAGGCATACGATGCCCCCTATGTGACTCCAGTATGCACAGCTCCACCACAAACACAACTGGGGACTGTGTCCCTAGCAACAAGCCAGGCATTTCCTACAAACACTTGCCACTCCAACTCCAAGGGAGGTGGACACAGGAGGACTGCTGACATTTGCTGACTTCTAGCCTAGCAAAGATTCCAGCCCCAGGCTCAGGAAGAGATCCTGTCGCAGAGCAGCAGGCAGAGAAGGATGCAAAGGGACACCTGACACCCTCCTTTGGACGTCACATGTTCATGCACATGTGCACCCACAGATACTGATATGCACACACAAATAAATAAATAAAAGTGAATCTTCAAAAGAACTTAGAGAAAAATGTCATTAAATAGGCAAAAGACAGATACTACACACACACACACACACACACACACACACACACACACATTTAATGATGTGCAGTTTCACTCACTGAGAAAAAGAGGAACAGTGTGAAGAGGTAAGACCCACTCCTGACCACCCCCATACCCCCACTTCCAGGGCCTACATCCCACCACTGTCATTGCCATGACCGAAGGAAAAGCCAAAGAGGATGTTAGAGGAAAAACGTCAAGGTGAGGACAATCTGCAGGTCCTAGCTCCCCCAAACCAGAACCGAGCCTGAAAACCCCCAGTACAGAATGAGAGAAGGCACTCAGAGGGAAAGAGGGAAGAGCGGATGCTGGCAAGATAGGAACAGCCTGCAGACAATGAAGATGCCAAAGCAGGCCAGAACCAGAGGGATGGAGGTGCCAGAAAACCGTGTGTGTGTGTGTGTGTGTGTGTGTGTGTTAAGTGAGAGAGAACGTGTACATCTGACTATTTTTGTCAAGTTTTATAAAAACGCATACTTTCGTTTTACTTTTTTAAAGCTATGTTGTTCGCACACACAACAGTTAGCTATATTTGGGGAAAGGAGCACATGTCACTAACAGAATGCCTCCCAGATGGACTGTTGGCTTTCAGACTTCCTGTTGGCTCCCAGGAGAAGGCTTCCCCATCCCTACACATGAAGCCACCTAGCAGACACCTTGTGAGAAGGAACTTCCAATTTGCTTTTTTATGTCGTCCAACCCATCTCCACTCCTTTAAAACTGAGACACTGTGGGACTAGATCGCCCAGAGCTGATTTGGCCAGGTGGTCTGAACTTGCAGTGACATCACTGAGAAGGTGTCCCTCCATGAAACAGTGCTTGTTTCCTGGACTTTTGGGCTACACATCACTGAAGTCATAATCATCTCAAGAAAGGCTGCTACACAACGTCCCTGAAGGATCTAACTTTCCCTATTCAGAGCATCAGATAATGAAATAAAACAGCAGATTTCATCCAGTGGCTTCCTGATTTTCACAGTCCATGCTATATAAACTGAGGACATGACCATTCCATGGTATGATTAAGGGAAAGGGGTTTTCTTTTCTTTTTTTATTTTTTGACAGCTCTGCTTTTATTTAATTTTTAACTTTGTATTGATTCTTTGTGAATGTCACATCATGTACCCCAATCCCAGTCATCTCGCCATGCCTTTGTATCCACCCTCCACCTTTGCAACGCCCCCGAAAGAAAATAAGAAAAAAAATTTTTTTTAATTAAAAAGCATCTAATTGTGGAAGCTGTAGTGTGTCACAGTGTGTCCCTCAGTAAATCCTGTTGCCCACACTGCAGGGCTTCAGACCTGGACAAGCAGCTGAAGTGCCTTTTCAACCAAGGCAGACCTGACCTCCAGGCTCTCCCAGCATCCCTCAGTCCCTACCTGCTGCAGGTCATGGCTGGAAAACCTTGCCTCTATCCTGAACTCTTCTTCACTATATAATCTAGACATTTTGGTCCCCCTGCCTTCCTCCTTTCTGCATTTCCCCTCTCCTTTCTGCACTTCCTCTACCCTCCACCCCCGTGCAAGTACAAAAGCCAGTGAAGTGTTCCCAATAAACCAGCATTTATATACTCTGTCTTGAATTAGCTCACTTCAGCACCTCCAGCATGTTTATCACACAACTCCTCACTTGCAAATGTTTACTGCAATGAGTCATTGGTCTGGTTGGAGGCCTCTGGCTTCTGCTACACAATCAACACTGAATCCTCACAGAGACTCCTTGTGAACATCCTATTGTTGCCCTGTGTCATGGAGATCCTGTAGCTTTGGATCTGTAGGACCAGCCCCTTCATGCACTCTAGCAGTTCACAGATGAGGTAGATGTTGGGATGGGCCAGCTCAAAGCCCTGGATCTGGGCCTGGGTGGTAGCTGAGTTGATCTCCCTTACACATACCACCAAGGCAAGCTCTCCACTACTGCCTCAGCTAGCTCACCAAAATGCCACAGCAGTCAAGGGGCAGGGCCAGCTCTCCTGCTCTCATGCCCTCAGGGCCATCTCATCCTCACCTTACCCACAAGGGACAGCCAGCTCTACTGTGCTGCCCAGGAGAGGTGCAGGGCCCACTTTCTTGAGTGCTGCAGTCGATGAGGGAGGGACCAACTCTCCTGTCTGCCACAGATGGCTAGGGGTAGGGGTGGGGGAGATCTCAGAGGCAACTAGAAGAGTGCACAACAGAGAGAGAAAGTACTGAACATGACCAGCAGACTGGTCCTGGCTAGGGCTATCTGTAAGAGGAGAGAACATCAGGGGATAGAGAATAGAGAAGGCACAGTGAGAGAAACATAAGCACAGAACAGAGAAAGTTTAGGGTTGGGGAGGAGGG
Organism: Acomys russatus; assembly: GCF_903995435.1. Lineage (NCBI taxonomy): Eukaryota > Metazoa > Chordata > Mammalia > Rodentia > Muridae > Acomys > Acomys russatus. The sequence continues at coordinate 37,789,413 of NC_067147.1, read as the reverse complement.
GAGAGGAGCTAGCTCTGTAATGTATGACAGATTCTTGTGATGTGGAGGGAGCCTGGAGGCCAGCATGCACTTTGATATGCTCACAGGTGCCATAGATAGCCATATGTCCTTTTTGCCAGAGGTGAGGGAAATGACTCTTTTTTGGTAGATAAGAACATTTTCACAAGTTCCTGAAGAATGCTGGCTTTTATTCAACAGCCAGAAATCCTCCTATGGTCTAGGTTGAGTTTCAGGAATTGGAGCTTCCTTTGGACTGTCTGCCCATGTGCTGAAAAACCCTGATTGCATATGAAAAGGAAGACACAGTTTGACTTGGGGAGAAAAAAAAAAAAAAAAAGGCAAGATCCAAAGTCAGAGGGCTGCCTTCAGGAGAAGGGGAACCTGAGGAGAAAGTCGGAGCTCTGGCAGCAGGAGGGTCAGGCCTGGTGGCAACAGAGGCAGCAAGTGCAGGGGCAGCAGCACAGGGGAGGCAGAGACAAAGGCAGCAGCAACAGCTGCAGCAAGAGCCTGCCCCCCAACCTCTCAGCTTTCTCTCCTCTCCGTTCCAGCAGCAGACCCTATCTCCAGAGCACCAGTGTTGTACTTAAAGCAAATGTGAGAGTTAAAACTGTGAGGTCAGGAGCACTGAGGAAGGGTAGAAAGAGTCAAGTTAAATAGATACAAGGACTGGGCTTTGTTAAGCTAGTCTCCATGGGGACTGGAGAGATGGCTCAGAGGTTAAGAACACTGTCTGCTCCTGAGTTCAATTCCCAGCAACCACATGGTGGCTCACAACCATCTATAATGAGATCTGGTGCCTCTTCTAGAGTGCAGGTGTGTACATAATAAATAAATCTTTAAAAAAAAAAAAAAAGCTAGTCTCAGTGGCCTCTGAACCAGTTCCTACCACGGCCTAGCCTACCTGCCCCAGAGGAGGGAAGACACCAGTGTCCTTTCCCTTTTCCCCCAGTAAATGGCTCAACTTTATGAGTAGCTTCACCCTTTTGAACATTCCTGCATCTAGCTGTAACAGATTGAATTCTAAGTACTGGCTGCACTAAGGCTGAGACCACTCTAGGCTGCATAAGGAGAGGAAGAGTGAAGTCAGGACACAAGACGCAGCCCTTGCCCATTGTACTCTGTTTCTGCCTACTAGCCTGCTAAAAACAAACCCTGCCTAAAGAGGGAACCCGTGCCTACAGGCCTGACCCCAGGGTCAGAGGGCAGAGCTGGAGCTTCTCCTCCCCTGGGGAAGCCTCTGTTTATCCATACAGTCACTCCTTTCTTCCATCTGTGAAGAGGGCGGGAGGGAACACTTAGACAGTAGCTTGGGTGGGAGTGAGTGGTACTTATGGTTGTTTTTCATTGCAAGTACCTCTCAGCACTGTTGATGGAGATGATGAGGATGATGATCCCCCCACCCCAGCAGTATCAGACTGATTTCCATGGAGACAGGGTACTGAGTCCCAGGAGACGAGAACTGCCACCATGGGGATCCTTCAGCCACAGAGAGCCTCTGCCCCCAGCTGGCTGCAGCACCATTGGTTTCCTATACTGCCACCCAACTCTGGCTATATCAATGTGTCTTGCAGACTCTCAGATCATTAAAGATGAATACATTTTATAAAGTAAGAAAAATAAACGCTAATGAAAACTACACTGAATACCACTTCTCATCTATCAACCGACAGTCCAAAAGCCTGACAGGCCATGCGCAATATAGACTGGGCATATTGCTAGTAGAAATGAAAAACTGTCCTATGATCCCAGCACTTAGGGGCAAAGACTGAAGAATTGGGAGTTCAATGTCAGCCAGGTTAGCCCTGTCTCAAAGAAAAAAAAAAAGTTATAGACAGGAGGAGTCATCCTCCTCCCCGTCCTATGTCAAAGTGCTCACTCCCATTGGAGAAGGGGCCTCAAAGCAGATAAAGTGAACTCACGTCATTAAGTGGAGCTCTAATATTACATAACAGTTATCTTTACACAAAGATGATAATAATAATAATAATAATAATAATAATAATAATAATAAAAAATAATGCCAGGAATTCCTGTGCCCTGTGAGGACCCAGAAAGTCATCTGCCAGTCTCAAGCCTGCTAGTACCAGAGTCTTCATCTTCTAGATTCTAGAACCATGAGAAAATAAAGTTTTCTGAACTAAGCAGAGTGACACACCCAATGTCCTTCTCTAGATATGGAGACTGAAGATGTATTTCTAACAATATAAACTACTGTGTATGAGTTTGGTCACTAAAGCATTATTGCAAGATACCTAGATGTTCAGGGTGAAAGCTACATGTGAACATATTAAACAACAATGGGTGATTTTCCAGAATGTATTATTGAATTAAGTGAAAAGCAAAATGCAGAAGAATGTATTTACTTTGCTACCATTTGTACTAGAAAAGAATAGAAGATCATACACATAAAAGTGCTGGGGAGTAGTGGTGCACACCTTTAATCCCAGCACTAGGGAGGCAAGGGCAGGTGGATCTCTGTGAGTTTGAGGGCAGCCTGGTCTACAGAGCAAGTTCCAGGACAGTCATCTCTACATAGAGAAACACTGTCTGGAGCGGGGGGAAGTGCCTTTAACTCAGTTGGTAAAGTGCCTGCCTGCCACACACAAAGGCCTGGGTCTGAACCCTAGCACCATTTGAATCACAATATTTGCCCATAATTCCAATACTCACAAGTAGATGCAGGAGAATCAGAAGTTCAAGGTCATCCTCGACTATTTAGCAAGTTCAACATCAGTCTGGGCTACATGAGACCTTGTCTCCAACAACAACAACACACAAAGAGATCTTGTCTCCAACTCCAACAACAACAAACACACGCACATGTGCGCGAGCACACACACACACACATACCTCTTTAAAAATAAAGAACAAATAAACTAGCAAACAATAGAACTAGTTGCCTACAAAGGACAACGAATACACAAAAGAAATAACAAGTGTGCACATGTTTGGTTTGGTTTGGTTTGGTTTTGAGACAGGGTCTCACTATGAGCCCTGCTGGCCTGGAACTCACTATGTAGAGCAGGCTGAACTCATCAAGATCTACCTGCCTCTACCTTCCAAATGCTGGACCTCAGGCGTGCACCACCACACCTGGCATGATTCTTTATATAGGTTTGCCTTTTGGATGTATGCTAATGGTATACATATTAAAAAAGAAAGCCGGGTGTGGCGGCACACACTTTTAATCCTAGCACTCCAGAGGCCGAGGCAGGCGGATTGCTATGAGTTCAAGGCCAGCCTGGTCTACAAAGTGAGTCCAGGACAGCCAAGGCTACACAGAGAAACCCTGTCTTGAAAAACCAAAAAATAAATAAATTACTTAATTAATTAGTTAATTAATTAACAAGGATTTAAAAGGAAAGGAAAAAAATTAAAGACAGAGATGAACTAAACAGCCCCCAACACAGCACGGGTATAGCTCAGCAATAAAGTGTGTCCTTCACATGCACAAAACCGGGGAGGGAGGGAATAATGGGAGGATACAAGGGATGGGATAACCATTGAGATGTAACAAGAATAAATTAATAAAACAAAATAAAATTAAATAAAAAAAAAAGCACAAAACCATAGTTTTTATCACAACAACACATACTGGTGTGTGTGTGTGTGTGTGTGTGTGTGTGTGTGTGTGTGTGTGTGTGTGTGAAATGAACATCAAGTTCACACTAACAAATACATGTTTGATTTTTTAAATTACAGTTTTGGGTGAGTTTGGACAAAGATTTGCAAACAAACCCTGAGTTATCTTTTCTCTTGTCTTTTTATTTGAGACAGGGTTTCATGGTATACCCCAGGTTGCCTGAGACTATGCAGGCAGCATTTAGCAGTGTTGCTGTTGTGACCCATACCCCCACCCTCCCTCTGTCAAGCCTACAAGGAAGGGAAAGTCTACCATGGACTGATACCTCTGAAATAGCCCAAAGAAACCCTTTCCCTTCTTATTCCTTTCTTTTAAAAATTATTTATTTGTTTATTATTTAAATTATCACACTGTGTATGCACACACGTGCACACATATTCAAGCCACAACACACATATGGGGGGGTGTCAGTGGGCAATTTTGGGGAATCAGTTATCTTTTCCACCATGTGGGTTCCAAGGACTGAACTCAGGTCATCAGGCTCGCCAGCAAGTGCCCTCACTAACTGAGCCGTCTCAATAGCCCCCAACACAGCAAGTGCCCTCACCAACTGAGCCGTCTCAATAGCCCCCAACACAGCAAGTGCCCTCACCAACTGAGCCATCTCAACAGCCCCCAACACAGCAAGTGCCCTCACCAACTGAGCCGTCTCAACAGCCCCCAACACATTGTTCCTGTCAACTGTTTTGTCACAGGAACAGAAGCGTCAGCTAGCCCACCTTACCCTAACCTTACGAGACTACCACTCTTATCAGCTTGGTTTACTTGCCAAGGAAAGGCTGAACACTGGGAAACTAAATGTATGAAGCATAACAGAACATAGAAGAATAAAATAGCTCAAGGTTACATGACCTCAAGTCTTGAGGACATTTTAAATTGTGAGGTCAGCCTGTCTTTAAATCTACTGGAAATTCATAAGTAACCTTACTGGGAAGTCTTTAATAAGAAGAGAAACACTCAATTTTACCCTGCTTAGAACTGCCACCTACCTAAATAAATATAAATAAATAAAAATAAAGCAGCCATGTCTCTTACAGAATTGCCTAAATTTAACATAAGATCAGGCAATCTTTAAGACAACAGTATAAATCTCTAGGGCCACTGTTTCTCCCTGCTCGGAATACACACTCCTGCCTCAAGCCTGTTTGTTGAAACAAATCAAGACCAACATCAAGTTCTTTACTCCAGGGCTTAATTATGCTGGGCCTTGCTCCAAGTCTGCCATTACTTGGAGCTGGAACTGCTCTGTTCCATTAGGTTGGCCACCCAGGCTGGCGCCTGAAAATTCTAATGCTATTGACCTTCCACCCAGGAGAGGCAAGCCAAGGGTGAAGTGACATAAAGTTGCCGGGCAGTTCTGTCTGGATGAAAACAAGCATGTTTCTTTATGGCAAAGTCACATCTCTGAGGCTGTCTCTGCATGTTAAACATGGTCTCACAAAATGAATGTAAAGCAAGCTCCATCAGAGAACTGTACTTAAGCCTGAACCAGAGTTCAGAGCCCCCAGTGCACAGCGTTAACTCTGCACCAAACTGCTGCTTGTAGCCTACCACTGGCAATCACACCATCATCTCAGGGTTCCATCCTAGGGACTGAACTTAAGGTCTCTCACATGCTAGGTGAACAAGTGTTCTACCCCTGGACTACATGCCTGCCCTTTCTTCTGAGACAGAATCTTGCTAAGTTACTTTGGTGCCTTTTACTCCATAGGTAGCCCAGCTAGGCCCTGCCTCTGCCATCCTCCTGCTTTAGCACCCCAAGCAGCTCAGATGACAGGTGGGTAGCATCACACCCTCAAGCCCCACCTCATGTCCGGTCTAGGACCCCAGGAAATGCTGCACTGTATCTCTAACACTGGCCCACAGAGAGCGCAGAGGGTTAGCCGACCGTGGAGCATTCCTTCTGCTTTCTTAACACTCACGGAAACAAGCCAAGCAGAGGGGACCTTGCACAGGTGCACCTGCCAGAGTGCCTGCAGGCAGGCAGATAGGGAGCCTCTCCTCAGACTCAAACCTACAAGGCCATGCTCACTACAGGATGACTAAGAAACAGACTCTGAAGAATCTGATCACTGTGTTCTGCCTTGAGAGCAGACACTGACTACCAGGGACAAAAATATAATCATCCCATTACAGAATACATCTATCATCTTTTAGCAGCTCCAAGAGTTACAAAAGCTTGCGCCTTAATCTGGAAATACTGTCCCAGGTTCCAATTCCACTCGGTTACCAACCCACTGTTGCTAGACAAGTCACTTCACTTTTCTTGGCTGCAGTTTCCTCTTCTATGAAATTGCCTACCTTGCCTCTAAGTCAAAGGTCATATAAATTATTTCGCACAAAGCCCATGATATGGACCTGCTAAGCAAACAGGCGTCTGTGAAGGACTCCCCAGTTTAGTTCCTGACAGTCTATGCAGACAAAAAGGACGTAAGCGAGGAGGCCTGTCCTTCTGCTCATTATGTTTTTATTATTTCATGGCGAAATCCCATCGAAGCACTTCAAGGCAAATGATACCAACTTTGTTAGCATATGAAGGTGTTCAAAAAAAGCAGAGCGGTGAGAGTGTTAGGCTTTGCAACTAAACATGCTAGGCTCAAGTTCTCACTCTGTAGCTGGCAGTGCTGTGTCCCTGAGCTGCGCTGAAACCAGCTCATCATGTGTAAAACAGACAACACCTCTGTGTCGGGTCCATTCTGGAGACAACATGAAGTGTATATGAAGTCTGTGCACACAGCAGCGGGGCCTCCTCCTGCTTTTTACCCGGCTGAGCATCGGTAGGCAAACCGTCTCAATGTTCCCTGTTGGAGCGGCTCTGGGAACTAAATTAGACTCTGCTGAGTCATTCCCATTATCCCTTTAAAATGTCCAGGGAAACTGACTTCCATTTGAGAGCCTCTGTGTGTTATTGATGAAATATCTTGTTAAGTTGTACACACTGATTCTTCTGGTTTATAAATTCTCTCTATTCAGACAGGAGGAGGAAGTAGAGCGGTTCTTAATAAGAAAGAGCAGTGGAGAATCAGCCTTCACACACCAGAGAGAAAAGCTTTCCCATGCACTGTTTAGATTCTCATCCACTAACCAGAAGAACCTCTCCCTTCCTAAGGGAGGAACCCACTTAGCTTCTGTGAGAGCCGTGACAGACAAGCTTATGTTCCTCAAAGCTTAAGTGCGCCTCCCAAAGCTGCTTAAAAGCATTAGTGAGAAATGCTTCCAGAACGACACATTGATTCTCAAAGACAGACGCTGATGACTCCACCTTCAGTGACTCTGCAACCTAACTGGTCCAAGGAGGCATACACACACACTGCAGCTCAGCAGCGCTGGGAATGGAACCCAGTGCCTCATGAACACTAGGTGAGTGCTCTACCAATGAACTATTCCCCCAGCCCCTCAGCAGCCACCTGACACTTGCCTTCCCCTCACTCTACTCTCTAACCCACAGGACTATTGTGAGTCCTGTTTGATGTAATAATGTTTAATGACATGGCTGGCCACCTGACCTCATTCAGCAGTCTCTGTGCCTCGGTCTGCTCTAAAGTGAAGTGGTTTTACTCATCCTACAACAATGTGACTCCATTACTATTACTATCTCCACTTCAGAGAAAGCCTCTGAAACATCCCTGGATAAGTCCTCCCAAATATGCCAGGACCCCTAGCCTACTTCGAGAGGCTGTGTTAACATGCTCCTAGCGGGCACTGAACTCTCATGCTAAAGGCATCTGCCACGGCACCCTCACCAGTATTTTCTACAGTGCTAAATCCACCACACCAGTTTTTGACAGGACATATGCAAATTAAGATTCTTCAGAACCTGGAGGCTATTGACCTGTTCACCCCGAACCCCTATACATCACTCCTGCCTACCCACTTTTCAGTATCAAGAATCTTTATCCTCCCTTGAACACCTCGAGTGCACCATGTCCTCTCCAGGTTGGCCTGGCTGAAATCCCTGCCCTGCCTTTGAGACCCTATGTGTCACTGACCTTAGCAAGCCTTCTCTGAGCCCTACAGAATCTCTGGGTGCCCGCTGTACTGCTCCAATAGCTCTTCCTTTATGATACTCTTTCTACCCCTCCGCTCACAGTAGGGTGTGGAATCTTTTTGTTTGTTTGTTTTTTGTTTTTCGAGACAGGGTTTCTCCATGCAGCCTTAGCTGTCCTAGACTCACTTTGTAGACCAGGCTGGCCTTGAACTCACAGAGGCCTGCCTCTGCCTCCCAAGTGCTGGGATTAAAGGAGTGCGCCACGAGGCCTGGCTGGGTGTGGTATCTTTAAGGAAAGAGTTCACTATTGATATAAAATACAGATTTCCTATGTGTTAGGCCTGGCCAGCATGTGGTAGGCATTTAATAAATTATCCAAACTGAGCCTGTTCGTAACTACTGCCTTCTATCCAAATGGTAAAATATGAGAGTCGGACAAGCGCCTCCCTTTTCTTAACATGAAAACTCAAGACTTGCAACCAGACTATCTTCATTCTAAATCATTCCATAAGGTAACTACAATTTTCCAATTGTCCTAATATATAAAGAATTCTAAGGTATATGTTAAAGTTTGTATATAATTTTCTTCTGCAGTGAATCATCCTACTAGGGAAAAAAAAAAAAAATAACTCTAACTGGGGAGGTTGTAGGAGAATGCAGACCCAAGCGCCGTTTCATGCCAGTGTCGGCTTCCCACAGTACAGAAAATCGTGTCTCTGCAGCTATGACCAATTCAGGTGCTCTAGGCAGCCTGCGAAGTCCCTGGCCGCTGCTGCACACAGTCCATACGCCTTCAGAACGCTCCAGCACACAGTTTTGAATTACTGTTTCTCATTACCGATGTGCTTTTGACCAGCCCCTGCTGTGAGATAAAGTGGAATTATAGCGGTGTTGCCAGCTACAGATGATTGAGAGATGCACAGGGTTGTAATATACCTCTTTTTTTTTTTTTTAACTAATTTTTTTTTTGTAATATACTTCTTGAACCTGAGGACAGGAACACATTTATGAATCACAGTGTGGGCAAGGAAAGACTTAAAAAATAAGGTGCCATTTACCTGCAGATCACAGAGATGACTGTGAGCAGCTGAGTCCCACATTAAACACTTGGGCTTAGGGAGCTGCCGTACCAGGAAAATGGCGGTAATGTCTAGAGTCAGATAACACTCTTATGTAACTGACGGATGCAAAAGAGGGTGATTTCAGGAAACACTTGGCTAGAAGTAAATTTCGTTTCCTTGGAGAGTGAAGGGTGAGGTCAAGGACAAGCATGCTATCTAAGAAAGAGACAGAAGAGCCACTTGTTTTAAAAGAAGCAGCAGCAGGACAGGCGATAAAAGGACAGGACAGGGAGGGTAGAGAGATGGCTCAGAGGTTAAGAGCACAGTCTGCTCTTCCAAAGGTCCCGAGTTCAATTCCCAGCAACCACATGGTGGCTTACAACCACCTGTAATGAGATCTGGTGCCTTCTTGTGGTGGGCAGGCACACATGTGGGCATAATACTATATAAATAATAAATAAATCTTAAAAAAAAAAGGACAGGACAGGGCTTCTGAAGCCCAGTGTGGTGGCACATGCCCATAATCCCAACACGTGGAAGGCAGTGACAAAAAGATCACAAGTTCATGATTATCCTCTGATGTATCTCAAGTTCAAGACCAGCCTGAGCGGAGACCCTTAAAGTATGAATATATTTGGAAACAGATTGTCTACTGAAATAATTATGATAAAAATTAAGTCATACGGATGGACTCTAAGCTAATGTCTGGAGCCCATGTAAGAGATTAGGAGACAGAAACACACACAGGGAAGTCCGTACAGAAGATGGCCATTTGCAAACCACGGAGATTGGTCCTGAGAAACTAATCCCACCAACTGACTTAGATTTCTAGGCTCCAGAGTTGCAAGAAAATGAACTGGTGTGTGTGAGCCCTGCAGGCGTCAGCACTTTGTTATTGCAGCCCTCCACACTAATCTACAAATGTGAGCGTGACAATGTCAACAAGCAAAATCCAATCACTTCCATGTAACAGCAATGGGCAGCTGAAAACTGAAACAAGCACAGAGAGAAAACAGTAATTTTAAAAAAGGCTATTTACAGGCCAGGCGTGATGGTACACGCCTTTAATCCCAGCACTCGGGAGGCAGAGGCAGGTGGATCGCTGTGAGTTCAAGGCCAGCCTGGTCCACAAAGTGAGTCCAAGACAGCCAAGGCTACACAGAGAAACCTTGTCTCAGAAAAAAAAAAAAAAAAAGGCTATTTACAATACCACCTTAAACAGGTTAATTTAAAAGGATAATTTTAATATAAGTAGAAAATTAATGCCAGGCATGGTAGTTCACTCCTGCAATGAAGCACTTGGGAGGCTGAAGCAGGAGGATCGCTTCAAATTTGAGGCTAGTCTGGGTTATACAGTGAGCAGGCCAGCCTGGGCTACGAACAAGACAAGAAAGAAAGGGAGAGAGGGAGGGACTTCACTTTCCTTTGTTTTATTATGTTTTTAACTTTGTGTTGCTTTTTTGTGAATTTCACATCGTGTACTCCAATCCCACTTCTCTCCTCATCCCTTTGCACTTTCCCTCTGTCCTTGTAGCCTCCTCCCCAAATAGAAAAAAACTCACTGTGGAAGCTATAGTATCACAGCGTGTCCCACAGTACACCCTTTTGTCCACACTTCTTTGCTTGCAAATGTTCATTGCAATGAGTAATTGGTCTGGGGCAAGGCCTCTGGCTTCTGCTGCACTATAAATACTGGATCCTCACCAGGACTCCTCTAAAGTACCCTGTTTTCCTGCAGCTTTGGATCTGTAGGACAGTTCAAAGACCTGTGAAAAGGTAACTTTTATTCTCCTGGCTCAGTTGTCTTGGAGGGCTTACTGCCTCCTTCTGCTAACCTAGGCCTAGTCCTGGAAGCTTCTAGCCTCTGTACAATCTAACCTAGGCCTAGAACGTTTTCAGCCTCTGAGACTCACTGCTTAATAAACTCACCCTTTCTTGTTCTCTGGGGCTGGCTGGCCCAACTTAGCTGTTCTGGCTCAAACTCTTCTCCCAGCTGAGTTATTTAATCTGGCTTCTCTCTTGGCCCAGCACTGTTCTGCTTGGCCTCAAATTAACTCAGCAATCTGCTCTAATCTTCTGGCTTCTTCTCATTCTGTGGCTCGGTCGGTATTTATCTTGAGTTCTCTTCCCAGATTTAAGGTAATGAAAAGTAAATAAATAAAAGTGGCAGGATTGGGGACAGGAGACAGGACTGTGGCTTTAGCTAGGAACTAAGTGCTTGTCTTCAAACTTTTAAGTAGACCATCCATATTAAAAAAAAATCTTTCATGACGGGCTTGTTGGCACGTCTTTAATCCCAGCACTCAGGAGGCAGAGGCAGGCGGATCGCTATGAGTTCAAGGCCAGCCTGGTCTACAAAGTGAGTCTAGGACAGCCAAGGCTACACAGAGAGACCCTGTCTTGAAAAACCAAACAAACAAACAACAAACAAACAAACAAAACAAAACAAAAACTCAAGGCTCAGAAAACAAAAATAAAGAAAAGAGGAGAAAGATTCAAAGGGCCAAAGGGCCAGGGGCTGGAAAGATGGCTCAGCATTAGTAGCGTTGGCTGTTCTTACAGAGGGCTCAAGTTCAGTTCCCAGCACCCATATAGTGGCTCACAGTGCCCAACATCACCAATTCCAGGGGACCCACTCCCCTCTTCTGGCCTCCACAGGCACTGTGCACATAGTGCACTTAGATACAGGCGAAACACTGGCATACATAAAATTTAAAATAGGTGGTAAATCTTTTAAAAGGAAAGAGATGGGTCCAGAGGCAAACAGCATCTCTGTACATAAATATGTAGTGCACTCATTAGCTCACAACAGCTGTGGCTGCTTGCAAAAGACTAGCAGAAGACGAAGGCAGGGGACGGTCCAGCAGAGAGGGAGCAGAGACGCTACTGGAGCTGAAAGCTGCCACGAAGGGAGAGCCGGTTTTCTTTAGGGATATGGTCTCCTGGTAAGTCAAGCATGCTCCATTCCTAGTCCCCTGCCCCCTCCCTCTCGTGTGTGTGTGTGTGTGTGTGTGTGTGTGTGTGTGTGTGTGTGTGTGTATGGAAGGGAGGGAGAGAAGTCATGTGAAATCCGTTATTTCACTTTAGTCAGGACTGCTGTAATTTCACAGCTAATCAAGCTTTTTGTCCCATGACAATACACACAATAGAACACTGTTCCAGAGAAACCAGAATATAAAATCATATATATAGCATCTTGGTCTGTTCTTTCATTTGTTTGGTTGGTTGTTTTTAAGACAAGGTCTCACTGAGTAATTCCAGCTTGCCTCAAACTCAAGCTCCTCCTGCTTTCGGCACCCTGAGTGTGCTACACACGTGGTAGGAGAGGAAGCACGGGGCCTGTAACCGTGCCTTTACTGTTTGCTTCCTAATCTTTGTTGTTTTCATTTTCTTTAAAGCCTATTTATCCCAGACTGAATTTGAACTCCAGATGCTCACCTTGGAATGCTTGGATTGCAGGTGTGCACAACCATGCCTAGCTAACGTCTGTTTACCTGTTATTCTAGTCACAGAATTTCACCACTCCGTGACCATTTTAAAGGTTGGTTTATTTTATGTTTTATGTTGTATGAGTGTGTGCACACTGCAGGCGTACCTGGTGCCCACAGAGGCCAGAAGAGGACAGAGCATCCCCTGAAGCTAGAGTTCCAGGCAGCTCTGAAGCGCCATGCAAGTGCTGGGAACTGAACCCAGGTCCTCTGGAAGGGCAGTGAGTGCTCTTAACAGTGAGCCACCTCTCCAGCCCCACAATTGTATACACAAATTTATCTTTATCATGGTACTAACCCCAAATGAGCCACAGCTGCCTGAAGACAGAGGACCGGCAGATAATGGTACTTCTTTTGTTCTGCTACCCAAAGGGCACGGTATCCAATTCTATACACGTAGGAACATGCACAGTAGGAACATGCTAGATGTGGTGGTACACATCTGTAATTCCAGCACTTGGGAGGTGCTGGCAGGAGGAGCCGGAGTTCAAAGTCAGCCTCAGCTACATAGCAACTGCAGCCCCAGGAGAGCAACATTCTTTTCTGGTCTCCACAGACACCAGGCAACACATGGCACACAGACATACATGTGTAGGCAAAACTCACATAGAAACAAAATAAAAATGACTGAAAATTAGAAAGAATAGAGGGATGAGGAGATGGTTCAGTAGGTAAAGTGCTCACTGCACAAGCAAAAGGACCCGATTTCAGATTCCCAGCACCCACATAAAAGCCGGGTGCTATGATGGACACCTCTGTCTTCAGCACGGGATAGAGGGGTCATGGGGCAGAGACAGGAGAACCTCAGGGGCTAACATGAACCCCTGGCCTCCGCATAGGCGGGTGCACCCACACACATTCACACCATGTAGGAACATGCTCCATATTATATGTAAAAACATATGGGCAGATATGTCTATATTCCTGTTTGAATTATGAACCATTTCTTACTTTTTTTTTGTTTTTGGTGTTTGTTTTTTTGTTTGTTTGTTTTTCAAGACAGAGTTTCTGTATGTATTCTTGACTATCCTGGTCTCACTTTGTAGTCCAGGATGGCCTCAAACTCACAGAGATCCATCTGCCTCTGCCATACCTGGCCCATTTCTTACTTTAAAAAAAAAAAAGTTTTTATTTATTTTATTTATTTATTTATTTATTTTTCCCCCTGCTTACCTTGGAGCACTTCTCCAGCACTTCCTCCTGGAACTTCATAAATCTCTCCTGGACTTCAGCTTCATTGAGGAAGAAGGAAAGGAAGTGAGTGAAGGGCTGCCTCCTTCTGAACGTGTGCAGGAGAACATCAATCCGAGTTCGGGCTGAAACCACACCGTTCCGATGCTGACCGGTGATCACTGCAAGCAAAGGGCGGAAAACATTAACAGGTTCAGGAGCCCACAAATACCTGACCGGCAGACGCCATCCAATACTATCATCTCTAGGGATCTGAAAGGGTTCTGAACATGGGAGTGAAGCTGAGCGGGGAATGGTGCCAAGGCAAAGGAAACTGCTAGTGAATTCAATCTAAACAATGAATTTGCAAGTAACTATTCAGGGCTGGGGAGGTGGCTTGGTCGGTAAAGCGCTGGCAGCACAAGCACTGAGACCTGAGTTTGGATCCCCAGAACCCACATAAAAACTGAGTATGGAGAGCACATTCATAATTCCAGGGCTAGGGGGCGGGGAGAGAGGGGGTCCTGGGGACTTGCTGGCCAGCCAGGCTAGCCAAATCAGCAAGCTCCAGGTTCAGTGGGAGAGCAGAATAAACAAACAGATAAATAAGATGGGACCATCTGAAGAAGAAAGACGCTTGAAATCAACCTCTGGCTTCTACACCACACACACGTGAGCGAGCGTGCGCGCGCGCACACACACACACACACACACACACAAACACACACACGACAAGTAACTTAGCCACAAGTGGTAGCACATGCCTCCAATCCCAGCACTTGGGAAATGGAGACAGATGAATAAAGAGTTCAAGACCAGACTTATTTACATAGTAAATTTAAGGCTAACCTGAGCTATATGACACCCTATCTAAAAAAAGAGGGATTTGGGAGTGAGCAGTGAGGTGGGTCAATGGATAAAGGTACTTACTATTGTCAAGCCTGACAGCCTGAGATCAATCCTCGGGACCCACACACAGGATGGGGAGAACCAACCCCTGTAGACTGGCCTCTGACCTCCATGTCTGTTGGGGGTTGGTCTGGTGCTATGTATCTGTTAGTTACTGGCCCAAGATCTGGCTACACCCCAGATGAGCACATTCTCATGTACACCAAGTAATGCTGTGTAACTTTGACCCCAATTATCCCTGAGTGGCTAATAAAGTTGTGGATAGCATGGACTGGGCAGAAGGTAGGCAGAGCTAAAGTTTATGGGCTTGGGAGACGCAGGAGGAGGAGGAGGAGGAAGAGAGAGGAGGTGTAGGAGAGGACAGGTCACCATGGGTGAGAAGTGTCAACTAGAAGCACGTGGCCGAGAAGAGCTTGTTCTGAAGATTGGAGTGCTGGAGAGAAGAAGCTCAAATGGACAACATGTGCAGGTATTTTGCAGGATTTTGGCTGGGGAATAGACAAGATAGCTCAGAGGGTTAAGTTCTACCCAGGCCCAGAGTGTTAAAGTTATTAAAAACCTAACAGGGTTCTGTGTCTGGTATTTATATAACAGTGAGTTAAGGAATAACCACTGTATTAATAATCATATGAATCAATATTAAATAGTAATAATCATTCTACATGTGTCATGACACTATGTACTCACACACAGATACAGACACACCCACAATAAATGAATGCATTTAAAATAATTTAAAGGTTAGGTATGTTTCTGTACATCTGTGAAAATAAATAACTAAAGAAAAATAAGTATAAACATAACTTTTGTCCAAGTCTTACCAATTTCTCCTTCTTGACCAGGTTTAGGAATGCTAATAGATGTTTTAGTCTCCATTTCTATTTTCTTCTTGGTATCTCCTCTCTTTCCAACTATGTGCCTATAATACAAAATATAAAAATAAAAATACATGTTTAAGTTCCATTATGACCAGAGACACTCCCTAACAGAGAAACATTTCAGTAAAAGTACAATATTAACAGAGAAAACCACGAGTCTCTAAGCTTTAGAGAACATGCTCCCTTTACTCATGGGCAAAATGATGCCGCCACTGCTTCAATGTGTAAACTGGAGATCTGTGCCCGGGACCTGCCTCCTTCTCAGACCAGACTCAAAACCTGGGTCTGCAGTGCAGTCAGAGAATCAGACATAGTCTCAAATAGTGCTTTCAGCTACCAATGGATCGACGGTTAGAAGCAGAACTTTGACCACTTTAGAGAACAAATTAACTCTAAGTTCATCTCAGTGGAACTCTCCTTGATTGTTTAAATAAGGGTGTCTTAATTACTGTTCTTCTGCTGTGAAGAGACACTATGACCCAGGCAACTTATAAAAGAAAGCATTGAATGGGGCCTTGCTCAAAGTTGCAGAGGGTTAGTCCATGACCACCATGGTGTGGAACATGGCAGCAGGCCGGCATGGCACTGTCAGCAGTAGCTGAGGGCTCACATCTTATCCACCTATGAAGCAGAGAGTGCGTGAAATGGGCCTGGTGTGGGGTTTTGAAATCTCATAGCCCACCCTGAGTGACGCACCTCCTCCAACAAGGCCACGCCTCCCAATCTTTCCTAAATAATCCACCAACTGGGAACCAAACATTCAAATATATGAGTCTATGGGGACCATTCTCATTTAAAACTCCACAAAGGGTAAAGAGCCTAGACAAGAGGTCAGGAGTTACCATTCAGGTGGTTGTAATGCACTAAAAGAGCCATCCTTGCTGAGATCTGGGGTCAGTATTTAGGAAGATCAATAGTTCAAGAATAGCCCAGGATACACACACACACACACACACACACACACACACACACACACACACAGAGAGAGAGAGAGACAGAGACAGAGACAGAGACAAAGAGACCTTGTCTCAAAAACAGGAAGAAGAAAATAAAGAGGGAACAGGAAGTAAACATGACCCTTAAGTTAAGCACAGCACATACTCGTGTTTTCTTTGGGAAATTTCACCAAAGATATATTATAATACTATATAATATAATATTATACGCATTATTACTGTGTGTGTTTGTACGTGTGGAGGTTCTGAAATACTAAAAGTCCGATGATTCCCAGCAACCAGAGTGGAGGCGACTTCCAAACTCCCCCTGCAGACTGGACAGACTCGTGACAAGCCCTGCCCTTCCCTCCCAGCTTTCACCTGCCATTCACTACTACTGTCGTTCACTATGGACTCCTTGCCTGGGCTTCGCATAAATAACACTGGCAATCAAGGTTATCGTCTGGAACCCACCATGTTAGAAGTGCTAGTGTGGATGAGTCTGCTGGGTCCCAGGGGAGAAGTTTCAGAGTCTATAAAGCACTGAGAGACCATCACAGGATGGTGAAGTTAATGGAAAGACCTTCCTGCCATCAACAGAATTTCAACCTCTATGATTTCAATTACAAACTTAATACCACAGCTGACGATGGCTAAAATGATTCTTTTAAGGAAGTGTTCAGGAATTGGACCTGGGGCCTCACATACACTGTACTGCTGGAGCTAGCTCCTAGCCCTTAGTCAACTGTCTTTACATGGAATAACAACACCTAACTATTTCCGCTAAGATCTACTGTAGTGGGCCAGTTTTTTCCCAACAACGAGATGTTTGGCTGGGGATACAGCTCATTGGTAGAGCACTTATCCAACAATGTGGAAAAAGGCTCTGGGTTGTATCCCAAGCACTGCAAAATCTTGACTCAAATAAGCCTACAGAAATGAAATAGGAAAGCTCCCAGCAGGTATGTGGTACACTGCTGAAAGCTTAGCAGTTGGGAGACTGAGGCAGGCAACCTACAAGTTCCAGGCCAGCCAGGGCTATATGGAGACCCTATTAGAAGAGGAAGGGGATGGAGACAGGAAAGAAAGAAAAGGGGGGGGGTGGGGGGGGTCCCTCAGTGAATATTATTTACTAATTAAGACTTAGTAGGACCCAGGTGTGATGGCGCACATCTGTAATCCCAGCACTCTGGGAGGCAGAGGCAGGTGGATCGCTGTGAGTTCGAGGCCAGCCTGGTCTACAAAGGGAGTCCAGGACAGCCAAGGCTACACAGAGAAACCCTGTCTCAAAAAAAGGCTTAGTAGGACCACATCTAATTTATCATCCATGTTCATCAGGAATACAAGCACTTAGAGTCTACAGAACGCAAAATGTCCTCATTAGAATTAGACATCAAAGGAATTTTGACACACCTTGGCAGTAGCACTTAAGTACATTAAGACAAGTTACAGTTTTTTTTTTTTCCCAGAAAACTGAGCCATGTCATTCTGAAATCACGTCTACTAGGAGGAAATGTCAGCCTAGCCTAGGAAGGAAGTGAGCTGTCAGCGTTAGCTTTGGTTTCCCCTTTGGCTACATTCAAGGAGAATTTTGTCCACAACAGGCATTTCAGAATGTTCTCAAAGATGGTGAAAAGGAAACTACTGGGCTTCGAATGCATTTGATTCAGTGTTTGTAGCTCTCCCCACAAGCGGACCTAACTCATCTGGTATAACAGAAAAACAGCAATGACTGATGGACTTTTAAGACCAGCTGTTCTCCCCAGGTAAGCCCCAAAGAAGCCGCTCAGCTGCTGACAGCATCCTACTAGCAGCTAGTGTGAGGGAGCATGCACACAAGCACGTGCTGAAGGGACCAAGGCTACAGTAGTCTTGGTAAGCACTAAGGACTGCTGGAACAGACACATGCCTGCCTTCAAGAATCTTCCTGTCTGTGGAGGGGGCATCAAGCAGCACACAGGTAAATACAAACACAGACTATAAGTGCTACAAACGTAAGTAGATCCACACACAGCAGGATAGTCAGGGATTGGCAAGGATGACTGGGATCAGAGCAAACTTCTCTAGGAAGGAGAATTTAGCTAGGTAGGAAAGGAGAAAGGCTGAGTAAAAGGCACACCACACACATGAGCTCTAAGGCTGGAAAACCCAGAGCACATATGAGAAACTGGAAAGATGAGGTGGGTGTCCTAACCCTAGGCTCAAGGCAGAGAAAGGGTAACATAAGCTGCAGAGCAGACAGATAGACAGACAGTGGAGTGGGGAGGGGATGCAGTGGGGGGGGGGAGAGCAGAATCAGCTGAGGCATGTTCATAATTTTGGCCACTGCTTTAATGAACTAGAATTCTATCTCCAGTAGAAAACCACTGACAGTATTTTAAAAACAGTAATAGTGTGTACGTATGTATAACTAAGTGCATATGTGGGTACGCCTGCCACAGCACGTCACATGGAAGTCAGAGAAAAGCTCTGTGATGTCAGTTCCCACCATCCACCTCTACAAATGATCCAGGATGGAGGTCAGGTTGCCAGGCTTTCATGGAAAGTGCCTTAACCAGCTAAGCCATTTCACCAGCTGCCACAGATGGATTTTAAGCACAAGTGGTAAAATAATCAGATTTTCCTTTTAAAAAGATCATTCCTTCAAAAAAACAAAACAAAACAAAACAAAAACACGCAAAAAAACAAAGCACAAAACAAAAAAAAGCCGGCTGGAGTGACACGCGTCTTTAATCCCAGCAACTCGAGGGGCAGAGGCAGGCGGATCTCTGTGAGTTTGTGGCCAGCCTGGTCTACAAAGTGAGTCCCAGTGGCCAGGGCTACAAGAGAAACCCTATCTCAAAAAACAAAACAAACAAATGATCGTTCCAAGCCTGGAGAAGTGATACACATCTGTAATCTCAGTCAATGGGAGGCTGAGGCAGGAGGATCAAGAGCTTAAGAGTTCCATGTCAGCCTTAATGATAAAGAAACATCATGTCTCAAAAAAAAATTTTTTTTTTAAGGGGAGGCAGGGAGAGATGGCTCAGTGATCAAAAGCACTGACTGCTCTTTTAGGGGATCTGGTTTACATTCCTAGCACTCACATGGTGACTAAGAACCCTCTGTAACTCCAGTCCATGGAATACAGTGACCTCTTCTGGCCTCCACAGGCACTGCATCCACATGATGCATAGACATGCAACTGATAGAAAAACAAATCTCAAGAAAAAAAAAATTGTTCTTAAATCATAGCACTTTTAATTTGAGGGGCTAAAAAGAGAACAAGAATTCAGAGAGACTATTGAGGGCTATTTTAAGAAATCCAGAGAGGGGCTGAAGAGATGGCTCAGTGAATAGGAGTACTTGCTGCTCTTGCACAGGACCCAGGTTCAGTGCCCACTATAGGCAACAGGCACCTCACAACTACCTGCTAGCTCCAGTTCCCAAGAACTCACCAAACTCCTCTATCCTCCTTGGGCACCAGACACTTAGGTAGTGTACACACATACATGGAAGCATTCACACATACACAATAAATAAATATTTTTTAAAAAGAAAGCTGTAGAAAAGAAAGGGGTAGCAGTGAAGATGAATGGTAGACTCAAAGGACATTTAAAAGTAAAAGTCAACAGGATGTGGCAATAAACACAGAGTGATTACATTAATCTGTAATCAGTTCTTTGACATTCCAGGACACAGACTGCTAGACTCTTATCATCCGCAGTAATCAAGCATCACAGTAAATGTGACAGACTCAAGAGGCGGCTTCCTGCTGAGCTTCCTGGAACTGCCATCCCCTGAAGCTGATGGGGCACTCGCTCACTCACTCACTTGTAGAGCAGGCTAGGGGCGCTGACAGTGGCCCGGAATCCTTGAGGGGTCTGCTCCACCTCATAGGCATCGCACGGCTCATCAGAGTAGTCCATGGAGTCTGCAAAGAAACCGTAACATCTCTGAATGCCGCTGCTCAAAGGGAAGCAGCCCCCTCCTCAGCTGCCAACCACTCTCGGGGTTTAAGGAGGCTAGAATAGGTACAAAGCGCAGCCCGACTATTGCTTTAGTAACCCTAGTGTGCTCACAGGAGAAACAAAGAATAAAAAGAACACGGTGGTTATGTTAAATCCTTCAGTCTTAGAAGCTTGGGAAAGCAGAATATACATACCATATATTTAGCTGTTTTCTCTGAGAAGGTTAAGGTACCTAAACAATGCTTTACTATTATTCTGTTGAGGCGAAGGTCACACAACATAAACTCACTCTTTTAAAGTCCAGAAATCATTCCTTTAGTATTATGGCACAAAATTACTTCAACAAATTATTAATAAATAAGAATGGTAGTCGGGCGTGGTGGCGCACGCCTTTAATCCCAGCACTCGGGAGGCAGAGGCAGGTGGATCGCGCTGTGAGTTCGAGGCCAGCCTGGTCTACAAAGCGAGTCTAGGACAGCCAAGACTACACAGAGAAACCCTGTCTCAAAAAACAAAAAACAAAAAAAGAAAAGAAAAGAAAGAATGATACTGGCGGGTGGGGGGTGGGGGGGGGGGGAGAAGAGAGAGCGAGAGAGTAAGGAGTTCCAAGCTCAAGGCTGACTGAAGACAGCAAAAAAGATCACAGGGGAAAGTGACCCCCAAGGTTTTTGAGGGTTTTTGTTTGTTTGTTTTCAAGACAGGGTTTCTCCGTGTATACTTGGTTGCCTGGACTCACTTTGTAGACCAAGCTGGCCTCGAACTCACAGTGATCCACCTGCCTCTGACTCCCGAGTGCTAGGATTAAAAGTGTGTGCCACCACACCCAGTGTGACCCCCAAGGTTTAAGGCTCAGTGGAAACCCTTAGGAACCAGAAAGGAAAAGTTGCACAGAATGTGAAAGGCCCCGTTTATGCACTGGTTCTAATCTCATGGTCATTACCCTGAAAATACTTATAAACAACCCCACCTATTAAGTTTATTTACAAAATTACCATATGTTTAGATAAAATTAGTTGTGTCTTTTGAACTATCAACACATGACTATAAAGAAGAAAAAAATATAATAACAACAGTTAACATTTTCTGACACTGGACTAAATCCTTCACATTTTTTTTTAAAGATTTATTTATTTATTATGTATCCAGTGCTCTGCCTGCAATGTACACCTGCAAGACAGAAGAGGGCATCAGACCCTATCACAGATGGTAGTTAGCTACCATGTGGCTGCTGGGAATTGAACTCAGGACCTCTGGAAGAGCAGTCAGCGCTCTTAACCTCTGAGCCATCTCTCCAGCCCCTCATATGTTTATTTCAATAATTCGTACTCTTAGCCAGGCATGGTGGTGCACACCTTTTAATCTCAGGCACGGTGGTACACACCATAATCCCAGCACTCAGGGAGGCAAAGTCAGGCGGATCTCTGAGAGTTTGAGGCCAGCCTGGTCTACAGACTGAGTCTAGGGCAGCCAAGGATACACAGAGAAATCCTGTCTTGAAAAACAAAACAAGGGCTGGAGAGATGGCTCAGTGGTTTGGGACCTGCTCTTCCAGAGGTCCCAAATTCAATTCCCAGCAACTACATCGTGGCTCACAACCATCTATAATGAGATCTGGTGCCATCTTCTGGCATGCAGGTGTATGCGCAGGCAGAACACTACATACACAATAATAAATAAATAAATCTTTAAAAGAAAAGAAAAAAAACGGAAAACAAAACACAATTGCTCCACATGGGGCCTCAGCAGTTTAGAGCCAGTATTGCACTTGTAGGTGTCCTGAGTTCATATGCCACCACTCACACTGGGTGGCTCACAACCACCTGTAAGTCCAGCTCCAGGAGAGCCAATACTCTCATCAGGCTTCTTTGGATACCCATGATCCCATGTACGTACGTACATACATACATACATACGCGCGCACACACACACACATAGGCACGCACACACATAGGCACGTACACCTTTAAAAATGACGTGCCACCAAGAATGCCTCATTTGCAGCGTTGTCAGGACAAAGCTGAACTGAACAGCAGCCAATTGTCCCTACAGTACAAAGAACATTTTACTTCTCTTCTGACCGAAGAGCAACT
The DNA here is from genome assembly GCF_903995435.1 of Acomys russatus. Lineage (NCBI taxonomy): Eukaryota > Metazoa > Chordata > Mammalia > Rodentia > Muridae > Acomys > Acomys russatus. Next base: position 37,767,301 of record NC_067147.1, on the reverse strand, counting down.
AAGATTACCTTGATAGAAACTCTCCTCTTCTTCATGTTGGTAATTTTTTTCCTGGATGGGATTCTTTCTATAGTTCCGTCCATCAATTGTTATAAGCTGTGGGCGTAAAACGTCCATGACACTTGTTCCAAATGATATTCCAGTACAATCCTGAAAATGAAATCCTTTTATTTTATTTATTTATTTATTTATTTATTTTGGGTTTTGAGATAGGGTTTCTCTGTGTAGCCTTGGCTGTCCTGGACTCCCTTTATAGATCAGGCTGGCCTTGAACTCACAGTGATCCACCTGCCTCTGCCTCCCAAGTGCTGGGAGATTAAAGGCGTGTGCCACCACACCCGGCTTTTTTTGTTTGTTTGTTTAATTAGAGATGAAAACTTAGGTCAGCAAAGGTAAAGGCACTTGCTCCCCAAGGCTTATGACCCACATGGTGAAAGGACAAAACGTGACTCCTGCAGGTGTCCTCTGACCTACACACGCAGGCAGGAAGCACAGGCACAGACTAGATAAATAAATAAACATTAAAATTTTAACTAAAAACACTCCTTTTTTTTTTTTTAATACGGACCATTATATAGGCCTGAAAGGGCATAACTGGGCAGCAGTTTACAGTACATCCTAAGCAAACACAGTGTCGCTCTGCACTGGCCTGCCACTGTCTGTGGGTAAGCGCTTTTAGGTCAAGGTCTGCATTTTCTACCATCCCACTACACTTTCTGACTCACTCTAGACAGCAGTTTGTAATCTATGTATCCGCCCTCCAATGAGGTGACTAAGAGGCATTCGTGTAAATAGCCTGCATGTGACTTTAACCTAAAGGGGTGCAGTCTTGATATTTACCTAACCACGTGCAGAGTGCTTCACTCTTTCTATCCAATATGATAATACAGTGAGGACTCAAGTCATACAATATCCATGGAAGAGGGCTAAGTACTTTTAAAGGTGCTAGAAATACATACCTATCAGAAAGCACAACTAAAATAGGACTTACTAACATAGTTCTCGGTCCCGTTACTAACACACAGTAGGCACATTACTGAGAAGGAAGTTTCTGGTGGCCACTGCCCAGCAAACTGTGCATCGCTTACTGAGAAAAGTGACGCTTCTAGTCACCGCTTGAATCAATAGTTAGGAAGTAAAGGCTCCTTATAAACTAATCCATGCTCCCATCACAGATGGCTGGGTCGTCAAGCCCACGTACTTAAAAACTTGCTAAGAAAACCTAACAATCCCTTCTAAATAAATGCTTGGCCCAACCCTCTGCCAAGTCGCTAATCCCTTGCGGTCTGCACAGAACCCAGGAGAGGGTTTGTTTTGAGAACACAGAAAGGCAACGTCGATGCACGTATCAACAGTCTTATGACACGACACCCTGGCGTGCTATTCCTTTAGCATCCCTTCCTCACTTCAAAAAACAAGTTCTGTACAAAAGCAGTCTTTATAAAGTTTGGTTCCTGAGCACGAAGTGGCTGTGGTGCACACTCCTCTACCTTTCAAGGATGAAAACGGACTAGCTCGGTGTCACGGAGGTTTGGAGGGGTTCTTTCGTGCAATTATCGCGGGAGACAAAGTCCTAAATCATAAACGCAAACAAAGAACCCCTTACTCCAGAGGAAGGAACCAGAAAACACCACGGAAGCAACACAACCCAGGGAGGCGGGGCGGAGGAGCCGGAAGTATTCTCAGAAAGCTCTGCCTCGGTCAGCCTCCGGCCACGCCCAGTCCGCGCATGCGGACTGGCGCTGCCCCCATTAAACCCACCGCCACAGGGGCAGGCGCACGCCGCCCAAAAACTCCCACAGCGCAGGCGGGCACGCGCACGCCGCTGTCTACGTCGTAGTGAACGAGACCGCGCTGCTCGGTCCAGGGGGCGTGGCTGTCGGTCAAAGGGCAGACTACTGAGGTAAGTAGACAGGGCTTCCAGAACCTTCGGTGGGGAGTTGACCCCTGTATGTTCCTACCTGCCAGAACTAACTGAGAAGGTGGAAAGAGACTCTGGAGACTCTCCCGCGCCGGGCTTGTGCAAAGGTTATTTCCTCAAACTGAGCATGCGGGCGGAGGGTTGGCGCCTGCGCAGTAGGGCGGCCGCGAGCCTCTGCTTCCTCCGGAGTTGCTGGGTGGGAAGCGTGCCTTGGGTGGAGTTAACGTAGCCAGGGCTAGTGTACTCACTCCTCCCCTCTCCAGCGTGGCCCCAGAGAGAGCTGATGCATCTATTTGGTTTGTATGGTGATCCGTCTGTTTAGGTGGAACACACTGGAATGATTTGTTGGTAGAACCCAACGGTTGTCATAATTAGCCTGCGCACTGGATGCGAATCGACTTAAGTGGCTGGTTTGTTCTGATAGTTATTTTAAAGAAGGATCTCTTTTTTTTTTTTTTTTTTTAAGAAAATTAGCGGAAACTAATTTATGAGTGCGAGGTCATCTCTGTCATACACAAAGTAAGTATTTAACCAAGCCATAATAACTCTGTCCCACAAATAACATTACTTTTCCTATGAGCGTTTCTGCCATCAGCAGCCCCAGCTTCCCTGATAGGGCCAAGTTCCAGATTCCCAGTCTCAGTATTCAGAAAATTTTACTGAGTAGCCTCCTGGGAGGCAGAGTTGTGTACTCCTCCCAGTAAGAAAGATAGAAACGGCCTGACCTTCATGACTCTAACCATCTCTGTCCCCTGCATTCTCTACTGAGCTGCCAGCTCTTTATTCTGTTATTTATAAATCATTCATACAAAAAACCCTGTGATAAGGATTTTATGCGATGCCTCAAGTCTGTCTTCTGCTTTCTAACATCGCAGGATTCTTTTCACTGTCTCACACATGCTAAGCAAATGCTCTACCACTCAACTGTCTGTGTCCAGACCGAAGGCCACAGGTTAGTCTTTCACGTGGGAGTGCCCATGCATGTGGAGGCTTGAAGATGTAGCTACCATTTTCCTCCATAGCTTTTCATAGCTTCCCTGAACTCAGAATGTGCCCATTCCTGCTACTCTAGCTAACCATCTTGCTATGGGAATCGCTTATCTTTCCCTCCCAAGTGCTGGGATTACAAGCAACTACCACACCTGCACTGCATTTCAATGAATTCAAGGGCTCTCCAACCCCAGTGCAAGCACTTTATCTGTTGAGCCATCTCCCCTGCCCCAACACATGCAGGGATTTTAATAAGATCCTAAAGTGAATGCTGACTGAGGGTATAGCCCAGAGGTAGAACGTGTGAAATGCACAGTAGAGGAAACACTAGCTGCCTCCCGAGCAGGCTCTTGCACGAGTTTACCACAGCTGCACTAAAGAGAATTGGAACTTCCCCTATGTGTTGGGACATAATAAGTATGAAGGACTGGGTTCTGCATAGGGAAAACTGGGTGTGATGGTACGTACCTGTAATTCCAACACTCAGTAGGCCAAGCCAGGAGAATCTAGAATTGAAGACCACCCTGGGCTACAAAGCAAGAGACTTTAAAAAAAAAAAGTCGGGCGTGGTGGCACACACGCCTTTAATCCCAGCACTCAGGAGGCAGAGGCAGGCGGATCGCTGTGAGTTCGAGGCCAGCCTGGTCTACAAAGTGAGTCCAGGATGGCCAAGGCTACACAGAGAAACCCTGTCTTGAAAAACCAAAAAAAAAAAAAAAAAACAGGCGCCAATTACTGATTTGGTTTTGGTTTAAGAAGTAGTGTTTCGGGAGGGAGGAATGGGAGGATACAAGGGATGGGATAACAATTGAGATGTAATATGAATAAATTAATAAAATATATTTTTTAAAAAGTAGTGTTTCCTGAGCCTGCAGCTCTTCTAGTTGCCTTACCTGTATTTTTTTTAATCTTCCTAACACTTCTATAAGGTAGGCACTATCAGTTCCATTTTACAGACAAGGCATCTAAGGCACAGAAAAGCCAACCGATTTGTCCAGTCACATAGCAAAGTCAGGATACAGACCCAGGCAGGTAGTTTTTGATAGTCAGTTCTTGATTAAAGATTTACTTTTGTTTTGGTTAGTTTTGGTTTTTTGAGACAGGGTTTTCTCTGTACAGCCTTGGCTGTCCTGGACTCACTTTGTAGACCAGGCTGACCTCCAACTCTGCCTCCTGAGTGCTGGGATTAAAGGCGTGCGCCACCACACACCTTTTTATTTAATTTACTTGTGTGTCTCTGTGTGTGTGTGTGTCTGTGTCCCCAACCAAGGCAGTCAGAAGAACGCAGCAGGTACGCCAGAGCTGGAGAGGCAGGTGGATATGAGCCACCAAACATGGATCCTGGGAACCTAACTCCAGTCCTTTGCAAGAACAGCAAGCAGTCTTAACCTCTGAGCCAACTCTCCAACACTCCCCCACAGGCAGCCCTTACTTAATCCCTGTGCTAGCTTGCCCTGGCACACAGTAGCACATCAACAAGCCATTGCTTCAGCAGTTAGATGACCTTTAGGAAGCCAGGGCTTCCTGCGAACTAAGTAAGCATCCTATGAACTTACTTAGTTACTGATGGCTTGGGTAATCCCTGAACTCAGCGTTTACAATGTAGGGTTTGTTGTTCTGTTAACCCCTTAATGACGACATTCAGAACTAGAGACTGAGGTGTAGCTCGGGGTAGAGCATGTGCTTTACAGTCTCGGGGGGGGGGGGGGGGGGGGGGGGGGGGGGGGCGGGGCCTGGCTTTCATCTCCAGCACCAGACGTGGGGGGAGGAAAGCCATAAGCAAATCTTTAGAAACCAGACATCTCACAGATACGTCTCTCTACCGATGCAGAAAATGGGTTATAAAGTTCACCTTGTGCTGGCTCTGCACGGTTTTCCACCCTGGCTGTTTTGTACATGGAGCTTTAGTTCTGAGACTTGGGAAGAAAATAAGATGAAAGGACCTTCCGTTCATGACCTTCAGCTTAGAATAGTCACTGTGGCTAGCCTTTGAAGCTACTGCTTGGATGCGCTGTGGAGCAGCTGATCTCAAAATACAAAGCATTAGCCACTAAATAGAATAGTATCAGGGTGGAAGATGAAAAGATCAGCTTTAAAATCTTAGTTGAGAAACATAAACAGTTCCCAGTGGGTTCTGCACTGAACTAGGGGGTCGGGGGAGGGAGGGAAATAACTCTCCTGGAGAGCCACTCTCCAGGGAGAGATGGAGTGTTCTGTATGTTTCATTTGAATCCCACCAGGGATGGGTTAGACACTTGGACCCTGTCCATCAATACTTAAGTCTCTTTTAAGGAGCAATTGAAACTTTACTAGGCTATATTTCGAGCCATCGTGGCACAAAGGAGCAGTTATAAATTCCACGTGAAAAGTTGCTTTCTCTGATGGGTACAAGTACAATTCTCAAAGTAACCTAAGAGCATTGTCAATGAGCTGGGCATGGTGGCCACGCCTTTGATACCAGCACTATGGGACAGGTGGAACTCGATGAGTTTGAGGCAGCGTGGACTACATAGCAAGTTCAGGGATAGCCAGGGCTACACAGTGAGACCCTGTTTCAAAAAAAAGGTAAAAAGATCATTAATGAGGTTGCATTTGTAGCAGGCTAATAGTCTAATAGCAAGAGGCTTAGTATTTCCTTCTCCTATGCCCTGTTGGCTCTGGCTCTGGTGTTCATTTGTGCAGCCTATGGTGGAACTAGAAACCAAGCTCTGCTTCTCTGGCAACCACGTGTCACCGCCACATAGTTAGGAGACAGCAGCCACCATCTCGGACATCGTATATCATTTTCCTCAAGAGGACACTGGATCCTCTGGACATAAAGGATTTAGAGTAGCATAGCATTCTCTAGTATTTTTCTGTTAAAAAAAAAAGTTTCAACTTTTTAAGCGTTTAGGAACTAGAGCATAAAATACTTGAAGCTTGTGCTCCAACCACTGAGCCCTCAAGTTTTTCTAACAAGTATGCCAGAACTAAGGGGAAAGCCGGTAATCAAAATTTTCCCTGACTTGAAGAGAGAGGTGTTGTGTCTTTGTTGTTGTTGGTTTGGGCTTTTTGAGGGATCCCATGTATCCCAGAACATGCTGTATTACCAAAGATGACCATGAGCTTCTGATTCTCCCACCTCTGCCTTCTAGGTGCTGGATTTTACTTCCGTGCCACCATACCTCATCTGTGTGGTGCTAGGAACTAAGCCCAGAGCTCCCTGCATACTAGGCAACCACTGCTAACTGCTAACTGAATAGGATCCCCAGCCCTGGCACATGGCTGTAATCCCAGCACTTCAGAGGCTGGCACAGTGGGGTTGCCATGAGTTTTATTAAGGCCAGGCCAAGCTATATAGTAAGTTCCAGGCTAGCAAATTAAGACCTTCCCTAAAAATAGAAAAATAAATAGATTTTTTTTTTAATGCTAAAATTTATGTAATGTAAAAATTACCCATTTTCTATTGTTACTGAAACAGGCTTTTGACTATGTAGTCAATCCCCTGCCTTAGCCTCCTGTGTAACTGGAACATACTAGTGCATTCCACTACTCCCATGTAAAGTCATTTGTCCACTTACATACTAGAATCCTTATCCAGTGAGAAACCACTAGTCACACGGTTGTATTGAGATTTTGTTTAGCATTTAAGAATGGACATACATAGTTCTTCAGTTACATTGGTAAACTCAACATGAGACATGGCTACTTATTCAGAGCATTTCCATGGTGACAGAACATTCTAGATGGCATAAACATGGTACTTACCATTTAAAAACCATGCACTGTAGAATCTTCATATGCTTCTGAGGCCATGTTCTTGTTCTGAAGTTATGAGACATCATGTGTTCAGTCCTGGGATCTGGGTTTTCAGATAGGACACAGAATTAGGCCCACAGGTGCTCAGTTGAAAGGGCCACGGTTTCTGAGATAGATTCCTGAATTATTTTGTTCCAGCTTTTGGGTGCCATCAAGTGTTAGACTGAGGCATTGCATTCTGATGAAAAGGTTAACAATTTCTTAATGAAAGCACCAGTATGTGTTTCCTAAGCAATCTCCCTTCCTTGGGAACAGAACACAGTGTTACTCTGGACTCCTACTTGGAAAACTTGATAAGTGAACTTCTTGGTGTGGCTTGTTGAGGAATGTACCAAAGACAAACTGTCCTGTGGAGCAGTATTATTTTATCCTTGGTCTCATTTCTGCCTTGGCACTGCCATATCACCCTTCATAACTCATAAATTACCCACAATCAATCCAAATGGCACAATTTGCTAATGGAGAAAATAGAAATCTTTAAGTAGGGAAACTTTTTTTTTTTTCCTTGACACAGGGTTTTTCTACGTGGCCCTGGCTATTCTGGACTTGCTCTGTAGACCAGGCTGGCCTCAAACTCACAAATATCTGCCTGCTTCTGCCTCCCAAGTGCTGGGATTAAAGGCGTGTACCACCACGCTGATATTCAAGCTCTTCTTAAACATATATTTTTTTTATTAATTAATTAATTTTTGTTGTTGGGTTTCTTGTTTGTTTTTTGCGGGTTTTTTTTTTTTTTTTTTTTCTGAGACAGGGTTTCTCTGTGTAGCCTTAGCTATCCTGGACTCACTTTGTAGACCAGGCTGGCCTCGAACTGACAGAGATCCACCTGCCTCTGCCTCCCAAGTGCTGGCATCAAAGGCGTGCACCACCGCGCCCAGCCTAATTTTTTGTTTTTTAAGACAGGGTTTTCCAGGCTGGCCTTGGACTCACAGAGACCCTTCCTCTGCCTCCCCATGTGCTGGGATTACAGGCATGCGCCCAGCTTACACATATTTCTACTTCAAAACCTATGTGACATTATAAAATCCTGGGTAAGGACAGAGGATAGGGAACGCCATCCCTTCTGGGCTAGAATGAAATATTCTTGATCTGGCTTTTATAAACTTGCTAATTGCTGGTTTTTCCCTCTAGTGAAGAAAGAATTCTACTGGAGGGAATGGCTGCCTCCTCATCCTCATCTTCAGCTGGCGGAGTCAGTGGAAGTTCTGTCACTGGATCTGGTTTCAGCGTTTCAGACCTTGCCCCACCTCGGAAAGCTCTGTTCACCTACCCCAAAGGAGCCGGAGAGATGTTAGAAGGTGATGTCATGCTGCACTGGCTGAATAATTGGCTTCAGACCTTCAGTGCATGTATTATGTAAAGAAGCCAGGGCTAGAGAGCTGGCTGGAATTCATTAAGGCAAAGCCCTCGAGAAGCTGACCAGGGTTGGCACTGGCGACAGGGACCTTACTGACCTCCTGCTCCAGGTTGCCTTGTTTTGGCACCTGTGTGATGTATTTTCTTTTTTAGTGAGTGTCTACAGATAGATTAACCCCACCAGAGAGGCGTGAAGGGGAAATAAAAGTTAATGTCTTTAGCTCTGTGAAGGTGACTCTGACGGCCCACTGCAGGATACTGCTGTGTGACTGCATGGTTTTTATAGCACTGGAGATTTGCAGCCACTATCTTATCACACATTTGCAGACTGGCTGGCTAGAAATAGGTCACAGGCAGTAGTCATGAAATGGCGCTGGTGACTGGAATGCATTAGATTCGTGTTCAGCTAGACTGGTAATTCATTGTAGGAGCATAAAACTCATGTGAGACGCTTAACTTAAAATGAACCTGTCTTTCTGGGCAGATGGATCTCTGAGTTTTAGGCCAGCTTCACAGTGAATTCCAGGCCCACCAGGGCTATACAATGACACCCTTTTTCTTTTCAAAAAAGAAAAACAAAAGATAAAATGCAATATCTGGGCCCACCTTAGATATCCTGAATTAGTCTAGGATGGTGTCCTAGGGCCTTGACCAGTGTGTCCAGGGCCTTCTCATGTTTTAAAAACAAGGACTCAAAATTCTCTTGTGTCAGACATTTTTGTATTGAGTTATAAAATGGTCTTTTTTTGCTTTAAATCTTGCTTATTGGCATGAATATATTTTAAATTAGGAGATGTCTCTGAGAAAGGTACAAACTATATTTGGGGTGTTGGCTTTTTAAGGTGATCATTATTCATTATCCATTTATATCAAATACTTAAAAAAAAATTAAAAAGCTAAAAAAAAGTTTTTATAGTGCCAAACACTCTGATTCTTTTTTCTTGTAGAGTTAGGGATAGAGCCCATGACCTCATACATGCTAGGCAAGTACTCTTTGACCCAGCTACATGCCTGGCAGACTCTAGCGTGTAAGGCATCTGATTGCTAGGGCGGCAGCAAGCTACTGTGGTGTGGAAGGTGATGAGTCAGCCGTGCGTACTTCTGCCCTTGCCTTTTTGTTGTCTCCATTTGTGTTACCATTCAAGTTGGCATCACCAAGTCTGACTGGAAGTAGAGGCTTTTTCTCCCTACATAGCAGTAAAGGTAGATTATGACTTTAGCCTTTGTAGCAGAGATGTGGTTAAGGGAGCTTGCCACAAAACAAATGACAAGTTGAAGACACTTAAGTTGCTTGCTGAGCTCTATAGAGCAGAAGAGAATAAGTGCTTAACACTGCTTAAAATGTCATCTGCGTTAGTCTTAAGCTGACATTCTGACAGAATTATATCTGGCTGTTTTCATTACCTCATTGAGGAATTGATTGGACTGTAATGTAGCATGGATTTAGCATGTTTTAGTTCACAGTGCACAAGTAGTGGCCCTCCTTTGTCCCAGAGTCTCCCTAGGAATCTTAAAACCTGCTTACACTTAAAGACAGACCTTGCCAAGTCAAGTATCTGACATACTGTTTAATATCAAGAATACAGAAAAGGGGCTGCCGGTGAGATGGCTCAGGTGGTAAAAGGTGCTGGTGACCAAGCCTGGACACCTGAGTTTGATCCCTGGGTCTCGTGATGGAACAAGAAGACTGACTCCCAGAAGTTGTCCTCTGACCTCCCCATGAGTACCCATACATAAATAAACAAATGTCAGATTAGCGAAAATGAAAAGACCACCATTACCACTCAGTGTCTGCTGGGGTGTGGCTCTGCTTCCCCTCCCTTCCCACACCACCTCTGTAGGCCACACCCATGCCTCATCTTCATGGATGCCGAAATGTGAATGACATGGTATTTACATAGGACTTGTAGCACTCCTAAATGTGAGTTTACAAGAATGTCAGATTTCTAGGTGATACTGTTGTACATTAATGTTCGTACATCAAAGCATTTTTCTTTTTCTTTCTTTCTTTTATTTATTTATTTACTTACTTACTTACTTATTTTGGCTCTGCCTCCTGAGTACTAGGATTTCAGGCGTGTGCAGCCATGCATGGTTTCAAAGCATTTTCTTTTTTTTTTTTTTTTTTTTTTTTTTTTCGGTTTTTCGAGACAGGGTTTCTCTGTGTAGCCTTGGCCATCCTGGACTCACTTTGTAGACCAGGCTGGCCTCGAACTCACAGCAATCCGCCTGCCTCTGCCTCCCGAGTGCTGGGATCAAAGGCGTGCGCCACCACGCCTCAAAGCATTTTCTTATTCATTGTTGTTGTTTTGGGTTTTTGTTGTTGTTGTTTTTGAGTCTCATATAGTCCAGGCTGACCTCTTGGCTCCTCCTCCTCCTCCTCTTCCTCTTCTTCCTCCTCTTCCTCCCACCTCCCAAGTGCTGAGGTTACAGACATATACTACTATGTCTGGTTTATTCCATGTAGGGGATCAAACCCAACGGTGCCAGCTGAGCTGCATCCCCATTTTTCTTTCATTAGTGTAATGGAAGAGGAAAATAGAAACAAATCATGTTAAACCAGGCAATGGTGGTGCACTCAGAGGCAGGTGGATCTCTGAGTTAGAGACCAGCCTGGTCTACAGAGTGAGTTCCAGAACAGCCAGGGCTACACAAAGAAACTCTGTCTCGAAAAACCAAACTAAAAACCAACCAAACAAATCATATTAATAGATTCAAGTAACCCCAACACTAAGGAGGCTGAGGTAGGAGAATTGCTGTGAGTTGGATGATAGCCTGGGCCACATAGAAACGTCTGTGCCAGCCTGGGCAAAGAGCAAGCCTTTCTGAAGGCTGCCTTTGAGAGTACAGCACAAAAGCACTTAGGAGTCAAGGTTGGGTCATAATCCTAACAGGTTCGACTTGATGTTACCTACTCCTAAACCTCAGTTATAAATCCATGCAACCTGTACTTAACCTCTCAAGCGAACTTCTGGATACATCTACTGTCTGCTAAGAGTAACACGCAGCAAGCTTCAACAGTCTCCTGCCCTTGGCTAAGATTGTTCTCACCCAGTTATTAGTGAGCAAATTAGAGGCTGCCTTCCAGCCCGGAAGTGGCTGTATTTTAGGGACCTCACAGGCCACGGATTTATAAATCACCTGAGATTGTCTCGCTTCCTACTATGTAGTAATACCTCTTCAATGAGTTTTCTTAGCGTTGAATTTAATACAATTGGTGATAGAGTTAGATTTGGGCCATTTCCTGAACTTTTTTTGCCACATATAATCTTTGCTTGTCCCTTAAGAGGAAAGCTGATATACTGCTGACTGGTGTGTTGATTACAAACACATCGCCTCGGGCTGGCTCCTCTGTAGAGAAATCCCAGCCTTTAGATTGGTAGATGGTATCTCTGATAGGCTGTGGTTTAATGTAGTTAATGCAAAGCTGCATGACAGCAGGAATACATTCTTAGGCCTGAAGTGTGGGAGAGTGGTACCCAGGCACCTTTTTGAAAGGTGAGCTTCTGTATTTCTTTGGAACTCATTACCAGTGTGATAACTTTAGCACTGTATCCTAGTGATTAAATGATGATGGGAGGCAGCACTCCCAGGATCCAACTCACACATCATTTGACCCTTACAGCCTATCACCCCCACTTCCTACAGTTCAGAATCAAACCACCTGGCAGGCCCACTCAACTTGTCTGTTTTGTTCTTTGTAAAGTAAACCCTGAGTTGTAGTTGACTGTTTGAGAAGGATGCCACTACCGCCGGGCTTGGTGGCGCACACCTTTAATCCCAGCACTTGGGAGGCAGAGGCAGGTGGATCTATGTGAGTTCGAGGCCTACAAAGAAAGTCCAAGACAGCCAAGGCTAACACAGAGAGACCCTGTCTCGAAAAACCAAAACAAACAAACAAAACCAAGAAGGATGCCACTATGTTGTTTACATGCAAGAACATAATAAATTGCATCATTGGTGTCAAGTGTTGGCCTTGGTGGACTGCTCTCTGCTCTTATCTAGAGACACTTAATGATGTCATCAGCTTGTCTAACTCTTTACACAGTCAGAAGCAAGAGGTACACTTGGCATGGCAGTGCTCTAGGCATGACTTCAAGAAAGAAAGATGGAAAGCCAGGGGTGGAAAAAGACTTGAACTTACTACTCATCCTAAGAGTGACATATATCACCCTGCCCCCACCCCACATCTCCCTTTCTGTCTCTGTCTCTCTGGCATTGACTCGAAGATAGTACTGGCAGGAAGCCCTTTTGGTTGTGTAGTCACACCACTCAGCGTGAGTATTTCTGCTTTGCCTTTGATTATCGAGAGTTGTAAAGCAAGGTTTGCTGTGTAAACTCAGCGTGCAGCCAGAGTGTGAATATCCCCCTGTCACTTAATACCCGGGACTAGTCCATGACTCACAAATGAGCACTGACACCCAGCAGAGCTGATGTGAACTCCTACCTTGAGAGAGACAGCTGTCTCCTCTCTTTCCATTTGTTTGAGACTTGCCCTGGGGGAGGGGGAGTTGCTGCCCTTTCTAAAACATGGAACTTTCCTATGTGAATTGTGTCTTTGGAGATGTGTTTTACAGGATCAGCCTTTGCACTGATGAGCGCTGTAACTGAGCCAGCCACCGTCTCGTTGGCAGTTGTTGGCACCAGCTCCATGCTCGGTTCTGAGCTTGCACCATTCCCTTATCGACATTCAAATTGCAGTGCCTGGCTCAGTTGGAAAACCAAAGCTGCAATTTGTGTTTACAGAATGAAGTTTCCCAGCAGGCTTTCGTGATGGTCATGATGATGTAATTTGATATACTAAAAGTCAACAGCTGTTTTTCCCTTGGCTCTATCTTTTAGAATGAAAGTGATTGGAGTTCTGATACAATAAGTGACACAAGTACGGCATTGCTGGGTGTGCCAGTGGCCTTGTTTGCCTACTGTACAGAAAAGAACAGGTCAGGAGACGGACAGTAGTGACCAAGACCTCAGGCGTAGACTTCTTGTTTTTGTTTTTGTGACACTATTTTTGAACTCTCAAACAAGTAGGACTATTTTAATATTCCAGGTATAGAAGAGGTAGCTTCTACCAAGCAGTGTTCTAAAAGACCCCCTTTGTTCATGCCAGAAATGCCTTAGACCTCAAATGTAGAAGCAGGGAAAGAGTGGATAGCCTCTCGTGCTTTCCCAGAGGCCGTGAAAGCTAATGCCTGTGTCCTTTCACTCGTAGATGGCTCTGAGAGATTCCTCTGTGAGTCGGTGTTCAGCTATCAAGTGGCATCCACACTTAAACAGGTGAAGCACGGTAAGTACATGGGCTGCTGTCCTGTACATGTGTAGGCAGCAAAGGGGCGCGCATTATGAAAGGTCACTGCTGTCGTAAAAGCCCCACTTGTTAAGTGAACTTCCTGTTGAAGAACATCCTAAGAGCTTATCCAGCTTGAAAATCCCATTGGAGGTTTGAAGTTGAAGCTCCGGGTTCAGTTCTCTGGGGGAGTGAGTTGCTGCTTCCTATTCCTCCGCTGCCTTTACCTGTCCTTCTGCGACCTCTTACTGTGTCCCTTCATGCCGCACCTTCCTCTTTGTCTGTAGCATCTTCAGCTCTGTCGTCTACTCTGAGCCCCCAGTGATGTGTACACTTCACCAAGTCTCCATTGTGCATCCAGAAACCATTTGCCCTCCTGATCATTCCTCCTGGAAGAAACCACAGAAGCTTCTGAGCAGAGTCCCTGTGGCATGGAGGGCAAAGGCCTGTTTATGTTTTCAGATGGCCTCATAATGGCTGCCTTCTGCCTCGGGCTCCTGAGGGCCAGCATTATAGCCGTGAGCCACTAGGTCAGCTCCAGCTGTTAGACTCCAGCATGTCTGCGAGTGAGAGGATGCCAATTGTCCTTTGGCTTTTTACAGTGGTAGGGCTCAAACAAGGGGCATGGCACACGCACGTGCTAGCCATGCACTCCACCGCAGGGGCTCATCCCCAGTCGAATAACTGTGCTTTTCCCTTATTATTCTCTCATTCTGAAATTCAGTAAGTAGCTTGGGCTGACCTGGAACTCTGAATAGTCTTCCTGCCTTCACTTCCCCAGTGCTAGGCTTGAGCTACCATACCTTATTTCTTTCATTTTCTCTCTCTCCCCCTCCCTCCCTCCTCCTTTCTCTCTCCCCCATCTGTGTGTGTGTATGTCTGTCTGTCTGTCTCTCTCCCCTTCCCCTCTGTCTCTGTATGCGTGTATCTCTGATTGTCTGTCTGTCTTTCTCTCTGTCTTTCTCTCACTCTCTTCTTTTTGTGTGTGCCGTCCATGTATGGATTTGTGCAAGTGAGAGCAGGTGCCTCAAGAGGCTGGTGGTATCAGATCTTTCTGGAGCTGGAGTTACATAAAGTGGTTGTGAGCCCCTACAAGGGTACTAGGAATTGAAATACAGGTGACTCTTGAGAAACTAAACCCACTCTTGGGTATATATTCTCCTTTTCCTAAGGGTCTCTATTTCTATAAATCCCTATGCTTTAAATCTGTATTAAGACACACGCGCGCGCGTGCGCGCCAAAGCAACCAGAGTTATATTGCTGTAGCAAAGTAGTTCCCTATAGCAAGAGAGGCACTTGAAAGCAAGTTGCCCTAAAATTTCTTACTAAATTTGCTTCTCCTTCATTTGGAAGACCCCATTATTAAATCACAAATGGAAAGTCCATCTGCAGATTAAGCCTAGACCAGTTGTCATGTTGGTGATTGGTGACAGTCTCGTGAGAAATGCCCTGTTGTGCTCTGTCACTTCTTAACTTCTTACAGATCAGCAAGTTGCTCGGATGGAAAAGCTGGCTGGTTTGGTGGAAGAGCTGGAGGCCGACGAGTGGCGGTTTAAACCCATTGAGCAGCTGCTGGGGTTCACACCATCTTCGGGTTGATATTGCCTGCACAGTCGCCCCTGGGGCACAGCCCCCAGATATTGAGAGCTGTACCGTGAGCTGCATGTCTGAATTCACAGCCATACTTGGTCTCTCTGTTTCTAATAATAGGCAACAAATCTCATGTGAAGTGGTGCTGCAATGTTTGTCACATTTCTGTTCTTAAAAATATTGGGCAGCACTTGGAAAACAGGGGCCAGAGGATATCCGTGAGTTCAAGGCCAATTTAGTCTACATAGAGTTCCAGGACAGCCAGGTCTATGTAGAGAAACTGTCTCAAAAAACAAACAAACAAACAAATAAATAACAAATATTGGGGATCAGATTAAGGCAGCCCTTTCAGGGAACCAGATGGGTTGGGATTTAAGAGAAGCTTATTCGAGCCGGGCGTGGTGGCGCACGCCCTTAATCCCAGCACTCGGGAGGCAAAGGCAGGTGGATCGTTGTGAGTTCGAGGCCAGCCTGGTCTACAAAGTGAGTCCAGGATGGCCAAGGCTACACAGAGAAACCCTGTCTCGAAAAACCAAAAAAAAAAAAAAAAAAAAAAAGAGAGAGAGAGAGAGAGAGAGGCTTATTTTCACAAGCCAAGTGGACACATGCCAGTGTCAGCCGACTGAATGGTGTATATCCTGCCATTCATGGAGTATCTGGAAGCTCTCACCAGTTCAGTCCAATCAAGGTTAGCATCTGTGGTTTCAGCCCAAACATTTCCTTCACAATGAATGTGATTTCAGCTCAGGGTCTATCCAGAAAGGGGAATTTTAAAGTGTTCTTTCTCCCTCTATTTTTAGATATCTAATATTATAGATTATTTTTGTCACTCTTATGACATGCCAAATGGTGCTACACCACCCCATTCCTGCCCCCCAAATTGCTTTTTGAATGTTGCAGCACTTGAAAAAAAAGTAAAGTGACCTAAATCCTTTCAGACCCAAAAGTCCTTAGTCCAGCTCACTGGGACTATGAAAGCAATTCTGTAGCAAATAAATCCTTACAAGAGTTCCAAATTGGTGTGCTTATCCTTTCAAGGTATGGGGGATTTGGACCAGAGAAAAGAGGTCAGGTTAGTTTTTCATTAGATTCTAAAGTCATGTCTCCTAAGTAAACAGTAGATTTGTTT
Organism: Acomys russatus; assembly: GCF_903995435.1. Lineage (NCBI taxonomy): Eukaryota > Metazoa > Chordata > Mammalia > Rodentia > Muridae > Acomys > Acomys russatus. The sequence continues at coordinate 37,751,230 of NC_067147.1, read as the reverse complement.
TACTTCTGAGCAGTTTGCTTTACAGAAGTGTCCACCTTACTGCGGCCTCAGTAGGTGAGAACGTGGGTTGCTTGTTGCTTAGTTCATTTGTTTGAAGCATTGGCCCTCTCTGTAGCTAGGCTGGCCTTAAACTCATAGTAGTCCTCCTGCCTCATCCCACTAAGTGTTAGGATTACCCTCCTTCTCTTCACTAGATGTTTACACAATGATAGAGAAAAACCTGGAAGACAAAAGACCTTGTCATGGGACCTCATGCTGCACAATTAGGAGGATTACGTGTTATGTTACATACAAATTTGCCCTATCCACTATTTATCTTTCTTTTTGTTAATTAATAACTTACCCCTGATCTGCTTAGAGTTGCTTAATTATAAATAAATTTGATCCTAGTAACAACTGGCCTTAATCTCAGGAGTTCAAAATACTTACCACACACTCCCTGACAGGGAGGAGTTGATCTCACTCACTTGGTAAAGTTTGAGCCCTGTGGAGATAGACTACTGCTGAGGGTCACATAGATCAGGCAGAAGACAGCCTGGTAAGTTGCAGTGGATGGAAACTGATCAGTTAGGGAGCCCACTGTTCTTGCCTGAAGCAAACCAGAGCTTAAGAAGTACTAGCCCACCAGACTCACCTTCTCCATATTATACTGCTCAGCCACTGTGAGAGCATTCTTCCCAGCTGTACTGCCCAGCAGCTGTCACTGGGCTGCTTCCCCACAGAAGAATAGACTGTCCGAGTGCAGTAAGTGCAGTAAGCCCTTGGGTCAGAAGCTGTCGCCCTCACTTCATATTTGACACTGCAGCAGCACTGACACTTACCTCCCTTTACCTTCTGAGTAGATTGTTTGCTTTTGGTTTTTTGAGACAGGGTTTCTCTGTGTAGCCCTGGCTGTCCTAGGCTCACTTTTTTTTTTTTTTTTAATGTTTAATTTATGTGTATCGGTGTGAGGATGTCAGATCTTGGAGTTACAGACAGTTGTGAACTGCCATGTGGGTGCTAGGAATCGAACTCGGGTCCTCTGGAAGAGCAGACGGTGCTCTTAACCACTGAGCCAACTCTCCAGCCCCCCTTAGGCTCACTTTGTAGACCAGGCTGGCCTGGAACTCACAGAAATCTGCCTGCCTCTGCCTCCCGAGTGCTGGGATTATAGGTGTGCTCCACCGTACCTGGTTGTATTTACTTATTTAAATTGGGCATTTCTTCTCCCCCCCCCCCACTTTTTTTTTTCCCTGATTTATTTCTTTAGGAAGCAGAGGCAGGCAGATCTCTGTGAGTTTGAGACCAGCTTGGTCTACAAAGTGAGTCCAGGACAACCAAGGCTACGCAGAGAAACCCCATCTAGAGGAAAAAATAAAATAAAAAGACTTATTTAGTGTATATGAATGCTCTGTTTTCATGCACACCAGAAGAGAGAATCAGATTCCATTGCAGATGGCTGTGAGCTACCATATGGGTGCTAGAAGTTGAACTCAGGACCTTTGGAAGAGCAGCCAGTGCTCTTAATCACCGAGCCATCTCTCCAGCCCAAGTTGAGCATTTCTTAATATGACCTTGGACATTAAAGAGAAGCCAGACTTGGCAGCACACACTTGTAATCCCAGCACTTGGGAGGTGAAACAGAGAGATTAAAGAGAGCAGGAGCTGAACCACAGGTTTCATCTGTGAATGGTTTGCATGAATCACAGCTGCATCACAAGCCCTGCCAGCAGGACTCTGGCTACTCTCTGAAGGCGTGCCTCATCTCTGCACCTTTCCTTTGGCCATCATCTCTCACCCACATTTCTGCCATGCTTTGGACAAGAAAATGGACCATCTGACTCCTCTCGTCTATACACTTACACGGTCACTAGCAGACCTTCCCCTTTCTCTAGCATATATAATACCCCACACACAGCACGAGAGAGGAGCGAGGCCCAGGGCAAGGCGCACAGCTAGAGTTTCCCCTGGTACATTTTAGTGTATTGTGTGTGCTGCATGTATATACACATGCATGTGCGTGTGTGTGTGCATGTGAAGGCCACAGGCTGGTTGGTATCAGGTGTCATCACAGCCATTCTTCACCTTTCTTTTTGAGACAGGATCTGTCTGCCTTGCCTTGTACAGGGATTATAGACACACCGTATGGTTCCTAGCTTTGTATGTGGGCCCAGAGGGGTCTTGCATGCACCCACACCCTTTTGGTTTTGGCACAGGATTTCATATAGCCAAGGCTGGCCTTGAGTTTGCTATGCAGCTGAAGATGGCTCTGAACCCCTCCGTGGCCCTTCTCCTCCCGCCCCTGAGTGTTGAGGTGACGGGCATATCTCGCAAGGTTTGCCTGAGAGTGTTATTTGTCACTGCCACCACAACCCTAATGCTCATACAGTGTGTCAGTGCCCTGGACTGTACACCAGCTCTCTGGCACAAGGAGCTTTTCCTATTCATCTGCAGCTGTGGCTTCTTCCACGTGGTTGGAAACCCCTGAGTCCCCTGTTCCCAGTCAAGTGCAAGGGTTGTAGAAATCCTGGACCTTAAGGCTGAGAGTCTTCACCTCTGTAAAGGAAGGAGTAGAGCAGGAGAGAGCCATCATGCTGAGGGAAGACAAAGCCTGTTCTAGGCACACCTTAGAGACACCAGGCTCAGACAGAGACCACCTGCCTCTGTCCTTTTGCCAAAGCACCTAATTTTGCCTGTATATCTCAACAGGCCTCTTTATAATTGCCTGAAGTGTCACAAAAGTGACAAAACTTGAGAGTTAAATCTTGGACGACAGGCAGAGCATAAATAACACCAGATTTTTTTTTTTTTTTTTCCTGTTTTCCCAAAGTGAAATCTGGGAAGGAGATGGCTGCTGGGGGGAGACAGCCTGCTGCTTTGCACACTGGTTTTCTGTGCATCCCTTTATTAGTATCTGGTTAAGGCGGGGTCGAGGGTCTTAAAGCTAGAATAGATGTTTGCCTGACTTACAGGACAGGAAGATGCAACCTACTGTGACTGCTGAGCCTTCAGTGCCTGAAACACTGCATGCTACATAGGAAAAGATAACAGGGCTGGCTGGGGATATCACTCAGTGGTAGAGCACTTAGCATGCACACAGCCCTGGATGCCATGCCGGACACTGCAAAACTAACTAAATAACTGCATTTAATAGGTATTTTTTTGCTTTCAGTTGCTGGAATTTGTATGGTACTTTTATTGATCCTGTGACCAAATACCTGGCAGAATTCACTTAAGTCAGGAAAGGTTTGTTTTGGCTCATGGTACAGTTTAGGGGACATAGTAGCAGGGAAGGCAAGGGCTAGACCTGGTCTATGGCCTTAGGAGTATATAACACTGTCAGTTACATAGCTCCAACCAGAAAGCAGAGCAAACTGGGAGCCAGGTGAGCCTATCCTGCTCTCAGCCTGCTCCTACATCCTTAAATCTGCCAGCCAGGCCTCATATCCAAAAGGTTCTCCAGCCTTCCAGAACAGCACTCCAGCCAGGGACCATGTATTCAAACACTTGCCTTTTTATATTCAAACCTTAACAGGATTGAGCTCAGGGCTTCACCTTGACTAAACTATATCCTGAAGCATTTCTCTAGTCTAAAAACTACTAGCGGTTTCCAATGTAAAATTCACAGTGGAATACTGTATGAAGTAATTCAGAAACATAAGGGGCAGAGGCAAGACCACCCTAGACTTAGCCCAGAGCCCCTTCTGTCATCTGCTCCACTGATGGGCATAAACTACAGAACAAATAGGAACTTTGAATCATGCAACACATGATGCCATCCCTGCAATGAGCTGAGGCCAGTAATGCTGGTGGCTTCCTGCCCCACATGCAAATGGCATGGTGGCAGTGCCAAGTGTCAGCATCCACAAGCCAGTCCCTGCTTCACACATTAGTTTTCCAGTCTGTCCAGTCTCCCTAGAAGTTGCTTTCCCAAGCCAGCATTGTGTCACTGTTACAACGCGCTGTCCAGAGCAGATAATGAAGCATCATGCTGGTTATCAGTTCCAGAAGGGGGGGAGGGGAGAGCCTCAACACACACTGAGCACTAACTCTGCCTGTGTAGGTCTGTTGGATAAAAGGCCATGGTGCAGAACAGGACACAGTCATCAGCCCCTGGAGTCTATGAAACACAACAAAGGAACTTAATTAGAAAGTTTGGGGTGCTATAAAATATCACAGCTGAGAGGAAATCAGCTGGGTCACAGGTCTGAGAATGCTTTCCAGAAGGAGTGTGGTTAAACCAAGACCTGAACAGAACGCAGGTGGAAAGCCAGGCATAGTGGCGCACACCTTTAATCCCAGCACCCAGGTGGATCTCTGTGAGTTCAAGACCAGCCTGGTCTACAAAGCAAGTGGTAGAATAGCCAAGACTACACAAACCCTTTCTCAAAAAAAATAAAAATGGCAGGCAAGGAAGAAAAAAGACTTTCTATGGGAGGGAATTAAATGTGTTCAGAGCCCCTGGAGTGAGCAGGGCTCCATGCTGTGGATTGCAGGTGACTTGCCGTGGATGGGTCAGTGCCTGTAGGCAAGCAGTGAGGCTAGGATCCATGAGTTCTTTAAGCAATGTGAGCTTTGACCCCCTGAGACCATGGGAGCCACTGAGGGCTGAGGAAGGGAAATGCCAAGCTCTAGTTCTGATGCAGTGAACTGAGTTGGGCATGGTAGAAAACTGAGAAGTTCTGGAAATCAGAAATGGCAACAGCCTGAAGACACAAAAGCAGGAGGGGGAGTTAATCTGGTATCTGCTCAAGAGTACCCTGTAAAGGACTCGGTAGTTGGTGGAATTTGCCAGACTTAGGGCAGACAGCCAAATTTCTCGTGTCAGGTAGTACTACTCACTATGATAAGGGCTCAGACAGGAGCAGGCTAAGGAAGTCTAGAGCTTGGGGGAACAGGACTCCAGATTGAGCAGCCTAGGGTTGTTAAGCCAAAGGACAATGAGAAGTAAACTCAGCGGCAACATTTCTGCCTGGTATACGTGAAGGTCTGGCTTCCATCCCTAGCACCACAGGAACAACACTGACACAGTACAGGTGAAACTGTCCATGAAGTGAGCAGAGAATTGTCACCACAAGAGTACCCCAGGAACTGCCAACATGTGTAGGCAGAGTGGGGGTGGTGCCAGGAAAGGGACCTGCAGGCAGTTACCAAAGAGATGGCAGAAGAAGCAGGAAGGTGGCACCACAAAGCCAGAGGCCAAGACAACAGAAGCTAGGGCAGCCACACAAGTGATCTTAGGGATGAAGGCGTCAGCTGCTGATCTTCTCTTCAGCCACATCAGAGGTCAGGGAGGCAGTGACAGCTGGGGGAGGGGAGGATGAGGCAAAGCGTAGTCTGTAAAGTCCTTCTTCAGAATAGTTGGCACATAGACGGACCCAGTCAAAGGGAAAGGGAAGGGGGGGGCGGTCTGGAGGCTGAGAAACTGGCAACTGGTTGGGGAAAGGATACTGCTGATGTGGGTGACCGCATAGGTGAGGTGACAGAAGTTGAGGGAGGTCCCATCTGATGGCTCCTGTTCTCAGATCAAAAGAACCTAGTCTTCTGCCTAAAGGCAGATGTGAGGTCTGTGTGGGGAGGACTGCAGTAGCAGTATAGTCTGCACTGCCCAGCACAGTCCTGAGGGGAAGTACATAAGAGTTCCCACAGACTGGCAATGGGAAAGAAAACAAGAAATAGCTGGTGGTGGAGGTTTTGCATGGTAAGGGCAAGGATGTAAGCAAATTGCAGTCCTAGGCTAGAGAGAGAGGGAAGTGAAAACAGAAAAGCATTGGGGCATTGGCAGCATGCAGGAGGCAGAAATAAAAGGCAGGGTTGGGGCAGCCACTCTGGCAGAGTGCTCACCCAGCATGTGCAATGCCTTGGCTTACAACACAGCACCATGAAAACCTGAAGTTCCCAGGCCTGGCCCCGCCTCATAATCAAGCCAAATAAAAATACAGGCTCCAAGCCAGGCCTGGTGGCATACACCTTTAACCCCAGCACTTGCAAAACAGAGGCAGGCATATCTCTGAGATTGAGACCAGCCTGGGTTACATAGTGAGTTCCAGGCCAGGCCCATGTATAGAGCAAACAAAACCAAAAAGCAACCAAACAAAAGTACAGGTTCCTGGCCAGGGCTATGGCTCAGGAGAATGCTTGTCTAGGATATTTGAAGCCCTGGACTCCATCCCCAGTATCAAATACACCAAACGTGGTGATGCACATCTGCAGTCATGGCAGTAAGGTCATAGAAATAAGAAGATCAGAAAGTCAGGGTCCAGAGTAGAGAAACGACTCTGGGTGGTTAAGAGCACTGGTATCTCTTCTGTGGGATCCAGGCTCAATCCACAGCACCCACATGGCAGGTCACTAACTCCAGTCCCAGGGGATCTGGTGCCCGCTTCTGGCTTCTGCAGACATACACTCAGACATCTGAAGGTTTTTTTTTTTAAGTACATGCCCATCCTCAGCTACATAGCAAGGTTTGGTGATAGCCTGGACAACATGACACCCTGCTTGAAAATAAATAAAGGCTGGGAAGGTGGCTCACAGGATAAAGCCCTTGCCACCCAAGTCTAAACAGCTGATCCCCAGTACTTATATGTATATAAATGCCAGGTAGGCATGCAAACACCTGCTTGTAATTCCACACTCAAGAGACGGGTCCCTGGGGCAGGATGGCTAGCAAGATCAGCAAGCTCTGGCTTCAGCCTAGAGACACTGCCTCAATGAGTAAGGAAAGATGTCCAGTGTCACTTCTGGGCCTATATATGGATGTGCACACACACAAACATTCATGCATAGATGAACACCACATAAATAAAACTACCGTCTCCTTTATCCTGGTGCTCAATAGCTGTCAGACTCAAATGTGTCTCTTCCATAATCAAGATTTGGAGCAAAGGAGCAGTAAGCACAGAATATTCAGTGTGGTAGCTGCTGGTCTGGCCTAGTCCAGAAGGCACAGAAAAGGGCCAGGTGGGAACAAAGAGGATGGTAAAGACAACTTCCTAGTAATGATAAGCCCAGGCTGAGGGTGAAAAGATGCACCAATTAACCCAGCTGAGAAGGTGCCAAACCAGTGTTCCAAGCCCAGAGAACAGCATGTGCAAAGTCAGGGCCACATCTGTGGGACTCCTAGTCACTTGGTGTAGCTGGAACACACACTGTGTAAACAGGGGAGTGGTGTGGCCGCGGCAGCTGCGGCAGTCTCTGGGAGAAGGAAGCAAGAAGCACATTGTTCTGAGCCTCCTTCTCTGTGCTCCACTTTCCACCGAAAGAGCCAGGAGATGTCTGCAAAAACTCCACCATAGAAGCTGGGAAAGCAGGCTCTGGGGCTGGGGGATGAGCCCCTGGCTGGTCCAGGGCATCAGGGGTAATCTGCAAACTAGGAGGGACTGGAACCCAGCACCCACAGCTTTGAAGTTACTTGTTTTAGGGAAAAGGCGTTCATCTTAAACTGGGAGAGAATGAGCGAAGGCCCCTCCCTTCCGGGCTCCTGGCCAAGAGTCAGGATAAGAGGCAGCTTAGAGTGATCCATTCAGAGGAGTGTACTGACCTTGTGGGGAGTTGTTTTCTCCAGATTGCTGCTTCTCCTCCCTTCCTGGGGCCCTAAAACCCTCAATTGACTCCTGGGCCCGTCTCTCCCTTGTTCTCAGAAATCTCTGGGCATGCACCAGAAAGTTAACCACACAAACACTGGCACTTAATTTGTTCAGCAGACCCCAAGGTCACACTGGGGCTGACTGAGTCTCACAATACCCACTCAGCTCTCTACTGGGCCTCAAAAGCAAAATCCATCTAGAACATCCTACAAAGTCAGGGTGCCTGGCTCAAGACAAACTCAAAATAGCTGAGAGACAACCTTGGACACTCTCATCCCAATCCTGTGTCACCGCCTAGAGATGACCCAGGTCTCACCTGTGGCCCCATTCACAGAATGGATTCTGACAGCATTCCTAGGCATGGGAAGTCAGACCCAGGCGGGGATCTAGGACTGCAGCAGAGATACAAGAGGTACGGCCTCCAGAGACCCCAGACTCAGAGGAGGACTCTTAGGAGCTAGGCAAGAAGCGGTGGGGGTGTAGGCCATTTGATCCCAACAGGAGGCAGATGCAGGTGGATCTCTGTGAGTTCAAGGTCAGCCTGGTCTACAGAGTGATTCCAGAACAACCAAGGTTATAGAAAGAGAAACCCTGTCTCAAAAAAAAAAAAAAAAAAAAAAAAAAAACTTAAAAAAAAAAAAAAAAAAAAAAGAAAGAAAAAAAAAAAAAAAAAGAAAAAAACTTAAAAAAAAAAAAAGCAGGGCATGGTGGCGCACACCTTTAATTCCAGCATTCGGAAGGTAGAGGCAGGCAGATCACTGTGAGTTCAAGACCAGCCTGGTCTACAAAGTGAGTCTAGCACAGCCAAGTCTACACAGAGAAACCATGTCTCAAAAAAAAAAAACAAAAAAAAAAAAAAAGGAAAAGAACAGAAACTGTGGGGGAGGCCACAACTTACTGTCTGAAATTATTAACTCCTGAAATTATAAACCCAGGAGTCAGGCCTCATCAATACTCTGCCATCAACAGAAGCCCACACTAGGCTAATAGCCGACCCGGGCTTTAATCCCAGAGGTCTGCAGTTCTGACTTACCCTCGAAAGCCAAGTCAACCATGGGCTCACAGAGAAACAACTTCCCATTGTGAGTTTTCTAAACCTGCTGACTCTGTGGCCAAAATGAGCTTCCATTAAAGAGTTCTGCTCTAGCAAGTGCCAAATGGGCACATTTAGATTTTAAAAGCTGCTGAGGTGGGAAGGAGTCCTCAGTAACAAAGGCAGGATCGGGAGAGCCTGGGCTCAAAGCCACGCCTCTTGTTTCAACAGAGTATGGGGTAGCTACCAGTGGTACCCAAGCTCTGGGAACGCTAAGGACACTCCAGTCACAGTGGTTAACATAGAAAGGCGTGACTACATGTGGGGCATTGTGCCAGGGACTTCCCACACATGTCATTTACTCCCTGAGAAAGGGGTAAAAGGAACTGCCCTGTGGTTGGGAGGAAGCCACCAAGGCATGGCAGGGATAGCCAAGAAGAGTCATGGCCTAAGAAACTTCAAGGGACCTGGGGACAATGTTGGTTGTTAGTAACAACATGCCACAGACTGACCCGCTTACACAGCAGAAATTTAACTCAACTCTGGAGGCCCAAAGTCCACAATCAGTGTGTCAGTAAGGACCCTTCAGAGGGTACAAGGGGCCAGGCGGTGGTGGCTCATACCTTTAATCCCAGCACTTAGGAGGCAGAGGCAGGCGGATCACTGTGAGTTCGAGGCCAGCCTGGTCTACAAAGCAAGTCCAGGACAGTCAAGGCTACACAAAGAAACCCTGTCTCAAAAAAGCAAAGCAAAACAAAACAAAACAAACAAACAAAACAGAGGGCATGAGGGAAGGCTCTGTTCTAGAATGTTCCATGTGGCTTGTAAATACCCCCACACGCCTCATGAGACCCATCCTGGCCTCAAATGCAATTTATAATTGACAGTGACCTTGTAATCCTCCTGCCACCAATCTCCCGAGCCATACCCAGTTTATCCAGTGCTGGGGACCAACCCCAGGGCTTTATGCATGCTAGGCAAGCACTCTACCAGTCCTCCCAGTGTCCCTCTAGTCTTCCCTCTGTGGGTCTCTTTTATGAGTACTCCCCATTTTGTTTGGATGGGTGCATTAGGAACCTACAGGCTGTGTTTATTTGAATGCCTTTGTCAAGATCTCGCTTTGAAGAAGCTCATCCCTGAAGTACTGGGATTAGGATTCACACATGCCCACGTGTGAATTTTGGAAAGATGTAATTTGATACCTATTAGGAGTGTCCAGCCCAACCATCTTTAAATCAAAACAATTACTACATTTAGCTGTGTGCGCATGTGTATATGTATGCGTGCTGGTCAGAGGATGACTTGGAGGAGTCAGTTTTCTCCTTCCACCATGTGTGTGCAAGGGGTCGACTGAAATCATAAGACTTGGTAATAAGCATCCTTACCTGCTAAGGTACCTTGGTGGCCCTCAGCTGTCCCTAAATGAGGGCATGGAGGCTTTGGATGAAAAAGTAGCATACACAACCAGCAAGGTAAGGGAAAAAAAACTAAGAACCTAGCTCTTTTATTGCTGAGGTCCTCGGGTAGACATCTCCAGGAGCAGCAGAGTGGGCCTTGGGATGTGGCTCCGTTGGTACTGTTTGCCCTGTATACACAAGGCCCTGGATTCAGCCCCCAGCACTGTGCAAAACTGGGTGTGGCAGCACCCAGCACTGAGAAGGTAAAGGTAAAAAGATCAGGGTTTCAAAGCCATCTTCAGTTCTGAGGTTCTAAAACAAGTTCAAGACCAGCCTGGGCTATATGAGACCCTGTCTCCCGAAATATAGAAGGAAGAAGAGCAGCGTGTCACACAGCTCTGTGCCTGTCTTGTGAATGGCGCAACAGCACAGCTGGCCAGCACTTATTTGGAGTTGGCTGGGCTCTCTGTTGTTCACTCTTGGACCCAGAAGGCCAGTGAGCAGCCATATGTTTGGAGAAGTCACTAAGAAAACACTAGAACAAGCGGCATAGGTTTCAGAGGCATGCTTTTGTGACCCCAAACACACATACAGCCAGGTACAGTTGCCCATGGCTATAACAACTGCACTCAGGGGAGGCTGAGACAGGAGCATTACCATGGGTTTGGGGCCAGCTCATTCAGAGATTGTCTCAAAAAAAAAAAAAAGCCACAGACACAGAGGCAAAAAATTCAAGCCTGAAGATAGCACCCGGGCTGTGAGGGACACCAGACCACAAACCAAGTTAGCAGGCTGCAAGGAAGGAAGCCGCTCACCTTGTCCTTCCCTGTACCAGGCCTCCTGGTTTTGCAGACGTTTGCTGTTTTTTTGTTTTTTCATTCAATAAAAATAGCTCTACGGGACAACATATTATAGCATTCGTGGAAATAAAAACTAGGAACCACATCACAGGGTGTTCTGCTGCAAACGTAGCCCCAGCTCCCCAAGGCTGATTTATGCTGCAACAGTGGCAGCCCTCACTGGTCCCAGGTGGGGCCTGGCCTTTCAGGAGGAAGGGAGGAGGAGGTGCAGAGCCATCAGCTGTTTCCCCTCACCAAAGCTAGAAGCACAGCTCTGTCTGAGCCTGCCTTCTGCACTATAAAAAGTTTCCGTCACAAAGCGCCCATTCAGGAAACCAAGGTTAGAGACCCTGGGCTTCCTGCCTTGATTGCTCTCCTGGGGCCAGGGACCAACCAGCCCAGAGGGGTGGGGTGTGTCGGCTTTGCAGGTTACAGGATGTGAAAGTGAGGACCGAGGTTAGAAGAAAGAATAAAAGGCCAAGAGTAGAACACGCCCAACAGAGGTTGTGTGCAGTTCTCTTCTTCAGGGTTTCCTGTGGGCGAGCTGAGAACATCGTGTTCTGGCTCTGAACTTAGCCTGTGGGGGCTGCTCCCTTCTCAGCTTCTGGGTCCTAGTGCTGTACCTCACCAGGCCTCAGCCTTGGCATCCCAGCAGAGCTATTTGTCCTGTCACCCGCTATGGAGTGTGGTCCCCAGCCAACTCCATAGCATCTTCCTGGTTATGGTGCTGTCACACAGGAGCACTTCATAACAAACTGTCCTTGAAGTGACAGGGTTGAAGTTCAAGGAAGAGGGTAGAACTCACCACCATCTACATGTTTTCTTGTCTTCTGGATGCTGGGAGCTAATACAGCCTTTTAAATGGTTTGGGCTTTTTTGTTTGTTTGTTTGTTTGTTTGTTCATTTTTGTTTGTTTTCTCTATCTTGGCAATGCTGCAGATAGAATGCAAGACCTTACACGCCCCCAAACAAACTCCACTACTGAATTATACCCCTAACCTCAACAGACATTTTGTTCATTTGTGACAGTTTCATCTGGCCCAGGCTGACCTAGAACTCTAGACAGTCCTTCTGCCTTCGTTTCCGAAGTGCTGCGATCACAGGCACGAGCCACCAGGCCTGGCAATAGGTGCTTTCTTTCCTCTTTCATTTTTATTGTGTGTGTTTAGTGTGTGTGTATGTGTGCACACCACAGTGTGCATGTAGAAGACATGCATGGGAGCCTCTTCTCTCTTTCCACCACAGGTTGCACAGCTCAAACTCTAGTCATCAGGTGTCCTCCTTGGTCACTCCCTTATTCCTTTGAGACAGAGTCTCTTTGAAGCTGTGCTGTGGGTGTCCTTCATACTAGGCTGGTGGTCAACATGTCCAGTGATCCTCTTGTTTCTGTACCACCCCACCAGCACTGGGGTGCACCCAAAACCACACTCAGCTGTCTACATGGATACTGGGGATTTGAACTTAGGTCCTTGTGTTTGCAGAGCAATTGTTCTCACCCACTGAACCATCTCCCAGCCCTAGTAAATTGTAAGGTTTTATTTGTTTGCTTAGATTTGTTTTATTTGTGTGTGTGTGTGTGTGTGTGTGTGTGTGTGTGTGTGTGTGTGTGTAATGCTTGTCTAGCACCCATGGAGGTCAGAAGAAGATGACAGATTCCCATGGAACTGTAGGTACAGATGGTTGTGAGGCCCCATGTGGGTGCTGGGAACTGAACATTTGTCCTTGGCAAGAGCAACAAGTGATCTTACCCCATCAAGCCATCTCCCCAGCCCCAACTTAGTTTTTTGGGTTTAGTTTGGTTTGGTTTGGTTTGGTTTGGTTTGGTTTGGGTTTTTGACACACAACCTCATGTATCCCTTAATGACTTCAAATTGGGTGTGAGGTTGAGGGTAACCTTGAACTTCTGATCCTCCTGCCTTCACTTTACAAGTGCTGGGATTACAGGTGAGTGCCAGCATGCCTGATCTGTGTGTTACTGAGGGTTGAACCCAAGGCCTCCTGCATATAAGGCAAAGTCTACCAACTGAGGCCAACGCCCTACCCAGGCTTTTTAAGTCTAAGCAGCCTACCACCTTATGAACTAAGCTTCCAGGACACAGACTTTAGAAGGCATGCATTAGCCACATCCAAATCACAGCAGAGGCTCTCTAGGTCAGGGAGGGTTTTGCCACTTTTCAGCCTCAGTTCTGGGTTAGAGATTTCTCTCTTAAGATTGTCCCTTGGAGAAATGGCTCAGCAGTTAAGAGCACTGGCTGTTCTTCCAGAGGATCCGGGTTCAATTCCCAGCACCCACATGGCAGCTCACGACTGTCTGTAATTCCAGTTCCATGGGATCTGGCACCCTCATACAGACATACATGCAGGCAAAATACCAATGCACATAAAAATAAATAAACCATTTTTTAAAAAAGATTGAACACCTCCCTTTCAAGTTATTATGTTGTATCTGATCATACCCTCAGCCTTCTGCATGCAGTCTTTAAGATCTCTCACTGGAAGCCCTTTCCTCCAGGCAAGGGGCCAGCTGAGGACTGACTGCACACTGAACACCTGCTCTGCACCAAGCTAGAACAATGGTCATGCAACTGCCAAAGTCAAGTACACAACAGAGAAACACAGCCTTGGACTCTGCCCCTCTGAGACAACACAGTCTGGAAATACAGACATGCAATAAAAAAAAAAAAACCAACAATCCCCGAGGTTCCTGGTGTGCCTGAGGCAGTGGTTCTCAACCTGCGGGTCACAATCCCTTGGGACATCAAACGACCCTTTCACAGGGCTTGCATATCAGATATCCCGAATACCATAGAATTCATAACAGTAGCAAAAGCACAGTTATGAAGTAGCAATGAAAAGACTTTTATGGTTCATTCAGGTCAGCACAACTTGAGGAACTGTATTAAAGGGTCACAGCATTAGGAAGGTTGAGAACCACTGTCCCAAGGGTGCCCAGGGGGTCTGGGGGTGTGCACAGACCTAACACCAGAGGCCCAAGAGCATCTCCTTAAGGAGTCTGTAAACTGCAATCCAAACAGGAAGTAAGAAGTGGTAAAGAGGGATGAACAGAGCATGGCTAAGGGGCCCACGGGGTACAGCTGCTTGGGGGGAATGAAGCCAACATCCTAAGACAAGTAGGGTAACTATGCGTGGCAAAAGCTAATTGCACGTTTCAGAATAACCAGTAGACAGCCAGGCGTGGTAGCCCATGTCTGTAATCCTAGCACAGCACCCGGGAGGCTGAGGAAGGAGGACCTCTCAAGTTCAAGGCAGGCCTGATTATGCAACAAAACAACAGTCTCACAGCACGCTGGCCCAGCATGCATGAGAGCCCAGCACTTCAGAAACTGGGCAAGGTGACCTGTACCTGCAATCCAAGAGTGCAGAAGGTGAAGGCAGAGGGGTCAGGAGTTCAAAGTCATCCTCAGCTACTTCCAAGGCTAGCCTGGGATATGTAAGGCCTTGTCTTTTGTTTGTTTGTTTGTTTTTCTTGGTTTTTTGACACAGGGTCTCTTACATAGCCCTGGCTGTCTTGGAACTCACTACATAGACCAGGATCACTCTGAACTCATCCACCAGACTCTGCCTCCTGAGTGCTGGCATTACTGGCCCTGGTCTTTGTTTATTTAAAAAAAAAAAAAAAATCTAGCTAGACACTGGTGGCACATGCCTTTAATCCCAACATTTGGGAGGCAGAGGCAGGCGGATCGCTGTGAGTTGGAGGCCAGCCTGGTCTACAAAGTAAGTCCAGGAAAGTCAAGGCAACACAGAAAATCCCTGCCTTGAAAAAAAAATCTACTAGAAAGTATATTAAATGTTCTTAATACACACACACACACACACACACACACACACACACACATACACACACACACGGTAAATGTTTAAGGAAACAGATACCTAATTACCCTGATTGAATCAACATACACTGTACAAAGTATTGGAACATAACACTGTATTTCATAAATTATGCACTGATTAAACTTTTAAAGCTTAGGTGGCATACTTTAAAAATGCAGTTTATTATGTCAATTATTTTCTCAATTAAATTGCCTAGCAATGCATTTTTAAGAAAAGAGAATGCCATGTCTGTAATTGTAGCACTGAAAACTAGAGGCAAGGAGATCAGAGATTCAAGGTTAGCCTTGGCTTTTTGAGTTTGAAGTCAGCCTGGACTACATAAGGACCCTGTGTCAAATAGATAAAATGACAAGAGGCAGAAGAAGGAGGCAGAGAAAGGGGTCAAGCTGAGCTGGCATGCTTGTAAGGACCCAAGGGCAGGTACTCCCTGAAGGAACTAGGACAAGTCTGTAATCTTTCAGAACTCCAGCATCAGAAAGGCCTAACCTCATCCTAGGGGGCAACCCAGGCATTGTTACCGCCAGCAAGAAAGGAACCCATAGCCCTTCCCCAATCCCACTCCAGTCTAGGGAAAAAAGAAACTCATAAGAGATGGCGGGGGCACGCTGAGGAAGGCAGTGGATCGCTGGGAGCAGTAGGTTCTAGCTAGATACTGGAACCCTGCAAGAAGACACTCGGCAAATTCTTGCCTCTAGTGAGACTTCAGTTTTCATACTTATAATAGCTACTCAAAATTTAGTCCTATTCCTGCCTTCTTGAACACATAAATGACTCATTTCCAGCTATAAAAAGATTCAGTCTTGCTGGGAGGTGGTGGCGCACTCCTTTAATCCGGCACTCAGGAGGCGGAGGCAGGTGGATCTCTGAATTCAAGGCCAGCCTAGTCTACAGAGTGAGTTTCAAGAAAGCCAGGGCTACGCAGAGAAGAAAAAAAAAAAAAAGAAGAAGAAGCATTACTTTTAGGGGCTGGAGAGATGGGTCAGTGGTTAAGAGTACTTGTGTTCAAAAAATAAAAATAAAAATAAATAAATTTTAAAAGAGTACTTGTGCTCAAACTGGGCATGGTGGCGCACGCCTTTAATCCCAGCACTCTGGGAGGCAGAGGCGGGCAGATCGCTGTGAGTTCGAGGCCAGCCTGGTCTACAAAGGGAGTTGAGGACAGCCAAGGCTACACAGAGAGACCCTGTCTCAAAAAAACAAAAAAGAATAGCCGGGCATGGGAGCGCACGCCTTTAATCCCAGCACTCGGGAGGCAGAGGCAGGCGGATCGCTGTGAGTTCAAAGCCAGCCTGGTCTACAAAGTGAGTCCAGGATGGCCAAGGCTACACAGAGAAACCCTGTCTCGAAAAACCAAAAAAAAAAAAAAAAAAAAAAAGAGTACTTGCGCTCTTCCGGAGGACCGAAGTTCTGTTCCCAGTACCCATATGGGGCAGTTCACAACTACTCCAGCCTACAGGCTCTGATGCTCTCTTCTGGCCTCCATGGACTCTACACACACACACACACACACACACACACACACACACACACACACACTTCTCCTACTTTTAAAACTCTGCGACCCACAATTGCTCTGGCTTAGGATTTTGTGAAGCTCCATGAAAAGAATGAGTCCTGTGGGGGCTGGAGAGACGGTTCTGTGGCTGAGAGCACTTGCTCTTACAGCGTACCGGGTTTGATTCCCAGCACCCACGTAGTAGCTCACAACCATCTGTAACTCCAGTTCCTGGGGCTCTGGTGTGCATAGATACATGCAGGCAAGATATTCACATATGAACTAAATCTTTAAAAAGAAGGAAGGCCAGGCGTGGTGGCGCACGCCTTTAATCCCAGCACTTGGGAGGCAGAGGCAGGCAGATAGCTGTGAGTTCGAGGCCAACCTGGTCCACAAAATTAGTCCAGGACAGCCAAGGCTACACAGAGAAACCCTGTCTCAAAAAACAGAAAGAAGAAGAAGAAGAAGAAGAAGAAGAAGAAGAAGAAGAAGAAGAAGAAGAAGAAGAAGAAGAAGAAGAAGAAGAAGAAGAAAAGAAAGAAAGAAAAAAGACAGACAGACAGAAAGAAAGAAGAGTACACGTGCAGAGCACACTCGGGGCAGATGCTTGCTGAATGAACAGTTGCATGAAGTCTCGGTAAAGGCCTGCCTCACTTTGTGCTTCTCATGGCCGTGTCCCATCATCACCTCTCCTAACGCCACCCGAATGCCTCTCGGCTGTCGACACTGCCTCCGGTTAGTGGTGGAAGTGAACCCTAGATCCTGATGGATCCTTACAGACCCTGATGGAGTAGAGGGCTAGGAGAGAGATAGCAAGGCGGGGTGACACACCCCTGTGGTCTCAAGACGAGGGAGGTAGAGGCTGGAGGATCAGGAATTCTAGATTATCCTCATTACATAGAGAATTTGAGGCCAGCCTAGACTACATGAGACCCTCTCTCCAAAAGGATGAACCCAGAGAGAGAGAGAGAAGAGAACACTTAAGATTTCCCTAGTGAAAACTAACACATGATCTCACAAGGCACTCTGTATCTTAGTTGTTTGTTTGGTTTGGTTTGTGAGACAGGGTTTCTCTGTGTAGTCCTGGCTGTTCTGGAACTCACTCTGTAGACCAGGCTGGCCTCGAACTCAGAGATCCACCTGCCTCTACTGGGATTAAATGTGTGTGCCACTCCAAATCTTAGAATCAGCCTGCTAGGGGTCCTGCCACACACACCCAAAAACACTAGCTAGAACCCACCGTGTCTGAAAACTGCCCTCTCAGTCCTTGGCTTCCCTGAGCCAGGCAGCTCTGCTGAGGGCAAAAGTTCTTGGGCGGGCACACCCTCCCGTGCTTTTGCACTCTCCTGTGGCTTTCCAGGCTGGCCCACAGAAGCCTGATTCATCCACAACCGCACTGAAACATAAAATTAATTCGGCTACAGCCTGGGTGAACTTGGCCACTGCGGTAGCCACACCACTCCTCACAGCACTGTTTTCATGGGAAAATGTGTCCTGAGCTCCAAGAAGCCAAATTATAACAGGATGAAGGCACACCCAAATTCATATCCAAGTCTCTACACTTCCTAACAGGCAGGTCCTGGGCAGGGCACCGTGTTCCCCAGCCTCAGCTCTTTTGCTTTGTAAGAACACCTTCTTTAGAAGGTTCTGGTGCAGACCAGACACCTGTGAGCATGCTTCAGCTGCTCCCAGAAGCTCGGAGACCTTGGAGAGAAAACTGTAAGCATAGTCGCGGGAGCAGCAGCTCCTAATCCACATCCTCCCGGCAGCGACAGCTCTGGGCTCAGAGCAAGTGTTTACGAGATAAATGGGCTGCTGTCTTCGAAATCACAGAACATCCCCCTATCTTTGACCTTCTGCAGGCTCTTACTAGCTTATCTGAGACAAACCCCTCTCCACCCCCACTCAGCCGCCTCCTCCCCCCACCTCCCTTCCCCACCCCCCACCTCCTGCCCCAGCTCTCTGTGCACTGCATTGTTCTGGCTTCCTTTACTCCAGGCCTCCAGCAACAGCGGCCTTTCACCCAGGGCTTGGATGGGAGCCTAGGGCTGCTCCAGCAGGCGGGAGGGGGTGGGGGCTGCATCATCAAGGGTAAAGAAGGCAGACCTCCACTCCAGGCTTGGCTTCTGGCCCCTCCTCGATCTGTTTGTTTCTCTGGAGCAGCAGGGAACGCTCTGTACCCAAGGACTTGCTGCTGACAGCCAGGGAATCCGTAGGGTCCTAAAGGTCGACCTGCTCCCTTTCCTCGCTAGTCTTCCCCCAAATGTCAGCGCTTGCTAGCCTTGGACACAAGCATGCAGGCTCCAGCCCAGGGTAACTAGCCCCTCAGACACTTCAAATGAGCCTCCTCTACCTGCCCTCAAGTGTCACTGTCCCCATAGCCTTTCACTCTTAGGTGTCCCTTCTCTGCAATACTTCACCAACCTCAGCCCACCTCAATCCTGCCACAGTAGGAATGTTCTGGTAAGCTGGGCATGTAGATCTGTGGTAAGAGTACTTGTCCAAGGAGCTGGAGGCCCTGGAGAATGTGCCCAGCACCAAAACAAAAAACAAACAAAAAAACAAACAAAAAAACCAGAGAACAATAAAGAAAATAAACTGTGAGACTAATATGGGCTTGGTGGGGGTCCATGGCTGTGATCACAGCATCCAGGAGAGGGAGATCCCATCCCTAAGAAGAATGAAGCTGGAGAAATGGGTCAGTGGGTAAGAGAGATGGGTCAGTGGGTGAAAAATATGGGTCAGTGGGTAGGAGCGATGGGTCAGTGGTTAACAGCACACTCTTCTAGAAGACCTGAGTTCGATTCCCAGCCTGCACAATGGGTGGTTCCCAATTGCCTGTAATTCCAGCTTCAGGGGCTCCAACACCCTCTCCTGGTTCTTAAGGTATACACAGTATACACATGGTCTACACTTGCATAGACACACGCATGCACATAAGAAAAATACACATCTTAGAAAAGAAGCCGGAGGCAGAAGGAAATGGGGAGGGGAGGAAAGGAGAATAAGAAAAAAGTAGTATTGTTCATGGTGAAACTCCAGCATTGGGAAGGATGGAGAATAAGGGGCCATAGCCCCTCCCTCAGAGATAACGGTCTCTCTGCTTCTTATGTGTTTGTGCAACGTGGGTGGGAATATGTGTGGGAGTTTCAAGGCAATCTAAACTACATACAGTGTGCCAGGCTAGCCTGGGCTATGACCTATTTTTTAAGTGTGTGTGTATGTGTGTGCGCGCGTGAGCATGCAACCCCTTTTCCTCTAAAAGTGTAGCATGGACACCTTTCTCAAATAGACCTTCCCTTTTTGTTGTAATTGCAGTGCTGAGGATGCACCAAGAGCCTTGCCCATGTTAGGTCAGCCCTCTGGCACTGAGCTACATCCCTCTCAACCTTCCCTTTCTTTTTTTTTTCTTTCTTTCTTTTCTTTTTTCTTTTTTGGTTTTTCGGGACAGAGTCTCTCTGTGTAGCCTTGACTGTCCTGGACTCACTTTGTAGACCAAGCTGGCCTCAAACTCACAGCGATCCACCTGCCTCTGTCTCCCAACTGCTGGGATTAAAGGCATGTACCACCACCACCACCTGGCTTTTTTTTGGGGGGGGGGGTCCGAGTGCGGGGATTAAAGGTGCGCGCCACCACGCCCGACTGACCTTTCCTTTCTTAACATCCTTGAGGTTCCCCATCACTTGGACACACTGTACTTTATTGAACAATTCCTCTACAACAAACATTGGGGTGAGTTTCCATTATCACACTCAATAGCTAATTAAACCCACCTCGGGGGTTCTCAAACACCCAATCTGCCATTCACACCCACAAGTCCATCTCCCATCTGGTGTGTCTTTTCAAGCTTTCCCATCTTCCCAGCCTCGGTGGTGTCTTATCTCCCCTTGTACCTTAAGCTCTTCTGGCCAGGGTGTGGCCTTGGAGCTCCTGGCAAGGTGCCCTATAGGCCAGTCAACTCAGCAGTTTTTGAGCCAGCTTTGGGGCGGGCTGCTTTAGAGAAACATTCTCAGGACAATGGATGCTCATGTGTTCTTTCTTTTCCTGCTTATTGCTTGGGTAACTCTGGGCACTGGACGATCAAGAATAAAACAGATGCAGACCCTTGCCTCCTAGAGCTTGCGGTTTGACCAGACAAGCACGCAGGGGCCACTGACCAATAAATACATTTGTAATTATGAATGGAATGGGTGCTTCGAGGTTGGGGTGCATTCTCTGAAGAGGTGGCAGCTGCAACAGAGAGACCATGGGATCTGGTTCCCTGTTCTGTGTTCTTGGGACACTTCCCTTTTAGTGTCCTCAAGTTTAGAAGAGAAATCCCCCTTCCAGTTTGAACTTTCTGTGACTGTAATAAATGCTATCCAAGTTCAAAGGAAGCAGAATTCCCTACTGCTGGGGAGAGGTCACAGAAGAATTCTTGCTGGTTCCACATTGGCCATGATGTGTGGGTGGGCTCTGGCTCCATTAAATAGTGACTGCATGAATATATACTGCATGTATTCAACATGGACAGGTGGTATTAAAGAGAGCTGGGGAGCTGTTAAGGTGTTAAATATTTCAAATCTGTGAGTTCAGGCTGGAGACATAGCCTAGCATTCCATCTCCAGTGGCACAAATATAAATAGGCAAAATACACTTAATCTGGGGCTACTGAAGAGATGGCCTGGTGGTTAAGAGTGCTTGTTGCTCTTGCAGAGGACCACGAGTTTGGTTCCCAGTACTCATGTCAGGCAGCTCACAACCACCTCAAACTGCAGTTTCAGGAAACCTGACGCCCTCTTCTGGCCTTCACAGGCACCTGCACACACGTGCACCTGCACAAGCACACACACATAAATTGTTAAAAACTAAATACATACATAAGCTCTGAAGAAGTTAACACTGGCTCTGGCCTAGGGCAGGGTCATCTCAGTATAAGCTGTAGACTAAGCTTTGGCTCCAAGGCAAACAGGCCTGCCCCACTCTCTCTGCCCTGCTCTCCCCAGTACTGGAATAAATCTGTCTGAGAAAGGCCTCTTGCAAGTATGCCTGGTTCAAGACAAGCTGGGTCGAAGCTATTCCATAAAAAGGACCTCTGGAAAGAACACAACCATTCCTTGGTATCCAGAGGGAGGAAAGTTGTGGCTTCCTCATTTTGCCCCTGCCAACATTCACTGATGCTTAACAACTCTCTTACAACTATAAGATTGCACTTGCATGTCTCTCACGCCTAGCCTCTGAGGCTCTTTATCTCTAGATTGCTCCATCAAAGGCATGGCTACACAGGCTGACTAGCTGATGGGAAAGGAAGAGCTGGCTGCAGAAGAATTGCGATCACAGAGCAACAGATGCCATTGCACAAGGCACAGAAGGTCCTGACAAAGTCAATTATAACACCGATGAACCAAAAAAATCCAACTAAAGGTCGAAATGGCTCAGTGGGTAAGGGTGCTTGCTGGACAAACTCAAAGACCTGAGCTTGCTGCCTGGAAGTCACATAAAGGTGGAAAGGTGAGAACAGAATCAACTCCACAAAGTTGTCACCTGACCTCCACAAGGTGCACTGTGGCATGCAACTCGAGCACACGCGCGTGCGTGCACACACACACACACACACACACACACACACACACACGGAAGAGGTGGGAGAAAACTCAGAATGAAAAAAGAACAATGCTTGCAAATCCTCCCCTACTCCATCCACTCTTCTCAGGGACCAAAAATTTCGTGGGGTCCGGGGAGGTAGCAGATGAGAGAAGACAGAAACCTGCTGTTGCCCAGCTAAGTCTCAGGTCTGATTAAAAATACTGTAATTTATATCCTTGCACTTGGTGTTCCCTTTATGATCCATCTTAGTGGCTGTATTTTTTTTTTTTTTAACATCCACATTACTGTGCAAAGCTATGTGCACAAAGCCATGCATACTGTACTTTATGGAAAATTTAAGAGCGTTTCAGAAGTAATTGGAACCATATGTGCTTTTCCCCTCCTGGGCTCTGGGAGGGAGGTAATCTCCAGATAGGCAAGGGTTTGCCCTGGAGGTTTGCTAGGCTGAGGTAAGGAGCTAGACGTGCTCTCAAGACCAGAAGGAGCTATTAAAAGGTTTGGAGATGGAGGCTTTAAGTGAGGCCGAACAAAGGTAAACAGAGTTGCAGGGGGATGGGGGTGCATGTCCACACTTAAAAGCAATAAATCCTAAACCAGTTTTACCCACAACTCATCTCTGGGCCTCACTTCCTCATCTATAAAAGAAAGCCACAGTTCAGGGCTGCAGACCATAGGGTCACCCTGCCAAGGAACCAGACCCACCACTTTAGGCTGGCAGAGGAAATAAATACCAGTGACACTATTTGTCCAATCTGAACCCGGTTCTCTGCCTGCAGGGCTGGTACAACACGGTCGAGGGGAGAGCTTGGGGAAGCTTCTTTAGGCCCATGGATGCCTTTCTTTTCAGCCCAGACTCTCTTAAAACTTCTGGGCCAGTGAGACAGTGCCTAGTGCTTCACTGTGCAGCCTTCAGCAAACACCATGGCCCCACAGAGTCCTACAGAGAAGCTCCCATAATAACCACGCAATAATAAAAAGATAAAGAGGCAAATAGGTATGTAGGGCAGCTCAAAAATAGCCACCCACCCACTTAGCCTGGGTAACCATTGGTGCCAGGTGAAGACAAAGAGCTGCGCAGCTGACCTGCTCTGTTCTTCTCAAGGTCGCCTGAAAAAGTTAAAATCCCTGTCTGATGGTAGACTGCAGGCCCCAGCTCCTCCCTGCACCCCCACCCCCATCACCCCATCACCAAGTTAATCCTAGGTCAGAGAGCACAGAGGTTGGCCTCTCTGAGGTAAATTATTGGGGCTAAGTGAGGGTTTAGGTGGTGACTCACACAAATCCCCACCCCCACCATCCTTTAGGTTGTGCATGCAGTGTACGCGAGGCTCCCCACCCCCACCGCCACCCCTCATCCCTACAGAGCCCGCTTTGTTAGCACGACCCCACCCTAACAGCCTCAGGGTTGTGAGGGCCTCTTTGGCCTTTCCCTACTTTTCGATCCTTCCCAGACCCTCTCCAGAAAAGCGCAGGCTGTCGTGGCCCGCCCCCCCCAACCCCACCCACCCCCAGCTGCAGCCAGAGTGCTGAGCTCAGCACCTTAGCCGCTTATGCGGTGGGCGGAGCCTGGAAGGCCCCGCCTGTCTCCTGCTCTCTGTCACCAGTCCCCCACCACTACCAGAGGCACGTTCTCTGAGTCACGTCCTCGTTTTTCTCCTCTGTAGGGGGTCGGTGGGGAAAGAGTCCCTATTCCAAGTCAGCTGCTCTGCATCTGTCACCTCCATAGCCTGGGAGCACCTCATGTGTGGGAGAAGGGAGAGTGAACGAGCAGCAACTCCCCTCCACCCCTGCCCCCCCCACACACCCTCACCTCCCCCCTATCGCCTGCGTCCCAAAGTCTGGGCCACTGCACACTTTTGGGAAGTTACGTGTTTGTGGGTGTACCAATATGCAGAGCAGATCCTGTAAGTCTTTGTGTTTCTCTGCGTTTGTTACTTTCTAATTTTTTTTTTACTTTTTTTGAGACATAGTCTCCAGTACCTCAGGCTGGCCTTGAACTCACTCTATAGCACTCACTCTGCAGCTGAGGATAAGCATAAACTTCTTTCTGCCTCACCTGTCACCTGCCAGTTGCTGAGATTATAGGCATGTGCCATCTTGCCTGGTTTATGCAATGCTGAGTTTTGAACCCAGGGCCTTTGGCATGCTGTGCAAGCTCTCTACTAAGTGAGCTACAGCCCCAGCCCTGAGACTGCTTTTTAAATCAAAATTCTTCTTCTTCTTTTTTTTTAATTCTTTCTTGTTTTTTGGCTTTTTTGAGACAGGATTTCTCTGTGTAGCTTTGGCTGTCCTGGACTCACGTTGTAGATCAGGCTAGCCTCAAACTCAGATCTATCTGCCTGTCTCTGCCTTCTGGGTGCTGGGATTAAAGGTGTGTGCCACCAAGCACAGCTTTATTTTATTTTATTTTTATTTAATTAATTTATTTATTTTTGGTTTTTCGAGACAGGGTCTCTATGTGTAGCCTTGGCTGTCCTGGACTCGCTTTGTAGACATGGCTGGCCTCGAACTCACAGCGATCCGCCTACCTCTGCCTCCCGCTTTTGGGATGGGATTAAGGCGTGCGCCACCACTCCCAGCTCACGCCCTGCTTTAAATCAAAGTTCAACTGTGGTTCTTGGGGGTGTATGCCAAATTCTGTCCCTTTGTTACTGAACAACCAGGAAGACCCTCCCCCTTCTCTCTCTCTTTTTTTTTTTTTTTAACTTTCTTTTTCTTTTTCTTTTTTTATTAATTTATTCTTGTTACATCTCAATGGTTATCCCATCCCTTGTATCCTCCCATTCTTCCCTCCCTGCCATTTTCCCCTTACTCCCCTCCCCTATGACTGTTCCTGAGGGGGATTACCTCCCCCTGTATATGCTCATAGGGTATCAAGTCTCTTCTTGGCAACCTGCTGTCCTTCCTCTGAGTGCCACCAGGTCTCCCCCTCCAGGGGACATGGTCAAATGTGAGGCACCAGAGTACGTGAGGAAGTCATACCCCACTCTCCACTCAGCTGTGGAGACTGTTCTGCCCATTGGCTAGATCTGGGTAGGGGCTTAAACCCTCCCCCTTCTCATACACCGCTTTTAGGAGGACATCAGAGCTTTGGGTGGGATGGAAGGAGGAAGTGGACTCCAAATGGGAGATGTGGAGACAGAGTCACTATCATTTCTGGGACTCAGAATGTCCTGCGCAGGGAACCAGCTTGGGTGTCAGCCTGCTTTTCTCACCATTTTGTCAGGACAGCAGTGTGAGGGCCCTGCTGAAGTTGGAAGGAGGAAGAAGCTGATCAGATAGCACAGAGGTGTCTTATGTCAAGAACTCCATGGCTTGCAGGTGCTCACTCCAGCTGTTCTGGGCCCCAGCGGTGCCCCACCCCACCAGCCTCCGCATTCTCCTTTGGCTCACAGCTGAGAGTATTTGGGGCCTAGCATCCAGGACATATCTAGAATCATGATTCCAATCTGTTCACGGTGCAACCGTAGGCTGTCAGTCCACCTAGCTGAACTCCCATTTTCTAAACCCAAACCCTGCCTACGATATTGGTGTGTGTGTGCATTTGTGTGTGTATACGTGCGCGTGTGCGCACACGCGCATGCATATAAGGCTCGAATGTCAACCAACCTCTAGTATTATTTCTCAGAATCTGTTCACCTTGTCTTTTTGGGAAGGGGTCTCTTGATAATCTGAAGCTTGCTAATTAGTCTAGAATTGCTGGTTAGAGCCCTGGGCATACACCTGCCTCAACCTCCCCAGCACTGAAATACCCTGTGCCTGGTTTTTTGGTTTTTTGGTTTTTTACTTAGATGCTTGGGGTTGAACTCAGGTTACCCTGTTTGTGAGCCAAGTACTCTATTGACCAAGCAATCTTCCTAGCCCTGTACTGATGACTTTAATTGACAGATATATAAACACAGCACCGTTGGCTGCTAAAGCCATTGGAGATAAAGACAGACATTTTAGCTGAGCCTTGTGGAACACCCCGGAATTCAGCACTAGGGAAACAGAGGCAGGAGAATTATCTAAGAGTTTGAGACCAGCCTGATCTGTATAGCAAATTCCAGCCCAGCCAAGGCTACAATAACAAGATCTATTTAAGAAATATAAAATAAGCTGGGTGTGGTAGCACATGCCTTTAATCCCAGCACTTGGGAGGCAGAGGCAGGTGGATCTCTGTGAGTTCCAGGCCAGCCTGGTCTACAAAGTGAGTCCAGGACAGCCAAGGCTACAAAGAGAAAACCTATTTCGAAAAACCAAAAAATTAAAAAAGAAGATGCTAGAGAGAGAGATGGCCCACTAGTTAGAAGCACTTGATGTTCCCCCAGGGTCTTGAGTTCAATTCTTGACACCCATGAGCCCCACCCCACCCGGACCCCATCCCCCTCACATTTTGGGAATCCAACACCGCCAATGCTGGCTTCCAGCCTTCTCAGGTATCTGTGCTCATATGTGTGCAGACACACATACACATACGATTTTCTTTTTCTTTTTCTTTTTCTTTTCAAAACGGGGCTTCTCTGTGTAGCCCTGGGAGTCCTGGAACTACCTCTGTTTTTTGGGCTGGTCTCTAATGCAGAGATTTAGCTGCCTCTGTCTCCTGAGTGCTGGGATTAAGGGCAGGCATGACCACCACCTGGCAACATGCATTTTTTTTGTGGTTTTTTTGTTTTTTGTTTTTCAAGACCCTGTCTCAAAAATAAATAAATAAATAAAGTTTATCTTTTTAAAAGAAGATTTATTTATTTATTGCATATGAGTGCCTTATCTATGGAAGATGGCATCAGATCACATTATAGATGGTTTTGAGCCACCATGTGGTTGCTGGGAATTGAACTCAGGACCTCTGGAAGAGCAGGTGGCGCTCTTAACCACTGAGCCATCTCTCCAGCCCCCAAATTTATCTTTTTAAAAAGAAAAGAAAAGGGGGCTGGAGAGATGACTTCCAGGTTAAGAGCCCTGGCTGCTCTTCCAGAGGACCCAGGTTCAACTCCCATCACTGAGCTGGCAGCACATGATAACTCCAGTTCCAGAGGATCAAAAACCCAATGCACATAAGATAAAAATAAATCATTAAGAAAGAAAGAAAGAAGGAAAACTCTGAGCTTGCTCTGCTATGTGGGCAGGTGGTGATCTTTAGACCTCCAGCACGAACAACCTTCTTATTTCCTGTTCACAGTCTCCTGTGTGAGGAACAAGTCCCACCCTGTCCCTGCTCCCACAGATGGGACGTGGCTAGTGGCTGTGGCTGCGATGGCTGTGGCCTCCGCCGCACTGAGACCCTCTATAGGCCAGGCCCCATTTTCTGGCCTGGGATTTTGGGAAAGCAGCTCCTGGCAGTTTGTTATTCCACCTACCCCCAGGCCCACCCCCTTGTGAGATTAAAAACATTGTTGAAAGTCTCTACTTCTGAGTTTTCAGAACAGGCCTCTGAAAATGTCACTCGCATAAAGCAACAGAATAAACAATGGGTGTCTTTGTTTTATTTATTTAATCTCATTTATTCTTTTGTGTACATGGGGTGATTTGCCTGTATGTCTGCACACCATGTGCATGGTACCCTGGTAATCCGGGGGACCAACAAAAGGCCGCTAGATGTCCTGGAACTGGAGCTACCGACAGTTAAGAGCTGCCCTGTAAGTGCTGGGAATCAAACCTGGGTCCCCTGGAAGAGCAGCCAGTGCTCTTAACTGCTGAGCCATCATGCATCTCTTTTGTTTGTTTGTTTAGCTCTTGTTTTTTTGAGCTAGGGTTTCTCTGTCTAGCCTTGACTCTCCTGGACTCACTTTATAGACCAGGCTGGCCTCAGACTCACAGTGATCTGCCTGCCTCTGCCTCCGAGTGCTGGGATTACAGGTGTGGGCCATGCCCCCCCCACCCAACCCCCTGTGGGTGTCTCTATTTTTATTAAAGGACTTTTTTTTTCCTTTGTAAAGCTGAGCATGGCAGCACACACCCCAGTGATCCTTTAACATGGGAGGGAGAAGCAAGAAGATCATGAGTTCAAAATCATTCTCATCAACACAGAGAGTTCAAGGCCAGCCTGAGCTACATGAGAAAAAAATAAACAAAAACATGGGCTAGTGAGATAGCTTACCACTAAGCCTGCTGACCTGAGTTTGACTCTGGGGGTCTACATGATGAAAGGAGAGAACCAACTCCAGAGAGGTGTCCTTTGGCCTCTATAAGCTAACGAACGCATGCACGCGTGCGCGCACACACACACACACACACACACACACACACACACACACACACACACACAAGATTTAAGCAGAGCCAGGTATGATGGTGCATGCCTGAAACCCCAGCACTCTGGCAGGCAGTGGCAGGTGGATCGCTGTGAGTTTGAAGCCAGCCTGGTCTACAAAGTGAGTCTAGGACAGCCAAGGCTACACAGAGAAACTATGTCTAAAACAAACAAACAAACAAAAAGACTTAAGCAATGCTTAAATAATATAGTGAGCAAATTTTATTACTTATATTAACACAGATCAACTATATAACAGAATGCGATGTCGTATGATCTATAACAAAGTCATATGCCTCCTGCAATCTGTACTAGGGGAATAGCCCAGAACAACTTTCACCATCTTTAGCATCCAAACAGCCTTGAAACCAGGGTAGTTGGATTCCTGGTCCTTTAAGGCCCTCCACTAGCTGCAGGAAATAAAAAGCTATTTAGCCTGTCTTTAGGGACTAAGTAGGGAAGGGGCTGCCTAGCCCTCCCCAATTCTATCATTTTCTTTCTGCGTCAGTGTTCAGACCCAGGATGTGAGAGGAGTCCTACGAAACTGGTAGAAGATTAGATGATGAGAGGCCATTGGCATGGGTGGGTGAGGGAGAAAAGAGCCGGTGACCTGGCGTTCCAAGTCTGGCTGGATCCCTAAACTGATGGATCCCTGGGAGCACTCCAGCTTGGTGCGAAATGAAAAGATGGGTGGGCACACACACCAAGGCTGGCAGGCTGTCTGGGTCTTTGCTTCTGTTGGGATAAATGGTTTGGCAGCATCCTGCGCCTGCCCTCCCAGCGCTCAAGATCTCTCTGGCTCTCAACAGGAGTGGGTTTATCAGACCAGCCCTTTGTGGGGGTTCCTATCGCCTCTGCCCTGTCCCCAGAGGAAATGACATCTTGTGAAACTCAGGACCCTGGCAGAACTGGCCATCTGTGAGATCACTGTGGTCACATGTATGCCTTGTCTTTGCAGCTGTGTGCACTCACCCACCCCTGGCACAGCACCCTGCCCCCACAGGGAGGTTTGGATTAGCTGAGAAGCCAGCCTAGCCTCCATCCTTGGCCCTGACCTTTTTCCTGAGATGTCAGCAGATTTGCAGAAATGAGCACAGAATTCCATGGGGTTGCTCGTACAAAAGGACCCCATCTGGACTCACTCCCGCCGAACCTGGGTTTTGAGAGAGGGGCACCTTTATGCTGCAAGTCCCCTCCCTGGAAAACAATCTTTTCTGTTGTTTTGTGTGTGGTGCTGGGATTGAGGCCAAAACGTGGGGCATGCTAAATACTTGCTATATCTCTGAGCTACACCCCCAGCACCTAATGCCAATATTTAATCAGATTCAAAAGCCCCTTGGGGATGGAAAGATTAATGGGCTCTTGGGCATGGGGGCTTTTTCTTTGGGGTGTCTTTTCCAGATAAGATTTTTTTTTTTAAACCTGCTTTCAAAAGCTGTGCTAAATTGTGTTGTCAGTATTTCCATTTCAAAAAGCAGCTTCATTTGCAAAAAGCCTCCCACTGGGTTTTTAACTCTGCCTTTAGAACAATCAAAATCCCACTTGAAGTCTTGAGTTGTGAGCTGTCAACAGCTTTTCACAACCCTCCAGTGGGCCAGGTGCGCCTCCAATCTTGCTATTCTGACCAAGCTGTTTGTTGTTGTTTTAAGCAAAGGAGCCAGAGAAGTCCTAGGGAACACATTTGCAGGGTTATTGCCTCCTCCTCCTGTTCCCCGCTCCACCCTGTCCCTCACCACCCCAGTGCTCCGTGTTTTTTAGCCACCTCCAAGTTAGCATCACCCTGAAGTTACCAGAGCACCGAGGAAGCCTTATTTACTAGCACAGAAGTAAAGGCAACCTGGCTGGTCTTCAGGGATTTTTCATCTCCAATGCTGGGGTTCCCAGACTCACACACCCCCAACCCCAAGATCTGGTTTAACTTCCCAAACCCGATTGGGGCGGCTTGCCAGACTGAGTGAGGCCCTGGGAACCAGTGCTCAGGACAGGCACCGCCTGCAGAGGGAGGAGCAGGTGGCCCGGAGTTGGTGCTCAGGGACTTTAAATTGCAGGCTCTGGTGGGTCCCACGGGAACAGAGCACAACCAAGGGCGAGGCATCATCTATTCTGCATGGTCAGGGCTCTGGCCACAGAGACTAGGGTGTGCGTGGGGCCTGATTGCCAACTCTAGAGGGGCAGGTCACCCAAGATGTGACATTAACCCACCTCCAACTAGAAGTCAAGCCATTTGTGCACTAGGGTCTTCTCTATGTAGGGTGCATGTCGCACAGTGTGTGTGTGTGTGTGTGTGTGTGTGTGTGTGTGTGTGTGTGTGTGACCTGTCCCCTGGAGCAGGACCCCTCCATGCAAAAGGAAGATACTGATGGGAATGACACTTCCATGGCTGGACAAAGGGGCCCACCCTGTTTGCTCTCACTGACAAGGATGCTAAGCCGCCCCGAAAGTGTTCTGAAGGGAGTGCTGGATGGTACCTTGTCTCCTTTGGGGTGGTAGAGACGTTTTGAAACAAGTGGAGGAGGTAGTTGGCAACATTTTGCACCTACTATTTGTTCACCTTGAAAGGATAAGTTTTCAATAAGAATCTCACCTCAGTTTTAAAAACATTTTACTCTGGGGGTGTATGTTAGTGGTGAGAGCGCTTGCCTAGCAGGTGCAAGGCTGTGGGATCCCTTCCCAGCTCCAACATAAAGAAAAATAAAATAAAATACTGTCAGTATTTTCAGGTACTTAAAGGGAAAACACTGCTTTTCAAGACTCCCTAGAAGGGCTCTGGGAACAGGGGTGATTGGTTGCCGGTTGTCTAGGGAAGCTGCATTGCGGCTGGAAGAAGTGGGATGTCCTTGGGTGGTGCTCCCAGCCTCCCTCCTCCCCCCACCCCCACCTGAGGAAGGAGCCTATTCGGCTTTGTGTCCAGCTCAAGTTGCAAAGGGGCAGAAAGGGAGCATGGAAGGTTTCTGAAGCGCCAGTCTGCACGCCCAGCAAGATTTAAAGATTCTAGTTATACCTCTGTGTAGTTCTGGGAACACTGTCTTTTTGTTTCACGTAGCTGATCCCGTCAAAACATTCATTCTCGGGCAGGGGGAACTTCCTGGGACTCTCCTGTGGAGATAGGGCAGTGCTGACTAAAGGATTTAGAAAGATGGGCAGAACATTCTTCCTCAAGCTTTGAGGTGGGAGGATGAAAGGGGAGGACGGAACCTAAGGGCTGGGGTGGGGGTGAGGGTGCAGGGGAAACTTGTCCAGGCAAGCCCACCTGGAAGGCAGCCTTAGCCAAGGGCACTGGGGGAAGGAGGAGTGAATACTGAATGCAAAGTTACAGCTTCTTAAGGGGTTCTGGTTCCGAAGCCAGCAGACAGGGCTGTCCCTTCACATGGGGTCTCTCCAGTTCCCCAGAGAAGCCAGTGGTCTGGAAACTCCCCATTTCTAGGTCCAAATGTTCTCTAAGCAAGTGACGATAGGTCTCGGTCCCTGTCATATCAAGTAGCTATCACACAGTAAGCCAGGCCCCCCTATCACACAGTAAGCCAGGCCCCCCCCATCACACAGTGAGCCAGGCCCCCCTATCACACAGTGAGCCAGGCCCCCCTATCACACAGTAAGCCAGGGCCCCCACTCCAGGCCTCTGTCAGGCCTCCTTGTAGGATAGTCCTCTATCCACCCTCTCCTAATCTGAAAAAAGATCACCAGGGCTAGATTACTAGTTTTTTGGCTTTCTTTCTATCCCTTTTTTTTGGGGGGGGGGCGGTTGAGACAGGGTCTCCCTGTGTAGCCTTGGCTGTCCTAGACTCACTTTGTAGGCCACGCTGGCCTTGAACTCACAGGGATCCCTCTGCCTCTGCCTCCCAAGTGCTGGGATTAAAGCATGCACCACCACACCCAGCCTACTTTTTTTTTTTTTTTTAAGAGAGACTTATAACTGATATTATGGTTTAGTGGAGTACTTGCCTAGCATGTGTGAAGCCCTGGGCTCAATCCTTAGTGCAAAAGAAAAAAACAAATAGCGAACAAAACTCCCAACAAAAACTAAAGATATATGCCGGGCGGTGGTGGCGCACGCCTTTAATCCCAGCACTCGGGAGGCAGAGGCAGGCGGATCGCTGTGAGTTCGAGGCCAGCCTGGTCTACAAAGTGAGTCCAGGATAGCCAAGGCTACACAGAGAAACCCTGTCTCGAAAAACCAAAAAAAAAAAAAAACAACAAAAAAAACTAAGGATATCTCGGGGCTGTTGAGATGGCTCAGTGGCAAAAAAATATTTGCTGCCAAACCCAAGAGCCCGAGTCCCATCTATCTCTGGCACACACACATAGTGGAGAAGGAAGAGGACTGACTCCCATACGCTGTCCTTTGACCTCCACACAGGCGGGCGGAGGGCGGTCTCTCCCACTTGTGCTCCCTCCCTCCCTCCCTCCCTCTCTCTCTCTCTGCACAGAATAGGGAGTGGGGGCTGTCAACCTGCCCCCAGCACAGCACAAACCAGGCTTCCTGGTGCAGGTTTGTAATCCCAGCACTTGGTGAAATTCAAGAGGTCATATCAAGTTCTAGGCCAGCCTGGGATACATGAGACCCTGTCTCAAAAATACACACACACCGGGAAAGGTGGTTACATAGCCCAAGATGGTGTCTGTCGGTTGAATGAGTAAATTCTAGTAAACTCCTTTCCAAACTGGTCAGGGATTCTTTTGCTTATTGATGTTTGCTTTAAAGAAAAACTATTTTGGGGGGCCATTACATCATATTTTTCTGAAGTAATCCTTTTTTTTTTTTTTTCCTATCAAAAATGTAAAAGAAGAAGAGAGGGAAAGGGGGAGAAAGGGCAGCTTTAGCTTAGTGGCATGCCTGAAATACTGGGTTCATCCCCGGGGGTGGGGTGGGGGGGGGTAACAGAAAAGCCTAGTAGGAAGAATGGGCACCCTACTGGTCAGTTGGTCTTTCTCCTTTCTCCCTGGCAGCGGGAAGATTCACTCCTACAGGCTCCCTCCCTTCACCTCTTCGAAAGGAATTATAAGATGATGTCACCTACTCTCGCTGAAGCACTTCATCTCACTATCCTATCCCAGCAAGTGGCAGATCTAAATGTCAGGAAAGGATGCTACCATGGGCCTGGGAGTGCCAGAGGCAAACGCAGTACTCTATTCTGTAGCTGTCTCTAACTGTGGCTCCTAATCTGAGCCCACCGGTCCCCCTTGAGGGGCTTTTCCACCATGAATGTGTTTTAAGGAATGGTTCTCCCACCTGTAAAATGAGAGTGTGGGACATTTTGGACTTTGGTCCTTTTGCAGTTCTAGGACCTGGCTGTTCTAAAAGTCAGGCTTTTAATTTTAATTTTTAAAATATCGGTGGTAGGAGCTATGCTGTGTGGCTCATGCCTTTAATCCCCGTTCTAGGAAGGCAACGGCAGGGTGAGAGTTCAAGGCCAACCTAATCTATATAGTGAATTCCAGCCGGGCCAGCCGTGAGACTCTGTCAAAAAGATGAACCTGAGGTGTGGGGGGTTGGGCGGGAAAGGACGGTGGCCTGACTTCCCCGGCAAGTGTCAGGTGTCACAAGCAAAACTGCCCTGTAGCTAGCTATGCGATGCTCGCCTGTCTGATCTGGTTTGGTTCCTGCCCGCAGGGTAGAGTGTCTGATGTAAGTTTGGTCTTTTCTTCCATCAGGGTCCCAGTGTCCTACATTGATAAAGCTTAAAAAAAAAAAAAAAAAAAAAAGGCCGTCTGAATCTCCTACCCTAAGTAATCGCTCTCTGCCCTCGAGCAACGCTGCCAGGCTAGATTTCCTGTTGCCTCGTTCGCTTGAATGATGAAACCCCGGATGGCTATTGCATTCCGGCTTTTCCAAAGATCTCGGTCCTGAATTCTCCTGGTTTTTTGTTTTGTTTTGTTTTGTTTTGTTTTAACACAAAGCTTCAGAGGAGTTCTAGGACCCCGCGGACGCCAGGGGCTCTGCCGCAGCGGGTTGAGTAGGGACTAGCCCCGCAGTGTTCTATTCCTAAGGCTTGCGGGTGGGTCAGTGTGTCGGTTTCCTGTGAGTCTTAGTTCACTGGTCATGGACCCGGAGCTGTGAGTCTCAGTCAGTGAACTCTAACCCCTACCCAAACCCTCTCGTGGGAGACAACCTCGCACAGGAGATTACTGATGTCCTTATGAACCACCCCCCGGGGGGAGTTGGCTGTAGAGAAATAGGAAGACTGATGGGAGGACGTGGGAGCCATCAGGCCTGGGTTGCCTTGTCTTTAGACCTATTACCAAACGTGCATCGCGTGTCGCCAGCACAGACTGCGTAAGATTGATGCTCGCGGGACAGCGGGGTAACGTCTGTCGCCGCGCCACGGTCCCACGGACATCCCCTTGTGCGTCCGGTAGTGCCCTTAGCCCTCGGGCTCTCAGATTCTGGGGGTACCTGCCTCCCCTGCTCAATGCCTCTCCAGGTCCCCCAACTCTTCGTTCCAGTGCAGTCATGGGCTGTCCCCTCCCCCAGCAACACGACCCTATAATAAACAAGTCTTTCCTTGATCCTCCCCTGCCGCGAGCGCCCTCAGGGACCTTGGCAGCTGCTGAAAGCCGCCTCGGATCCCTTCCAGAAAGGGGGTGTGGCCGCGGCTAAGCTAGGGAGAGGGGTTTGGCCAGGAGCGTTCTGGGGCTCCGTGGGGGCGGGGCCAGTCCGCTGTCACCAGGCAGGAGAGAACGTTGCGAACGTGCGCCCGGAGCCCATTGGCTGAGGAGGGCCACACTCCCGGGTCTGGATTGGGCCTCGACGTGGAGGGGGCGTGGCCTCTCCGGGAGAGCCCTTATAGGCTCCTGCGCTGTGCTGCTAGGGATCGCAGCAGGCAGGGGGGAGGTGCGAGAGGGTTCGAAGGGACAGGCCCGGGCAGCGATCGGGGGTTGGCACCAGTTCGCTTACCTTTCGAGAGGCAGGGCGCGCTTGTCCACAGTCCTCGCTGACCGCACTAGCTGGTGAGTGTCCTTTCTGGGTGTGCATATCTTGGAGGGGGGCGACCTTAGCTGTTGAGTCCCCAGCGCCCTGAGTCCTGTGCAACGCCGACACTGACGCGGGATCCCTGTCCTTCTTGTCTTTCAGCGGCTTCTGTTCTCCTTTACCCGAAGCCCAGTAGCCAGAGCCCTGGCGTCTGACCCCGCCATGCCTAGCCTTTGGGATCGTTTCTCGTCTTCCTCTTCGTCCTCGTCCCGAACTCCAGCCACTGATCGGTCGCCGCGCTCCGCCTGGGGATCTGCGGCCAGAGAAGAGGGCCTTGACCGCTGCGCGAGCCTGGAGAGCTCGGACTGCGAGTCCCTGGACAGCAGCAATAGTGGCTTCGGACCGGAGGAAGGTGAGCAGTCAGCCGGTGCCTAAACAGGACTCCAGGGACCCAGGAGGGGGGACAAACCGAGCTGAACCAGATCAAAATCACCTTGGCCTCCCACCCCAGCACGAAAACCAGATTATCCCGGGATTAGAGGGCACGAGTGGGGAGGGGGGAAACTGAGGCACAGAGTGGGAAGGCACGCTGTTTTCTTAGCAAAACTTGCACCTCCCCCGCCCGTACAGCTCCTGTGGAAGCCGCTCTAATATCCTTCCCTGTGTTCTTTCTTCCAGACTCCTCATACCTGGATGGGGTATCCCTGCCCGACTTTGAGCTGCTCAATGACCCGGAGGATGAGCACCTGTGTGCCAACCTGATGCAGCTGCTGCAGGAGAGCCTGTCCCAGGCGCGATTGGGCTCGCGGCGCCCTGCCCGCCTGCTGATGCCGAGCCAGCTGGTGAGCCAGGTGGGCAAGGAACTCCTGCGCCTGGCTTACAGCGAGCCGTGCGGCCTGCGGGGGGCACTGCTGGACGTCTGTGTGGAGCAAGGCAAGAGCTGCCACAGCGTGGCTCAGCTGGCTCTCGACCCCAGTCTAGTGCCCACCTTTCAGTTGACCCTGGTGCTGCGTCTGGACTCTCGCCTCTGGCCCAAGATCCAGGGGCTGTTGAGTTCTGCCAACTCGTCCTTGGTCCCTGGCTACAGCCAGTCCCTGACGCTGAGCACCGGCTTCCGAGTCATCAAGAAGAAACTGTACAGCTCGGAGCAGCTGCTCATCGAAGAGTGCTGAACTTCCGTCCTGGAGTGGGGGTGGGGAGCGCACTGCCCCCAAAGTGGAGACTAGGAACCAGCAGGCAAGGACTGAAGGGGACTGTGTTAGGAAACTGACAATGGCCACCTGAAGGGGGGGGGTGCAGGGCCAGGTGGGAGAAGGAAGATCTCTAGGTTGTGTGCAGGTGGCTCCTTGTTGGGGGACATACCCCTCAGTACTGTAGCATGAAACAAAGGCTTAGGGGCCACACAGGCTTCTGGCTGGATGTGTATGTAGCATGTACCTTATTATTTTTTTGTATTACTGACAGTTACAACAGTAGTGTGACAGCCAAAAGGGCAGCTGGTCTGCACTGACCTCTACCAGGGGTGTGTGCTATTGAGGAGGGGGTGGGGTGGGGTGTTCTCCAAGATAGTTTGTGTATCTCATGGTCTGAAAGGACCAAGTGTGTTTGTCATTTGTTTTGTATCTTTTGTTTTTGGGGATCGGAGCTTCACTACTGACCTGTTCCAGGCAGCTATCTTACAGACATATGAATGTAAGAGCAGGAAGGGGGTGGGTGTGAGGATCATTTGGGATCTTTGACACTTGAAAACAAACAAACAACAACACCACCCGGGAGCTGCTGCGTCCAGCTCATCCCCCTGCCCTGTGTGGAGGATTGAACTGTGAGGGGATGGGGCTGAGGGGGGATGGGGGCTGGAACCCCTCCCCCAGAGGAGTGCCACCTGGGTCTTCCATCTAGAACTGTTTACATGAAGATACGGTTCGTGAATACACTTGATGTTCAAGTATTAAGACCTATGCAATATTTTTACTTTTCTAATAAACATGTTTGTTAAAACACTTGAGTCTCATCAGTGTCCTGAATTAAAAAGGAGAGGGGTGGGCTGGTGCTGTTTAAGACAAGTTTCATCAGATTCTAGGGGCTACTACCTGGCAACCTGGTAACATGGGGACTGCCAGCAGGGCTGAGAACCCAGGCTCTCTCAGCTGGCTACAGCTACTGGGGGAATGTGCTGGAAAGCACCCCAAGGTGAAGGGTGAGTCAGACCTCCCTGGAAGGCAGAGTCTCCCATAAAGAGGGTTACCTGGCTCTCCTTAGCCTGAGGCCTTGTCCTCTGAGGAAAGTCTAAGTTGTTCTGGGTATAAAAAGGTTTTGGAAAGGACAACTCAAGTCAAACTTCTCGCTACACAAGGAACCTAGACTCAGGAGACTGGCCCAGGCAGGCGCTGAGTCAACACAACTGCTGCAGAGGGATGACTAGGGTGACCCTTGGCTTCCTTACCGGAGAAAGGGCCCAGTCAGACAATGGGCTGCATTTGAGTTCCTTATCAGAAATGTTGGAGTTGAGCCAAGAAGGCCAAGGCCTGCCTTTCTCACTTCTCCCTGACTCCAGGGTCCACCCACACCGACTGGCCTTTTGGAGAGCTGCTGCCTCCTCTGTTTCTCTTCCTGATTGCAGACTGCCTTTGTGTGCCCAAGACAGTAAAGTGGTTCTTTACTTTGCATCCTTTTGGAGGACTTGGTTAGAACAGATCCCTCAGGCTGAGAATATAACGCAGCAGAGAGCACGTGCCAAGCATGTAAGAGGCCATACATTGGATCTCCACAGCCCATAAACCACAAAGGAAAACCAGATCCCTTCAGTAAGTTGAAGGCAGCAATGAAAAAACAAAACAAAACAAAAACAAAAACAAAAACTATTTTCCTCAGGGGCGTTATCCAGGGCCTGGAGTAACTCAGGAGACACACATCTCTTTCATAGACCCCTCAGAACTTACTCCCTGGAATGAATAAACCCGCGTTAGAAGTCAGGCATGGCAGTCAGTGCACAACTGAATCCCAGTACTTGGGAGGCAGAGGCAAGAAAACTGCCATGACTTCAAGGCCAGGCCAGTCTACATAGGGAGTTTAAGGCCAGCCTGCGCTCTACAGTGAATTCTAGACTTGCCTGGGCTACGTAATGAGTTTTTGAGAACAGCTATAGCAACACAGATTCTACTTCTCTCTCAAAATACAGCAAACTAAAATAAAGTAACGAGAGAGAGAGAGAGAGAGAGAGAGAGAGAGAGAGAGAGAGAGAGAGAGAGAGAGAGAAAGGGGGGCGGGGGAGGCAGGCTCAGGAAGGCCCTCACCTCTCTTAGTGTTCCTCTTAGTAGTCACCCTGGGCAGGGTGGGTAAGGTAGGGGTGTTCTGTAATGTTTTACATATGGAGAATGACCATCTCCTCAGACGAAGGCTGACCCATGCTCACTCAGCCTGAGGGTGCAGCGCAGCCCAGCCCTCCCTCTTAGCTGACAGACACTGCTCAAGAAACTGAGGCTGTGCCATCGCTTGGTCTTCTGTGTTCCTGGTCTTCGAGCAGGAGCAAGGAAAGCCATGGCCAGCCCCTCCCCTGCCTTGGTATCTACAGCCCTGAGTGGGATGGTTCAGTAGGCCCTTCCTTTTTAAAGCTGGTCAGGTGGAGGAAGGACTGGTTCCTCAGAACCACTGCGACCATCCAAGATGCCTTCTTCTAAAAGCCGACTCAAGGCCCGGCGTGGTGGCGCACGCCTCTAATCCCAGTACTCGGGAGGCAGAGGCAGGCAGGTCGCTGTGAGTTCAAGGCCAGCCTGGTCTACAAAGCAAGTCTAGGACAGCCAAAAAACCCTGTCTCAAAAAGCCAAAAAAAAAAAAAAAAAAAAATCCAGGCCGGGCGTGGTGGCGCACGCCTTTAATCCCAGCACTCGGGAGGCAGAGGCAGGTGGATCGCTATGAGTTCGAGGCCAGCCTGGTCTACAAAGTGAGTCAAGGATGGCCAAGGCTACACAGAGAAACTCTGCCTCGAAAAACCAAAAAAAAAAAAAAAAAAAAAAAAAATCCAGTTCAGTCCAGGCTCTGCTCTTTCTAGAGGCTTCTGCCAGGGACGTGGCCACCCTCTGCCTTTCCTTTAAAGCTCAGGGAAAAGTATAGGCCTTTCAAGGCTCTCCTCTGCCTACCCCACCCCCACCTTTCACAATGACCATGTTGAAATCTTGGCAGTCACGAGCCGGGCGTGGTGGCGCACGCCTTTAATCCCAGCACTCATGAGGCCGAGGCAGGTGGATCACTGTGAGTTTGAGGCCAGCCTGGTCTACAAAGCGAGTCCAGGACAGCCAAGGCTAACACAGAGATACCCTGTCTCAAAAAAAAAAAAAATCTCGGCAGCCCTAGATGTCACTGTATCTGTTTGCTCTGTATCCTGACAGCCCTATGGGGGTGCTCTTAGGTTTCCCTGCTGTACAGGTCAGAGTCTTCAGCTACCCACTCCCCCTAGACTCAGAGAATACTAAGTCCTTCCAACCTCCGCCTTGTGAGGAGAAAGTGTAGAGACACTTAATTGTTCAGTACGACTACTAGCTAGCTTAGGGAACTATTTCCGGTTAAAGTCTTTTGTGCTGAGGATTGAAATATGTGCAAGACAGTTGTTCTACCAGCTGAGCCTAATTCCCAGCCCCTTAAAGGCTTGAGGCCTCTGAGGACGTATGTCTTTGTGGCTAGGGCCACATGATTTAGAATTGATGCGATCTGGATTCAGACCCTGACTCAGACATTTTGTAGCAGATAAACTAGAACAAGTCACTTGATCTTTGTGATCTGTAAAGAGGTGATAATATTGGGAAATGACTCTACAGAGGACGTCACCAGGGTCTGTGGTGGACAGAGGCAGAGCCAGCTCTGGCTTTGAGCAGTACTGGGACTGGCTGTAGAGCAAGCGTCCCTTCACAGCGGCTCCTTGGCTCTCTTCTCTGCTCTTGCTTTCCTCTAACATCGTTTCAAAAGTCAGTATTTTATTTTATTTTATTATTATCATTTTTATTTTTTATTTTTATTTTTGGTTTTTCGAGACAGGGTCTCTCTGTGTTAGACTTGGCTGTCCTGGACTCTCTTTGTAGACCAGGCTGGCCTCGAACTCAGAGATCCGCCTGCCTCTGCCTCCCTCCCGAGTGCTGGGATTAAAGGCGTGCGCCACCATGCCCGGCTTAAAAGTCAGTATTTTAAAAGCAGTCTGAAATAGTAGTGTGTTTGAAGCTGGGCAGCGGTGGCGCATGCCTTTAATCCCAGCACGTGGGAGGCAGAGGTTGGCAGATCCCTGAGTTTGAGGCCAGCCTGCTCTATAGAGCTAGTTCCAGGCTAGTCACGGTTACACAGAGAAACCCTGTCTTGAAAAACCAAAAATATATAAATAATAATAAAGTGAACCGGGCGTGGTAGCACACACCTATAATGCCAGCACTCAGGGAAGTAAATAACAACAACAATAATAATAATATGTTGGTCTTTTGATGTTGGGTGTTTTATTTACTTGTTTATTGCTATGATAAAAAACCATGACCAAGGCAAGTTAGAAAACATTTGTTTTGTTGTGTTGTTTTGTTTTTGTTTTTTGAGACAGGGTTTCTCTGTGTAGCCTTGGCTGTCCCAGACTCACTTTGTAGACCTGGGGATTGAACCCAGGCTCCCACATGTGCTAAGCATACGCTTTATCACTGAGCTACTCCCCCCTCAGCCCAACCTTAATAAGTTCTCACAGAAAACACCATCTGCCCAGCTCATCTTCTGAGTTAGGCACATAACTCCCCTTTCATTTTACCATGTGGTTCAGAAGGAAATATTGAAGTCCAAGGTGGTTCAGGGAGCATGTGTTAGGGTTCTCCAACCTTCTGGGCTTTCCATGTACCCCACACTCTCCAGGCTTTCCAGCTCAGGTGACCTTAGGTAGGCTGCGTCTGGCCTTTGGGAGGATCCAGGGAAAGGCCAAGGAAGCATCAGCACAGACACCAGAATCCTACAGGGTGTGGCAATAATCCCCAAGGAAGGGATTTTGTTTTTTTCCAAAACAAGGGTTCTCTGTGTAGCCTTGGCTGTCCTAGACTCACTATGTAGTCTTCCTCAAGCACCCGCACTTATGCACATGTCCATTCTGAGGCATGCAAACACACACACACACACACACACACACACACACACACATACACACACACACACGCTGGCCTCGAACTCACAGCGATCCACCTACCTCTGCCTCCCTAGTGCTGGTATTAAAGGCGTGCACTGTCACCACCCAGCAGGAAGGGATTCTTATAACAGAGTCACAGATTAGACAGCAGGACCACTCTATACCTGGACCGGATGAGGAGTCTTCATGTCCATGCCAATCAGGGCAGCTCACGAAGATATCTGGGGCAGCTGGTAGCCACATGGTGGTGGCTGTGAAGATGGAAGCTGCTGGATTGTTGTTTCATTATAGATCTCACTTATTCAACCAGTGTGTGGAGCTGTGGGGAGCATCATGGAAAAGAAGACAAAGGGAGCAGGAATCCTTAGTGGATGACAGCGTAGGCTTCTTCTGCATTCCCCAACCCTGTTTCTTTCACACACATACATTTACAGACAAAAACGATAGGTAGGGCACAAAGAAGACAAAATGGTACACCCTGAATGAACTCTCTCTATGCCTAAGTGCCTAAGAAAAAACATTCCAAAAGTGTAGAGTGATTAAAGGTTTATAAACTGGGGCTGGAGAGAAAGCTCAGACCAAGCTCAATTCTCAGCACCTTCATCAGGTAGTTCACAACTAACAATAAGTCTAGCCACAGAAGGATCCCAAGACTTTGACTTCCTCAAGCACCCGCACTTATGCACATGTCCATTCTGAGGCATGCAAACACACACACACACACACACACACACACACACACACACACACACACTGGTTTTTCTTTTTTTTAAATATTTATTTATTTATTATATACACAATGTACATCTGCAGGCCAGAAAGGAGGGCATCAGATCACATTATTGATGGGTGTGAGGTACCATGTGGTTGCTGGGAATTGAACTCATGACCTCTGGAAGAGCAGTCAGTGCTCTTAACCGCTGAGCCATCACTTCAGCCCCTACACATTGGTTTTTCAAGACACGGTTTCTCTGTGTAATAGCCCTGGCTGTCCTGGACTAACTCACTCTGCAGACCAGGCTGGCCTCAAACTCACAGAGATCCCCCTGCCTCTGCCTCCTGAGTGCTAGGATTAAAGGCATGTGCTACCAAGCATAGCTATCGTATATAATTTTTAATTTTGTTTGTTTGTTTTTGTTTTTCAAGACAGGGTCTC
This sequence comes from Acomys russatus, assembly GCF_903995435.1. Taxonomy (NCBI): domain Eukaryota; kingdom Metazoa; phylum Chordata; class Mammalia; order Rodentia; family Muridae; genus Acomys; species Acomys russatus. The sequence continues at coordinate 37,709,023 of NC_067147.1, read as the reverse complement.
TTCTGTGTTAGCCTTGGCTGTCCTAGACTCACATTGTAAACCAGGTTGGCTTCAAACTCACAGCAATCTGCCTGCAATCTGCCTCCTGAGTGCTGGGATTAAAGGCATGTGCCATCATGCCCAGCTCATATAATTTTGTTTGTTTGTTTGTTTGTTTTTCGGGACAGGGTTTCTCTGTGTAGCCTTGGCTGTCCTGGACTCCCTTTGTAGACCAGGCTGGCCTTGAACTCACAGAGATCTGCCTGCCTCTGCCTTCCGAGTGCTGGGATTAAAGGCATGCACCACCATGCCCAGCCTTAATTTTTATTTATTTATTTATTTATTTATTTATTTATTATTTTTTTTAAAGATTTATTTATTGTGTATACAATATTTTGCCTGCATGTGTGCCTGCACTCCAGAAGAAAGCACCAGAACTCATTATAGATGGTTGTGAGCCACCATGTGGTTGCTGGGAATTGAACTCAGGACCTTTTGAAGAACAGCCAGTGCTCTTAACCTCTGAGCCAACTCCCCAGTCCCCAGCCTTAATTTTTAAAATAACAAAATGTAAACCTTTTAAAAAAGTATATAGGCTTCAAGATAGCCATCCTGGTCTACAAAGTCTAGGATACCTGAGAACTTGTCTCAGACAAAACAAACAACAACAAATGAACAAAAAGCCAAGCAAACAAAAAAATCCAGAAAGAACATGAGTTCCAGGACAGCCCGGGCTACATAGAGAAATCTTGTCTGAAGAAAACAAAACCAAGCCAGGCACAGTGGTGCATGCCTGTAATCCTAGCACTCAGGAGGCCAGCCTGTTCTATAAAGTGAGTCCAGGACAGCCAAGGCTATGCAGAGAAACTCTGTCTTGAAAAAAACAAACAATGCTGGGTGTGGTGGTGCACACCTTTAATCCCAGCACTCGGGAGGCAGAAGCAGGTGGATCACTTTGAGTTCGAGGCCAGCCTGGTCTACAAAGTGAGTCTAGGACAGCCAGGGATACACAGAGAAACCCTGTCTCAAAAAAACAAAACAAAACTAAACAAAAAAACCCCACATTGTTTAATTTTTAAAAAAGATTTATTTGTTTATTTATATATTTTTCTCTTTTTAAAAAATTAATTTATTCTTGTTACATCTCAATGGTTATCCCATCCCTTGTATCCTACCATTCTTCCCTCCCTCCCATTTTCCCCTTACTCCCCTCCCCTATGACTGTGACTGAGGGGGACTTCCTCCCCCTTTATATGCTCATAGGGTATCAAGTCTCTTCTTGGTATTCTTTATTTATTTCATGTATATGAGTGCCCTATCTACATGCCAGATGAGGGCATAAGACCATATTATAGATGGTTGTGAGCCACCATGTGGTTGTGGGGAAATGAACTCAGACCTCTGGAAAAGCAGACAGTGCTCCTACCATCTTTCCACCCTCAAAATTTCAATTCAAAGTACACTATAGGGGGCGGGAGAGATGGCTCAGTGGTTAAAAGCACTGCCTGCTCTTCCAAAGGACCCGGGTTCAATTCCCAGCACCCACATGGCAGCTCACAACTGTCTGTAACTCCAAGGTCTGACACCCTCACACCAACACAGATAAATTAAAATTAAATAAAATATTAAAAAAAAAAAACCAAAAACAAAAACAAAGTACACTATAGGCCTAAATAGAAGCAAACTGTATAGAACCCTTAGAAGAAAACATAGAGGCAGATTGTCCTGAGCTTGGGTTGGCCTTTTTTTTTTTTAAATGAGTGAGTGGTTGCTTACCCATAAGTATATGCACCAAAATAGAAAGACAAATTAGACTTTGCCACAGTCTAACAGACAGCTACTTGAATGGAGCAAGATGAAGCAAGCCTGTATCCCCACACTTGGGAAGCTGAGGCAGAAGTATTTCAAATTCAAACCCTGGGTTACATAGCCTCAGGCCCAGCCTTAAAAACAAAACAAAACAAACAAACAAAAACCCAAGGGCTAAATCAGACTCAGTGATGCACACCTGTCATTTCAGCACTCTGGGAGGCAGAGGCAGGCAGATCTCTGTGAGATCAAGACCAGCCTAGTCTACAAGGTGAATCCAGGATAGCCAAGGCTACACAAAGAAAGCTTGTCTCAAAAACAAAAAAAAAAAACAAAACCAAAAAACCAAAAAAAAAAAAAAAAAAAAAAAAAAAAAAAAACGAAACAAACAAAAAAAAGAAAGAAAAAAGAAAAAACCCACCACCACCACCACCACCACCACCAACAACAACAAAAAAAAAAAAAAAAAAAAAAAAGAGAGAGGGCTGGCGCTATAACTCAATGGTCAAGCAAGCACACATAAGTCCAAGGGTTCCCTTCCCAGCACCACAAAATAAAAATAAACAGACATTTTTGAAAAATGCAGCTACAACTGGCTGCGATAGTGCACACCTTTAATCTCAGGAGGCAGAGGCAGGCAGATCCCTGTGAATTTGATTCTAGCCTTGTCTACATAGTGAGCTCTAGGCCTGCCAGGGATACACAGTGAGACCATGTCTAAAACAACATCAACAACAAAATGGCAGCTACTCAGAAGGCAGAGTCAGGAGGATGACAGCATGAAGGGTGTGTGCGTGCGTGCGTGCGTGTGTGTGTGTGTGTGTGTGTGTGTGTGTGTGTTTGTCGGGGTGGTAATGGTGGTGGTGATGGTGGTGGTGTCAAGTTCAGCCTGGGCAGCACTTGTTTCAAAACAATTACAAAAAGAGAAAGTGCTAGGGACACAGTCTAAAGTGAGCTGGGGGACAGGCCCCATGGAGACCGAGATTGGGAACTGGGCATTCTGCCAGCCATGGAGTGACGAAGCAAGCTCAGCCTGCAGAGGCTAGATCACTCATATTTACCAGCCACTTGATAGTCAAATTACATCATCAGCCCTACAAGGCTGTTGCTGCAACTCTTATCTCCAGTTTACAGGTGAGGAAAACCAAAAACACGGCAGCAGAAGGAGTGGACCCGCAGAGGAGTGACCTGTGGCTTGTGTGATTTCATCAGTGTCCGTGTTTCATCATTTCTGAACGTAGAGGATGGATGACATCCCAAAGTGACTCTGAGGCAGGGCTGGATTGTCAGCTGCCCTAGGTGTTCCTTTTCCCCATCTCTCCTCCAGTGCCTATCCTTCCCCCACTTACCATCCCGCCCCCCGCCCCACCCCCTACCCCGAGTCTGGGGTGGAGGTGGAGAGGAAGAGCTGGAGCCAACCTCACAGGTCACAGAGCAAATGTTTGACTGCTTTCTGGAGAGCGTCCAAGTCGGGAACGACTTCCCGAAGAAGAAATTTCCACGGCCCTTCCCCCCACCCCCCCGCAAGGAGGGATTTTTCCACTCTGCCTAGGCGGACATGCCTCTCAGAGTCCCCAGAGTTTGGCGGCAGCAAGCCTTAGGTCTTGTTGAATAGCTTAGCCCAGCACTGGAGCGGGTGGAAGAGAGGGGCAAGATTGCTGGGGAGGCAGAACTGACCTAGAAAGAGGGAAAGGAACTGGGGGAGGGGAGGGGCGGGTGAAAAATAGTCTTCTAAAAGAATCCCAGCCAGAGACCACAGGGATCCAAGCATCAGGGGAAACGTCCTAGAAGAGGGCGGGAAGCAAAGGAGGAGAGAGATCTGGTGGGCGGACTGGATGAGAGGGGGGACAGCTCGGGGGCTGTTTGACAAGGTTTCCGTGAAGGCGGGCACCATGCAGTGGTAAGCAGTACTAGATGCAAAGAAAGAAAAATTCTGATGCAGCGGATGGTGGACCGTGGAGGATATGCTGCCGGTGCAGGGCTGACTGGGTAGCCTCAGTATCAGCTGTTCCTGCTGCCTGGACACCTCTCCCTCAGAGCTGCACCTGGCTGGCCCCTGAACCGGCAGGTGCAGTTCAACAGCTCTCTGTCCCCCAGAGAAGTGTTCCCCGGCTGTCCCAGCTAAAGCCTCCTTGTTTCTCTTTCTCTCTCTCCTGACTTAGCCAGAGTTTTTTTATTTTTTATTTTTTATTAAAGCAATGGCCTCCCTTCCCACTGGAGAGTGGGAGTACTCTGAAAATCAAGATGTTATTAAGCTTACTCTCCACCAAGTCCTCAGGGCACCCCCTCACACAGCAGGCTCGCAAGATACTGCTGAGATCTACTGGACTGCACTTTAGAGTGTCCAAGTAAAATCTCAACTATAACCATTTTTTCCGTGAGTGCTTACTGCATGCCGGGCACCATGTGGACTCTCTACAGACAATCTTACTTGTTCCTTGATCAGCCCCACCAGGGAGGAACCACCTGTCCTTTCCCCTTCCTGAGAGCTGGCTACATAACTCCTGGGCACACAAGATCTAAACCTTAATGCTTGCCCTTCCAGCAAGTCCCATCCAATTGGAATATAATGTAAGCCATATACGTAAATTAAACTTTTTTCCCCCCAGTGGCCACATTCAAGTGTAGAATCAAATGAAATTAATAATTAATGTGTTTGCTTGATAGAGGGGCTCACTCTGTGGCCCACCTTTTTTCTTTTGTTTTTCGAGACAGGGTTTCTCTGTGTAGCCTTGGCTGTCCTGGGTTCGCTGTGTAGACCAAGGTGGCCTCCAACTCGAAGAAATCCGCCGGCCTCTGCCTCCCGAGTGCTGGGATTGAAGGCGTGCACCACCATGCCTGGCCTATAGCCCAAATTTATGGCAATCATCCTACTTCTGCCTCCAAGATGCTGCAATTAAAGGAATGAACCACCATACCTGGCTCAGGCAAATCAACCTTAATAATATATTTTACTTAATCTGACATATAAACTAGCATTGTCACCGTGGGTCAATAAAAATATTAATGAGATCATTTACATTTTCTTCTTTAAGATTTACTTATTTATTATTATGTGTACACTGCTCTGCCTGCACGTATACCTGCATTCCCGAAGAGGGCATCAGATCACATTATAGACCATTGTCAGCCACCATGTGGGTGCTGGGAATTGAACTCGGGACTTGTGGAAGAGCAGTCAGTGCTCTTAATCTCTAAGCCATTTCTCCAGCCCCATTTACATTTTCTTAGATTAATTAAGCCTTTTTAGTCTAGTACTTTCTTCATGCTTAACAACATTTGTTCATAGACTGGGCTAGTCTCCAACTCAGAGATCTGCCTGCCTCTGCCTCCCAGAGTGCTGGGATTATAGGTGCCTGGCCACTTGTTAAAATTTTATTAAAATCTGGGTGTGGCCGGGTGTGGTAGCACACGCCTTTAATCCCGGCACTCAGGAGGCAGAGGCAGGCAGATTGCTGTGAGTTTAAGGCCAGCCTGCTCTACAAAGTGAGTCCAGGACAGCCAAGGCTACACAGAGAAACCCTGTCTCGAAAAACAAAACAAACAAACAAACAAACAAACAGAAAAAGATAATCTGAAGCTAGGTCCACCTATAATCCCATTTCATAGGAAACTAAGGCAGAAGGCTAGAATTTCAGGCCATCCTGAGCTACATATAAAAAACATTGTCTAGAAATATAAACAAACATAAAAAATAAATGAGTTTATTTTTAGATTTTTAAAATTATAGTTTAAAAAAAGTAGATTCAGGTGGTGACACATGCCTCTAATCCCAGAACCATGAGGCAGGAAAAGGAGGATCTCCCAGTTTGAGAGCAGCCTGGTCTACAGAGCTTCAGGACAGCCAGGGCTACACAGAGAAACAGCGGGGCATGGTGGTATGTACCTGTCATCCCAGTAGGAGTTAGACACAAGAGGACCATGAGTTTGAGGCCAGCCTGGACTACATAAAACCTTGTTTCTTTTTTATTTTATTTATTTATTTATTTATTTATTTTTATAAAACCTTGTTTCAAACAAACAAAAACAGAAAAATGAGGGGTCTAGAGAGATGGCTCAGTGGTTAAGAGCTTTTGTTGCTCTTTAGAGTTCAGTTCCTGGCACCCTCATTGGGGAAATCATCATAACCATAACCACTAATAACTAGATCCAAGGGAGCCAACGCCCTTTTCTGGTCTCTGTGGACACTGTACTCACATAACAGATACCCAGGACATACATGTACACATAAATAAAAATAAGTCTTAAGCCTGGCGTGGTGGCTCACGTCTTTAATCCCAGCACTCGGGAGGCAGAGGCAGGTGGATCTCGAGTTCAAGGCTAGCCTGGTCTACACAGTGAGCCCAGGACAGCCAAGGCTACACAGAGAAACCCTGTCTCGGGAAAAAAAAAAAAGAAAGAAAGAAAAAGAAAAAGTCTTTAAAAAAGGAAAGGGGCCTGGAGAGGTAGCTCAGAGGTTAAAAGCACTGCCTGCTCTTCCACAGGTCCTGAGTTCAGTTCTCAGTAATCACATGGTGGCTCACAACCATCTATAATGAAATCTGGTGCCCTCTTCTGGTCTGCAGGTGTACATGCAGGCAGAACACTGTATACATAAATCTTTTTTTTTTTTTTTAAAGGAAAGAGCCGGGCATGGTGGCACATGCCTTTAATCCCTGTACTCGGGAGGCAGAGACAGGAGGATCGCTGTGAGTTCGAGGACAGCCTGGCCTACAAAGTGAGTCTAGGACAACCAAGTTTACATAGAGAAATCCTGTCTCAAAAAGCCGGGGGGGGGGGGGGAGATGTATGCCTAAGTTTGTCTAAATACAATAAGTTTTCCAATAATTGACTTGTATGTCACTTTTTTTTTGTTGATTTTTTTTTTTTGAGAAGGAGTCTTATGATGTAGCTCTGGCTGGTTTGGAACTCACTTTGTAGACCAAGAAACTACAGCGATCCTCCCACCTAACCCTCCTGAGACTGAAGACATGTTCTGCTATGCCTGGCTGCATAGCTTTTTACAACTCACATGCAAATTAATTGGAACTAAATTAAATGTAAAATTCAGAGTCTCGGCCGGGCGTGGTGGCGCACGCCTCTAATCCCAGCACTTGGGAGGCAGAGGCAGGCGGATCGCTGTGAGTTTGAGGCCAGCCTGGTCTATAAAGTGAGTCCAGGATGGCCAAGGCTACACAGAGAAACCCTGTCTCGAAAAAAACAAACAAACAAACAAACAAACAAACAAACAAACAATTCAGTGTCTCGGCTCACTCTCTCTTTTCAAGAGCTCCGCAATTGTGAGTGGGTGGCTAGCACAGAGCTCCAGCCTTACCTGCCAGAAAGGCTGGTTAGCAGAAGATGGAGACTGGTGCGCAGCAAGAGGAAAGGAATCCTGGTGTGTGTGTGTGTGTGTGTGTGTGTGTGTGTGTGTGTGTGTGTGTGTGTGTGTGCAGGGCAGCTGGGGAATCCTACAGAGCAAGGATAGGTTGTAAAAGGAAGGCTGTGGAGAGAGTGAGAATCTCACAAGACAGCACAGGTTTGGTCCTCATCAGAGGAGGCCAGCTGGCTTTCCCCACAACTTAAGGTCCTGTCTACTAAGGAAATGACAATCCTGAGTCTCTTGTGTAGGACAACTAACAAATGGTGGCTGTTCTGAAGTGTGAGTCCCGTCCAAGGCCAGCACAGAGCAAAAGAGCTGCGGTTCTGGCTGGATTTGAATGGGCCTGGGTTCTGTGGGCAGGGAGGCCTCTCTCTTCACTTCCTGACCCAAGAGGTTAGGTGTGCAATCTCATCAAATATTTCCGCAGTTAGAGCCTCCGGTTCCAGCCCCACCTCTGTCAACTTCTTGCCATGTGTCCTTGAAGAAGCCAAGTTTTGAGTGGTGGATGCAACTCAGGAGGGCTTGCTTTTTGCACAGGAGATCTTGGGCTACATTTTCAGCACTTAAAAAGAAAAAAAAAATCCTTTCTTTAAGGTCAGTTTTCTCCTGTGGAAAGTGAAAAAAAAAAAAAAAAAAAAAGAAGAAAAAGAAGAAGAAGGGCGTGTCATGAGGTCTGTGAAGTGATGTATATGGCCCTGCTAAGTGCCCCCCACCCCAGGTCAGGCCTTTTTTCTATTAGAAATGGGGCATGTTAGGATCATTACTGAGTTATGGGAGTGAATTATTCTGAGTGGCCAGGGTCTCCTGCGTGACATCCAGCTGGTTTGACAGAGGAAGTCATGATGGGGACCTGACACTCCCCAAGATGCTGGTGCAGGAAGTAAGGTGACTCAATCTGAATCAAGATCAGGTGAGGTCACCCTGGTCCCTGGGGTTACTCAGAGGGACACTGGCACACACCTGGCAGGAGTGATGGGTGAATCCAGCTCCAGGAAAGTGGGTGGGGCTGGAAAACACCTAGGCTATGGAAACTGCAGACAGGCAGGGCACTGAGAGCATGAGGCGGGGCCGGGAAGTCACCTGGACAGATGGAGCAGTGCGGAGGGTCAGCAGCTCTGACTTCTCCTTTGAGTCAGCACACAGAGCCAGGCACACTGAGGTCAGGGACCCAGGCTTCCTCATTTCCGATCTGTACTCAGTCCTTTGCTAGGATGGATCCTTCACTGTGGGAGCCAAGGCAGAGCCTGCTCTGCACCACCAAGTCGGCTGACTCTAGTCATTATGACCATCTAACCCAGTGGTTCTCGATCTGTGGCTTGTGACCCCTTTGAGTGACCCTCTCACAGGGATCACTTAGGACCACTGGAAAACATAGGTATTTGCATTACATAATGACTCCTAACAGTAGCAAAGTAGCATTAAGCAGCCTTAAGAAGGTTGAGAACCACTGACCTGAACCTTCCTCCCCATGTGTCACCTCCTCCCTGTGGGGATTGTATTCCTAGAGGTAAGACAGACCTCTCCTGGTCACTGCTATCTCTTAGGTTCATCTTAGCTTATGGCATGCCATGAGGGCTTGGTTGACTCTGTGTGGGGTTAGGGTGAGTCCCAGTTACTTGGGACTAAGGTGAGATAATTGCTTGAATCTAAGGGTTCAAGACCAGCAAGGGTGACAGAGCAAGATTCCATCTCAAAAATAAAATAAAATAAGGCAAGACACAGAGGCAGAAGGATTGTGGGTTTGAGGTTAGCTTGTATTGCACAGATCTGATCTCAAAGGGGGTGGTTGGTGATGGTTTGGTGTAGCATCTTGGTGGATAATAACTTGGGTTTGGCTCCTGGAACCCACGGTGGAAGGAGAGAACCAGCTTCCTAAAAGTTGTCCTCAGCCATAGCATGTGTATAACATTCCCCATACCAATAAATTAATGTAATTAAAAAAATAAAATAAAATTTAGCTGGATGTGGTAGTACACACCTTTAATCCCAGCACTCGGGAGGCAGAGGTAGGTGGATCTCTTTAAATTCAAGGTTAGCCTGGTCTACAAAGTGAGTCCAGATAGCCAAGGCTACACAGAGAAACCCTATCTCAGAAAAAAAAATTGGACTTGTTGGGTGTTGGCTTATGACTATAAATATAGCATTTAAGAGTTGAAATAGGGTGGGGTGGGGTCAGGGGTTCATAGTTTTTTTTGCTTTACAGTGAGCTCAACACTAGCTTGGGGTACAAGAGACCTTACCTCAGAAAGAAGAAAATAATAATAAAAACACCTGAATGGGTACCCCCTCCTCCTATGTGTGGTATGCATACACACATATATGTGTGGGTGCATGTGTGTATGTCTGTGTGTGGAGGGCCAGGGTGGATGCAAGGTATCCCTACTGGTCATTTTTCCACTCTATCTATAAAAACAGAGTCTCTCAATGCACTCAAAGCTCACTAGTTCCAGCTAGTCTAGCTAGCTGGCTTGCCTCAGGGAAGCTTCTGTTTCTGCCTGCTGAGTTTATATGGGATCTGAGGATCTGAACTCTGGCTCTTATGCTCTTTTTTTTCCCCCTGAGACAGGGTCTCTCTATGTAGCTTTAGCTGTCCTGGACTCGATTTGTAGATCAGGCTGGCCTCGATCTCACAGCAATCTGCCTGCCTCTGCCTCCCGAGTGCTGGGATTAAAGGCGTGCGCCACCACACCAAGCTGGCCCTTAGGCTTTTATGGCAAGTGCTTCATCATGAAGCCATCCCACCAGGCCCTGAGTGGGTCCTTGATGTATTTTTTCAAGACAGGTTTTCTCTGTGTAGTCTTGGCTATCCTGGACTGGCCTCAAACTCACAGAGAGCCACCTGCCTTTGCCTCCCAGACTGCTGGGATTACAGGCATGCGCCACCAGGCAAGTTCTTGGGCCTTTTCTATGCTTCTGCAAACTAGGAAACACACTTGCAGTAAAGATCCAGGAAGAACCCTGTGAGAAATCAGGAAGGCTAGACATTTAGTTGACCCTAAGGCGTTTCCCACAGATAACCTTCAGGGACAGCTTGGTGACTGGTCAATTCACAGGGGAGGAAACTGGGGCCCAGGAAAGTCATTTAGAGATATCCTAGGAGACCTTTCAGAGATATCCTAGGAGACCTTTCAAACATTTAGCCCCTTTCTTACTCTGCCCTGTTATCAATTGCTTAAGGGGTTTCCAGGCACAGGTCCTCAAGTCAGACGGCGTGTTCCTGCCCTAAGGGGTGGCCTTCCACCCCCCCTCATTTCCTGCTGGGATGGCTTGGTTCCTGGTGGTGGAAAAGAGCTGGGAGACTGAAAGTTTGGCTGCCTGAGTCAAAGAGTTAGAGGCGCTGTGTGTGTTTGTGTGTGGCACTTGTGTCTCTGTGTGTGCACACACATCAACTCAGAAAGACCTACTGGGCATCTCTAGCTAAAGGTCACCAGCCTGGTGGTGAGAGGCTGAGCTCTGAAGTGAAGTTGGAATTGGCTTTGGGTTGACCTTGGGTCTGTCTCTCTCAGTCTCCTATGGAAGAAATGAAAGGCTTTAAACAGCTATGGACTCAGAACTCAACATAGGCCCCACCCCCCAGACACTCATAAACAGAAACCGGGGCTGGGGTGGTGATCCCAGACCCTTACATAGTCTAGACAATTGCTATACTGCCACTGAGTTACATTCCAACTTGGTTGTTGAGGGACAGTCGGCTCTCTGGGAAGATATCTGCTCTGGTCTTCCTGGGTTCTTTCCTTACTGGGTTCTTAGTGGCTACATTGATGTGTGGAAGGAAGGAGAAGAGAAGAGAAAGTTGGGAGAAGAAACAAGATGAAGGAAGGTGAAAGCCACCATGCTACCCCTGTCTCTGGGACCCACTGAGCCAACTCTGGTCTCTGGTCAGGCTGATCTGATCTGAGCTGGCATTGTTGGGGTGAAATCCTGAAGCTGTCACTCACCAGCCATCCAAGTTTAGCCACCTCTACAGTCTCCACTGTACAATGGGGTGGCCCTAGCAGCCAGCTGCGTGAGCAGGTGTCCTTGCTTACATGAGTATACTAAACAGTCATCAGGGCTAGAGAGATGGCTCAGAGGTTAAGAGCACTGGCTGCTCTTCCAAAGGTCCTGAGTTCAACTCCCAGCAACCACATGGTGGCTCACAACCATCCATAATGAGATCCAGTGCCCTCTTCTGTTGTGCACAATACTGTATAAATAATAGATATTTTTTAAAAAAAAGTCATCAATGCCTTGTATAGTCAGCATACAAAACAGTGACAGACTGTAGGAACTGGAACCAGACTTCCTGCCTTACTGTCACTGCTCTGCTGCTTGGAGACCTTTGGCAAACTCCTTAGCCTCCCCAGGCCTGTTTTCTGCTCTGTAAGACAAGGAAAATAAAAGTATATCTCTCAGGGGCTGTGAGAATTAAATGAGGTGATACACGAGGAGCGTTTAAGGGCTAGTGACAGCACACACCACATGCAGACTCATGGGGGAGGGCTTGAACAAGTGCAAGACAGAGTGAAACGATAAACGGAGCTCATAGTAACAAAACTTGCTCCTGAGAATTCTATAATGTGAGCTGGGCAGTGGTGGCACATGCCTTTAATCCCAGCATTTGGGAGGCAGAGTTAAAGGGCAGCCTGGTCTACAAAGCCAGGACAGCCAAGGTTTTTTTTTCCCCCCCGCAAGGCAGAGTTTCTCTATGTTAGCCTTGGCTGTCCTGGACTCACTCTGTAGACCAGGCTGCCCTCAAACTCACAGTGATCTGCCTGCCTCTGCCTCCCCAGCGCTGGGATTAAAGGCGTGCTCCACCACGCCCGGCAACAAAAGAATTCTGTAATATGTTTTATACTAAAGCATCAAAGAATAACGTCCACTGCTCTAGCTAAGCATGGGAACTAGGGAAGGAGGATTACTTCAGGTTCAAGGCCAGCCTGGGCTACAATATAGCAAGGATAAATCTGCTCTACTATTTTAGGGACGAGAGAATCTTTCTTGTCTAATGACCGAATTTTCAGAAATAAAGGCACATAAGGGACGTCCTAAGGGATCAAGTAGCTGGCTGCTGTGGAATTCCTGCTTGTTGCAGAGAGACTACGAAGAGAAAAAGAAGAAAAAAAGGAGAGCAGCTGGCCTACTGAAGTGCAACTCTGGCTAACTGTGGGAGGGCCTCTCAAGGCCTGTAAGCAAACAGCTAGGCTCAGCTCCTGAAGGCCTCCAGGCAACAAGAGGAGCTGCAGCGAGGTGAGGACTGCTGTGGGAACCGAGAGAAAGAGGGGGACAGTAGAAAGGGAAGCTGAGCTTTGCCCCCAGGCCAGCTCGCATTAAGGACGGGGTGAGCCAGGGTACAGTGCTGGAGTTAGACAGGCCAACACAGCAGCACCCTGGCTCCAGCTTGACAAACGAGTCTGTTTAGGATTTAAGGAAGCCCTGATGCATTTTTCTGGTTCTCCTAGCTGAGAAAGTTCCAGAGTTCTCTTCTTAGCTGTGCCAGTTGAGTCAGGCTTTCTGACATTTGCATCACATTTTTGCAGCGCAGTCTCCCAGTGAACTGTCTTGACTTCTCTGAACTGCAGCCTCCTAGTCTGCAAAATGGGCGTGGCTGGGGATTTCTTTCTTTCTTTCTTTCTTTCTTTCTTTCTTTCTTTCTTTCTTTCTTTCTTTCTTTCCTTCCTTCCTTCTGGAGAAAGGAATGGCTTTTTGGGATGGTCAAATGGTTGCCCAGGCCAGGCGTGGTGGCACAGGCCTTCAATCCCAGCAGTCGGGAGGCAAAGGCAGATGGATCACTTTGAGTTCGAGTCTAGCCTGGTCTACAAAGCGAGTCCAGGATGCCAAGGCTACACAGAGGAACCCTGTCTCAAAAAACAAAAACAAACAAACAAACAAAAGGTTGCTCAGAACCCAGCAGTAAACCTAACAGTGTGAGGCATACTGAGGCCTCCTTGCTTAGTAAGGAGAACTGGCCCCAGGAAATGAGGCCCAAAGACCTCTGGGTAGATGCTTATTTAGCCCTGTTGTGGTCCAGGTGAGCATCCTGTCTGATTCTTGATCATCACAGGCTGCACCAAGAGGCGCGTGCGCTCGCGTGCATGTGTGTGTGTGTGTGTGTGTGTGTGTGTGTGTGTGTGTGTGTGTGTGTTGATGGTGGGAATGATTGAGACAAGGTCATTTTTTTGTTTTTGCTTCTTTTTTTTTGAAGCAACTTAAAAATATATATCTTTTATTTATACAGTACTCTGCATGTATGGGAGCCAGTAGGCCAGAAGAGGACACCAGATCTCATTATAGATGGCTATGAGCCAGCATGTGGTTGCTGGGAATTGAACTCAGGACCTTTGAAAGAATAGTCAGTGCTCTTAACCTCTGAGCCATCTCTCCAGATTTGGCTTTTGTGTTTTTGTTTTGTTGGTTTTTAAAGTTTTTTTCTTTTTCTTTTCTTTTTTTCTTTTTCTTTTCTTTTTCTTTTTTCAATAAAGGGTTTCTCTGTGTAGCCTTGATTGACCTAGACTCACTTTGTAGACTAGGCTGGCCTTGAACTCACAGAGATCCACCTGCCTCTGCCTCCCAAGTGCTGGAATTAAAGGCATGCATTGCCACCACCCGGCAAGATAGCGTCTTATGTAGCCCAGGCTGACCACAAACTCTAAGTAGCTAAGGGTGTCCTTGAGTTTCTGTTCTTCTTTTCATCTCCTGAGTGCTGGGGTCACAGGCATGTGTTACCCTCACAGTTTTTTTGTTTGTTTGTTTGTTTTTGTTTAGACAGAGTTTCTCTGTGTAGCCTTGGCACAGGATGTTCTTCCAAAGGTCCTGAGTTCAATTCTCAGCAACCACAGGATGGCTCACAACCATCAATAATGAAATCTGGTGCCCTCTTCTGGCAGGCAGGCACACACACAGGCAGAACATTGTATACATAATAAATACATCTTGCTGGGCGTGGTGGCACACACCTTTAATCCCAGCACTCGGGATGCAGAAGCAGGCATATCGCTGGGAGTTCAAGGCCAGCCTAGTCCACAAAGCGAGTCCAGGACAGCCAGGGCTACACAGAGAAACACTGTCTCAAAACAAAACAAAAAAAAGAGAATTCAGGCATTGAATTCAATTCACGAATGCTAGATAATCCCACTCTACCAACTGAACTGCATCCCCAGCTGTATTTAACTAATTTGTTAATCTATTTATTTATTTACAGTGCTAGAGATGGGACCCAGGGTCTTGAATGTGCTCGGCAAGGCTCCACCAACAAGCTATACCCCTGGCCCTCAGGGTTAATCTTCATAGCCTTACCTTTTTCCCCTCTGTTTTGTGAGACAGACTTACTCTGCATTCCTAAGTGTCCTGGCACTCGGTATGTAGACCAGGCTGGACTTAAAACTTGTGGCACTCCCCTTTCTTCTGCCTCCCACGTGTTGGCATCACAGACAAGAGCTACTCATGTCCCAGAGTAATCAACCTCATTTTACAGCTAAGGAAAGTGGGGGCTCACACGGAGGCCCTGCCCAATGTCAAGTCCAGGGCTCTCCCCAAGCAGAGGTGTATGGTCCACCCTCTCCCCGGGGAGCACACATGTGGGCTCAAGGACATGGAGGAGTTACGTTTTCCTTTCTTCTCAGGGACCGCATTAACTTTGCCCAGAAGGCTGGCGTTGTCCACTTTTTGATCTTTCACACAGCCAAGGCTGAGCCACCAGTTCCTGTCGGTTAACCCCCCTGAGAGAGTCTGACGCAGTTTGACTAAAGGAAACCACCGGTCTTGGCACGAACCTTCCGGGCAGGCCGCTTGAGGTCAGGGTGGGGTGGGGCTGGGAATAGCTTAGCTTGTCATCCCCCCTCCTCCAGATAATCACCAGTTACAGCCTGGGCACAGGGTTCACCTGAACCTCAGTGTCTTTGTCTATACAATGGGGTGAAGGTAGCACCCCACTACTGCTGGATTGAGTTGAGGGAGTTAAAAAAACATTATTAGACCCAGGCAGTGGAGGCTCCTGCTTTTAAAGCCAGTATTCAGGAGGCAGAGGCAGGCGGTTCTCTGAGTTCAAGGTCAGCCTGGTGTACAGAGTGAATTCCAGGTCAGCCAGGGCTGCACAAAGAACAAACAACAACAAAAAACATTCTTAGGATGTTCAGCCCGAGGATTAATATAAGGTTAACAGGCGTTGACTCCTCCTTCGCCCCTGGGGAACACAGAGAGGAAAGGTGAATGTATAAAGTCACACAGTGGCGGCCGGACGTGGTGGCGCAGGCCTTTAATCCCAGCTGTTGGGAAGCAGAGGCAGGCGGATCACCGTGAGTTCGAGACCATCCGGATCTATACAGTGAGTCCATGACAGCCAAGACAACACAGAAAAATCTGTCTCGAAAAGCAAAAACAAGTGACGCAGCGGCAAGGGCATAAGGATTCAAACCAGTCGTCCGGGCTAGTGAGACCCTTAACCACCTTTCTTTACACTCTCCCACTTTGTCTGGCCTGGAGCTCTCCAACCTTGCAGCTTCATTCATACTCATGGGTCGCTGAGGAGAAATCCAACCTTCTACCCTCTTCCCTGCACCCGGTTCAGCGTGAGACATTTCCCGCGAGATGCCGCCCCCCCCCCCCCCGGCGCCTCACCCCACCCCCGCCCCCTAGCTCCAGGACCCCACTTGACAGCCGCATTATAACTAGTTTGCCTGTGCAGACTCGCTTCTAGCTTGGTTTTAAGTAGTCTGATTTTGATTGGTTCCCTTTGATCGGGTGTCAACTTTACTGGCCAATGAGAAATCTCTCAGGGAAATGTGGTTGCTACAGCAACAGAGCGGGATTACTAAAACCCAAGCCCTTGACAAATGCTAGCTGTGGATGAGCCACCATGCCAAGATTGATCACAGCAGGCTGCGGTAGAGGAGGCACTCAACTTTCCAGGCCTTTCTCTCGGATCAGCTGAGAAAAATGGGTACTCCTGGCTTGCAGGAGGACCTAAATGGGCGGGTTTCTCCGCCCTGCTGACGGTGGGCCTCTGTGGTCCTTGCATCCTCAGCAGAGCTTTCTGAAAACAAGATAGATAAATGCCCTGACCTGCGGGGTTGGACTAAAACTCGGGAGGGAGGTCACCTGTTGAGAAATGCAAGACACAAGGAAGGAGAGCAAGTCTGATTGATCAAACTCTCAAACTTTATTAGTCAGGCAGCAGCTTTTATAAGTCAGAAGGCAGGGGAGCATATTGCTATAGCAACCCAGCTGCAGGCTTTTCTCAAAACATAGGGAATTCCAGGCAGGGTCATAATGTCCTGCCACACAGGGCATCTTGCTTTGTCTTCATCTAGCTTTAATCTAACTGTTGACTCACAACAGGGTCGCTCCATCCCTATCTGTCTTTAGTCTAACTGCTGACTCACAATAGGGTCAGCTACTTTCTGGTGAAAGGCAAGCTCTGGAAAAGACAGACTTAAAGGTGCAGACTTAGACAAGATGGCTGAACATTGGCCATATGGCCTATCGTCCCCAACAGATAAAGATGTTTGCCGCCAAACCTGACAAACTCGCTTCCATTTATTTTTAAGGAATGAACCAGGGCTGGAGAGATAGCTTCACAGTTAAGAATGCTTGTTCTTGCAGGGTGTGGTAGCACACACCTTTAATGCCAGCACTTGGGAGGCAGAGGCAGGCAGATCTCTGTGGGTTCAAGGCCAGCCTGGTCTACACAAATCGAGTCCAGGACAGCCAGGGCTACACAGAGAAACCCTGTCCCAAAAAACCAAAAACCAAACCAAAACCAAAAACCCTACAAAAGAACACTTGTTCTTTCATGGGACCCTGGTCTGGTTCCCAGCACCCACATGGGTGGTTCAGTCACCTCTAAGTCCCGTTCCAGGGTATCCAACTCTCTCTTTTGATCTGTGGGCGCCGGGCAGGCATGTCATGCACATAAATGTGTGCAAGGCAAAACACTTTCACACATAAAAATAAATGAAATTATGTTTCAAGTGGACTAAGAAGCCTGCAGTGGAGCAATAGAGTGGCCAGAGCCACATAGGCCAACACAAGCGGCCATTTTCCTGAAGCAGATGCTTATCAGCAGATCAGGAAGTGCCAGCCAAAACCCACCCAGGGCAGGGCGGGGACAAGATGAACACCAAGGCTGAATTGTAAGCCTTACACTGCTCTCAGTCCAAGGCCAGGAAGAGAGGACCAGGGGTCAGTAAGGCACTTGCCTCAGGCATCTTGCACTGGCCTTACACAGAGTCATGTCCGGTGTTGGGCATTCATTAACCCCACCTTCTTCCCAGGACAAAGGAAGGTGACCAGGTTCATTGTCCTCAGCTCCCAGATGAGGAACGTTGACTAGTGAAGTGGCTCACCCTTGGGCCCTGGGGCCTGGTGCTTAGCCTTGGCAGGGTTGTGGATGCTTGTAATTCCTTGATGTAGATTCTTGTCAAGGAAAATCCTGTACCTGTCCTTGCTGAGGATGCTGGGATTACTGAGTCTCATGGTCAGAGAGATAGAAACCCACTTCTGCTGCTGGTCTGGGGGCCCGAGGCCTTCATCTTCTGTTATTCTGGTGGAAAGGCCTGCTTGGTCCTGGGAGGCTAAGGACTCCTAGGCAGATGTAGCTATTTTTCCCCAAGCCCTCTCTGGGTTTTGGACTAGCTCTGTTAAATCAGATATGAAGGTGGTGGTGCGCGCATTTGATGCCAGAACTTGGGAGGCAGAAACAGGAGGAGGATTTCTGCAAGTCTGAAGTCAGTATGGTCCACAGAGTGAGTTCCAGGACAGCCAGGGCTACACAGAGAAACCCTGTCTCGGGAAAACAAAAACAAAAAATAAAACAAAGTAGTAGTAGTAAAACAAAGTAGGGATGGTTATAACAGGTGGACCATGTGCCTGTGGGTATCCCTGGAAAGCTTGGCCTCTTTCTCTCTCACTGGGTCCCTGCCTCCCATTTAGGGCATAGCAGACAAGGGCTCCAGGGATGTTTGTCTCTGAGGTCCCCTCTTTACCTCCAAACTGAGAGGACAGAGGCGATCTGTTTAAGATGTAGCGAGTTTCTATCACTGGCTGTCAGGTTAACCGCCGAGTGACACTGCAGGTGGATCCAAGGCAGGGGTAGCATTGTCTACTTGCCTCTAGCGTCGGAGAGCAAGCTGCAGGGGAAGCCATGAAAAGGAACAGGATGCTTGGACCTGCTTCGCTGGAACTTGCAAGTGTCAAGCTGGCGGGGGCTGGGGGTGGGGCAGAGATTGTGCCAGAAACCAGAGAGGATCACATTTGAGGTGGATGCCCTCTCCTCAGTTTTCTATGCCTTCCTGATGCTTCCCTCCTCCTTCAAGGCTTTACCTCTCATTCTCCAACTGGCTTGCTCTCCTTTAATGAGCATTTCCTCAACTGCCTCCCTGATTTGTGCCTGAGCTGGAGGCTGCCCACAGCATTAGTTACTCTGTGACTGATCAATTTCAACGTGGTCTTATGTAGTTTTTGGCTGGTCTCAAACTAGCTATGTAGCCAAGGATGACCTTGAGCTCTTGACCCTCTGGCCTCCATCCTCTCCGCCCCCCAGTGTTCTGATTACTATGCCTAGTTTACACAGTGCTGAAAGGACACACTTTCTGGACAAGATCAACTGAGCCACATCCCCAGCCTGGCTATAAGCAATAATATATATTTGTTTTTAAGACAGGGTTTCTTTTTTTTGTTTTGTTTTGTTTTGCTTTTCAAGACAGAGTTTCCCTGTGTAGCCTTGACTGTCCTGGACTCACTTTGTAGACCAGGCTGGTCTTGAACTCACAGCAATCGACCTGTCTCTGCCTCCTGAGTGCTACGATTAAAGGCATGCACCACCGCCGCCTGGCCGAAACAAGGTTTCTATGTGTAGCCCTAGCTATCCTGTAACTTGCTCTGTAGACCAGGCTGGCCTCGAACTCACAGCCATCCACCTGCCTCTGCCTCCCGAGTGCTGGGATTAAAGGCATGCGCCACCACGCCTGGCCCTAAAACACTCTTACGTATAAGAATTAAAACTTTATTTGTAGTGTGTGTGCACTAGGATTAAAGGTGTGTGCCACCACGCCCGGCTGTGGGAGTTGGCTCTTTTCTTCTATCATTTAGGTCCTCAGGATGTAGGATGGAACTTAGGTCATTAGGCCCGGTGGCCTCCACTCTTATGCCTAAACCGGCTCACCGTCCCTGTTCTTGTATTGTTTAATATTATTTCAGTTGGGCACGGTAGTGCATGCCTTTCACCCCAGTACTCCGGAAGCAGAGGCAGGCAGATGTCTGAGTTCGAGGCTAGCCTGGTGTGCAGAGCTAGTTCCAGGACAGTCAGAGCTACAAAGAGAACCCCTGCCTTGAAGAAAACAAAAAGTAATAAAATTTGTCATGTACGGTTACATTGGAAGTGGTCATAAACAATAGCACAGCCAGGAGTTCTGGTTAACGTTTAGCAGTAATAACAGGAGGGCTGCCTGAGATGGCTCAGTGGTGGAGAGCACAGGCAGCTCTTGCAGAGGACCTGAGTTTGGTTCCCAGTGCCCACATGGTGGCTCTCAACCATCTGAAACCCCAGTTCCAGGGAATTTAATCCCTCCTGACTTCCGTGGGCTCCTGCACACATGTGACACACATTTGAACACTCAGACTTGCCATCTACACATAAAATTAAATAAATATTTAAAAAGTAATGCTAGGGGGTGGCTGGAGTATTGCTCAGTGGCAAAGGGCTTGCCTAGCATGTGCAGGGCCCTGGGCTCCACCTACAGCATTGCAAACGGATAGTAAGGAAGACCTCCAGGCAGTAGCAGGCTTTATGCATTTCTATACATAGGATCCTGTTTCTAATCTTTTGAGCGTTGCTGGCCTCATTTTACAGTGGAGAAAACTGAGACTGAAGGGTGGTCAGGACTTATACATAGATAATGAGGACTTTGACCAAGTTGCTGTTGGTTCCTGACCCAGATAGAGGGAAGGAGGAAAACAGCCTCCAACCAGATCAACAAGGCTATAGTGCAGAAGCTCATCATCCTATGAGGAGTTTGGATTAGACTTGAGGAAGGACTTCCTGGCAAGACATGTTTAGACATCAGAGTCAGTGTCCAAGGATGGGAGTGCCTGCCTTTGGAAGTCCTCAAAACAAGATAAAGGCTTGCCCAGTTGGGTTCATGCCAGTACTGCCTGAAGGCAGGGGAATGGACTAAATGACCTCTGAGGCCCCTTCAGCTCCAAAGATTAGCATACTCTGCTATAACCACCCTTGCCACTTCCCCAAAGCAGCTGCTAAACAAGGAAGGCACGTGAAGACTCCAACTTAAGGGGACTAAGAAAACCTTGTCTTGGCCCCTGGCCACAGGAGGGAGAGGCTTAGCAGCCTCAGAGGGCTGGGGAAACAGGGTGTGTGTGTGTGTGTGTGTGTGTGTGTGAGTGCGCGCGCGCGCGCGCGCGCGCGCTTGGAAAGGTCCCTCTTCTGCCCCCTCCTCTGCTCAGTCATCTGTCCCACATCCAAGGCTGTGTGTGGGTCCAGGACATGGCTCCTTGATGAGGTGTATCACTTAGGACTGCCCCTCTTGTGGGACTGTGGTACCTGCACTTCTTACGTATTCTCCGGGGGAGGTCTCCTAATTGTCTGAGCCACAAAAGTAGACACAAACTAACTTCAGTTGTTATCTCTCTGGTCCCAAAATGTTTTGTTTTGTTTTTTCTTTGTTTTGGTTTATTTTTTGTTTTGTTTTACAGGGTTTCTCTGTGTAGTCCTGGCTGTTCTGGAACTCTCTCTGTAGACCAGGCTGGCCACAAACTCAAAGATCTACCTGCCTCTGTCTCCCCACGCAGTGTTGGGATTAAAGGCATGTGCTACCACCACCACCTGGCTTATTTTTTATTTTTTTTTTATTTTTATTTTTATTTATTTATTTATTTATTTTTTTTTTTTGTTTTTTTTTCGAGACAGGGTTTTCTCTGTGTGTAGCCTTGGCCATCCTGGACTCACTTTGTAGACCAGGCTGGCCTCGAACTCACAGCGATCCGCCTGCTTCTGCCTCCCGAGTGCTGGGATTAAAGGCATGCGCCACCACGCCCGGCTCTGGCTTATTTTTTAAAGTCAATGTGTTTATTAACGGAAAAGCAAAAATATTGTCTTCATTTTTTTTTCCTTTTTTTTTTTTTTTGGTTTGAGATAGGGTTTTTCTGTGTAGCCCTGGCTGCCCTGGACTCGCTTTGTAGACCAGGCTGGCCTTGAACTCAGAAATCTGCCTGCCTCTGCCTCCCGTGTGCTGGGATTAAAGGTATGTACCACCACACCGGCATTGTCTTCATTTTTGATTACATAAAAATATACTTTTTTTTTTTTTAGTCAAAGTAGGGCGTGATGGTGTATGCCTGTAATCCCAGAATTAAGAGAGGCAGGAGGTTTGTTGTAAATTCAAGACCACCTTGAGCTACAGAATAAGACACTCCCCATCCCACCCTGCCCCACCCTTCTAAAAAATGGACAAAAATAAATAAACCACAAAAGTGATTCTTTTGCAATGAGACTCTGAGGTAGAGCACTTGCCTAACATGTGTGAGGCCAAGTTCCCAAGAGCCACAATAACAAATAAACACAGTGGAGCCAGGAGTACTGGCGCATACCTTTAATCTCAGCACTCGGGAGGCAGAGGCAGGCGGATGAGTCTAGGACAGCCAAGGCTACACAGAGAAACCCAGTCTCGAAAAAACAAAACAAAAGTCATTGGATGAAGGGGATTAGGTGCTTGAGCAGTTCAGCTATATGCTGAGTCAGGGCCCAGTGTGGAATACTAGAGGCCTTGTCTCAAAAACAACCCCAAGTCCCTCACACAAATAAGCAGGCCCCCAAACAAACAACCCAACTAGTAAACAGAGGTCACAGAGGTGGCAAGCAGTGTGTGGGGTGGGGAGAGTGGGCCGTTGAAGTACAAAGGCCAGAGGTGGCTCTTTTGAGGTGCATGAGGGAACAGGGTCTGGCCGGTGACAGAGAGAGGTAAGGTCCTTTGGCTCTTCACCACAGGGATCAGTCCATTAGGTAAGGACACTGAGACTCATCCTCCTGGTGGGGGCGGGAGGCGCACCTGTGAGTCTCCCATGGAAGCGTCAGGGCCCTGCTTTCTTCCTCAGCTTCCAGGTACCAAACAAGGGTCGAGTTTTGGGTTTTGTTCTCCTGTGCCTTTGTGGAGGGCATGGAACCTAGGGCCTCAAGCACACAGGGCAGGTAGCTGCACTGCTGCTTAGCCCCCCCCCCCCCCCCCCATCTCCCACCACCCCCGTTCCCATCACCACCAAATGGGAACCTCAGCTGGTAATAGACTCTTCCTCCTCTTGGGGGACATAGGCATTGGTTTCAAATGGACACTGAATTAACTGGCCCAGGGTGGCTTGTTTGCTCCTGTGTACTAAAGTCCCTTCCTTTCCAAACCAGGCCTGACAACTCTCATTGATATGCCAGCACATTTACGTAGCCCTCCATTGGTCCTTATCACATCGCTGTGCACCAAGAAGAGCAAGATTTTATTGTAATGGAGCAAGGGTGCCTTTGCGCATGCGTGCATGTGCGCGTGCTTTGCTCAGCCTTGAGAAGCACTTTCAAGTGCTATCCACTTTGTGCTTTGAGACAGGGTTCCTCACTCTCTGAGTTATCCAGACTTAGACATCACTCTGTCTTCACTTCTTCAGTGCTGGGATTATGGATGCAGGGCACCATGCCCAGCATTTTCCATGGGGTTTGAACTTGGGTCCTCACGCTTGCATGCCTACGACTTTATCTACACAGCTCTCTCCAACACCAAGCTGGAAGACTATGAGAGCACTCCCTGGGGCTTCTCCTACAGTCTCTCTCCCCAGTGTCCAGTGTCCTGCAGAAGCTCCTTAGGCAGCCTCTGTAAGATGAGGGCTCTGGGGAGGGGAGGGGGCGGCTCGTTCTGAGTTTCTCCTAGGATAACCTGGAGGGCTTCCAGGAGGAGGTGAGAGACAAAGGCGGCTTGGAGATGGAGCAGAGCTCAGCTAATGGAGGGGAAGTTACTGGAGTAGTTTCTGGGACAATAATGAGGTGAGGTAGAACCCCAGAAGTTTCTCAGGATACAGATGTCCCTTTTGGGCTATCCCTCGTGCCAGATGAAGGGCTTGGGTTACAATCACAAGCCTCACTGGCCTTGGGGCCTCAGCTTCTTCCAAGAAACTGACTTTTGAGGAATCCTCAGGCCTGGGAGGCATGACGTATTTGCCCTGCGTCCAGGTGCCAATGGAATGTGCCATTAGGAACACTGTCTTCCTGACAGAGTGTCCCCACTCCTGTTTTCATATTTATGGGCATCAGGTGGTTGGCACAGGGAGCCACACCCAGCTGAGAAAACAACCTGCCAGAACTTCCAGTCCCTAGGTCACCACTCCTCCTGGCCGGCACTACCAACCTGCCACGCCCCCACTGGCCAGAGCCCCGCCTGCTTCTCTTTTGTCCCTGCTCACGCCACTTGCTTGCTCAAACTGTTGTTTATCAACACGGAGCAGAGCACCCGGCTGCCAGCAGAAACACATACTGGCAATGGTGGAACCGTCCCACACCCTGCCATCAACACGCTCCCACGCGCTGCTTGCCGCTGTCTAGGCTGGCTGCGTACACATTTGCACCAACTCCTCCTGCCAGCACAGCTGGCCCTTCAGCTCCTGCACACACCACAAGTTCCCTGGTTTTGGCAGATGTCCACCTGTGTTCATGGGTTATAGGAACGCCACATGCTCTCCCCTCTGACCTAGGCAGGCCACCCCTTGCTTGCTGCTGTGAGGTCTAAGGCAAATCAGCTTAAACCTTTCTGAGCACCGGAGGCTTCATCGTCGAATAGGAATAATAATTGCTTCCAGAAGGTGGAACATATGTGGCTTTCATGAGGGTGTTATGGCCTCTGTGAGGGCTTTTCCCATAGGCCCTGGGGCTTAGGAGGGAACAGCCACCCAGCTGGGGCTGTGGGGACTGGTGCAGCCACTCTGGAATCTGGTCATGGGGTTTCCTGTCTCATCCTCCTGCTGTTAGCTTTTTAGCAGCTAACAGCTGAGGGCTTTGGGCCAGGCACATCACCTGTCCACAAGCCTTCTCAGGAAGAAGGGGATAAAGCCTGTGGATTGCTGTGACGTGAGGCCTGGGGACTTGGGAATTCTGTCCACAGCTGCAGGGGGTTATGGGGGAAAAGCAGAAGCAGAATTTGAGCATTGGCCACTTCCTGCCCCGCCCCCTTCTTGACCCCTGTGAGCCTATGTTTCTGTTCTGTCTGCTGAAGACCTGCACTTTGACTCAAGGGCCATATGGGGGGGGGGGGGTTGTCCCACTCAAGCTGTCTACCTGCTGTGGGGCCACCTCCTGCTCCTGATGTCCCTTCTCTCTGTCTCAACCTCTGGGAACCTTCCTGGCAGCAGCTGTTGTTGTTGTTGTAATTTGTTTGCTTGCTTGCTGTGTTGTTACTGTTTTTGGTAAAGGCAGAGTCTCAGCTGAGAGGTGATGGCACACGCCTGTAATCCCAGCACTCAGGAGACAGAGGCAGACAGATCTCTGTGAGTTCAAGGCCAGCCTGGTCTACACAGAGTGAGTTCCAGGACAGTCAGGGCTACACAGAGAAACCTTGACCTGAAAAAAGAAAACAAAAGGCAGAGTCTTATGTATCCCAGGATTCGCTATGGAACCAAGGATGGATGCCCTTGGACTGCTGGTCCTCCTGCTTCTGCTGCCTGAGTGCTGTGACTGTAGGCGTGTGCCACCACACCCAGTTTATGATGTGCCAGAGGTGGAACCCAGGGCTTTGTGCATGCTAGACATCCACAATGAACCACACTCCTAATCCAGTTTCTTTCTTTCTTTCTTTCTTTCTTTCTTTCTTTCTTTCTTTCTTTCTTTCTTTTTCTGAGACAGGGTTTCTCTGTGTAGCCTTGGCTGTTATGGACTCGCTTTGTAGACCAGGCTGGCCTCAAACTCACAGTGATCCACCTGCCTCTGCCTCTGGAGTGCTGGGATTAAAGGTGTGTGCCACCACACCTGGCTTCTTTCTTTCCTTTCTTTCTTTTTCTTTTCTTCTTTCTTTTCTTTCTCTTTCTTTTGGTCTTCTCTTTTCCATGGCCAGCTAGTAGTTGCAGCCTTTCTATTCAAGGAAAGGGAGGCAGCTACAGGAGGGAGGGGGACCCAATGTGATGTGAGGGCAGGGAAAAGCCTGGGAAGCCTGCGCAGAGGGAGCTGGAGAGCTGTGGCTGCAGAGGCAAAGCTGGAGACTGGCACTGAGTCAGGCCCTTCTAGCAAACAGGATGTCGGCTCCCCCAGACTGTACTGACGCACACACTAATTCCTGCACGCTGTGTGGAGCGATGGGAAACTGGTGGTGGGCAGATTCCAATCTGACCTCTGCTGAGGTGGTTTTTCCCAGGTCCTTCATGGAGGGGTTTCCAAGCACTAACCACCACAGAGACACCATCAGAGAGCCTGTTGGCCCAGCAGAACCATGGCAATTTGACTACCCTTAATCTTCAGAAACCCAGCCAGAGTACAGATGGGGAGATTCACATGCCACCTGTCTAAATAGAGTCAGCTAGGCATGGTGGCACAGGCTTGCCATCACAGAGTTTAGGAGACCAAGGCCAGAGAATCCCAAGTTCAAGGCCAACCTGAGCAACTTAATGAAACCATCCCTAAAAATAAAAAGTAAAAGGAGAGGCCTTGAGATGGCTCAGCCAGCAAGGGTGCTTGCTGTGCATTGCAAGTTTATGACCTGGATTCCATGCCAGGGACCCACAGTGGAAGGAGAAAATGAACCCCTGAAAGTTGATTTCTGATATCCACATGTGCACTGTGCATGTACCCCTCCTGCCACAAGAATAACTGAACAGTGGGGGTAGGGGAGTGGGGGGGAGTAGCAGTGGGTGGTGGCAGTGCATATGCCTTTATTCCCAGCACTCATGGAGGCATGCGGGGTCTCTGTGAGTTCAAGGCCAGCCTGGTCTACAGAGCAAGGACAGCCATGGCTACACAGAGAAACCTTGTCTTGAAATAAACACACACAAAAAAAATAATAAATGCAACTAATATTTTTACAAGGTTAAAATAGTATATTTAACATTGTTTTTCTCATTTTATTTTTTTGGTTTTTCTTTTTTTCTTTCTTTCTTTCTTTTTTTTTTTGGGGGGGGGTTTTCAAGACAGGATTTCTCAGCTGGGCGTAGTGGCGCATGTCTTTAACCCCAGCACTTGGGAGGCAGAGGCAGATGGATTGTTGTGAGTTCAAGGCCAGCCTGGCTACAAAGCGAGTCCAGCTGTGTATCCTTAGCTGTCATAGACTCCTTTTGTAGACCATAGTCCAAACTGTGGATACTCTGATAGCCAAGGTGAAACTCAACTTGTGATTTTTCAGGGTTTTTCTCTAATTCTTCAAAATGTGTCATGCCCCTCCCCTTTCCTTTGTGCTAAGGATGGAGCCCAGGGCCTTGCCAATTCCAAGCAAACACTCTACCATTTAGTTACATCCTAAATCCTTGACTTTTGGACCCAGGATGTATGTAGCCCAGGCTGGTCTTGAACGCACCATCCTTGTCTCAACCTCTCAACTGCTGGGATCACAAGTGTGTGCCAGCATGGCCTGTCTGGGTGATTGGTTAATTGATTGATTGATTTTGATTTTTCAAGACAGCATTTTTCTGTGGAGCTCAGAGCTCCCGGAACTCACTCTGAAAACCACATTGGCTTCAAACTCACAGATCCCCCTGCCTCTGCCTCCCAGGGCTGGGATTAAAGGCTTGTAATCAATAGCACTGTCTGGCTTAATTTGAAACCAGGGAATTCTGACCCTTTGGGTCTTTCAATGTTTTGGTGAGCTCTGGAGCTCTTGAGAATGCAGCTTAGGTAGGAGCAGAGGGGAGACATCTGTGATACTAGGCTGAGCAGGTGGAGGCAGATACTGCTGTGAGTTTTCGAGGCCTAATGACCATATAACTGAATGTCTACTCCAAATCCTAATTCCATTTTTTTTCTTCCTCGGTTCCCTCCATCCACAAGCTTTTCCTTATTTAACTCACTTATCTGTTTGTTATTATCTATGATTATTGCGGTGTTGAGGATCAAACTCCCCTCCCCCAGCCCACCCACCCCCCCCATCCCCACAAGCTAGGCAGGTGTGGACCCATACAAAGCTCAATTCCTACCTCTATTGTTTTTCTGAGCTAAAAATCTAGGACGAGGCTTGCCCCGCCCCCCGTCCCCCCTCTGCACGCCCCCCCCCCCCCGCCGTCTCCCATCTTGGCGTGGGGTGCTTCTGGGGCTCCTCTTTTGTGACAATGACTTTTTTTCTACAAGTACTGGGCAGGAAGACTTGTTAAGACTGGCCTAGGACCTCCTAGATTTGCCTACATCCGCGGGATGGGGGAGGGAGGTCTTGACCGAGAGCGAGAGCGGCTCGCTTTGAAGCTGGTCCTATTCCATCCACCCCGGTGTGGCTGCCTGCCGCCATGGTCCACGAGCACTTTCTGGCGAGTCCCAGACTGCACCACGGCCCCAAGACTGCCCCAGCCTGCAGAACACAAAAGAGTCCACGAAGAGGGCGGGAAGAATGTGTGGGGTGCACTAATCTGGGTTAAGGGGCGGTGTGGTGCGGGAGTGTGGGGAGGTGGTGTGTTCTTTCCCTCCGAAGCCTTAGGTTCTAAAAACCTCGTCCTAACAAAGAAACCAGAGCATTAACTAGTAAAAAGGAGGAAATATATGCAACCAGGGACCCAGACCACTTTCCTCCCGCAGCCCTGGGCTTGCTCCAGCTTGCCAGCGAGTTCCAGCCAGTGTATTTCTGGATGGGATGGAAGCCAGGGGTCAGATAGAGTCCCAACGTATTTTGCAGCACTGTTGACATTTTGCCCAGTGCCTTTGGTGGTGACAGCTGCCAGGAGAGTTGTTGGGAAAGATTGTCTAGAAGTTGATCTAGACGGGTTAGAGGGAGCCAAAGAATTCAGCACCATGAAATCCCACAAAGTCAAAGGATATCTACCCACCCTTATGCTAGTACCCCAGAATCCCTCGGGTCAAGGTCCAGCCGTAACTCTACCTTATTTCCTGCAAGACAGCGAACCAAAGCACACAGCCAAGTGCTTCACATGTGTTGGGGAGCTGAACCCCATCAGAGATGCAGGAGGGGGGTTGTTATCCCCGCCACAGGGACAGTACCAGAACATATAGAACACAGACACGGTATGTCAGTGGACTCTGATCTCCTCCTGTGCACCGGCTCATTTACTGAGGAAACTGAGGCACAGACGGGCGAGGTCACATGAAACCACTGGCAACTGGGTAACTTCAGAACAGTGTTATCCATGACTTCCCAGATGGGCTAAAACAGGGTGTGAGATGGGCGGGAGGGAGGCCAGGGTGAGGCCAGAGGCTGCTAGCAGCAGGCAGGCCACGCAAGAAGAATGCACAATGAAGCTTGCTGCTCTGTGTGCTAACTTTGCTACTGTTTGTTCGAAACAAAGTCTCCCTGGGTATAGTGGCTCACGCCTCTAATCTCAGCACTCTGGAGGCAGAGGCAGGCGGATCGCTGTGAGTTCGAGGCCAGCCTGGTCTACAAAGCGAGTCCAGGACAGCCAAGGCTACACAGAGAAACCCTGTCTTGGGGGGTGGGGGGGAAGAAGAAGAAAAGAAAGAAAGAACAGTTAAAAAAGAACAGTTTAAAAAAGAAAAGAAACAGGGTCTCAGAAGGTGGCTTCTGAAGTCACTGTGTAGCCAAGGATGTGTTGCAGTTAAATTATCAGACTGGTATAACTGCAACAATGATGCCCTCGAACTTTTTTTTTTAATTTATTTTTCCAGACAGGGTTTCTCTGTGTAGCCCCTGCTATCCAGTACTCCCTTTGCAGACCAGTCTAGCCTTGAACTCACAGACATCTGTCTGCTTCTGCCTCCAGAGTGGTGGGATTAAAGGCGTGCACCAACACGCTCGGCTGCCCTTGAACTTCTGATCCTCCTACATCCACCTCCCAAGTGCTAGGATATGGGCATGCCCCACCATTCTCCGTTCATTCAGTGCTAGGGATCAAATCCAGGGCTTTGTGCATGGTGGGCCAGCACTATACCAACTGAGTAACGTACCCAGCCCTCAAATGCTAACTAAACAGGAATAGGGTTGAGGCTTGCACTCCTCTGCCTCTGGGCCAACAGCTAGCACTGTACCCAAGGGGACAGAAGCCTAGACAGCTGACCCCAGGCTCTGGCAGCCTTTCTTTCCTGGCCCAGTTGGTCTAAGCCAATTGTTCCATGTCCCATGGGAGCCATGTGGGACAGACAGTGGGTAAGTGTGCAAGAAGGCAACATTGCCGTCCTGTATGCCCCCTTGCAGTGCAGCCCAGCTGTGAGCCAGCTGCATTCACCCTTGTACTAGGCCAGCTTCACCACCCGGTGGGGGTGGGGGGTGGGGTTGGGGTGGAAAAGGAACTTTTATTCTTGTGGCTCAATTGTTGTCTGGGAGGCTTACTGCCTCCTTCGGGTAACCTCGGGGCTATCCTGGAAGCTTCTAGGCCAAACACCCCCCCCCCCCATACAATCTAACCTAGGCCTAAAACATTTTCAGCCTCTGAAACTTACTACTTAATAAGCTCACCTTTTCTTGTTCTTTCTGAGCTTTTCTGGCTGGTTCAACTCAGCTGTTCTGGCTCAGAATCCTCTCCTAACTGATTTATTCAATTAGTCTTTCCTCTGAAATGCTGTTTAGCCTCAAACTAACTCCAGCTCTAATCTTCTGGCTCCTTCTCATTTTCTGGCTTGTTCTGCCTTCAACTGAGTCCACCTTGTTCTCTCTCTGGAAACTGTCTCTCTATTACTGTCCGGTCAAACTGCCTCTTCTCTTTCTGCATTGTCCCTTAAGTAGCTTCCCTTTCCTCTCTCTTCTCTTAAGAGTTGGGCATAGCCTATTCTGTCAAATCCTTCTCTGATTTGTCACTTTTCCTGCCGCTTTCAAACATGGGTGCTTCCTCCTACAAACTTTATTGTTTGGGATTAAAGGCATGTACCACTTGGACCTATGCTTTTCTTTACCTAAAATTTGCTCTATAAGTGGCTGGCCTTGAATTCAGATCTGCTTGTCTCTGTCTGCTGGGTTAAAGGTGTGTCTGTAGGGCTGGAGAGATGGCTCAGAGGTTAAGAGCACTGACTGCTCTTCCAAAGGTCATGAGTTCAATTCCCAGCAACCACATGGTGGCTCACAACCATCTATAGTGAAATCTGGTGCCCTGTTCTGGCTTGCAGGCAAAATACTGTATACATAGTAAATAAATCTTTTTTTTTTTTTTTTTTTAAAGATGTGTCTGTATTCTATCTGGATCACACAGTCCTAGAAGGTCTTTGGATGTGATCTCTTGTCAGGGCAGCCATGTTCTAAATTAACATTCTTCTACAACTCCCCCCTTTCTGTTTAAGCTAAAATTCCTCTACACAGGGGCTCAGGTGATAGTCCACAGGGGAAGATGGCCGTCTAGTGTCAGCCTGTCACTTCACAGTTGGCTGTGTGCTCTCACCCACCCTGCATGGATACTCTGGTAATGATGTCACTGCACTCAGAAGCAGCTCCTGGGCCACAGGAGACTCACAAGGAGACAGTCCTTAAGGGAGGTTTCCTGCGCGCAGTAGGTTGTCCTCTTGGGCTAACTAAGCTTGTTGTTTGTTGCTAAAATTCTTTCCCAGAGGGAAACAGACAACATCTACCCCTCCCCGTAAGGTCCCAAAACAAACTGAGTCACAATTCCACCAAAGTTCACTTTGGGGAACCAACAAGTTTATTCGGTTCCCTTACAGGCTTGTGGGTACTCCTCCCATAAGGCCACATTCAGAAAGCCTTATCCATAAGACATGAGGGGTTCCTGTACCCACCCCCACCCCTAGTCTTCCTCTAGCCCCTCCCCTCAGGGTACATGCAATGAAGACAGAGGTGCATGCAACTGGTGGTAGAGAGCATGCATCCTTCTATGGCATGTGTGTAAACCACTGACAAGTCTGTCTGGGATAATCTTTTGCAAGGGGGTGCAGCTGAATGCCCCAAGATGGCAATTGCTTGGCCTGGAGGGCAGTCACTTATGAAACTGTCTTTTTCTCTATTCCCTTCTCTCACTCTGTAGTCGAGGCCTGGTCTTGAACTTACAGAGGTCTGCCAGTATTGCCTCTGGAGTGCTGAGATTATAGGCATGCCCTGCTACACCGGGCTTGTTCTTCTTTTGATACCAAGGTTGGCACCTAGAGTCTGGAGCATGCTAGGCAAATGTTCTACCGCAGTAGAGTGATTAGGTTAATGTGTACTGTCTTATTTTAAAGCAAATCACTTTAAAATCTACTTTTATTATTTATTGTATTTCACAAGAAGGCAAATGCTCTAACCCCTGAGGTATAGCTTTTGACTTTTTGTTTTGTTTTTTTCTAGACTTTAAAAAATTTTTTAAAATTAATTTATTCTTGTTACATCTCAATGGTTATCCCATCCCTTGTATCCTCCCATTCTTTCCTCCCTCCCATTTTCCCCTTATTCCCCTCCCCTATGACTGTTTCTGGGGGGATTTCCTCCCCCTGTATATGCTCATAGGGTATCAAGTCTCTTCTCGGTAACCTGCTGTCCTTCCTCTGAGTGCCACCAAGTCTCCCCCTCCAGGGGACATGGTCAAATGTGAGGCACTAGAGTTCATGTGAAAGTCATACCCTACTCTCCACTCAACTGTGGAGAACGTTCTGTCCATTGGCTAGATCTGGGTAGGGGTTTAAAGTTTACTGCCTGTATTGTCCTTGGCTGGTGCCTTAGTTTGAGCGGGACCCCTTTTTCTAGACTTTTAAAAAGATTTATTTATGTATATAAGCACTCTATTTGCCTGTATGACTGCATGACAGAAGAGAGCAACAGATAGAAGAGGGCATCAGATTTCATTACAGGTGGTTGTGAGCCACCATGTGGTTGCTGGGAATTGAACTCAGGACCTCTGTATGAATAGCCAGTGCTCTTAACCTCTGAGCCACCTCTCCAGCCCCAGCTTTTGGATTTTGGACAACAAGCCCTTTGATTTAAAGGTGGCACATGCCTTTAATCCCAGCACTTGGGAGGCAGAGGCAGGCAGATCGCTGTGAGTTCAAGGCCAGCCTAGTCTACAAAGGGAGTCCAGGATAGTCAAGGCTACACAGAGAAACACTGTCTCAAAAAACCAAAAGAGAAAGAGAGAGAGAGAGAGAGAGAGAGAGAGAGAGAGAGAGAGAGAGAGAGAGAGAGAGAGAGAGAGAAGATGGTTCCGTTGGTGAAATGTACACAAGGATCAGAGTTGGGTCGAAGAATTCACATAAAGAGCCAGGTGTGTGTACCTGCAAGCCGGTTGCTGGGGAGGCAGAGAGAACTAGAGCTCTGGATCTCTCTGGCCTGCAACACCAGCCTAATTGCTGAGCCTCAGGTCCTAGTGAGAGACCTTGTCTCAAAAAAGAAGGTGAAGAGTGCATGAGGAAGACATTTGTCAACCTCTGGCCTGTACACACACACACAAACACACACAAGCATGTGCTCCTCCCCACATAGACACACAGACACACACAAGCATGTGCTCCTCCCCACATGGACATACAGACACACACAAGCATGTGCTCCTCCCCATATGGACACATGGACACACACACACACACACACACACACACACACACACACAGACACACACACACAGAAGCATGTGCTTCTCCTCACATGGACACATGGATACACACACATACACACATAAATACAAGCAGAGAAAGTGTTTTGTTGTTTTTTACAGATATATTCAGTACTCCCCTGACAAGCTGATTGCTTGCTGGCTGGCAGCGCATCCCAGCCCCCTTACCATCATATACGGCAGTCGACACCTGTGGCCAGCTGGGACAAGTTCCATCAGTCAGTCATGTATCCCTTCTTTCCATGGTGTTCACTGAGCCCTTACTGTATCCCAGACACCCGAGGGAGGGCGGAGCAGAGAGAGAGAGAAGGACAACACAGGGTGCCTCCTTTACTGACTTTGCAGTGTCAAGATGACAAAGAGTAGGAAGCTTTGAGCAGAAACCAGAATTCCTGCTTGAACTCAGTTTTGTGAAAAGTCTACTCTGCAATGGTGCAGGTCTGATGTCTTCTTCTGGCCTGCAGGTGTACATGCCAGCAGAGCACTATATACATAATAAATAAATAAATCTTTAAAAAACAAAAAATGAAAAGGCAAACTCAAGCCGGGTATGGTGGTGCATGCCTGTAATGCACTTGGGAGGGAGAGGCAGGTGGATCACTGTGAGTTCAAGGCCAGTCTGGTCTACAGCTGGACAGAGCTACACAGAGAAACCCTGTCTCGAAAAACCAAAACCAAAAACAGAAAAAAAAAAGTCTGCTTTGCAATGGTGACATTAAAAAGGCAATCTGAGGGCTGGAGAGATGGCTCAGAGGTTAAGAACACTGACTGCTCTTCCAGAGGTCCTGAGTTCAATTCCCAGCAACCACATGATGGCTCACAACCATCTATTGCCCTCTTCTGGCCTGCAAGTGTACATGCCAGCAGAGCACTATATATATTGTATATATAATAAATAAATAAATCTTAAAAAAATAAAATAAGCTGGGTGGTGGTGGCGCACCCCTTTAATCCCAGCACTCGGAAGTCAGAGGCAGGTGGATCGCTGTGAGTTTGAGGCCAGCCTACAAAGTGAGTCCAGGACAGCCAAGGCTACACAGAGAAAACCCTGTCTCAAAAAAGCCCAATAAATAAAATAAAATAAAAAGGTAATCTCAAGTAGGGGGGGTGTGGTGGCACACGCCTGTAATCCCAGCACTCGGGAGGCAGAGGCAGGTGGATCTCTATGAGTTTGAGTCAGGATAGGCAGGACTACAAGGGAAACCCTGTATCGAAAAACCAAAGGGTGGGGGGGCTGGAGAGATGGCTCAGTGGGTCAGAGCACTGACTGTGCTTCCAGAGGTCCTGAGTTCAATTCCCAGCAACCACATGGTGGCTCACAACCATCTATAATGTGATCTGATGCATACTGTATACATAATAAATAAATCTTAAAAAAACCCAAACAAACCAAAGGTGGGGGTGGGGGTAATCTCTATAAGGAGTCAATTACCTGAGCTGAGACACGGAGGGAAAAGCATTCTGTGCAAAGGGAACGGCAGAAGCAAAGGCATAAGGAAGCCTGAGACTACCTAGTACTGCAAAAGTGTAGGTGGCGGTGAGGCTAGCCAGGTGAGAGAGGTGGTGAATACCCAAGACTTTAGACTGGATTCTATGTGACTGGGGCATATTTTTGTCACACGGTTTTAAATCATAGCTCTAGGTTGAGGGCATAGATTATGGAGCCCTTCCTTAGAGAAATGCTGGCCAGGAAGGTCAAGAGATTTGCCTAAGCGAAACAGCAAAACCCACAGCAAACGTATGATCCCGAACCAAACGTCAGCTTTTGAGTCCTAAACCTAGCCAGCCCCTCCCGTCTGGAGAAGATTGAGGACACCAGTTCAAACAAGAACTTGTGGACCGCTTCAGCTTTGGCTTACCCCTGCCCCATTCCCCCACCCCTCCCCTCCCGCCTCCCAGTCCCATGCCTGGCTGGCCCTGGGAGTCAGGAAGACCTGGCAAAAGGGTGCCGGCACATGTAGGGGGCCCCATCTCCTCAGCTTTAGAAATCCCTGCAGGAGTCACGTCCCCTTGCACCCCCACTCCTAAAGTTGCTTAAGAACACAAAGGGCCGTTGTTTCCTGCCTGGCTGCCTGCTAACTCCATTTCCCTCGTTTGTCTGCTCCGGCAGCAGGAGCAAAGGGCAGAAGGCATCAGAGGAGTCTGGGTGAAGGCGTTGGCAGCCTGGTTAATGGGCCGCGGGGGATTTAGGCTGAGAAGGGCCATGGGGGACCCAGGCCAACCTCGGCGGCCACGCCCCCACGCTGTGTGCAACGTGCAGAAGGCCTAGGAGCCGACCAGGCTGATGGGGCAATCGCAGGCAAACGTGCTGCCCCGCCAGTCTGCGGGCTCTTGGGCGGGGGTGGGAGGATGGGGGTAGGTGCAGGGATGGGGGAGTAGGTCCAGCGGTGGCGGCCCTACCCTGGGTTTCCACGGTCAGCTGGGGAAAACCCAGAACCTTGAGCACACGGGTGGGGTTGGGGAGGAATACGTGCGCACGAGCCTGACACCCCCACCCCATCTCCGCTTCTGTGCAGTTCAGGCCTTTCTGACATTATTCTGTTCTGCTCCTGTCCCTACAACCCCCACTCCCGCCACCCCCCGCCCCCGCAAGCACTGACAGACACAACCGGACGGGGTGCGAACCCGCAGACACACCTGGGCAGTCCCACGTGGGCGCGCACGCGCTAGGGTACTTCTTTGGAGAGCAGTTCTAAGCCCCTTCTTACTTCCCTGTTGTTTCAGGCATGTTGGAACAAGGACTAGGCTGTGCGTCCTTTTATAAGTTGCTTAACCTTTCTGAGCCTCAGATAACTAAATGTGCTGAGTAGGGTTGATGGAAGTATTACTGGGTTGTTGTAGGGATTTAAATAAGATAGTGGTGGGTTTGGAGAGATGGCTCAACCGTTAGGAGCACTGGATGATCTTCCATAGGACCCCAGTTTGATTCCCAGCACTGACAGGGCCATTCACTAGGTCTATAACTCTAGTTGCAGGGATCTGACGCCCTCTTCTGGCCTCTGCAGACACCAGGCATATACTCGGCGCACTGACATCGATGCAAACAAAACACACACACACGTAAGTCAAAAGAAAAGAGTGGCTAAAGCATCAAGCCCCATAGTTACTAAGACTCACCCAATACATGACGGGATAGCAATCGTGAGCTGTGAGGATGCCCTCGGCCCATTTTGTCACTGGGGCAAGGTTGGCCTTCCCGCTTTTCTTCTTTGGATTTATACTCATGCTTTCTGAACGGACATGAAGACTCGATTGTTCCTAAGGATGGTTGGGAGAGAACTATTTTATCGTAGATACGAGGGAGCACACAGCCAGAGGCTTCTGAAAGGATCCAGACTGAACCAGACCATGAGAGGAGAGAGATGGGGAGAGGAGAATGGGGGTGGGGGAGGTGGTGGTGGTGGGGAAAAAGTAGAGAGAGACAGAGAGGAGAGGAGGGGAGGGGAAACAGACCAAGAGAGGACAAAGAGGCCAAGAGAGAACCAAGAGAATGCACAGCCAAAATGGCTGTTACATGGGAACTAGAAGGTGGGGGGAAGGGAAGCTGGAGGGGCTTTAGGGTACCAGGTGGAGTGAGAAGTGTGCATGGAGCCACAGGTACTGGCGAGACTTGTCCCTTGTTTCTTTGGGACCTGATATTTTCTGCATTAGAGGCATCTGGGGCTGGAGAGATGGCTCAGTAGTTAAGAGGGCCCCTTGCTCTCCCAAAGGTCCTGAGTTCAGTTCCCAGCAACCACATGGTGGCTCACAATTATCTGTAATGTGATCTGATCCCCTCTTCTGGCCTACAGGTGTATATGCAGGCAGAGCCCTGTATACATGATAATAAATAAATAAATCTGGAAAAAAAAAAAGAAACACCATCGTTGATCCAGGGCTTAAAGCTAACTCCTTCCTTCCTTCCTCCCTTCCTTCCTTCCTTCCTCTTTTCTCCTTCCTAATCCATGAGAGGCACCGAAAACTGCTCCTCTGCAGTGGCAGCCTGGGATCTTCCCCTAGTCCCGTGGCTGTACCTGTGGCCTGCCCGCCTAGGCGGCTGCCAGCTCTGGCCCCTGACTCACTGCAGTAAGCCCCTTCCTGCCCGTCTCTGCATCCATGCAACAGGCACCGGAAGCCTGCTCTCTCCTGTCCCCTGGGACTGTTGGGGGATGAGTCAGATTACGGGTGGGGAAAGCCAGAGAAGCTGAAAGAGGCTCTTACCAGAGCTGACTGGTTAGCTGATGAAAGGTCTGGGTTTTTCCATGGAACGTAGTGCGTGCAAACAGGGATGGCTCCCAGCAGATGCCAGAATCCCTATTCCCAACAGACTTCCTGCGGCAAGGTCTGTGATGCCAGGGCTCACTCCTCTAGCCCTGTGACCGGAAGTATGCCCCTGGCCGCTTAGTTCTTCCAGTCTCTGATCTGCCGGAAGGGGCGTGGCTTCCCAGGCTGGGATGTTGCCTGAAGCAATGGGGTGGTGAGTTTTAGTACCCCATGCTTCCCAGCGGGACTTCTGAGAGCTGGGGACGTGAAGGAGGGAGGCTGGATAGGACAGAAGGAGGAGAGCCTCCTAATCAGAGAGGCTATTCTACAAACGCAGAAAGGGGCAGAGATTAGTGGCCCCTCAGACGACCTTGGACATGACTGACCGCTTCTTGGACCCTGTAATTCACAAGGTACTGTCATCATCAGATGTGTCTCACTCAGGCCTCTGTTCCATGTATAGGGTGGAGACAGCAACGCCTATTGAGAAGGCAGGAGGACCCGCTGTGTGGACCCTGTTCACCCAAAATCCCAGTGTTCAGGAAAGCTGAGGCAGGAAGATCGTGAGTTCTAGGCCAGCCTGAGCTACACAGCAGCTGTTGTTGTTAAAAGAGTTCCTTTGGCACCCCTCACTCTGTTCCCGCCCCCACAGGGGATCCCAGACAGATTCTTGTCATAGGTCCCAAAGGTGGCAGTGAGCCCTGACATCTTTAGAACTGTTTATCTTCCACCAAGAACTGCATTGGGAAAGTCACCGTGTATAGTGTGACCTGCTGTGGACGGGTGGATGGAGGTAGGGAGAGAAGGAACGCTTGTCTCAGGTACATGGACAGGATTTGAAGCCAGGTCCACTGAGGCAAATGGTCTACCCCACAGGGTCAGGGACCCTTCGCTTCTCTCCTGTGCAGATGGTCCTAAGCTCAACTCCCTTGGCTACCAGAGTGTGGCTCAAGCAATGGAGGGCCACGTAGGGGGTGGGTGGGTCTTTTTTCTTTTCTTTCTTTCTTTGTGTTTTTCAAGATAGGATCTCTCTATGTAGCCTTGGCTGTCCTGGACTAGCTTTGTAGACCAGGCTGGCCTCAAACTCACAGCGATCCGCCTGCCTCTGCCTCCCGAGTACTGAGATTACAGGCGTGTGCCACCACCGCCCAGCAGGGGGATGGGTCTTATGAGGAGGAAAAAACCTAGTGGTGATAAGCATGGGGGCTGAGTCTGTGTGCCCATGTGGGTGGGGAGGACGGGAGGAGGCACAGTAGAGGAGCCTCTTGTCAGCCTCGGTGGGGGTGGAGCACTGGAGAGTGCACCTCCAGCCTCGAGGTCCTGCCTGCCTCATGCCCCACTTCTCCTCCTTAGTCTTCTTAAGGCCTCACACTCAGCCCACACTGAGCCAGAAGGACAGGGGTCTTGGTGGGGCGGGTTGGGGTTGGGGGGCCCAGCTGGTATCAGTGCCACCCGAAACTGGGTCCTTGCCCAGGAAGCTTTTTGGCCATCTTCCTTAGTCTGGGGCCTGGATATTTTTAGATGTCTTCCCTCTGACCCCTCCCCTCCTGCCTCCACTGCCAGCTGAGGGAGGAAATGACTCACCTCAAACCCAGACAGGTAGCTGCAACCTCAGTGGGTCCCCAGCAGGCTCTGGCTGATGCAGGCCTAGGGTGGCCCTGCCCCCCTTCTCAGCCAGAAAGCAAAGTTGGACTGGGATAGAGGCCAGGGACCTAACAGGCTCCTTTCTGGGCTCTCTTTGCCATTTATTTCCCAGGGCCTAGGGCAGAACTGGCTTAAACCAGTGAAGAGCAGGGTGAGCCTGGCTGCAGGGGTGGTGGAAGGTTCCAGAAGCTGCAGCTGGGAGTGTAGAGGGCCTTTGTCAGTGGGGAGGAGGGGCAGGGATAGCAAGACCTGATGACAAACTTGGGACACGGTAGCTGGGTCCCAGGGAGGCTGCCTCCTGATGCCTCCGTGCTGTGCTATGAATTGGGAAGAGGTCTACCCAGGATTGAGCTCCTTTCTCTGGACCCCAAGACTCCTGAGGCAGAGGAGTCTTGTCTGTTTTTTGGAACCCCTCTGCTGGGGACTTGTGGCTGTGGCGTGGCCTCTAAAGGGGATAACTCACCTTTTGTCTTTGTCACCCACAAGATGACAAAGCTCTTTCTCCTTAGTCCAGAGCTTGGTGACCCAGGCTGTGGCCTTGACACACCTGAGTCAGGTGATGCTGGCAACTTCCTCACTGGTAACTATGGGGTGAGGTCAGGTCTTTTCTGTTTATTTATTTTAGAGCCAGGGGTCTCACTATATATCTGTGACTGGTCTGAAACTTTTGTCGTTGTTGGTTTTTTTTTTTTTTTTTTCAGACAGGGTTTCTCTGTGTATCCATGGCTGTCCTGGAACTAGCCTTGTAGTCTAGGCTGGCCCCGAACTCACAGGGATCCACCTGCCTCTGCCTCCAAGGGCTGGGATTAAAATTGTGTGCCACCACCACCTGGCTTGAAACTTTTTATTTAGGTTTTGCAGGCTGGCCTTGAACTTGAGTTGATTCTCCTCTCTCAGCCTCTCAAGTGTTGGGGTTATAAGCATGTGTCACCATATCTGAAGGTCTATTTAAAATTCTTTTTTTAAATTTACTTTTAGTGAGTCTAGACCAGTGAGGTGATTCAGAGATAAAGGTGCCTGTTGCCAAACTTGATGACCTACCTGACTTTGGTCTGGGATTCACATAGTAAAAGGAGACCCCCATCCTCTGTCTCTACGTGTACACGGTGGCACATGCACACACACACACACAAAAAAAATAATAAATAAAAATGTGATTAAAAATCTGTGTATCCCTTTCAGTCCTGGCACTTGCTCTGTAGACCAGGCTGGCCTTTAACTCACAGAGATCCACCTGCCTCTGCCTCCCAAGTGCTGGGATTAAAGATGTGCGCCACCACTGCCCGGCTTAAACATTTATTTATATCAATGGACTCTCTTCAACAAAGCTCCAACTGCACCAAGGACAGGCAGGGCAGGGAAGTGTTACCAAGGCTGAAGTTTCAGGCTGTCCTGCTCCCAGAGGCCTTGGGAGGCATGGAGAACTCTT
This sequence comes from Acomys russatus, assembly GCF_903995435.1. Classification (NCBI taxonomy): domain Eukaryota; kingdom Metazoa; phylum Chordata; class Mammalia; order Rodentia; family Muridae; genus Acomys; species Acomys russatus. The sequence continues at coordinate 37,668,920 of NC_067147.1, read as the reverse complement.
TACAGAATCTACTGCTTTCAGCACTCTGTTGCTTAAGCCTGAAAGGTATGGATGCTGCCTTTATCTAATTTTCATGAAGGCCCCAGGGTTTCTGGAACCTTCTACCCAGAGGTGAAATCTTCTGCTTCTAAAATGTCAGCCATTACTAAGCACCTGTCCCATCAGTCCGCTGTGTTCCTCAGTGACTCTCCAGGATGACATCTGTCAGGAAGGCAAAAAGAGTCTGTGGCAACTTCAAGAGCTGCATATGGCAGCTCAAGAGATGGGCTCCACGGTTCTGCCCCTGGGTGCTGAGCTGGGCAGCTTGTCCCTGGTACTCTTCTGGAGGAATAGCCTGGGGCACCTGGCCGAGCTCAGGTTTTCCTGGTTTGTCCCTGGGGTGATGGCACCTGCAGGTACCCATCATGCAAAGCCAAAGTAGGAAAGGACACCAGAGGAAGGAAGGAGGGAAGCTGTCTTCCTGGTGATGGTCAGCTGGGAACAAGCCAAGTAGCAGGGCTAGGGCAGTAAAGGGAGGCCTGGTCTCACTCAGATCGGACCCAGTATAACCCAGGGCACAGGTCCCCCAGGGTTCCATATGCCTGGGCACATGAGCTGACATTAAACAGCACCCTGGAGTGACATTTGGTCTGCAGGCCAGCCTCCTGGGTTCTCAGGACACAGAAGCTATAAGAGGTGAGAGGGTCCCCTCCCCACCTCACTAGTATCCCCACCCCAATCCCTCTGCCCCCAAAAGTTCCCATGTCCCTCCCAGCTGCCTGGCTGGAAACCAAGCCAAGGCCACAGCTCCTTGAAGTGTGCTTCGGCTTTGGCTGCTCCGGCCTAGATGGCAGCCAGGCTCTGGAGCTATTAATAATGGCAAATGTAGGTCATGCCATTTGATCCTCTGGGCTGTGATCCTACCTCAACGGGTGGGCAGTGAATGAATGAGCTGCCGTAGGCTGGGCTCAGGGTCCTCAAGACTGACTCCTGGGCTTTGGGATCTTGGACTGAGGAACCTGAGGGCCCATGTTACTTGAACACCTGGAAACTTCCAGGCTGGCAGAGGGTGGCAGCCTAGTGATAAATGGGGAGGCCCCTGTGAGGGTGAGTGAAGGGTGACAAAATTTTACAAACGCTACCAGTGACAAGTGTTTTCTGTTCCTGCTGGGAATGGACCTTGATATCCACGTGGCCTTTCACACATTGCCTCAGATCTGAAAAGGTGCTCAACAGAGACAGTCTACAGCTTCAGGGAGGGCCCTATGTCTTGGAGGCCGACCCCCTTACGAAACACAACCGCTACTTGCGTGGCACTTGCAGTGCTGCCTGTAGCTCCCTGTTATGGCTAGTGAGGAAGTTTGGGGTCCCAACTGTCAGCATTAAAGTACAAGGCCAAGGGCTGGTAGCCAGCAGGTGGTAATGATGTCAGAAGTGACCAGGAGGTGGTGGCCAGGACAGTACTGGGGAAACCATGAACAGAACTGTTTCTGATTCCAGACAAGGGTGATGCCGCCTGGCACAGGCTGAGTGCTGGAGTTAGTGGCTGCTCCCTGGCCACTGCCGCTCTCAAATTGGTTCCTGGTCCTGAATTTACTCAGAGAGAGGAATTTTGGGACATTTCCAGTAGGAGCCTGCTTCCCTGAGGAGGTGGGGTAAAGGAAAAAGACCCTTCTACTTGACATGAGGTTTACCATTCAGTGGGCCTTTTGCCTTAGACAGAGATACTTTGGTCTGAGTTTGTCGCTGCAAAGTGGCCCACAGGAGCTCCTGGCAAAGAAGACGGTGAGGAACAAGCCCTGTGTAGACAGCTGTCGCTGTGCCCAGGGTCCCTTCTGCCATTCAGCCTTGTTCCTTCCTTAGCCTTCTTCCTGCCCCCCCCCCCCCAGTGTGTAGTAAAGGAAGAGGTGATGCACAATGCTAGCACCTGCCATTCCAGGGGATGAAGACACCGGGGGTGGGGTGGGGTGAGGGGGGACTATGCAGATACCCCTGAATCAACCTCCTCAAGCTGACGGCTGGGGCCTGGGCACCGAAAGCCGAGAGAAGACGTCATCTGTGCATCTCAGCATCTGGGTATTCAACATGAGCTGCGGGTGAAAGGGTAGCACCATGGTGCAAATAGAGGGAGGTGGGCAAGAGGCCAGGAAAGCGGCAGAGGCCTCATGTGCATGCCAAGGTAGGCAGGCTGGGTCATCACTAGAAGTGACATGGTTGGGATATAATGGAGGAGTAAGGCCTCGCTGACACCCTCAGCATCCTTGTTGGTTCAGGACCTGTCTCTTGTGTTTTCTCATCCAGGTCCAACAGAAAAGGCGAACAATGACGTAAGATTTTGGAGCCACCAACAAGACCAAGTGTCTGAAAGCCTGACCCTTGTCCTTCTCAGTGCCAACTCTACTGGGGCACCACTTCCATGGAAAGCCTGCCCAGTATCTGAAGTACCACAGCCAATCCTGTCCTTTCCAGGGACTTCGTTTAGACCAACTCAGATTGGAGGGAAGGGCTGGGCCGGCAAGGTGTGGTACCAGTCGCTCTCTGGCTGAGTAAGCCTACCCAGCGGTCTGCTGCTTCTGACTGGCCTGTGTGCTGGGCCTTTATTTCCTGCCTGGCTGGCTGTGGAAGTGACAGGAGGCCTGAGCCCTGTCCTTGGGGAATATCCTATTACTGGAGTTTTGGGGGAGTGGTATCCCAGTCTCCCCACTTTCCATACAGAATCACTCCCAGATCCTGGCTGGCCAGGAAGGGTACCAAGGATGGCCAGGATGCTTCTGGGAGGACATACGGGACAGGCAGGAGCAAGGATGCCCAGGGACTTGTATTTATTATTGGTGTGAAGCTTTTTTCCCTCTGCCCAAGACTACTGTGAACGGCCTGTGTGATAATTACAGATTGGGGATCTGGCCTACATATGGTTCCCTGGCGGTGCCTGTTTGTCCCTCTTCACCTGCAGGCCTCTGTCACACTACTCCTTCGGTCTGGAACCTCTCCACCAACCCTCTTATCCCAGAGCCCTAGTCAGAGGCCTTGTACCCCGGCCAGACACACCCCCGCCTGCCCCATTTCCTCAAGAGCAGTGCTCCTGTCATTTCTGTGGTGTCAGTGTCTAGAATAGGACCTGACATCAGTGTCAGGTAATCTTTGTTGACAGGACAAATAGCGCTTGGATGGAGCTTGCTGGGACCAGGCACGGTGTGAAGTGCTTCCCATGAGCGAGCCAACTCTTATTTTTGGTTTTTCTTTTAGGTTTTTTTCCCCCCTCCCTTTTGGTTTTTCAAAACAGGGTTTCTCTGTGTAGCCTTGGCTGTCCTAGACTCACTTTGTAGACCAGGCTGGCCTCGACCTCGAAGCCATCCGCCTGCCTGCCTCCCAGGTGCTGGGGTCAAAGGCGTGTGCCACCACACCTGGCTCCATGAGCCAACTCTTAACTCCACACAACTGCCCATAAACTGGGCGTCTGCACCCCTCTCATTGTGTAGGGGAGGCCACCAAGGCTCAGAGAGGTTAAGCAACATGCCCAAGGTCAACTAGCCAGTGCATACGAAGCCTGAGTGTGAGGCAGCAGGAGTCCAGAGCGATACTAATAACTTAAAAAAAAAAAAATGTTGCTTCTGGGGCTGATCCCAACCGAGGGACACAGTCCTGTACAGCAGGTGGACCCCCATGTCTTGATGCTCACCCCAGCTGATGTCTGTCCTCCCAGCATGGCTTTTCACCTTGTTCATGTTCCTAAACTAAGGGGCTGGTGCCATTGCACTTGGAGTCTGGGTTTGGCGTGGAGTAGTAGGTTCATGCCTAATCCTAGCTCTCTGGAGGAACAGACAGGAGGACCACGGTTCAAGGCGAGCTTTTGGAACATACAAGTTTGAGGGCATGAAACTCTGTCCAAAAAAGAAGAGGGCCAGGCGTGGTGGCGCATGCCTTTAATCCCAGCATTCAGGAAGCAGAGGCAGGCGGATCGCTATGAGTTCAAGGCCAGCTTGGTCTTCAAAGTGAGTCCAGGACAGCCGAGGCTAACAGAGAGACCCTGTCTCGAAGAAAGAAAGAAGAAACTCAGAATGGTCATCAAGATCACCAGATACATGGTTTCTACCTGTAATTTCTGGCACTTGGGAGGCAGAGGCAGGAGGGTCACTCTTGTAAATTGTCTACACAGCGAGTTCCAAGCCAGCCAGGGTCATAGAGTGAGGCCATCTCACAAAATGCCAAACCAAGCCGAACCCACATGATGTCAGACACAGTAAATTTGACTTAAGTGACTCTGCAGAATGATCATTTTGCTAGACTCCAAACATACAAACACAACAGCTTCCAGAAGACCCCTGGGTCACCTGACTTCTAACACGTTAGTTTCCAGCTCTGGGAAATGGGCTGACTCACTGCCATACGGTCTGAGAGGGACCTGAGCTGCTCCTGAGGCAGTATCAAATGTCGGCACTATGTACACCTGCCCCAGCCAGCCAGGTGACGTGACTAGCAAAAAAACCAGGCCAGGTGCGTGTTCCTGGTCCCATGGTCCAGCTCCTGGTGGGCAAGGAGATAGCAGGCAGATCCCTGAGGCCCAGCAGGGCTTTTCTTGCCACGTGACAGTGGGCGGAGCAGACTGCTCAAAGCTTCTTTTTTTTTTTTTTTTTTGCTGCAGATGGGTGGCGCCCCACCCTTTCTGGCTCACGTAACTGTTTAGTTGGTCAGGGAGGGTGGGGGGCAGGAAGCTGGCTCCCCCTCTGCCAAGTGAAGCTAACAAGTGGCAGCTTGCAGGCTGGGGGCAGGCTGCAGTGACCCTGCTCGGGGACAGCCAATGAGATTCCAGGCTGCGGTGGCACCACCAGGCAGCCCGCCTGCCTTTGGCTGGTGTGCCTGCGGGAGGGGCCTGGGCCCGCCACTCACCACTGCTGGCCTTGTCTCCGGGAGGCCGGGCAGATCTGCTGTTCACTCACCCGGAGCCCCAGGCTGCCTCAGTGTTAGCTTTCCCCATCTCCCAGGGAGTGGAGGCGGTGGCAAGGAAGATTGCGGACCACAGATGGCAAAACCCACTTGGGAATTTTCCCCATGTTCCAGCTCAGCAGTGGGCACCTGCCTAGTGACAGTGAAAACAGAATGTGTCGGGGTGCGGTGGGCAGGTCCCCATCTAGGACAGCTGTCTGGCAGACCACATACTGCAGCCCAGAGTCATCTGACCTCCATACCCTATATCAGGAGGGTCAGGCATGCCACTCCTGAGGCACAGGCTTGGATTGTGTCTATAGTAACTGGTGGCTGCTCCCTGCCCCATCCCCTGCTCAATGCAGACCCACCACTGCCAATCACATAGTAAACATATATTTATAGATGTACAATATCAGAATTCTAATTCAAGAAATACAGCTTCTCAGGGGGATCCTTTAGGATCTATGTTCTTATTGCACATGGCTCAGCCCCTCTAGGGACAGTTGGGGTGGTGGGAGGCAGAGCACCAGGGCCACTGTGGGTGGGGTACTCGGGCTTGCGTCCAGTTCTTATTATTTCTAGGCCAGGGTGGCCACTTCATTGCAGGGTGGGACCTTGTTAAAAAAGCAAACAAACCAGATTTGACAATTCCTAACCAAACTTCCTTTCCCAGCAAGAATCCTATTGTTAGGGGGTTGTATTTTAAAAGAGAGCGAGAGGAGAGAGAGAGAGAGAGAGAGAGAGAGAGAGAGAGAGAGAGAGAGAGAGAGAGAGAGAGAAAGAAGAGAAGAGAAGAGGGAGAGGGGAAGCAGAGAGAGAGAGAGATGAGGCTAGAGAGAGACTAGATCGAGAGTATAGAGAGATAGAGCGAGATAGTATGACCTAGCCTAGTGTGGGCATTATAAAACCACCTCTTTGCTTTTGGCAGCTTGGAGAAGTAAGGCTTTGGAAGTCCGCAGGTGCCACAGCACACCCCCCACCATAGGAAAACTAGGAGAAATGGCAATTCCCAAAGGCCCATTATAACTGTGGGAGGTCACACCTCCCTCGTTCCCCTGGCAGCAGTGGCTGTTTTGAGAAGAATCCTCATCTGAAGGGGAATGCCATTCTGGTTCTGGTGGACTGCGCATCCAATGAACGGAAGCAGCCTGGTGGAGTCCACTGTGGAAGCGAAGACAGGCGCCCATAGCACTGGCTCCTCTTCACAAGCTCGTCTGCACTCAGGTCCTGGGGCAACTTCTGGAGGAAGAGCCTTCTGGAGTCCTTGGTGCACAACTTAGAGAAAACCTGTTGGCAATGGTGGAGCTGTGCCCTGTGGCACCTGTAAGGCAAACCCACCTGGGGACTTGGGTGGGGAACTGGCTGCAGGGTTCCTGGGCACTAGGGCAGAGAGCCCACCTGAGGCTGGCCAGGGAGGAAACAGCTTGAGGAGCTGGGCTCATCCCAGTAGGCTCTGGGTGGGGACTCTACTGTGGCCCAGTACTGACCAGCTATCTCCAGCTTGCTCCCCCTGCCTTAGCCATAAGCCTGGAGACCTCTCAAAGTTTTCTATGGATTTATACCACCATGATTACTGCTGCCATCTAAGTCAGGCTGGGGCTAAGGGTGATGCTAAGAGCATTTGACTTGACTTTCTGTTAGCTTTTGAAAACCAGGCTGCCTTCCCAAACAGGCCTCATTTTCTAAAATATGGAAGAAATCAGCTGAAAATCTTAACCCAATCCCTGCATAGTTTAAAAAGACTTTATATATATATCTTTATATATGTCTATTTACATATAAATAGATATATATACATACGTATGCATTTCTAAGTTATGTTCTCCGGAATTCTCTCCTCTCTGTTCCTTGGCCCAAAGCCTGCCTCTGCCTGGCTTTCCAGTGAGGTGACTAGTGGTGGCTCTTGGGAGCAAGAGGAGAGACAGTGGGGTGTCCCCTCCCCCAGTCCTTCCCCATAGGCATTTGCTGCAAGTTTTACATTCTACTTTCGTTGCCATGGTTTCGGTATCCTAGGAGCCAGTGATGTGGAGCTTCTTGCCAGCCCTGGGAGGGGAGGAAGCAGCCCCGTAGCAGGCTTTCTGTCTGTCCTAAGAGCTTTCTGCACTCGCTGGCTGAGAGAGGGCGGTTGTGCCATGTTCGGCCTCCAGTTCCATTTAAATGTTTTCTGTGTATGTCTTTCCTTAAATATACAGTCCATCACCTTGGTTGGCTCAGTGTGTGTCACCAAAAATTCTCCAGGGATTTCATAGTCTGTGGAGGAGAGAGGAACAGTTAGGTGAGCCTCACAATCCAGCAGCTGGCCCTGCCGCAACCCCTCTGCAGTGATGAGCTGCCCCAGAGCTGACATTAGCTAGCGAGTGGCCTTGGAGCAGTTTGTGGCTGGCTCTGTGACAAGGGACACAGGCAAAGAGAGGGTGGGCAGGGTACCCATCCAAAGAGCTGCTGGCCCTGCCCACCCTCCTTTGGGCTTGAACCAGGCTACTCTCTCTGGGTATGGGCATGGAGCCCATTACCCACACATGGGAAAGGGTGGGGGTGGGGTGCCTGTTAATAGCACGTTCACTTTTCCCCACCCTTCTAGTGCTCAAGTGGCTGCTTTTGACCCTGAACTTGTGACCTTTTGTTCCCTTCTTCAAGACCACAGGAGAGGTGCCTGGGTGGGGCCGGATGCTCATGGCTTCCAGGTGCAGAGCATTGGAGCCAAGGGCCTCACAGCCTACCAGAGAGAGAGTGGTCAGGGCCCACACCTCTCCTGCCCATTAACGGGCTGGTTCATCTTGCTCCATGTCCTCCTGCCTGGAAGGATAGAGGGGGATGGCCTCCTGCCCACTCACTCCCCATGGGTCTTCTTGACTCCACTGGGGCACTGTATGTGAGGGGCTGTCTTAGACCCAGGAATACGTGAATGCACAAGCAACAAAAGCCAGGCTTGGGAAAGGGCTGAGGGCTTGATTATTGGAGGAGGTCAAAGAACCACAGGCCCTGACTCTGTCTGGCTTTTGGGTACCTCCTTCACTACCCCAGCCATGGAGAGGGGAAGGGAGAACAGGGTCAGTGGGGCAGGGTGCCTGGAGGGTCCACCATAGGTCTCAGTTTCCCAAGGTGCCCAGAGCTGCCTCATCTCTGAAAGAGGTTGGAAGTGTCAGGACAGTGAAGATGAAGAAAGTCTCTGGCATCATCACCAGCCTCCCTCCCTCCCTCCCTCTCTCCTCTGCTTATGACCAAGGCCAAGGCTGCCAGGAGTTGCAGCTAAGAAGCAGCCCTGGCTCATACTTGGACCTGGGTGGTGTGGCTGGCCCAGAACTATCCATGCAGGGAGGCCTGCACCTCTGACAGCCGACTGCAGCTCGGGGTGCCCATCTTCTGTGCTCTGTGGTACATGTCTGTGTCACCAAAGTATCGGGCCCGGTACAGCAAGCCTTCTTCTGCAAAGACACAGGGCAAGGTCAGGGCCCCTGGACCTCGTAGAGTTTACCTGCCTGAGCCCACGGGGAAACAGTTAGATAGGACCAGAACCGGCTTCCTGGGAGGGGACAGGAAGACAGGACCAGGGTCCCACAGACAGACTGGGCACATGATCAGCGGGTGGCCAGGGGTTTCCAATCTGTCTCTCTCTCTTTTTAAAAAAATATTTATTTATTTATTTAATGAGTGCTCTGTTTTCATGCACACCAGAAGAGGGGATCAGATTCCATTACAGATGGTTGTGAGCCACCATGTGGTTGCTGGAACTTGAACTCAGGACCTCTGGAAGAGCAGTTGGAGCTCTTAACCACTGAGCCATCTCTCCAGCCCCCAATCTGTCTCATACATTCACCTCTAACAACTACAATGACAGGTGCCAGTGACTCACGAGGACCTTAATGAAACTGTCAAATGGCCCTGGGTTGGCCGGCCCAGAGGAACTCAGGAGTGGAGTTCAGGTCCTGGCAGGCAGGTGGCTGGCACAGGGCAGTGCTGTGTGTTGGGTCCACACAGCACCAGAGAAGGGTTTTTTTTATTCTCAAGCATGGTCCCTGCTATGCCTCTCCAACTACCACCACCACTACCGCCCCCACCCTCCCACGCTCCCGAACAAATGTCTCCACAGGTACACACAACACATTAGGGCACACACATGCACACACGTGCACTCACTCTGTTGCTTTTCTTTCCAGCAGTTGTTCCGGAGGTTGGCGATATAATCGTCTTCCACATTCCGCTCAACTGTTTTGAGGCTGGAGCCCGTGTACTCTTCAGAGAAGGTGTCGGACACGTAGTACACGACGCCCAGGTGGTCAGTGACTCGCTTGTGGATATGGCCCACCGACCTGACCAGAAACACACCAGGCACAAAGTGGACAGCTGGAAGGGTGATGGCTCAGTGGCAGGAGGTGCCACACAGGCCATAGGAACAAAGGGCTCCCTCCTTCACTGCAGCAGGAACTCACTGGCTCCCCAAAACAAAAGTCTGTGGCAAAGGCAGAGCACCCCACTGCGTGAGTGACCCAGCCCTATGCCAACCCCTCCTTTAGTGCTCTGTTGAGAACAGGGCATGTGGGGAGAGGCCCTGGTCTGGAAAGCTGGTCTTTGCCTTCCATGTTTCTAAGCTCACAGGAGCCTTAGGCTGGCCTGGAGCCATGAGCTGTCTCTCTAATAGAATTGTATGCTAGCACAAGTTAGGTGTTTACTCCTAACCCCACAAAAAAAGAAAACCCAAAAAGGAAAAAAATGTGAGGAAGACTATGCAGCCACAGGGGGTGTGGGCAGGAGAAGCCACAACACCTCACAGGAGCCACTGCTCAGGGCAGGGCAGCCCCAGCATTCTGCAGTCTTTATCTTGTCCTTCTAGCTGCTGAAGAGGGTTAATCAGCTTCAAGGCAAGCAGGGTTGCTGGAGGAGCCGAGGCCAACTCTGGCCCCTGCTGGCGGAGGAGGGGGCTGCTGAGTCTGCAGGCTGTGGCAGGCCAAGGGACTGGAGCTGAGGGCTTGCATCAGCAGAAGCTGAGGACCAGGCACTGACACCTTAGAGTCAACTAAGTCATCCAAGTTAACCATTGGCACTTGAGATTGATGTCTCCTCAACAAACACCGCTGAGCCCTTCCAATGAGCAGGACATCTCATGGACGCACATTACTCAGTAATTCTTACAGGGAGGTGGATGCTATTGTTCCCACTTTACAGACGGGGGAACCAAGGTTACATAGCTTATCTGGGGTCACAGGTCTCAATGCAGAATCAAGGGTGCAAAGCCACCCTTCTCCGATCGACTAAACCCTGTTCAAACAGATTTTAAGAGCAGAGGACATGTAGGGTCAGCAGAGGTGGGGATGGTGGTGGGGGGTCACATTCCTGAAGTCATGCAGGCCAGTGTATGTGAGCTGTTGCTTCAAGGAAAGGCCTGGAGCTTCTTCTGTATTTTCTGAGGGGCCTCTGAGCCTTGACAGTCTAAGGGGCTCGGCTCAGGGGCAGTATGCCCGTTGACCTAAGCCATCTTTTAGTACTATGATTGGGCATCTGCTGGGACCTGGCCCAGAGGCAAGTACTCACGGTCTCAGGCTCAGACTGTACGGTGGACTGGACACCATGAGCTGGCTGAGTGCTGACACGAGGATGAGGATGAGGATGGGCATCAGCTGGACAAACACTCCTAGCCCGCCCTGAAGGCAAGAGAGCTATGGTCAGTGCTCGGACCATAAGGGCACCTAGGTGGTTGTGCGATCCTCCCTTCACTCCCAAAGGTCTCCCCTAGGGCACAAGCTCCTTCATTTGACAGCATTTCCAGAAAAAGGCAAAGCAGCTGCTGGGAGCACAAGGTATATGCAGACAGCAAGGAATGAGTGGAGGTGCGTCTCCTGGAGAAGAAAGGCAGGCCCGGGGAGGCAGACTCCCACAATCCACACCTTTTGAATTTCAAGCCACACAAATATATTGCTGATAGAAAAGAGTACGATTAAAGGGTTGAGATGTAGTCAGTGCTATGGAGCTCTTCCAGTACCCACAAGGCTTTGGATGTGATTCTTAGGGGAAAAAAAAAAAAAGGACAAGCAGAAACAAACAACTCTTCTCTGTCAGATGTAAAGATATGCCTATGGTCCCAGCACTGTGGAGCAGGGACAGCAGAACGGTTGACAATGGGAGGTCCAGAGCAGCCAGGGTTACACAGAAAATTCTGTCTCAAGCAAAACCGGTGCTGGGGGTGGTGACACAAACCTTTAGTCCCAGCACTCAGCAGACACCCAAGTACCGGACCAGCTAGTCTACAGAGCAAGTTCTAGGCCAACCAGAGCTACATAGTGAGACTCTGTCTCAAAACCCAAAACCGAGGGCTGGAGAGATGGCTCAGAGGTTAAGAACACTGGCTGTTTTTTCGAAGGTCCTGAGTTCAATTTCCGGAAACCACATGGTGTTTTGTAGCCATCTATACTGAGATCTGGTGCCCTCTCTGGCCTGCTGGCTCACATGCAGGCAGAACAACATGTATGTAATAAACAAACAAACAAACAAACAAACAAAACAAACCAAAGCCAAGGCCACCTCCAACAAAGCACATATGTTAGGCATTGTGACCCAAGAATAACCCCAGTATTTGTAAGGTAGAGGCAGGGACAGCAGGAGTTCAAGGTCATTTTCAACTGCATGGTAAATCCAAGGGGAGAGAGGAAGGGGAAGAGAGGGAGAGGAGGAAAGAGAGGTGAAGGGAGGGAGAGGGGGGAAGGAGGAGAGAGAGGTGAAGGGAGGGAGAGAGGGGAGAAGAGAGAGAGAGACAGGTGAAGGGAGGGGGGAGGAGGAGAGAGAGAGGTGAAGGGAGGGTGAGCAAATGCAAGGATGCGTCCCTCTGTTTAATGCTCTCTACTAGCTGTTGGCAGTTTTCGGGTCCTAGCCAGATCATCGCTGTGGTGCTCTGTGGCATCCCAAATGCACCTAAAGCACTGCCTGGTATAAAGCCTTAACTCTCTTTTTTAGAAAGCTGAATACCTACGAAGGCCTTTTTATTCTCTCACGATGCTTTACCCCACGATGCTTTAACCCTCCAGTACTCAGAAAATGTTACCTCAGTCTTAAGAACAAACAACTTCATAAAAGCTATTCACACTAGAGCTGCCCGAGGTGGACAAGTTTTATGCTCTCGGATAGAAGCCGAATTATTACACAGCATGGAGTGTGGCTCCCTCTGGTGTCCCTAGGAAGAACGGCACTAGGAAAGAGCAAGGACGGCTTCTTGGCTTCAGAATGTTGAGAGTATTAAGTGGGTCAAAACTCCCTCCTCCAGGTCCATCCCCTGGGGGACCGGGTGTGGCCTTGTCACTCACATCGCCCTGGTTCTCCCTGCGGTCCTGCCTTTGCTGGTAGGTGTACCGCATTCGGCCATTGCTGTAGACGTGGACGTTACCTGAAAGGTGGAAACATGCGTTAGGGGCTGCGGCGAACATACCCCGCCGTCACCGCTGGGGGGAGCTGGCTGTGGACTTACTGGAAGGAAAGCCACCACCAAAGAACATGTTAAAGAGGTCTTCAGGGGAGATGTCGGCCTCAAAGCCTCGGTGGAAGTCCCCATGGCTGTGGCCATGCCGGGCAGCCTGGCTCTTGTCATCACCAAACTGGTCATATTGCTTCCTTTTCTCTGGGTTGCTGAGAACCGCATATGCTGTGCCGATGGCTGGAAGGGGAGAAAAGATCAGGCCTTAACATGGGCATGAGCTTGCTTCCTTCAGGTCTCAGGGGAAGGAGGACTTAGAGGCAGAGGCAATTTGCTTGTTGGGCAAGGCTGGGGAACAGATGAGCAGGAGCACCCCTAAGCAAGGCTGTGAGGAGAAACCTCACCTAAACGGCCAGAATGGCCCATCAATCACTCAATAGCCCAGTTTGCCCTCCAATTTGTTTTGCTTGTTTGTTTCTTGAGACAGGGTTTCTGTGTAGCCTTGGCTGTCCTGGACTCACTTTGTAGATCAGGTTAGCCTCGAACTTACAGAGATCCACCTGCCTCTGTCTCCTAAGTGCTGGGATTACAGGCGTGCACCACATGCCTGGTGCCCTCCAATTTTTTATCCTCCTGCATTTACGCTGAGTTGTAGGCATGATCGCACACACCTGCTGCAGGTATGTTGTTTCAGGTCTTTCACTGGTGTTACAGAATGTCTCCTGTACACTCTCATCTCGTGGGGTGCCCATGGGTAATACAACCCTGAAGTCAGTGCGACCCAAAATAACAGACACACGAGGAGGCCCTTGTTGTAAACAGGAGAGCAGGAGATACTGCTTCTGGTGGAGACTCCTGTGTCTGGTGTGTGGCCAGGATGAGCCTGTTTTCCCCAGGGCCTAGGACCCAGCTGCTATTTTCTATCTGGCACTGGGGCCTCCTCACTAGAGCTCCCAGGGCCGAAAGCCAGTGCCTTCCAGGGCTTGCCTTCCCTGTGCTCCCTTCGCGCACAGCAGTGGGCTGCAGGCTTGTTTCAGTGCTGGTTGTCCATGGGAGGGAAGGTGGAATCCTCCTTTCCCACCTGACAAGGCTGTGCCGCTCTGTCACAGGCTTCCTACTTGACCCAGTACCACACAACAAGGCTCCCAGTCACCCACAGTATGCCCCAAAGGGAATAATACCTAGGGACCAAGAAAATGCAAGGCCCAGCAACACAGGGCTGGCATGGAGGCAGGGCACATGAGTGCCAGAGAGGAGAGATGAAAATCTAAACACCTAAAACATAGCTTATGATTCTGGCCAGAGGTGATACACCCACTCCACAAGTCAAAAGGTGGGTGAGCTCAGTAGATGCTTTGTCCCCAGTGCAGGCCTGGGACAGGTTGTGGAAAGTGGGAAGCTGGCTGCCTGTCCTGAAGAAGCCCTCCTGGGAAGGGGTGCCCTGCCCCTCAGTACAGGGATTGTTGCCAGATGACCAAGTTAGGAGTCTGCTTCTGCCCCAGGTGCTGCCACCGCAACCCTTCTGACTCCTCTACTGTAACTCTGAAAACGAGGAGGAAAAAGACACAGGTGGGCACTGTGTGAGACCTGCTAGTCTATATGCCTAGAGGCGGCTACTGGAACTTTCTCAGGGAACAGTTGTACAATTACACGTGAGACCACATTCTTCTGCCCCCACTTCCTGGGAAAGCCTCTCGGCCCTGTGTTCTAAGACAGGAACGAAAAACACCAAAATGGCTGGGCTTGGAGGTACACACACCTTTTATTCCAGCACAACAGAGGCCGAGGCCAGAGGGCAGAGGCATCATTGTGAGTTGCAGGCCAGGCCAGGCTACACAGAGAGACGAGCAAGCAAGCTAACAGAGCCCCCAACACCGCAGGCTGGCTTACCTTTGAAAGCTTCGGTGGCACCGGGTGCACGGTTCTTATCTGGATGGAACTTGAGGGCCAGCTTGCGGTAGGCTTTCTTCAGGTCCTCATCGGAGGCACTTCTGCTCACCCCTAGGATCTCATAGTAATCTTTACACTGCTTGACCCTGGAACAGGAAGACGACCGTGACAGGGTGCCTCAGTGAGGTGTGGGAACAAGCAGCGTGAGGCACATTGCTGTGGGCAGGGGTGGGGACCAGATTCGGGTCAGCTGTTCGACTTGAGAGGCAAGGAAGCCACGGGGTGCTCCTTGGCCTGGAGAGCTGGGCAGGGCCCGCTGGAAAGGCTAGGAGTACACTGAGGCCTTGATGTGGTGACTGCTATCTTTGCCCAGGCCAGTACCCGTTCCTTCTACCGGCTGGAAGCTGCCTTTGAAGGACTGTGCTTGTCTTTTAACTGGGGAAGGTGTGTCCTGCCCATGGCGTCCCAAAGCACAGGACTCTAAAGAAAGGCCGCTTCGCCAGGTGTGGTCGTGCACGCCTTTAACCCCAGCACTTGGGAGGCAGAAGCAGATGGATCGCTGTGAGTTTGAGGCCAGGCTGGTCTAAAAAGTAAGTCCACGACAGCCAAGGCTACACAGAGAAACCCTGTCTCGAAAAACTTAAAAAACAAAAGCAAAGACAAAAAACCCCCACGAAAGGCCACTTTCTCCCCTTCTGGCCTTGGAGGACCCACATTTGGGGGGTTCTCTAGAACTTCCTGACCCTTAAGTCTGCTTCTATCCGCTGTAGCTGTTGGGTGTGTATAGTCGAAACTGCCTGCTTATGACAAACTACTTGGTCACACTTGGTCATACTCAGCTTACTTGTCAGGAGTGAGCTTGACCTCAGAATAATTCTGAGGTGAACTAGTGGAAGAAAGGACGGCTGAGAGGGAGGGTCTAATCCTGAGTGGTCCTGGCTGGTGGTGTCAGGCCTGGGAGAGCTTCACTCTGCCAGGCTACCCCGCCTCGGTGGCCTCTTGCCCACAGGCTCTGGTCTGAAAAGGTCTTTGTTTGAGTGGGGGGTGGGGGCAAGATGGTGGTGTCTGTATGTGACAAACAGAGCTGTGGGAGGCTTAGGGCTGGTGGCCAAGGGCAGAGGAAGGCAGGGGCTGGCAATATCTCTGGTTTGTACTGTCAGCAGTTATGGTGAGGGGTGGGTGGTGAGACCTGGCTCCCACCCTGTGGGAGAAGAAGCTGGACCTCCTCCATCTCCCACGACCCTCCCCAGTTCCCGCCATCCCATGGCCTCTACCTTTTCACAGCTGCCACCTGCTCTGAGGTATAGCCTTTGGTGCTCTCTCCTCCTCCTGCCTCGCCGTTGGCTGAGGGGGTTTCAGTCCCGCCTGCCTTCTTGTGGGTGGTGTGGGCTGTGTCTGTGGGTTGAGGTTGATCACCGGCAGACTGTGGTTTCTGGTTGAGGGACTCGATCAGAGCTACAAGGAGAAAGAAGGCACTGAGGGGTCATTTCCAACAAGGCCACTGCTTTCCTGATGTGGACCTGTTCTTTTAGGAGCCTCAGCACTCAGAAATAGGAAGAATATAACTTTTAACATATTAGCAATATTAATTTTATAATCAATCCATGTGATTCATGTAACTAACTGCCTTCCTCATTTTCTGATGCTCTATTTATATATGCATTCATTTTTTTATTGTTATTTTTTATTATTATTATTATTATTTTTTTTTTTTTTGGTTTTTCGAGACAGGGTTTCTCTGTGTAGCCTTGGCCATCCTGGACTCACTTTGTAGACCAGGCTGGCCTCGAACTCACAGCGATCCGCCTGCCTCTGCCTCTCGAGTGCTGGGATTAAAGGCGTGCGCCACCACGCCCGGCTCTGCATTCATTTTCTTAAGTTTACAAAACCCACTTGCCAGTTGGTACGGTGTCTGCTAACATGCCTGAAGGCCCAGCACTACTACATACATTATGGTGACGACACACACTTTAACCCCAGTTCTTAAAATCCTGGCTCTTGGGTTTCCCTCGTAGTCTCAGGCCAGACTAGGTGTGTGAGAGCCCCTGGCTCAACAGACAGACAATCGAAAAACAAGAGGAACTGGGGGGTGGAGGTGTACGCCTTCAGTTCAAGCACTCAGGAGGCAAAGGAAGGGGCAGGGGGACCTCTCTGAGTTTCAGGCCAGCTTGTGGATTTGGTGAGTTCTAGGCCAGACAGACCTACAGGTGTGAGACTACACTCAACTGCCTTCCCACCCCCCAACCAAAACAACAAAAGAAACCCGGTGAGATTGGCTCAGCAGGGGTAGGGGAGGGAAATGAACCTGCAGCCAAGCCTAAGGGAGGACCGGAACTTGATCCCCAGAATCTATATGAGAGGAGAGAGGAGAGGAGAGGAGAGAGGAGAGGAGAGGAGAGGAGAGGAGAGGAGAGGGGAGGGGAGAGGAGAGGAGAGGAGAGGGGAGAGGAGAGAGGAGAGGAGGAGAGAGAGAGGAGAGAGGAGGGAGAGAGGGAGGGAGAGAGGAGGGAGAGGGGAGAGAGAGAGAAGAGAGGAGAGAGAGGAGAGAGAGAGAGAGAGAGAGAGAGAGAGAGAGAGAGAGAGAGAGAGAGAGAGAGAATCATTCCAGGCCAGCCAGGGATGCACAGTAAGACCCTGCCATAAACAAACAAACACACACTTTTGAGTCTAACTAGTGAACCAAGTAGGATCTGATCTAGAATTCAGTTACCTTTATTTTTGTTTTTATTATTGTTGGGGTTTTTTGTTTTGTGTTTTTACTCAGCTTCCCAAGTGCTGGACTATAGGAGTGTGCCACCATGCCAGGCTTGACATTTCTTTCAGTGTGCTTGTTTGCTTTACTAGGCTCTTGTTGTTTTATGAACCATTTTGTTTCTCCTGACCCAGCCAGACCTATCGCTCTTTGCTTAGCACTATATCACACGGTCTGGAACACTTGGTCCTCAGCATCGCTTCCTGTTGTGTTTTCTATTTTTATGCTGCCTCTTTAAAATGCTTTAATATTAAATGAGTACTATTGGTACAGAACTAACACTAAGTTGAAGTTAATGTTAATCTTAATGTTTCCTAGTTTAAATATTCTATTTGCTTATTAACACAGTACATCAGAATTATAAAACTGTTCAATGTTCCTAGTTTAGATACAATAGTATTATTTCCTTTAGTTGAAAACACAATAGTTTTTTTTCTCATTGTGGTAAAAACATAAAACTTACCACCTTAACCTTTTGTGTGTGTAGGCCAGAGGTCGACCAGGGGCGCCTTCTCTTCTCCCCAGTGTTCGTGTACAACCCTGCTTTGTTGGCTGCTGGGGGTCTGAATTCAGGCCCTCATTCTTTTTTTTTTTTTTTTTTCTGGTTTCTCTGTGTAACCTTGGCTGTCCTGGACTCTACAGCAATCACCTGCCTCTGCCTCCCAAGGGCTGGGATCAAAGGCATGCGCCGCCACACCCAGCTCAGGCCCTCATTTTTTACATGTGTAGCTCAAGCTGACCTTGAACTCCTGATCTTATTGCTGTGTGCCACCACAGGCCAGGTCATCATTCTTAATGGCCAGGACTTCACGGACTTAGTAGCTATCCCCCAGCTCCCAATCTTTTTTGAGACAGGGTTTCTCTGTGTAGCCTTGGCTGTGCTGAACTCACTTTGTAGACTAGGCTGGTTTAGAACTCACAGTGATCCACCTGCTTCTAACTCCTGAGTGCTGGGATTACAGCCACCATGCCTGCCTCCAGCTTCCAATCTTAACGCTTTAAATGTATAATTCTAGAGAATAGGTGGTCTTATTTATTTTTGGCCATTTTTGAGACAGAGTCTCATGTAGCCCAGTCTAGCATTGAGCTCCCTATATAGCCAAGAATAACCTTGAATACCCTTTTTCCTGTGAAGTGATTGCAAGCACGACCTACCTCACCGGGATCCATCTTAAATCAATTTTACTCTTTACATATTGGAGACCAACATGCTGAGCAAGCACTCTACCAAAGAACAACACCTTGGCCCACATCCTCTGCTGGGAGGGAGGGCACAGTCTTCTGCCGTGGGGCCGCTAGCAACCTGTCTGATTCAGTGGGATTGGTGGGGAGGAGGATTCCTGGAGCCTTTGCTTAGCAGTGATGAGGAGTGGGGGAAGTGAGTCTGTCCCAGAAGACCTGGAAAGATCCCTGGGTGCTCATTTCTACTGCTAGGTTTTTCTTTGTGCTACTAGGGATTGAACCCAGGACTTTGACCCCAAGAGGCAAATGCTCTACCATAAAGCTATTCCCCCAGCAGCTGTTATTTATAGTTTATTTACTTAGACAGGGTCTAATGTAGACCAGGCTAGCTTCCAATTCTCTATGAAGCTGAGGATAGACTTCCTGCTTCCACTTCCTGAGTGCTGGGATTACAGGTGTGTGCCACCAAGCCCCCACTATTATTGCTTATGCATATTTATTTTATGTGTTCAGGTGTTTTATCTGCACATATATCTTGGTATCCACAGATACCCTCGGACTGGAGTTACAGATGCTTGTAAGCCACAATGTGGGTGCTGGGAATTGAACCTGGGTCCTCTGCAAGAGCAGCTAGTGCTCTTAACAACTGCTGAGCCATCTCTCCAGCCCTGTTGTTATATATCTTAAATAGCTGGCCATGTCAAATGATCTACTTCGCTGGGGTCTATAGGAGATGTTTACTGTCACCCTAAAATGGGATCAGGGTGACTGAAATCCAAGCTTTTGGTTCCTCCTGACTGAGCATCCACAAACTCTAACAAATGTGCAGTTGTGTGAGGCTGCAGTGTCCTGGCTGGTAAATTCCAAAGCTGTTGACAGGCCCCTGGGAAAACATGTACCTAGATCCTTGTTGAGACCCAGGATACCTGTGAGCCAAGGAAAAATGGTGGTACTTCTCAGACAAGATCCAGCCTCCTTCTCAGGTGTCACGGCGCTGCACCACCACACATCCCAGTGCTCGCTGGGAACTGAGCACTGAGCACCCCAGCTGTGGCCGTCTCAGTGCAGAAAACTTGTGCCATCTCCCTGGGATTGGGCAATTCAAACAGAGGAGCTGACAGCAGGGTTTGCGGAGTGCAGGCTTGGACTGAGAAAGGAGTACCTGGAGACGCATTAGTAGCTGGCATAGTGGTGCAACCCTGTAATCCCAGCCCTTCCTCACACCCTCCAGTTTCTCTGTGCAGCCCTGACTGTCTTTGAACTCAGAGATCTGCCTGCTTCTGCCTCTTGAGTGCTGGGATTAAAGGTGTGCGCCACCACTGCCTGGCCATGATCCTAGTTTTTGGGATGCTGAGGCAGGAGAATTTTGTTTTTGTTTTTGTTTTGGTTTTGGTTTGTTTTTTTTAAGACAGGGTCTTTCTGTGTTAGCCTTGGTTGTCCTGGACTCCCTTTATAGATCAGGCTGGCCTTGAACTCACAGTGATCTTCCTGCCTCTGCCTCCCAAGTGCTGGGATTAAAGGTGTGCACCACCACACTCAGCTCAGGTCCCCACTCTGTGGCTGTCCCGGAGGCAGGATTTTGAGCTGGAGGCCAGCTTGGGACTACAAGGAGAGCCTGGGCCACAGGACAGGATGTTATCTCAAACAAACGCGATTAGCAACAATCATCTTTTTTCTTTCCTGTTTTGGAGGCAGTTTTGCTATGTAGTCAAGGCTGGCCCCAGATTATGATCCTCTCAAGTGCTGAGCTTACCAGTGTGTCAGATTCAGCTGACTTTAAGAGCTGTTTCTGTTACTGTGCGCTCAGTCTGTGGCAGGTAGGCACCACCACAATGCTCTGTAAAAATTAGTTCACTTAATAATTACAGCAGCTTCAGAGGAGCAGTGTCATCACCCACTGCCAGGCCCCTCAGGGAGAAGGTGTTGTGCCAGCACTACTGTGGCAGAGGTACACAGGTCCCCACTCTTTTGGTTTGTTTTATTTTTTTGAGACAGGGTTTTGTTTTTGTGTAGCCTTGGCTATCCTGGACTCACTTTGTAGACCAGGCTGACGTCGAACTCAGAGATTTACCTGCCTCTGCCTCCCGAGTGCTGGGATTAAAGTCAGGTCCCTACTCTTTAACTCTGTGGCTGTCCCAGACTGTATCTCGTTTGGGGGACCTCTGTTATGTTCACAGAGGCCAGATCCTGTTTACAACTCTGCCACTTACTAGCACAGTAGCATGACCCTGGCTCATCTCTGATACTTGTTGGCATCTCAGTTTCCTCAGAGTGATGGCATGAGGATGAAATAAGATAACATGTACATATGGTCTGGAGACTGGCAGGGCATCAGATTCAAAATATCACAACTTGGGTGGCCAACTGGCCAGGAGCAGCTGGCTGGGGAAGGAGAAGGAAGCTATGGGTCGGGCTGGGGGTGCCTAGAGTGGCTCAGGCCAACAGAGAGGTAGCCAGATCTCAGTCCTGAGCAATGTCACAAGACACGAGGCAACAGTGGAGGCAAAGGAAGAAACCAACAGACGAAGAGGGGCTGGTTCTGAAAACCGAAGGAGGAGCTGGCTCCCAGTAGTTTTGAACCAGGCAGCCTGTTTTTGATCTCTTGGAAGTTGTCTGTGGTCCTAGCCCAGCCTGCTGCGCATGTCCTAAGGGCAGTATCACTAGTGATCTAATCAACACAGCTGCACAGGTCGGAGGGCAGAGGCCTGCACGTGTACTCCTCAGCAAAGATTCTGGAAGCTTTTGAGGCAGTTCCATTGCTCAGCCACTTTAACTTCCCCACACTGCAGCATCAAATGCTCAGCATTGTCCAGAGGGTTCCGGGTTGAGTTGAGAAATGGAAGACTTCTGATTGCTACCAAGCAGGTCTCCCTACTGGTCTGGATACCCCCAACAGGCCTGCAGCATGTGATGGTCTCATCCTGACTCATCGTGACATCCCCTGTGACACAGAGGCTGATAAGATGCAATGACACAAAGGAGTTACGTAACAGGCCAGCTTAATGTTAGCCTTAGCTTTGGCTGTGCCTAAGACCAGTGAACCACGGAGGTGTGAACCATGGTCTCTGAAGCATGAAGACTGCTGAGGTCCAGGGGTTTGAGGCCAGCCTGGCCACCACAATGAGAAGCTGTTGTTTCAGCACTAATTTATTTAAAGAAAAAAAAAAAAAAAATGGTGAGGCAGTGGTGGCACATGCCTTTAATCCTAGCACTGGGGAGGCAGAGAGGCAGGAGGATCTGTGAGAAATCCTGTCTTGAAAAACCAAAAAGTTAAAAGCCAATCAGACAAAGAGCCTGGTATGATAGCTCATACCTTTAATCTTAGCACTCGAGAGGCAGAGGCAGGCATATCTTTGAGAGTTTGAGTACAGCCCAGCCTACAAGGCAAGTTCTAGGACACCCAGGGCTACATAGAGAGACCTTGTCTCAAAAATAAAAACAAACAAAAGGGTTAGATATCAGTAAGAGAAGGCCATGGGGCAGCTGACAACTAGTGGAGGACTTATAGCTGCCAAGACTTTCTGCCTTCCTCATGACAGTGTGGAGACAGACTCTGACTGGCTATTTGCTAGCAGGGTGGTACTGGATAAATTAACATAGCTTCTCTGGACATTTACCTCCTAAGGGCAGCAGAGAAGGTCTGCAGGTGTCCGCAGGTATCTACAGGGCTTAGCAAGTGGCTAGCAACTGTCATAAATGACCTGTTCCTGACCCTTTAGTGCCTGTGGCACTCAAAGTGAGTCAAGGAAAGAGTTCAGAATGGGGAAAGAGCCTTTGGCATTCAGTGGTGTGCGTTGGCAACCATCGCTAGTTCCTCACTGCATGCTTGACCCCTGCCCCTGGGTGCTTGGAGGAACAAATACGATTCAATAAGATAAAGGGCACGGGGAGACTGGGGGTGACAAGGGTAGACTGACCTAAGCGGACAACTCCACCCTGCACTTTGCTGGTACTAGAATTCTCTTTCCCACTGACCCGGAAAGCCCAAACCCCTTGGTGATCAAGCTTCTCCTCTTCTCCCACGGCCATGTCGGGGTGGCCTTTCTGATTGCCCAGACTGCACAGGAGTCACTTTATAGAAGCTTGGGTAACATGAACTGCAGGTCCTCACCCAGCCAACTCTCTCTTTGCAGGGGAAACTGAGGCCTAATTGTATTCTCAAGGCCTCCCAGCAAAATCTGCTATCTTCTATTTTCTTTGAGACAGATCCTCACTGTGTAGTCTACACTGACCTGGAATGTAAGGGCCTCTTGTCTCCTGGCCGCCCCCAAAGCTCTGTGATTACAGACATATGCCACCATGTCTCCACTGTGCCCAGTTCTTTCAGCCACTTCACTAAGTATCAGGCGAAGCCACTGGCCATCAGGCCAACAGATGCTGGATAGAACATCCCAGAAAAAAGTTGGACATGGTGACATAGGCTTAACCCCAGCGCTTGGGAGGCAAAGGCAGCCAGACCTCTGAGCTCCAGCTTGGCCTGGTCTACAAAGTGAGTTCCAGGCCAGCCAGACCTTTTTTTAAAAAAAGGAAAACTCCCAGAAAAGACACTGTCACTTCTGCTGTGGCCTCCCAGCAGTCTTGTTCCTGTTCCACAATGCCGTTACCCAGTTGTGGTGTCCTCCTTGTCCTGCCCCTACAGCAGAGGTTTCAAGGCCTCTCCTCTTCTCCATGGAGAAAGGTACCCTGGGAGGGTCTTCAGCTTCTGTTGGGACACTTTTCCCAACCCCTCCCATCACCCTCTTTTACCTTTCAATGACCAACAAGGCCTCTATTCTGGCTCTCCATCTTTTCTCACCTGGCCCTTGCACACCTGACATCTCCATGGCTACAGCCTCCGCCTTCTCTCAGGACTACTCTGTTGCTGCTGTCTCATTCCCACTGGCTGAGGGCAGGTGTGATGCATGGCTGTCCAGCAAAAACAGCCTCTCCATGCTCCACACCTTCCCACAGTGACCTCAGCAGTACACGTTTACAAAGAGTGTCAACAAGCTGGTGATAACATCTTTCATCTGGAACCTGGCACTGTCTCTTGGGTTCTAGGCCGGTGGCTCCCCAGAAATGTCCCACTGGCATTTTCCATCCTGTCAACCTCTGCCGATCTACTTTCTCAGCTTGGGCTTTTTTAGGCCACAAAGGTTGACTCTGATTCCCAGCACCCATCTAAGTCGCATCATCACCACACAATGGTGCTTTATCTTTTCATCCCTCCTATGTCATCATGTCCTAACCTATTTGGGCCACTGTCCCTCTCATCAGCCTTTTTAGGCCTGGTCCCCCTCCTTTCCCCCTCCCTCCCTCCAACAGTCTCACTATAATATAGTCCATGCTTGTGTCAAACAATCTACTGCCTGGCCTCCTCACTGCTGGGATTCGAGGCATGCACCACCATACCTGGCTTTGTCCTGTTTTCTTTTAAGAAACTTATTCCTTACCTCTTTTTGGCCTCTCCCAGACCAGGCTAACTCCAACGCATACCGGCTACATAGCCTGCGTGGGCTTTGTTATGCCTGGCACTCTACCTTCCAAGTGGACTTGTCAGGTACGACAGACCTCAGCAACAAACCAAACCTCTTTAGTTTCCTCTAGGTAGAACAAAGTGAGAGTATCTTGTCCAGCAGGGATGGAGGCCACAGTCTCGCCTCACTTCATTTTCTCACTTCAATCCTCTATATTATAAACTCCTCCCTCACTTGCCTCTAAATTACCTTCTACACAATCACTGCCCAAACCTTTTCAAACTTCTGGCCTCCAGGTCTTCCCCCGGCGGGCCTTTCCCTCTGTGAGACAAGACTGTTTGTGCGCCCTCCTTGCCGTGCTCCCAACAGCTTCTACTATGATGGTCGGGGATTATCCTGCACCCCCTCCCATCCCTCAAGACTGTGAACTCACAGGTGCCAAAGACTGGATTTTTAAATAATTTTTTTTATAACCACCCTTACGTCCTCAGCATCTAAATGAACGTGGCTATTTTTTGGGGGACAGGGTTAAGTCACTGTTATCATGTGCCTTGCAATCTTTTTCCCTGTAAGCCTGCTTTCTTGTGGATCTTGCCAATCCTGCTAATACCACTTGCCATCAACCAACGAACTTTGCAGGCAAAAACAAAATAGATTCTCAACATCAGCTACTTTTTTTTGGTTTTGTTTTTCAAGACGGAGTTTCTCTGTGTATTCTTGTCTGTCCTGGACTCCCTTTGTAGACCAGGCTGGCCTCGAACTCACAAAGATCCACCTGCCTCTGCCTCCCGAGTGCTGGGATTAAAGGCGTGTGCCACCACACCTGGCCCTATTTTTTTTTTTTTTCTTTTAAGACAAGGTCTTGCTATGTAGCCCAGTTGACCTCAAACTTGAGGCAATCCTCTTGCCTCACCTCCTGAGCTCAGGGATCACAGGCATGGGTCACCATACCTGCAACAATCTGTTGTACTGAATGAATGCTCTGAACGAACTTCTATCCAAACCCTGAGTATAGACAGCCACCTAATACTTTTTAACCAAGATTGCCCTATCCCTGGCCTAAAGTAACCTTACATCTTTGTCTGCTCAGGCAAGGCTGCTGTTAGTTTATGAGACATATATTCTATCCAGCAAAGACATAACAATATCCAACAGGTGGGCCTTTGAGGTGGCTTAAATAGGGAAGGTACTTACTGACTGACAGGCCTGGGAGCTTGATCCTTGGGACCACACAAGATGGAAGGATACAATTTACTCGAGTCACCAAGTTATCCTCTGACTTCCACATAAGCCTGTACACACACACACACACACACACACACACACACACACACACACACACACACACACACACGAAGCCCTGGAAGGACACCCTGTCCACGTTCCTGAACTAGCACAGGTGGCTTCTGACATGCCCTAAAGGCCCTATTTTATCAGCTTTCTTAACTACTCCTCAGCTCCCAACAGTAATCAGACGGAATTCTGACAGTTTGCACACTGCCAATGCTCCCCATTTATAAAGAGGGAATTATCCTATAGCAGGGGCACCTTGAGCAAGTTATCAGAGCAGGCTGGTAAGTTCACACTGCAGCTCTCTCCTAATGGAGGCAAAGAGGCCAAAGATCAACCTGCAGAGTCAGGAGGGAGGAAAGTTCAGGAATTCAGCCGCCTCTTCGGCTGGCACTCCTCTTTCTCTATTCCCAAACGTGGTCAGGGAAGGTGAGAGGCAGGTTGCTGCTCCCCGTTTCATTTCAATAAACATTTATGGAGTCTCAGGGCTTTCCAATTTCTAGCTGTGTCATATCCTAAGTCCCTTATCGCTGAGGTATTGCCTCATCTACAAAAGATATAATGGCCGTGTTCTGTCTTAACAGTGCAGGATCGGTGACACAACAAATGAGAAAGAACTCACTACACTGAAAAGCTCTATGGGTATTCGTGTTATATGCATTATCTTTTCCAACTCCCTAAACTGCCAAACGAAGAAACCCAAGTTCAGAAATGTCACAGCGCGGCAGTCATGACGAGACGTGGGTCTCAACTCTGAAAGCCTGCTACATGTCAGAGAGTTTACTAAGCCCACAGGCATAAACCCTGTGTCTTTCTCCTTTCCGAATGGTATGAAGATATTTCTTTGAGAACTTAGGTTACCGACGCAAAATAGGGGGACTACCAGGTAAAGTGGGCCGATGGGTAGCGGAGAGAAGCTCACTATTCTCTCTCTGGTTTGGGAGGTCTCAGGCCCAGGCTCCTCAGCTGCCTGGTACTCAGCAGCCATAGCAATCCATAAGACCCGCCACCCAGGCCTGTTGGAGAAAGAAGGTCGGATGGGGTGCCTGAGACCGGGTTCTTCAACAATTCATCCACCCCGGAACTCTGCGTGCAAGAGACTGCAGGAAGAACTGCGAGTTGGAGTGGCTTATGTTGCCTAAAGGTTCTCTGGTTCGAGGGAATGAAGATCCGAAGGTCCCTTTCTAGGAATTTTTTCCCTCTCTAGAACCCATTCTCTCTTAGAATAGTTATGTTTATTTTCCTGAACTATAATATTTCCCAGGCCGGGCACTGGCCCTGGGCCACCGAACAGCCCCCTGGGAAAAGTAGTTTGCTTTCGTTTCCACTTGAGTTCCCTTCGTCTGGTCTCCCAGCGCGTCTCCTTCCCAGAAACCTCATATATCAGAGGGTTCCACAAACACTGGAAAGGATTGAGAGCCACGTCCTCAGGGGCCTCCAGGGGTACAGCATCCTAGAGAGTACGAGACCGCGGGACTACAAATCCCAGCAGCACCCGCGCGCACCAGTGCGCAGGCGTAGCCGCGCCTCGCCGCCCCTCCCCCCATCTCCGCCAACTGCTCCGGTCGGTCCGTTCCCGTATTCCCCCCATTCCGTGCTAATGTCCCCCTCGGTCCCTGCGGCGCCTCCCACTCACCGCTGACTCGTGGCGTCGGGTACAGCCGCTGTGCCTTGTCTAAGAAGCGCAGCGCCCGCTCGGGCTGGTTGCTTTGGATGGCCTTGAGGGCGATGCTGATACAACGCTCGGCTTCATCCTTGTTGGATTCCATGGCGGAACCCGAGCGCCGAACCAGGGAGGGGGAGGCCGGGCGAGCGAAGGGCTGCGCCAGCCGCCGGCGCGTCGCGGGGCAGGCCGGCGCGGAAGGATGACATAACCCTCCGCCCCTCCTTCCCGAGAGTTGAGTGAGGGTTGAACCCGGGCGGAAGCCCTACCGTATGTCTCCTAAAAAGGGGGCGTTCGGTTAGAACGCGCGGGAGCTCTAGAGCGCAAACTCTGTAGTTTGATTGTGCGCGCACGTTCTTGGTGGTAGCCTTTGCGTTTTAGACTGTTAATCGTACAGATGTTTACCGAATATCCATCTTTGTCGGACGCTGCTCTTTGACGTTGCAGTGGCGTCAAAACAAAACCCTGTCCTCACAGAGCTTTCGTGCGTGGGGAGAAGTCCAGTAGACGGAAACATTCAGATAGTGACACAGTTAAGCAAAAAGCGAAAAGTAGGGGGATAGACGGGAGGGGCTACTATTTAAATAGCTTAATATTTCAGAAGCTCATTTTACAGACATCTGAATTCCGGAGAAACAAGAACATATGATTGCCTGGAGGAAGGATTGGTCATGGGGAAGAAACTACAAATGTAAAGGCTCAGAATGGGAATTTCGTTGCGAGTTATTGAGGGACTAAGGAGGAGTTTACAGGAGTCACACTACAGAGCGGGGCCAATCGGGATGCCGCTCAGCTGAGCTCTCACTCCAGTGGCTGCAACTTCGTGAAGGTTGCCAGTGACTTCCACTTGGCCAAATCTACCGGCTATTTCTCTTTCTTTTCTTTCTTTTTTTTTTTTAAAGATTTATTTATTATGTATACAGTGTTCTGCCTGCATGTAACATCTGCAGGTCAGAAGAGGGCACCAGATTTCGTTGTAGATGGTTGTGAGCCATAGTGTGGTTCTTGGGAATTGAACTCAGGACCTTTAGAAGAGCAGTGAGTGCTCTTAACCTCTGAGCCATCTCTCTATCTCCCGCCCCCCCCCCCCCCCCCCCCCCGCCCCCCGGCTATTTCTTACCCTTTGCTTTATGGTCTTTCACAAGAAACTACAACAAGCCCAAATGAAAGTTAGAGAGCACTATGCGGTGGTGGCACACACCTTTAACCAAACACTTGGAAGGCAGAGGCTGAGAGATCTCTGAGTTCGAGGCCAGGAAGAATATTAAAAGTTTGACCTAGGGAAGATGTATTGGTGATGTGCATGGAGGCGAGGGTGTGCAAGGAGAATGCACTGAAATGTTCTGTGTGGGAAGAAAACGAGTTACTTGGGGGCCAAGTGACGTGGATGTTTCTTAGGGAGGAAGGAAGCGTTTAAACTATCAAACTTTATATTGAGGCCAAGCAATGTAAGATTAAGAAATACAGCAATTTTCTCAATATGAGAAATGATGGCAGTATGAAAGGCTGTGATCACCGTGATGTGACTGTTTCTAGTGTGTTCCCAAGGGGTTCTGTGTGGTCTTAACATGGGAGATATATATATATATATAATTTTGTAGTACAAATTATTTAATTGGATTAGAAATTTTAATGATGCAAAAAGGGGGGTCTGGGGGTACAGAGACACTTGGCCTTGGAAAGACAGATTTTTATTTATTTATTTATTTATTTATTTATTTTATTTATTTATTATGTATACAGTGATCTGCCTGTGTGTACACCTGCAGGCTAGAAGGGGGCATCAGATCACTGTAAGATGGTTGTGAGCCACCATGTAGTTGCTGGGAATTGAACTCAGGACTTCTGGAAGAGCAGACACCTTCCATCTTCTGCTAAGTGTCTTAGTTCTCTTTCGTTTTCTGAGTGTCAGGAGTCCCCTCTTCTGCTGATCACAGGTGCTTCAGTAAGAAGGGCACTGAATGTGTGTGCTCGGGGATGGGGGAGGTGGGGATGGGGTGGTTTTGTCAGTGTGCGAAAGACCTGGATTATGTCTGCTCTCTTACCACCTGACAAGCCCTCCCCCTTTTCCTGCAGATAAAATGGCAAAGTCTTTTTTTTTTTTTTTTAAGATTTATTTATTACATATACATGTATGCCTGCACACCAGAAGAGAGCACTAGACCTCATTATAGATGGCTATGAGCCACCATGTGGTTACTGGGAACTGAACTCATGACCTCTGGAAGAGCAGACAGTGCTCTTAACCACTGAGCTATCTCTCCAGCATGCAAAGTCTTATTTAAAAATTTAGCCTAGAGTCTGGTTCCTTGGCGGGTTGGCAGGTTTCTTACTCATTGTTGCATTGTGAAGACACCAGACCAAGGCAACCAAGCCAAGTGGGGCTTGCTTACAGTTTCAGAGGCTTAGAGGAACAATGGCCTGAGCCTGAGGGCTAGCCTAAACGGCCTCTGTGTTGCCATCCCTGCTTTGGTCTCAGACTGAAGCCTGCAAAAATAATCACATTCCTCGGTTCATGCTAAGCATTTTGGTTCTTGGTTTCAGATTTGTTTTAAAAAAAGTAGCCGGGCATGGTGGTGTATACCTTTAGTCCCAGCACTCGGAAGGTTTCAGGGAGGCAGAGGCCGTCAGATCGATGTGAGTTCAAGGCCAGCTTGGTCTACAAAGAGAGCCAAGGCTACCCAGAGAAACCATGTCTGGAACCGCTCCCCCACCACAAAGGTATGTGCCACCCCCCAGCTTTGCATTTGTAATCCTATTACTTGGGAGGCTGAGGCAGGAGGATTGCTATGAGTTCAAGGCCAGCCTGACCTACACAGGAAATTCCAGGGCAGCCTAAGCTACAGAGTGAAATCCTGTCTCCAAAACAAAACCAGAATCCAATGTCAGGGATAAACTGCAGTGACACCCCTTTCTCCTTTAAATGCAGCTGCTCTCCCGGTCGCCCAGGCAAGCCTCAACTTGCTGTCATCCTCCCACTTCAACTGCCCAGGTGCAGGAACTACAGGCCTGCACACCATGGTGAGAATGTCACAGTTTTGTTCAAAGCCCATGCTCAACGCCTGGTCTGCAGTAGCTGATCAGTGAAGGTGACATAGAACAGCCCAAAGAACACACGCTTACTCATTAACATTCATGTTCTAAAGCCAGAGATTGGTACACTAATATGCTCTCCCCCCCCCCCCTTTCTTCATAGTTGCTTCTGCCAAGCCACTTGCTGGCAGGCTAGACTCCCTGCACTGAGCTGTTCTGCCAGTAGGTGGTACTAGAAGCCCACAGCTGAGCCAGCCTCTTGACTTCCTATGGGCTTGGTCTGTGCAAGGCTTGTAGAGGATGCATAGCCACAGCACCAGGGTCCCAAGACCCATGATGTCCCTTCTTTACTGTGTGGCAGCAGCCATTGTCTCTCCTTTTTCTAGAGTATGTTCCCTTTGCTTAGCAATAGTCTCTAAGACCCTGCTTCTTGGTTTCTTGTCTCCGTGGACCACACTGACCCTTAGCTTAAGAAGGCCCAGCTGCTCCCAAGAACCCTGTAGAACTGTTCTTGTAGGGAGAAGAATGTTCTGCCCAGGCCGTGGATGGACTTCTGGGGACAAGGCGAGCATGGATTCCTGGACTTACTTATTTGGGGTTTTTTGAGGCAGGGTTTCTCTGTGTAGCCTTGGCTATCCTGGACTTGCTTTATGGACCAGGCTGGCCTTGAACTCACAGCAATCTACCTGCCTCTGCCTCCCCGAGTGCTGGGATTAGCAGCGTGCACCACCATGTCTGATTCTGGTCCAAGTTTAAGAACTGCTTGCACTGCTTCAGGCTTAGAACCAGCACAGCAAAGCCTGCACCCAAGGCCAGGCAGAGTGTTGAGGACAGAGTCTAAGAAGCAGGAAGCAGCTGACTGGGTGAGTGTGAAGCTAGCTCTCAGGGAAGTGGAAAGGAGACCCCGGAGAGGAAGTGCTGCCTCTGCCTCAGGTATGGGCAGAAGCCCCAGCTCTCTTGCTGCCTACTAACAGCAATGTTCTGAGTTAGGGTTGAGTGCCACACTGAGGCAGAACCGGGAAGGAGGTGCGGGGGGGGGGGGGGGGGGGGGGGTGTGTGTCTCTGGAGAGTTGAAGCAGAGGCTCATGGGAAGGAACTTAGGGCTTATTCAGCTCAACTTGTCATTGAACATAGGAGGGAACAGATGGGTACCCGACAGGCTCAACATCCCACTGGGTGAGTGTAGAGCTGAGTCCACCAGACGCTGTTGCTATGGATCTGACAATGCAGGTCCACCATGCTGGATGCTCAGTCTATCCAAAATTAAGATTCTTGTCAGGGACTATGTACTATAGTCCCAAATAAAAATACCACTCCAACTGTGATGGGAAAATGCCACCTTAATGTCCAAGCACCTTCGCCCCCCCCCCCTTTTTTTCTTAGTTTTTCGAGACAGGGTTTCTCTGTGTAGCCTTGGCTGTCCTGGACTCACTTTGTAGACCAGGCTGGCCTCAAACTACAGTAATCGGCCTGCCTCTGCCTCCTGAGTACTGGGATTAAAGCTGTGCGCCACTAAGCCTGCCGCACCTTCACTTTTTGTGTCTGCCTCAAGTTAGAGTCTACTGCTTCAGAGACAAAATGAAAAGGGCGCAGAGGAAAAGGCTAAAAGAACGGATACAAGAGCCCTTGCAGTTATTTACTGCAAACTTATAATTAAAGTGATTTTTACGAGGGTTTTAGACAGAGGGCAGAGGGCTCTGTAGGAGACACAAGGAACAGAGGACTTAGCCACTGCTGCTAGTGAGGCAAAGTCCAGGAGGAGGCACCACAGGGGGCCTGGGAGGGAACCGAAGAAGGAGCGGAGGGGACCGTCAAGCAGCTACTTTCTATCTGGAATCGTGCTGGGAGCACTGGAGCCACCAGCGTCTGCCACAGATCCTTCCTCTGGCCAGGCTTCCTGCCAGCTCAGGGTGCCAGGGTCGGCTTCATTATCATCCATCACAGACTTCCTTTTGCCTGCCAGAGTATTTTCAAACTGGCGGCTTAAAGACGGCAGGAGGAAGAGCAGGCAATGTGAGAGACTGGAGCTGGGATGCCTCCCAGGGCTGGCAGGTGTGGTGTGGTGGGGGGGAGAGGGGGCTCCCAGCATTCGTTCTTTACCCACAGGGCACTTGTTAAAGGAGCTAAGGTCTCCACTTTTAAGACTTGTTCATGTTCTTTTAGGACCTTTGATCTAACTGCAGACTCAGAGCCTAGAAGAACAGTGACCAGGGCAGGGAAGGGTGGAGAGGGAAGCCAGCTGAGCCCAGAGGTCACTCCCAGAAAGTGGGGGGCAGGGGCACTATTCCCAAAAGCAGCAGCAGCAGCATGAAGGGCCGCTCCAGGGGCTCCAGGAGTTGGGGTGCTATTTGGGCAGAGCAAAGTCCCAGGCAGTTTCTTGGGCACATTTCCACATGGCTTGCATGAGCCGGGTGAAGCCCATGTCCTTGGGCTTCTCCAGGCCTCTCATCAGCCGCTGCTTCATGATGGAGACGAACTCCTTATTGCTCAGCTCCCCGTTGCCTGGAGGGTGAGGAGACACAGAGGTGTGAGTAGAAACTCCTGGGGAAAGCCACTGAGACAGCCCCACCCCTCGCACGCTGTGGGCTCTGCAGCCCAGCACACACTCAGCAGAGGTCAGCTCCCTTGGCTTAGGATGCTCGGTTCCTTCCTTGATGTTTCCAAATGCTGACACTCTGAGACTACAGAGCAGGTCAGGTCTTGTGCCGAAACAGAGATGGAGGAACTTTGTGCACTGGTCCTTAGAATACTCTCAAGGATGCAGGAGAGACATGTGACATCACCAGTGAGGCAAGTGCTACCCGGAGGCAGAGAGAGGGTGATGTGGTGCAGGGGAGCAGTGTGGTTGCTGGAGCACTTCAAGTAGCAAGTTATTAGGACCCCTGGTGTGTGTGTGTGTGTGTGTGTGTGTGTAAACATGTTCTACCTGCTTCTTACCTCCAAGGTGTCCCTGCTGTCCTTTACTTGGCCACCCTGCTCATCCTTAGCTCTGGCCCTTGAACCTTGACTGATCTGAGTTTATGCATCCTCTCCAAGATGGATCAGACTCTTTATCTCTTCTTTCTTTTTGGTTTTTAAAATTCTGTGTGCATGAGTGTTTGCCTGCATGTATGCACTTCTCATGTGTGCCCAGTGCTGAGGGTCAGAAGGGAATGGATCTCTTGGAACTAGAGTTACAGACAGTTGGGGGCTGCTATGTGGGAGCTGGGAACTGAACTCTCTTCCCTGCTGAGACCAGCTCTTCTCTCCGTTCTCAGCACTTGACGTAGCCTGGCCCTTATGATGTTCTGTATGGACAGAGCTGTGCCATCTTCTTTCTAGAGCCGTTGAAACATGTGTGCCCTTCATCTACTAGCAGCACACTGTGTGTATGTGTGTGTATGAGGAGGGCTGCTAATATTTTTGTTTATTCTCCAGAGAAAATTGTATTTCTTTGGGGATCATCAGGATTGTAATTTGGGAAAACACAGTTTCAATCAAGCCATCTCATGAATGTGATTCCTGTTGTCATTCTCGCCCCCCACCCCCCAGACAGGGTTTCTCTTGTAGTCCTGGCTGTCCTGGACTTGCTTTGTAGACCTGGTTGGGCTCGAACTCACTGAGATCTGCCTGCCTCTGCCTCCCAAGTGCTGGGATTAAAGGCGTGCACCACCATGCCCAGCCCTGTTGTCATTTTGAAACCTATGTGGTCATTAATTTAAACCTACAGGTGAGGTGGAATTATAGGAAATGGAAAACGTATTGGGTGTGGCAGTGCACTCCTTTCATGCCAGCACTCAGGAGGGAGGCAGAGGCAGGTGGATCACTATGAGTTTGAGATCAGGCTGCCATATACAGTGAGTCCAGGCCAGCTCATATCAACAAAACAAAACAAAAAACAACCCAAGGAAGTGGAAAACGCAAAGTGGGGCCCAAGGAGGGCCAGGCAGCTGCAGAGGCAGATGCAGACATATAAAACCCTCATTATAAACAGGAATACAGGCAGGCCCAGCGCTCCCTTTACACTCTGAGAGACCCCACTCACCGTCGCAGTCAAAGAGGGCAAACACTACGTCGCACACGTGGTCTGAGAGCTCCACTTTGGCCACTGTCCTGGCCACCTGCTGCATGGTCACTGAGGGAAGGAAATGCTGGGTTAGTGCTGCACAGACACCTCCAATAAACCATTCAAAACCGAGCAACTATATTTAGGTCATATTTGAGAAAATGAGGCCAGCTGTGGGGGTGGCACCCCTGTAACTTCAGCTAGTGAGGACCATGAGGAGGAGGATCAAAAAGACTCAAGGGCAGCCGGGGCTACACAGTGAGAACCCGTGTTGATGAAGGCCACGTTAGGGCACTGAGACAGTCTCAAACAATTGAGATGGGCCGGGCAAGTGCTCACTGATGGAGCACATGGGTAGCATGTGCCAGGCCTGGGTTTTAAGCCTCAGTACCCAACAATGAAGAATTAAGGAACGCAAACAAACAAAAAACAAAAAGAAAGAAAATGAGAATTTATCCCTCCCCTTTCTTACACCCCAAGATTTTGTTTTGTTTTATAGACAGGGTTTCTCTGTGTATCCTTGGCTGTCCTGGAACTCACTTTATAGACCAGGCTGGTCTCGAGCTCACAGAGATCTGCTAGACTCTGCATCCCAAGTGCTGGGACTAAAGGTGTGAGCTACCACGCCTAGCATGTCGTGTTTTAAATTTTTAATTTAATATTTTTATTTATTTAAAAACATTTATTATTTATATAGTATTTTCAACCTCTGAGCCATCTCTCCAGCCCCAGCATGCCCTGCTTTTTATGTGGATCAGAACTTGGGTGCTGGGATCTGAACTCAGGTCCTCAGGCTTGCATGACAGGCACGTTACATCTCGCCAGTCCCAGACAACTTAATTAATCTATTTCTACCAGAGGACTTCCTTTAAGTCAAACCAGTAGCTAAGGTCTCTGTGGTTTCCTTGTACTGCAACAACAAAGTGGCAAATGTTAAGAAAACAAGCAGGCGGCAGGAGGGGTGGGTGTGGGGCCTTAACAGAAGGCTTTTGTTCCTTAGTACCCCACCCCCCACCCCAAGTCTGGGGTCTGCGTGTGAGCTCTGCTCCAGCCACCTCTTTTACCTGTAACCCCTGGAGACGCAGCACTCCGTCTCACTAGACCATCACACAGCTTTTATTTATTTTAACTTTTTTTGGCCTCAGTAGAGAAGCTCTCCTCTCCTGCCATTTCCCTCCCTGACATTTGCTATGAAATACTAGCAATCATGTGGAATTGGTTTTCCATGAAAGACAAGGCAGGAGGAATGAGGTAATTTCCGCTGTCTTCTCTCTCATTCATCCTCACGCCTGGCCTGCCTCTGCCTATAAATTATGCTTGCCTACAGTCAGCCCCAAAGTGAAGTAAAACTTGCAGGAAGGAAAAGAGGCTGGAGAGAGCACTTGGTGCTCTTGCAGAGGACCCAGGGTTGAGTCCCAGCATCCAACATGATGGTTCATAACCATTAAAACTCTAGTTCCAGGGGTTCTGAATGCCTCTTCTGACATCCTCGGGCACCAGGCACACACACGGCACACACACACACACACACACACACACACACACACACACACACTTGCAGACAGAATATTCATATACGTAAAGTAAATAAATAAGTGAATATAAGAGAAGACAGTGAGCTCTGCTTTGGACTATAGCTCGTGCAACCATTAGCTTAGACCCCACAGAAGCACCGTGGGCCAGCAATGGCATCAGTGTGCCTCAGCTATTTCATACTTTAGTGTCAGTCCCTCTTAGGGTTTGTCCTGCCATTGCTGTATGTTTTCTCACTTTGCATCTGTCACCTCCATATATATCCGGCACACTGCCTCCGAGGCAGAATTGTGCTGGGTGTCAGGAGCCAGCGCTCTGTGAGGCTCCATTCTGACAGCCACTTGATAGCTTAAGGTTTGCTTTTCTCACATTCAAATCAGAGGGTGCCACAGGAGGCTGGTGAGGTTGCTTGGCACACTGAGGAGTTTACTGGTGTTTAGAGTGTGAGGGTGATGACGATGGGGTGGAAGGATTGGAAATAGCTGAGGCTCTGGCATGGCTGTGCCTTGGTATTCAGAGCCTCTAGTTTGAGGAGGACACGGCTGTTGAGGAAGGTGGAAAGAGCCAGTTTCTCCTTCCTGTAGCCTTGGCCACTGTTCAGATCACCCTTATTTCTAGCCCGTGACTCACAGTGAAGGAGAGGCCAATGTGTTTTGGAACAACAAGATTTAGGCAGAACCAACTGTGGTAAGTTTTCCTGTGCCATGTGCTGGAGATGGACAGAACTACAGTCCCAAGCTTGAGAAAAAGCCCCACAGGAAGAACTGACAGCTTCTGACTCCAGGAGTCAATTTGCAAGGAGAGCAGGAACTGCCAGGGGAGCTGCCCTTTACAGGCAGCTCCTAAGGAAGTTTGTTTGATTTTGGGGAAATCCCTTGGGGAGAACAGAATTAGAGTGGAGAAGTGGGTATTCTCAAACACTCCCCCCCCACCCCCCCACCCCACCCAAGGACAGGATTTCTCTGTGCAGCCTTGTTTGTCTTGGACTTGCTTTGTAGACCAGGCTGGCCTCAAACTCACATCGATCCACCTGCGTCTGCCTCCCGAGTGATGGTATTAAAGGCGTGCGCTACTACACCGGGCTCTCTTTCAAAGACTTCTAACTGCTCAACTTCCTCCCCCAAACCTGGTGTATGCTAGAGTGCGCTTTCTGCTGGCCGCACTGGTTCCTGCAGGTCCCATCAATCTCAGGGTTTAACTGCTCTAACAACTGCCTTCCTGTTCTCTCCCAAGTCTCCAATTCTCCGCGTCTTGCTATTCTGTCTCATCTCTCTCCCCGTGCAGACAGCATTCTGCTCCAATAAACCAGCAAGCAATACCTGAGCGTGCCAGTGAGAGCTCTTAACAGTTTCCACAGAGAAGCTCATTAGGCTGGCATTAAGTGCTTGTAGAGTGGGGATTCCTGGGGACTGTAGCAAGGGCATTCATTACAAGTGCCACTCCTCACAGGGAAGAGATAGTGGTGGTGCACACCTTTAATCCCAGCACTCGTGAGGCAGAGGCTGGTGGATCACTG
The DNA here is from genome assembly GCF_903995435.1 of Acomys russatus. Taxonomy (NCBI): domain Eukaryota; kingdom Metazoa; phylum Chordata; class Mammalia; order Rodentia; family Muridae; genus Acomys; species Acomys russatus. The sequence goes on along the minus strand of NC_067147.1, from coordinate 37,632,256 downwards.
TGAGTTCAAGGCCAGCCAGGTCTACAAAGCGAGTCCAGGACAGCTAAGGCTACACAGAGAAAGAAACCCTGTCTCCAAAAACCTAAAAAAGGACAGGACATAATGGGCCAACCTGCTGGTGAGCTGTCAAGTTGGGAACTCTTGGGACAAGTGAATGGCAATAGATTACAAGCCACTGGGGAGTCGGCTCATTCATATTGTTTTCAACATCTCTGAGTCACAAAGCCATAATTAAATCACAGCGAAGGGAACCTCCCTACCCCCACCCTCTCGGACCTTAACTTTCCTGTGCAGACCTGTTGTTGGTACTGCAACTTGGCCTCCCCTATTTGGTGACCATGATTCTGAAACACAGACTTGGTCTTCTCTGATGTGACTTCCTAGGGCAACCCCCTGGTATTTTGAATCACCATGGAAACAAGCCCCACCCTCCCCATGCACATCTGTGAGGATGTTACTGGTTGAGGTCAGAAGACACACTCCAAATGTGGTCAGTATAATTCCATGGGCTGGGGTCCTGAACTGAATAAAAAAGGCGAACTGTGCATAAACATTTATCCTTCGTCTACTTCCTGACTGTGGAGCCAATGCTGCCTCAAGCTCCTGCCCCCATGCCTCCCTGCCCCATAGACTGTACCTTCAAGCTAGGCCAAAGCAAGCCCCCTCCCCATCCTTATATCTTTCCCTGCCCCTGCTTTCATTTTTTGTACATATGTGAATGTGGTGTGTGCATGGAGGACAGAGGACAACGCTATGGTGTTGGAGGTTCTGCTCTGTTACCCTCCTTATTCTGTTGCGGCAAGGCCTCTCACGGAGCCTGGAGCTAGGCTGGTGGCCACTAAGTGCCAGCAACTCTGTCTTTGGCCTCACAGTGCTAGGGTCGCAGGTGTATGTTGCCATGCCCAGCCAGACTGAAATTCAAGTCCTTGTGCTTGCACAGTGGGTGATATTACTCACTGGCCATCTCTCCAGCCTCTGATTTCTCTTGACACGTATTTTGTCACAGATGAGACAAGTAACTAATATAGTCTTCCATGGCTTCTCTCCTCTCTGTCTCTCTGTATCTGTCTTGAGATAGGGTTTCTCTGTGTAGCCTTGGCTGTCTTGGACTCGCTTTATAGACCAGGCTGGTCTCGAACTCACAGCTATCTGGATGGCTCTGCCTCCTGAGTGCTGGGATTAAAGGCAGCTTTTTTCTTTTTTTCTTTTTCTTTTGACATAAAAGTCCTAATACCCTTGCAAGCAATTGCCAGGCAGGTGTGTCTTTCTGTGTGCTAGTGAGATGACTGGTGCCAACAGCACACAGGTAGTTTCGAGATGCACTGTGATCTCAGGAAAGATCTGTTGGCATTTTCCAGCTCTGTCCTTTAACCCGTTGAGTTGGTCACCACTGGCCATGGAGTCGTTTAGTCATGGCTGTAGAACGAAGCCCCCTAAGATCCTCAGAGCACAGGGTTTGGAGAGCTTTCAGACTGCTGGCATATGGACTTCTCCCTGTGTATCTGTATCTGTGGCCTTTGAAACAAATCAACAAACCTAAGTGCTTCGACTCTCACAAATTGGCTGGACCTCGTCTTTAGCAGAGGGCTGGGCAGCACAGATAAGGCAATCTGGGGCTGTGACTAGAGTCTGAAGGCAGCATCAGTCTCAGGGGATGGAGACCTCAACCAGTGGGGCCTGACACTAGCTCCAGGGAGACACATCAGAATGAAGGGGAAAGAACAGGCTGGGTGTCCAGGTAGAACTGACTGTTTACATGCCTTTCACCTTTTAATTCTTAGTTATTTAGTTTTCCAGACAGGGTTTCACTATGTAGCCCCAGCTGGCATGAACCTTACTATGTAGACCAGGCAGGCCTGAAGTCACAGAGATCCTTCTGCCTATGGCTCTTGAGTACTGGAATTACAGGCGTGTATCCATGTGCTAGGTGCCCACATCTATTGAGCTCACACACAGAGTCCTCTGCGTTGGTCAGTCTGGGGTTAGAACAGAGGAGACAACTTCCCCCCTCAGGGAATAATGCTGAGGTGGCTGGGATTTCAGTTTCTCAACTGAAATATGTCCACATGGAAATAAAGGCCCGGGAAAGAGAGGCTCAGGTCCCTAAGGGTCACCGATGACATTTCTACTCATCTTCCCAGGGGCCTGTGTCCGCTGAAGATTGGGCTAGGGAGAATCAGTAGAATTTTGCCACTCAGAAATCTGGTACAACTCTGGGTAGTATCTGAGCTGGGCCAGGTTCCTCTGCAGTGGAAAGAATCTATACTGTTTGTATGCTATAATAATATGTCAGAAATTAGGCTACATATAATTTTTTTCAAAGATTTATTTATTTATTATGTATACAATGTTCTATCTGTATGTACAGAGGGCACCAGATCTCATTACAGATGATTATGAGCCACCATGTGGTTGCTGGGAATTGAACTCAGGACCTTTGGAAGAGCAGCCAGTGCTCCCACCCTCTGAGCCATCTCTCCAGCCCTAAGCTACATATAATTAACCACACAGTGGCCATGTGGGAGAGCTCGGGAGTGACAGACCTCACATTTACACACAGAACCAAGGACCTGGAGCTGGATGAGACAGAGATGAGGTGATGAGAGCTCCAGGGACCCTAAGTGACTTGCCAGGGTCACAAAGCTAGTGGCCACTGGGTCTATAATGTCCCACTGCTCTTTCCCTGTACACACTTGACCTCTTACCTGGCCAGCACCAGTTCCTTACTAAAGGGACAGAGCCCAGATGAATGAAAAGTTCAGTTAGGGCTTCCTCAGCACTTTTGTCAGGTATGAGTGACAGCCAGGACAGGAGGGTCCCACTGTGCTCTGCAGTGAGGGGCTCTAGTCATGCCCTTGGAATGCATATTGACAATTGAGGGCACAATGAAACAATGGCATCCTGGAGAGCACAAGTCACAAAGGTGGCCCAGGGAGGGAGGCTGTTCTCTTGGGTGGTCTCTGAGTGTGCAACCCATCCTCCTGGAAAGGTGTGTGGAAAGGTGACCCCCCCCCGCCCCCCCCAGGTTACGATGATGTCCTGAGCTGTTCTGTCATGTGATTAGTCATGCTCTACTGGGCTGCAGGGGAGAAAATGAAAAGAGCTGGCTTGTGGTTGCCAAGGTTAGGTGGGGGAGGGGAATGCTGCTTCAGCCCTGGGAAGCCTTGCTTCTTTCTACACAGGATTCTTTTTGCATGACTTTTGTTTTGCTTTTGTTTTTGTTTTTGGTAACTTCTTCCAAGGCACTCTGGTAGCTATAACACACACACTCCAACACAGTTTTGGGGTGAGTTGTGGGGAGAAGGATAGCCTTTAGGAGAGCTAATGATGGAAGGTGCAAAGACCAATGCAGCATCGCAGTATCCTAGCAATAAGAGGACCACTCCCCGCTCTGCGTGGTACTGCCAGCTCTGCATGGTACTTCCAGCACAGGCTGCTGTGTGGTCAGGCTGCCTGCCTGTCAGAGGTGACACAGTTGGTCCTGCCCCTTAGCTAACAGTGAGTGCTACCAAGAACAACTGCAGGCCAGTTTCCTGAACCTCAGGTGTGGTCATGTCAGATGCCTGCCTCAATGGATTCCTTGCTTTGAAATTGGCTCAGACTAACTTAATTGTAAGGTTTATTGTGCCGTCCAGTATTGTGTTGGGCTTCCCTGAGAATCCTATCACATCTTATCTAAAAATGGCAAGAGGTGGTTTTGTTGTTGTTGGTTTTGTTTTATAAAGGTGTGCTGTTGGGTGGTCTCAAACTGGTCCCCATGGGCCGCCTGCCTTAGCCTTCTGAGTCCTGTGACTGTAGGCATGTTCCATCCTGCCTGGCTCCAGACAAGTGTGTCTATGAGCACCGTTAGGCAGTCAAGGTTTTCAGCTGAAACACTAGAAGACAGTCCCAATTTAGAAGGGGACAGCACATGCACTAGAGAAAAGAGAGCGGGGCGTGGTGGCGCACGCCTTTAATCCCAGCACTCGGGAGGCAGAGGCAGGTGGATCGCTGTGAGGCCAGCCTGGTTTACAAAGTGAGTCTAGGACAGCCAAGGCTACACAGAGAAACCCTGTCTCAAACAACAACAACAACAACAACAACAGTGGAGAAAAGCCTGACGAGCTGACCCACACGGATCACAATGACACACTAGTGTTTGGGAGGAGGTGTATTTTGTACGCAAACTAGAAATGAGTGCCGAGGCAGACTGCTTTACACCTGTGGGGGTATCACGTGATGCAGGATGGAGAAGTCAGTGTGACTCAAAGCAGAAGGGGGCAAAAGCCTGACTTAAGAGCTGGATCTTACAGTGTAGAGGGGGCAGACACTGGGAGGGATTTCATTAGTGGGCAGTCAAGTGCTCTTAGTGAGGGAACCTAAAAAGCCAGGTCTTATTTTGAGCCCAACAGATACCTGCAACCCCCAACACACACCGAGATGGGGCCTTGCAGGGTAACCTCAAATTCCTGGATCACCCTGCCTCAGACTCCTCCTCCTCTTTTCTTTTTTTGGGACAGTTTCTCTGTGTAGCCCTGGCTGTCCTAGGACTAGCTCTGTAGACCAGGCTGGCCTTGAACTCACTGAGACCCATCTGCTGCTACCTTTTGAGTTCTGGGATTAAAGGCATGCACTACCACCACCTGGCTTGCCTCAGCCTTCTGCGTTCTGGATTAGAAGTGTGAGCCACTATGTCTGGTTAGAAAGTTATTTTTGGTGAGGTAATACATCCACCTATTTCAAAATTTAAATGGTGTGAGAAAGGAGTCTCTCAGCTCTGTGCATCTCTTTACTGCTGAGAGGCAACCAGCGGCACCTCTCTCTGACATATATATGCACATAAAAGATTTACTCTTCCTCTCCCCCTCTCCATGAAACAGCAACATAGCCAACAGCACTGTGCTTGGCTCACTCAGCACCTTACTGAGGTAATTCCATCCCAGAATGTGCAAACAGCACCCTGTGAGGGCTGCAGAGTGAGCATTCCACCCACAGGATGGCTGCAATTGGCTGAGCGAGTTCCTCCTTTATTCTATCCTCATCTGCGAAGGTTCCTCCTTCATAAACTGTGTCCTTGAGGGACTGTGATTCTTGCTTCACAGAAGTCCGACTCTGATGGCTGAACTGGGTACAGACACATTTTTAAGGCAGTGTGTTCAATCAGCCCGAAGGACTCCTGCTGCTCACGGTGGTAAACTTTGACATCTCCAGGAAGCAGCATGATAGAACCTAATCTCCGTGCGCATGGCACCCCCCACTGTGTGTGTGTGTGTTTTAGTGCACATGCCTTCAGAGGCAGAGGCATCAGATCCCTGTAGAGCTGGAGTTACAGGTAGTGGTGACCCTCTGAATATGGGCTCTGGGAATCAAACCCAGGTCCCCTGCGAGATCTCTAAGTACTCTTAGTTGCTGAGCCATCTCTTCAGCCCCTAATAGATTTTGTTTGTTTGTTTGTTTTTTTGTTTTTCAAGACAGGGTTTTTCTGTGTAGCCTTGGCTGTCCTGGACTTGCTTTGTAGATCCGCCTGCCTCTGCCTCCCAGAGTGCTGGGATTACAGGCGTGTGCCAACGCACCTGGCTCCCTAAAAGATTTTTTAAAACATTTATTTGGCTGGGCCTGGTGGCACATGTCTTTAATCCCAGCACTTGGGAGGCAGAGGCAGGTGGATCGCTGTGAGTTCAAGGCCAGCCTGGTCTACAAAGCAAGTCCAGGACAGCCAAGGCTACACAGAGAGACCCAGTCTTGAAAAACCAAAACCAAATCAAACCAAAATTTATTTATTGTGTGAATGTATGTGTGCATGTGTGTGAGTACGTGTGTGCATGTGCGTGCGTCAACCTTAGCATGTGTGCAGAGATTGAAAGAAAACTTGTAGGAATTGCTTCTCTTAGTAGCCCATGCCTTTGATCCCAGCACTTGGGAGACAGAGGCAGGTGGATTGCTGTGAGTTTATGGCCTACAAAGCGAGTCCAGGACAGCCAAGGCTACACAGAGAAACCCTGTCTTGAAAAACCAAAATAAGAATCCCTTCTCTCTTTCCATCATGTGGGGTGGGGGATTGAACTCATGTCATCAGGCTTAGCAGCAAGCACCCTTAACTCTACATGTCACCAGTCTTTTCTGGTCTGCTCCTCAGTGGACTATAATGTTGGCTGACTTTGCCTTCACCTCCTTGAATGTTGGCAGTTTACTTTCCTCTACTCTCCCATCAGGAGTAATGAATTCATCCCTGAGGCATCTCTTCTCCTCGGGGCTTATAGCATCTAAAAAGCCATCATAGATGCACAGTGATGTAGTTAAGGCAGAATCAATCTTTAAAATGCTAAGTGACTTTAAATTTGGGACAATAAGCCAGGTCTTTGCATGGCAAATGCCTCCTAAAGCAAACATTTATTTTAGATTCTGAGCTTCTTTGCCCACACTGTGAATAATTTTACTTTAAAATTTGATGACTTTGTCTTAGACGAGTGGAGTCCTGGCCAGCGTTCCCCTTCACATAACAACATTTTCACAAGATGCAACGATGAGGCCATGAGGGGACCCCTTCCAAACACTGCAGACTTTATCAGCAGTGGTTCCTTTACGTTCATGATCCCTTCCCCACGCATGTCTGTGACAATGCCACCTCCACGCTCCAGCTAGGCTGTGTGGGAGATCCCTGCTCTGAATTTTCTTCTCTTCCTGGTGTCATATGAAAGTATTGTGCCTCTTTTTTTTTTTTTTAAATAAAAAATATTGTATTATTACACATGTTTGGGTGTTTTGCCTGCAGATCTGTACACCATATGCATGCCTGGTGCCTCCTGAGAAGAGGGTGTCAGGTCTCCTGGAACTGGAGTTACAGATGGGTGTGAGCTACCACATGGGTGCTGGGAACCCAGGTCCTCTGGAAGAGCAGCCATCTCTTCAGCCTGGAGTCCCTCCTCCCCCTTCTTCCTTCCTTTTTGATTTTGGGACAGGGTCTCTCTGTGTAGCCTTGCCTGTCCTGGTCCCTCTGTAGACCAGGCTGGCCTCAGAGATCAACCTGCCTCTGCCTCCCGAGTGCTAGGATTGAAGTCATGCGCCACCACCGCTCAGCTTGGAGTCTTTTCTAACATCCCAGGTCCTTCTGATTTCCACGTGCTAAGGAGAGCACTGGTGTGATGTTCAGAGCCTGAGTTTCTGTCCTGTTTTGTACCACATTAGCTGTGATTTGGGTAAGTCATTTTCCTTCATAGTGAATGAATTTTTATTGTAGGTTAAGAGCAATAAAGTAGTTTAAACAAAACATTTTTAAAACTCCCAGTCCTAAAACTTTATAACTGCCATGTTGTTTTCTTTTTCTTTTTAATGATGTAATAGTTTTAGTCCATTACAATGTCCATATCTTAGGAAGCCTTCAAAGAAGAAACTAGGGGGACGGCTCAGCAGTGTGCACTGCTCTTCCGGAGGACTCAAGTTCAGCAATAAGGGATTGGATGCCCTCTTTTGACCTCCGTGGGCATTTACTCACATGCATATACCTTTCCCCACCCTCCATAATTTTAAAAAAGTCTTTTAAAAGAGGGCTGGAGAGATGGCTCAGTGGTTAAGAACACTGTCTACTCTTCCAGAGGTCCTGAGTTCAGTTCCCCAGCAGCCACATGGTGGCTCGCACCATCTGTAATGTGATCTGATGCCCTCTTCTGGGATACACTATCATATACATAAAACAAACGAATAAATCTTTTTTTTTTTTTTTTGGTTTTTCGAGACAGGGTTTCTCTGTGTAGCCTTGGCCATCCTGGACTCACTTTGTAGACCAGGCTGGCCTTGAACTCACAGCGATCCGCCTGCCTCTGCCTCCCGAGTGCTGGGATTAAAGGCGTGCACCACCACGCCCGGCTCAAACGAATAAATCTTAAAAAAAAAAAAAAAAAAAAAAGATCTGAGCAGAGGGGCTGGGAAGGTGTCTCAGTGGTTGAGCGTGCTGGCTGTTCCTCCAGAGGATCCAGTTTTAGGACCCAGGTTCGAATCCTAGAGTCCCCATATGGCAGATCACAGATCTCTGTACCATAGCCTCTTCTGACCTCTATATGCACTAGGCATGTAAGTGGTGCAGAGACATTCATGCAGGACATACATGCAAGCAAAACACCCGAATCCCGTAAAATAAAATTAAATCTGAAAAGCAAACCAAAACTATACGACAAGATCTGAGCAAAGCCCCAGAAGGCTGCACCTAGGCTCCTGACGGCTGCAGCCACCAACTGTGCTGACTTTCAGCTGCAGAGCCAGGGGCACAGTATTTATGACTGGGAATGTCCCAGGCTCCTCCAGTCACACTTTATATATAGCTGCCCTCAGTCTTTAGGTGTGCTTCATACCTTTGTACAGCCAGAGCACCAAGCTGCAGAAATGAGATGGTAGAGGTACTAGCCAAGGTCTAATTACGTTTTAAATTTTCTAAAAAGGAAATAAAAGCTGCCACTTTCTCTTTTGGGAATCCAATAGCTTTTCTCTGACTTTAAATACATCTGATAATTATAAATTAGTCCATTTTCATGTGGATTCGCACATGACTCTGGGCTATATCACGATGGATCTTCATTTCATCGTCATTCCCTCTGGATTTACAGTCACCTAGGAGACACAGCTCTGGGTGTGTCTGTGAGAAGGTTTAACTGGAGATGGAAGACCCGCCCAATAGGTTGGGCTGGAATAAAAAGTCAGGAGGAAGTGAGTTGAGCAGTTGTACTCACCCTTTCCTGCCTCCTGACTGTGGCCTTGATATGACCCTTCCTACCACCACAGCTAGAGCCCCCACTGGGACTCACTGCATCCTCTCAAACTGTGAGCTAATAACAAAGGACCCCCCTTCTGGCCTCTGCGGGTACTGCACGTACACACATGCAGGCAAAAATGCCCATAAAACAAACAAACACATTAAAAAAGTAACTATAGATCTATTTCCTCAAAGAACAAAAGTAGGCTACAACTGCTTCAAAATGGTCTTTTAAGACTTTTAACAATTATTTTTATTTTTGTGGTATTGAGGACCAAACCCAGGGTTTCTGGCATGGTGGTAGTGGTAGTGGTCCACTGGCAAATTATATCCTTGGTATTTATTTAAGGACTTTATGGAGCTGTCACAGCAGGGGGTGGTTTTTCTGGTCACCCTTGATAAGTGTGGAGATGGGAAGAGGGCCAGGTGACGGTACCCCGGGCCAAGCCGCCCAGTCAGCATCATCTCTTCCATTTACCCAGAGTCTGAGGGATAAGGTCTGTAACATCACCATCCCCAAAGCAGGGACCTAAGGTTTTAAGAACTTAGATGACGGCGGGTGTGGTGGTGCACTCTGGAGGTAGAGGCAGGTGGATCGCTGTGAGTTTGAGGCCGGCCTGGTCTACAAAGTGAGTCCAGGACAGCCAAGGCTACACAGAGAAACCCTGTCTTGAAAAACAAACAAACAAACAAAACAAAATAAAAAACAAATCCAAAAAACAAGAAGACTCTGTGTGGTGGCACGCATCTGCAATCCCAGCACTTGGCAGGTCCGGGGAAGACCGGAAGTTCAAGCTCAGTCTTCTTGGCTATATAATGCATTTGAGGTCAGCCAGGGCTATGTGAGACTCTGGGTTAAAACAAATCCCGCTTCTGTGTCCTGTGTCACACGCTGGATGTGCTTTTGGTTGTAATCTGATGGCTCTCCAGTGGGCTACCACCTTTTCCTGGGACACGAATGTAGGCAGCTATGTTTTGGTTGCCATGTGAAAAGCGACAAGGTTAGAAAGACAAGGAACATAGATAGATGTGTTGACTGAGGTATTCCTCTATAAGAAATGAAGGTAGACTAGGCCATCCCCAGGACTCTACCACTGTAAGGAGAGCACTAATGGTGCCCGAGAGTAGGGGAACCTGCTCCTGGGGGAAATGACAACTCCCAGACTTGGGAGAAGGACACCACTTCCCAGGAGGGCTTAATTCTTACCCTAAAGGTGGCTGACTTATTTGGAAGGCCGAGGAGGCACAGGGACTGTCATGATATGAGGCTGGTTCGGGTTAGAGAAGAAGGCCTAGACTTACCCTTGCCCCACTATGTTTGCCCAGCCAAGGCAACTGGAGAGAAGTGGCCGAGAGCCTGTCTCCTGGAGGCTGCCATGACTGCGGCTCCCAGTGGTGGACCTGCACTGTGCTCTGTACTCAAGACTCCAACTGAATCTTGAAATATGCAGAGAGGCGAGACGATGGTATGGGGTTTAGGAGATGCCATTTTATGTCTTGACTCTACCATGGCTTCGCTGGGCAGTCGTGAGCAAGAAGTTTCCCTTTTTATTCCCATACCCATCGAAAGGGGGTAACAGCATCTCCACAGTCTGGGTTTTAAGGACCAGAGAGAATGTACACAAAGTACTTAGCACTGTGGGTGTCATGGAAGCTGCTGTGAACTCCTGATGTGCGGCGTTGTCAGAGGCCGTGAAGAAGCAGCACTACAGAGCACCCTCGGTCCTCATGAGGTACCAGCGTGTCTGTCTAACACGTCTGCACAGAACGCGAGGGCTGCTTGTGAGCTAGGAATTGCTTACTCCACCAGTGATGTCCGACTTCCCCAACAACTCAGGAGGGATCTAAAGTGCAAAAGATTGAAGTCTTTACCCTAAATATTAGATTCACAGAGTTTGATGGCACAGGGGTTCTCAGAGGTTATCCTTGTGGTCCAAGTCACTTTAGACACAAAAGAAACTGGAATCGTTTGATGATGAGAACGGTACTTCAAAGGTCACCTTGGGGCTGCCAAGAGCATTGTGGCAGAGTTACATGATGGTCTTGATATTTATTCTCTTGTCCTACAGAGTGATGGGGAGAGGCTTGGGGTGGTGGCAATGCACACCTGCAATCCCAGAACTTGGGAGGCAGAGGCAGGTGGAGCTCTAGAGTTCGAGGCCAGCCTGGTCTATAGAGTGAGTTCCAGGACAGCCAAGGCTACACAGTGAGACCTTATCCCAAAACAGAAAGATGGAAAAAAAAAATTAAGGATAACTTTTTTGTTGTTGCTTTTTGTTTGGTTTGTTTTTTTTGGGTTTTTGAGACAGGGTCTCTCTGTGTAACCTTGGCTGGGATTAAAGGTATGCACCACCGCGCCCGGCAAGGATAACTTTTAAATGAGCTTTCAATCTAAGGAGGTATGTGTAGAGTCTGAGCAACAAAGGCAGTAGCCACTATTTGTGATTATTTTCATGTACATGGGGGACACACAGGACTCACATGATTACCACGTCTACTACCCTGAGGGGCTTGCTAGCGGCTCCTGTACCTGGAAACCTTCTCTCCTGGCAGAACGGACATGCTTTGAGATTAAAGAGGCCATAGCTCATTTCTACGCTTCAACTTGAATTCATCCACTTCATCACAGGGAGGCACGGGAGTGGAGGGGATGGGGGGGGGGGGTGAGAGAAGGCATGTTCGCTTTCCTATGACCTTCCTCAGCAGGTAACTTACATGATTCACACAGCCCGTCAGAGGCAGTACAGCTAATCCTATGTGTAGGAAGGACAAATAGAGTTGGCTGTCCATAAGTGCTATGAGAGATGACCCACAGAGGAAATCCAGTCTTTCCTGGAGACCATGTGCTTGTTCAGAAGGTCAGAAGTCACTGGGGTCACCTCATTCTTATCTGAGTTGTTACCACATGGCCCACACAAGCCAGAATAATGACAATAACCTCAGCGAAGCTTCCAGCATGAGGACTGGATCGTGTTCTTTGATGGTGCATCCATCAGTGTCCCTGCTGCCTGTCTGCACCTCTGGAACTGTTCAGGGGAGCTTTAATTTAATCTGTAAGGTACTAAAGGTATTCTGGAGCAAATCAAGCCTGGAACCCCTCCTTTGGGGATGAGTAGCAAATATTAGCATATTAAAAGCCAGCAGGGGCAGCGCTTAGGGAGAAGTTCTGTGCTATGCTGGCATTTTCCAAACTTATAAATTTATACCGTGGAGCACTTTTCTTTGCAAAGCTAGGGAGGACTCATTACCACATCGATTACAGTGGTGCTTGGGAAAGTCTGCTCAATTATGTTTCAGCGTTGGCTTGTAAGCTCTAAAGCTGCCAAGGAAGAAATGGTGCCAGGGCCTTGGAAAGATGCCAGTGTCTGAAGGTCGTGACCTTTCTAGGAAAAAAAAAAAAAAAAAAAAAAAAAAAAGAGGACAGCTGCATCGAGGGCAGTGAGGAATGAGACGAGGCTGGGCAGCGAGCGCACCTTCGACCCTGCTAGGTTCCTGTGTGTCAGGGCTCCACTCCTGTCCCCACATCGTATTGCTCATTAGCACTCACCACACTGACTGGAATTCCTGTGAGCTTCTTGAGGCTAGAACCCCCATGCCTAGCACGGTGCCTGTGCTGCTGGCAGAATAAACAAATGAGCAGCATCAGACTGTGGCCATCTTGTCCAACTTCATAACATGACCTTTTAAGCAAATGTGCAAGGTGACAGTGTTTTCTGTACATGTTGAGAGGACCCGGGCATTGCTAAAAGGCCTGTGGTTACATAGACTCCACCAGCACCAGCAATCCCATTTGGAGTCACGAAGCCACAGATAGGATTCCCTTAGAGCCCTTAAAGAGCCTGCGAGTTCTTCCTCAAGGCTGCCACCATTTTGTATGGATGGCTGACCCTTGCATGCAGGCTGTTTCTGCAGAATACACGCTCTGTTTTTACATACTATTTGCCCCTTACAATCCGTCCTTACGACACCCTATGACCCATATATCGTCACCCTTACTTTCTTTTTTTTTTTTTTCACATTTTTAAAAATATATATTTTATTAATTTATTCATATTACATCTTAATTTTTTTTTATTTATTCTTGTTACATCTCAATGTTTATCCCATCCCTTGTATCCTCCCATTCCTCCCCCCCCCCCCATTTTCCCATTATTCCCCTCCCCTATGACTGTTCCTGAGGGGGATTACGTCCCCCTGTATATTCTCATAGGGTATCAAGTCTCTTCTTGGCTACTTGCTGTCCTTCCTCTGAGTGCCACCAGGTCTCCCACTCCAGGGGACATGGTCAAATGTGAGGCACCAGAATACGTGAGAAAGTCGTATCACACTCTCCACTCCATCCTTACTTTCAACACATAGAAAGAGCCCAGGGCTACCACGCTAGGAAATGAATGACAGCAGCCAAGACAAACTCAGGCAGCATGACATCAGTGCCTGGGTTCTTGGGAGACAGGGTCTCCTGTAGCCCTGGGGGTGGGGGTGGGTTCAAACTAACTATGTAGCCGAGGTCGACCTTGAAATTCTGATCCTGACTGTACTTCCAAATGCTGGGATATCACTCATGGGTTACCATGTGGTGCTGGGGACCAAACTCAGAGCTTGGCACCTGGTAGGCAAGTACATCCCCAGCCTTAGAGGGTGTTCTTAACTTAAGCTCCACACCATTTTTCCTTTTTTCTAGGGTTCATCTCAGTACTAGAAGTTACACAGTTCTGGGTGAGAAGAGGAAAGGCCTGTAATTCATGGTGAGTTATTGCCCTAGACACGAACATTACACGAGGAAGACACAAGAATTTAGCTGGGCAGTAGATGTGCAAGCCCACACACAAGCTCAGCGAGAGATGCTGCAACAGAGAACGGGATGGTTTGACACCGGGTTTTTCTCTGGGCAGCCCTGGCTGTCCCGGAACTTGCTCTGTAGACCAGGCTGGCCTTGAACTCAGAGATCTGCCTACCTCTGCCTCCTGAGTGCTGGGATTAAAAGCATGCACCACCGCACCCAGCTGACATTTAAAAAAAAAAAAAATAGCAGTCCTGGGACACAAATGCATGTGGTTTATTTTGTTACTCAGCATGAAGCTAGGCCTTATCCCTTTGATGTCTACCAATGTATGTTCAACGGATCCAATGTAGAACATATAAAGCAAACCAAGGAGTCAATGACACAGCACCACAGGCCTGAAAGCTAAGTGTATGCTGCATGTCAAGCACGGCTTCCAGATGTAATAGTGAGTACCAGAGGCCCGCCATCTTACTCAGGAAATGGCCCAAAGTCATTTGAAAGGAACTCCCCCCTCCGCCTTTTTAATCACGGGGTTGCATTTCTCTTCGTTACCACTACCCTGAATCATTCTATTTTGTACACCCTATAATTTAACACAGATAGTGATTCATCTGTACGGTTTTCTTTAAGTGGCTCTGTTGGCTTTAGTTGAGGGGGGGAAACATAGAGGCACTTATTAATTCTATTTTTGCAACTTCTGACTTTAAATCTTATGCCTTTGGATTTGCACACGCTATCTAATCCAACCCTGCCTCGGGAGACGGCAGCCCAGCCAAAGCTGCTCTGGAAGAAGGAAGGGCTTGGTACTGCCTCGCCATGACATCCCCACCATGCTTTCCCAGAGAGATGAGAGGAGGCGTTATTTTAAGCAAACAAGTGCTATTTTTTTTTTTTTTTAAAAAGCTCTATGGATAGATTAAAATAAAAGGCATCCAGATCAGAAAGAGAAAAGTAAAATGAGTTCTGGCTGCAAGTAGGGTGATCTCATTTGTCTCTCTAGCTTTACTGACATATAGCTGACACAGAATTGTGTATTTAAGGGTCTCAACACAACGCTCTGGCAGGTAATACACCGTGAAGCACTACTGCAATTAGCCTAATTAGTGGTTTTTTTTTTTTTTTTTTTCCTTTTCTTTTTATACAGGGGCTTGCTATGTAACTTAGGCTGGTCTTGAATTCATGATCCTCCTGCCTCAGCCTACTACAGGTGTGGGCCACCATGTTCACCTTCCAAATCAACATTTTTATCTCTTTAGGGGTGTGTGTGTGTGTGAGATCAGCATTTAGCATTTCCTTTAGCAAATCCAAGCCTATGATAGAGTGTTAGTGACTTAGTCACCACTAGTAACCAGCTCTCCAGGACCCTCATGCTGTGTGTGACTCGAGCTTTGACCCCTTTGACCCCTCTTCCCATTTAGCCGACTCCTGGACCCTGCAGCAACCACCATTCGATCCTATTCCTATGGATAGTTTTCAGATTTCGCATGTAAGTTAGAGCCATGATCTCACAGTAAGAAAAAGTAAATGTGAAGGGATCTTCTGAAAGGTGCTAAACAGGCAAGACTGTGTTCTAAAACCTAAGTTGGTGCTTCGGGCAGACGTAAGAGGATGCATCGTGGCACCTGGCAGCGCATGCGCAGTCTAAATGTAGCGAGAGTTTATCACAGTACAGTGAGAAAGGAACTTCAGGAGCCCAGATGAACATCTAGATATTCAAGAATAGATGAAAAGCACCTGAAATGGTAAATATGTGGGTAAATTTAAAAGACATTTTTTTCCTTCTCAATTCTTTTTTGTCGGGTGGGGGGTGCTTTTTTCGAGACAGGGTTTCTCTGTGCAGCCTTGGCTGTGTTGGACTCGCTTTGTAGACCAGGCTTGCCTAGAATTTACAGAGATCTGCCTGTCTCTGCCTCCTGAATGCTGGGATTAAAGGCGTGTGCCACCACGCCGGGCCTCCTTCTCAATTCTTAAAAAAAATGTAACTGTTGAAAGCCTGCTCCTTCATCAAAGACCATGTCCGCTGAGTGACTCCGGCTTGGAGGAGAAAGGTTTTAAAGCTCTGCCTTGCTTCACGCCTGCTTCTAGGCTAACCACAGCGGTAGTCTCCCCTGTCGGCAGCACAGCCAAATGCATGTGCTGAGCTTGGGCGAAGTGCACAGCTCATTTAAGGCCAACACAAGAGGACAAACCACTGGTTGCTGGTGGTGAATGCCTGTAGTTGCAGCACATGGGAAGCAGAGGCAGGGTTCTCAGTTCGAGGCTAGCCTGGTCTACAGAGTGAGTTCCAGGACAGGCAGGACTACACAGAAACCCTGTCCTGAAACAAAATGAAGAACAAACCAAAGGACAATGCTAAGGAAATCTGACATTTTAAGGCGAAGCATTTATCCAGTAGGTACACATTAGTGCTCAGAGCTTTGAAAGACAAGTTCCGGTTCATTACCTTTATCGAGAGATGCTCCGGCCATGTGGTAAAAGCTCAGGGCAGTGTCCACGTCATTAATGTTCTTCAAGAAAGTGAAGAAGTTCTCCACCTCCTGGAAAGTCAGGCCCTGAAAGAGGAGCGACAGCAAGATAAAATGGAGCCTGCGGCAAACAAAGCAAAGGCAGTGTGAAACCCAGCAGGAAACACACTCCCCATCTTACAGACACCAGCAGCTGTGCACACCATAGGACAAAACTGTAGAGCAGGGGGTCTCAACCTTCCTGATGTTGCGACCCATTAATACAGTTCCTCATGGTGTGGTGATCCCCAATCATAAATTTCGTTGCTACTTCATCACTGTAACTTTGCTACTCCTATGAACTGTAATATAAATATGTTTTCTGATGGTCTTGGATGATCCCTGTGGAAGGGTTGTTTGACCCCATAGGGTGAGAACCCTGAGGAGAGCGGCTGGCTAACTGCTTTGCCCTCCCATGTAGAACCTGACAGAAAGCTGTTTGCAGTGATGGCTGGGCATGCTTAACCGTGCTTTCCAATCGGCCACATTGTTTGCTGAACTTCCTAAGTGTGTTGTGGCCATTTTGCCTGATACACCTCTTTAGAAGGAAAATCTAGTCAGGACTTCCGTCTAACAGTCTGCTCACAGAATCACCAAAGGCAAGGACATATGAGGGAGGGAAGGGTTTGGTACTTAGTGAACCCCCAGCACTGACAAAGGAAAGCGGTTCATGATCTCCATTTAAAAGCTGCAGAAGATGCTGGGTGGTGGTGGTGCCCAGAGGCAGGTGGATCTCTGTGAGTTCAAGGCCAGCACGGTCTACAGAGCAAGTTCCAGGACAGCCAGAGCTAAACAAAGAAACCCTGTCTTGAAATGGTGCATCATGGGACCCTGATGACATACACTGGATGAGGACATTCTTCTCAAAAGCTGGTCAAAGCTGTGCTCATCTTAACAACTCTCTCTATGACAACTCAGGAAAGCAGCTCTCCGCAGCAGGACCACCTGGAGCTCCTTCTGGGGTAGCGGGGGGGGGGGGGGGGGGGAGTGGCCTACTTGCTTTCCGCAATGTCTCACATATCATGTGTGACAACAACGAAGGCAGAAGTGGAACACTGGGAAATGCCCTGAGCATTGTCAAAGCAGCCACAAGGCCCCAGCAGACTGCACATGTTGGCTAGCTTCTATGCGTGCTGGTACTTCAGGTCTCTGTCCCTGTACTACAGGTCCCAGGACCACAGTAATGAGGAAGCTGGGACACAGATCATCTTTCCTAGCACTCTCCAGGCTGGGCCAGCTGGGTCTTTCTTATCGTATCAGAGGGCTGCAACTCTGGGTGTATGACTATGTCACCTGATTTTCTGTAATTGTTTTCCTTTGGAGAATCAGAGAATTTAAAGATATCTTACTATACAATATGATGACTCTTAAGGGTGCATAAAATATAAACATCTAAATTCAAGAAGCTGTTATTAAATTAGTACCCACAGGGTCTCCATTTGGGTCAAGGAACCTATTAGATTCCTCCCCACTGCATGCCATTTTCCAGTCAGGAGTTTCCACCACCTGTATCCCTAATAACAATCACCATATGATTTTAGGGGATTCCTTTCCATTAAAACAAAACAACACAAAACAAACAAAAACAAAAACAACAAAAGCCAGTGCTGGTGCCTTAAACAGAACTTCCCTTAGACTATTTTTGAACTTTATTCCATGCTTTTGCTTACCTATAGTTTATTCTTTTGTTTTTTATTTCTTTTTTTAATTACTTACTTACTTACTTACTTACTTACTTACTTACTATTAGCTTTTTGAGACAGGGTTTCTTTGTGTAGCCTTGGCTGTTCTAGACTCACTTTGTAGACCAGGCTGGCCTCAAACTCACAGTGATCCACCTGCCTCTGCCTCCCAAGTGCTGGGATTAGAGGTGTTCACCACCACCGCCTTATAGTTTGATTATTTACTTATTTTTTAAAGATTTATTTATTTATTTATTATGTATACAATGTTGTGTCTACATGTACAACTATGCACCAGTAGAGGGCACTAGATCTCATTATGGATGGTTGTGAGCCACCATGTGGATGCTGGGAATGGAACTCAGGACCTCTGGAAGAGCAGCCAATGCTCTTAACCTCTGAGCCATCCCTCCAGTCCAGTTTTATTCCTATTGTATAAGGTATTATATCATTTAAAGATGTGACATTTTTCTTTTTGAAAGGACTCCCTATGTATCTGAGTTTACTACAGTGACTATGTGTCTGAAAGTGGGTATGGAGGTCAGAGGGCAATGGAGTCAGTTCTCTTCTTCACTTTTGCATGGGTTTCTGGGGGCACACTCAGGTCACCAGGTAGTAAGTGCTTTTACCCACTGAACCATCTTGCTGGTCCTCACAAATTGGTTACCTGTTTCAAACGGGGGTGATCTCCAGCTTTGGGGAGTTATGCACATAAGTGTATTCATACGCACTTGCTCAGTCAAATGCTTACCTACCTCTATGCACCAAGTGGCACAATTTTTGCAGACCCTGATTTCAGGTCATTTTCTCCTTCAGAACTGAGGCTCGCCCCCGTTATGGATGCTACAGTGTGCTGGCTGATGTAAGCATTTGCTTGGCATCCACCCTGTAGGTGAGTGTCTCACTGGATTAGAAGCTCAGGTTTACAGTATCACTCTATCTGCGTTGGGTATACACTGACGCCATCTGTCTTCTTCTGTCAAAGACCAGTGAAGATGAGAGCAACACAAGTGTGCACGGAAGGGTGAACCGGCTAACCTAACAAAGAAACCAGGTCTGCCCCCCCACCCCCCATCTTTCCAGGCCACAATGGCGCATGTCTGCAGTTCCTACATTCTGGAGGCTGAGGAAGGAGACTTTTGAGTTTAATGGTTGCCCTGGATACTTGGTGAGACCTTGTTTCGAAAACAAAACAATAACAAAGGGCATGGGGGAAGGACTTTTTTTTGTTTAATTTCATTTATATGAGATACTTGGTTTGTTGAATTTACAGAGAGATTGTAGAATGGTGGTTACTATAGGGATTGGGGAGTCATTAACTGGAAAAGGGTTTCAATTTGGGAAGGTGAGCAAAGTTCTGGAGATAGTGGTGATGGTTGCCCAACAATAGGAATGCACTTAAAACCACTGAGTTAGACAATTAAAAAGGGTTAAAATGGCAACCTCGGTGTGTATTGGGACACATATACAAAATACAATAAAGATTTATAGCTTGATAAAAATTAAGAGATGGATAACTCTGGGGGTGGGGGGCAGCGGGCAGAATTCGTACTCTTCCTCCTTTTCAAGAAAACTTTACAAGGCTGAAGAGATGACTCGGGAGTTAAGAGCACTGGCTGCTCTTCCAGAGGACCCAGGTTGGGTTTTCAGCACCCATGCATTGGCTTACAACTGTCTGTAACTCCAGTTCTAGGGGACCTGATGCCCTCTCCAGCCTCCTCAGGCAAGAGGCGCACATGTGCAGGAACTTAACACACAGGCAAAATACTCATGCACATAAAATAAAAATAAAATCATAAAATACAACTTCAAGCAGGGTGTGGTGGCACACTCCTTTCATCTCAGCAGGGAGGCTCTCTGAGGCAGGTGGATCTCTGTGAGTTCCAGGCCAGTAAGGACTACATAGTGAGACCCTGTCTCAGAAAACAAAAAAGTAAACGCAAAAGCAACGATAACAAAACCCCCAACTTTTGCTTATTAGTTACTGTGTGTATGTGATTGTGGGCGTGTATCACAATGTGTATGTGCAGGTCAGGGGATGGCTTTCAGGAGTCAGCTCTCTCCTTCCATCTTACAAGGCAAGAGCTCTTGTTTCTGTTGCTCTGTGTGTTTCAGTAGAGCTGTCCTGAGAGCTTCTGAGCAGTTCTCCTGTCTCCACCTCCCACCTTAGCATCTAAGTGCTGGGATTACGGTCCACGCTATCTCATCTGGCTTTCTTTACATGGGTTCCTGGGACTGATCTTAGGTCATGACGCTTGTGTGGCAAGCACTGTTATCTGCTGAGCTAGCCCTAAATTCATATTCTTTTTTTTTTAAAGTAGGGTCGAGGATTGACCATGGGGACATGTGCATGTTAGACAAGTGACCTACTACAGAGCTGCACCATCATCCTCACACTGGAAAAGGTTTTGAGGACTAAAGGCTGACTTAAAACTCCTAAAACAGAGAGGCCATGTACAGAAAACACTTCGTAGTTTGATAACGAAGCTCTAATGTTTACTTGTTAATTTTTTGTGAAACATCAAATACTACAGAGCAAGAGCGACTTCTCATGCTGAGCTTACTGGAGGGCAGAGAGGGGGCGGGGAGGTCAACCTGCACCAAGTGCCTATTCATTATGATTTAGACAAACAGTGGGATAGAAATCATCCGACGATGCCCTTAAATCTAATATATAACGCTCTGTCTTTATTATACAGACACAATAAAGAATATTTATTGAATGCTTACTTGCCATTCAGCACTCTGCCAAGAACAGCAAGAGAAATAAAACTACACTGGACAGAGGACTTGATGTTATGGGGCTTATAATTAACATAGACCTCCTTAAAGATGAAACCAGCCACACAATTCTTATTTCCTACTAACTGCGTTATGCATGCATGCACACACGCATGCGTGAATCCCAGGTGAAGTGGGAGTCTGCCTCGAAAATATATAGAGGGTGATAGAGCAAGACACTTGATGTTGGATTCTGGCCCCCATGCAAACTTGCGAGGTCATGAATGGATGTGCATGCAACACACACACACACACACACACACACCACACACCACCATGATGTTTGTGGAGGTAGAGTAGAGGCTGAAGGGCTATGCTATGGTGAGCTGAGCTGTTCAGTCAGGAAGACTAAAGCTCATGTATAATATATTGGTTGTGAATGGAACTGGTGTCACAGCAGCCAGGGAGTGTCCCCTGAGTTTGGGGACAGTAGAGTCTTCTTGATGGTCTATGGGGAGGTAGAAAATCGGGATGTTATGGAAAACTGTTTTGTAAACTAGTTAATTAGTAAGTGTGGGGAAGACACACTTACACAGAGGCTGCTCAGAGATGAAGAGAAGTGGAGGACATTTTCTAGGCGCTGTGGAAGCGCGCCTAACACCAGAGGCTTGTTACTGAAGGGAACAGACTTTCTTCTTTTCTTTTCTTTTTTTGGTTTTTTGAGACAGGGTTTCTCTGTGTAGCCTTGGCTGTCCTGGACTCGCTTTGTACACCAGGCCAGCCTCTAACTCACAGCGATCTGTCTGCCTCTGCCTTTGCTGGGATTAAAGGCGTGCACCTCCACACTTGGCCCGGGGATAGACTTTGGAAAGTCAAAGCAATCAACACAAGTTTAGAAGAAAACAGTGGGGGGTTTTTATGGTCGAATGAGGCAAGAGTTCTTACATGGCAAAGCTCAATCTACACCAAAACCAAAACACCAAACCAAACCAAACCAAACTAACTGGTAAATCAGAGCTCATTCAAACCAAGAGAAAACAGCCTCTTTTAGAGGCTAAAAGAAAAGATTTGAAAATCACTCTTTTTAATGAAGGACTTATACCCAGATTGTAGAAAGAACACGTACAACTCAATAGCGAGAAGACTAAGACTTGATTTAATGAAAGGTTTGGTAGTGCAAATGTAGGTGACGAGCATGACAGCACTTGTCCTATATACACAAGGTTTGACCTCAGCACTATAACCAAATGAATAAACATCCAGTAGACATTTTACTAAACAAGATACATGAATGACAAACACATTGGGAAAATACAAACTAAAACCATAATGATAGCTGCTAAAATGACATTTCAATTTTTTGGCTTTTTGAGACAGGTTCTCTCTCTATGGCTTTGGCTGGCCTGGAACTCACACTGTATATGAAGTTAGCTTCTCCCTCCCAAGTGCCAGGATTAAAGCTGTGCATCACCATGACCAACCTAGTTTGGATGTCTCTTAAAAAGTTAAACACAAATACCCATATGACCCAGCTATCTCCCTCCTAGGAGCCTTCTATAATAGTAACAACAACAACAACAGGTCCAGGGGTAGGAGAGATGGCTTGGTAGTTAAGAGCCCTGGCTGCTCTTCCACAGGACTCAGGTTCAATTCCCAGCACCCACATGACAGCTTATAACCATTTATAACTCCAGTTCCAGGGGATTTGACACCCTCTTCTGCAGGCACTAAAGCACACAAGCAAAACACCCACAAACCTAACATAGTAATAATAATAAAATTAATGGACGACGATGTCAACAACAACAAAACATAGGTCCATGTAAAACCTTGCACATAAACATTGAGAACAGCAGTATTCCTAACAGCCTAAAGTGGAAGCAATTTGGTTGTGTATTTGATGGTGATTCGGTGAAGAAAACACATGGATGATGGAATGCTCTTTACTACTCAGCAATAAAAAGCAAAAGAAAAAAAAAGATTAATATGTGCATCAGCACAGATAAATCTTCAAAGCATTATGTTAAGTAGAAGAAGCCAGAGGAGAAACACTAGACTAAGATGCTGCATTTATTATGAAATGCTCAGAGCAGGCAAACTCTCTGGAGAGACAGGGTAGATTTAGGGGAGTAGGGCAGAGACGCACACTGATGGAGGACTGGCACTAGGATCTTTGGGGTGAGGGTAATGTCTGCATCCTGGATAGCAGTTATGTTGCATAACTGTGCATTTACTAAGAACCACTGAGCTGTACCCTTGATGACTTTTATGGTTTATAAAATATACCTCAGTAAAATTGTCTAATAAACTAAAGTGCAAGACTGGTGAGAGGGTTCAGAGAACCAAGGTCCTTGCTGGCAAGCCCAGTGACCTAAGTTCAATCCTTGGACTGTATATGGTGAAAGGAGAGCACAGGCTCCTTCTGTTGTCCCCTAACACACACACACACACACACACACACACACACACACACACACACACACACACACACACACGCTGTCGAATATTCCAGTTGTCCTCTGACCTCCACACACATGCTGAAGAATATATGCTCTTTCCTCTGCCATTTACATTAAACTTTACATTTAAAAAGTAAAGTTAAAAAACAAAAACAAACCAAAACCAAAACCAAACCAAAACAAAACCAAAAAACCCCAACAAGCCACGGTGGAGCACGTCGCAGAGGCAGGTCGCAGAGGCAGGTGGAGCAGCATGTGGGAGGCAGAGGCAGGTGGAGCTAGCACGTAGGAGGCAGAGGCAGGTGGAGCTAGCATGTGGAAGGCAGAGGTAGGTGGATCTCTGTGAGTCTGAGGTTATCCTGGACTACAGAATGAGTTCCAGGACAGCCAGGGCTACACACAGAAGAGAAAGCCTGTCTCTAAAGCACTAAACAAATGCAGCTGGAGTAGCTAAGCATGAAGGTGAGGAGAGCCTGGCTTCCTCCGGCATCAGCTGTGGCCAGACACCCACACCAACGGTGAGGGGCCACAGATGGGCATAAGACTTGACTGAAATTAGATGGAGAAAATTCATCTGCAGGGAGTGCATCCCACTGCTCAAGGTGTCTTTGTGGCTCACTGAAGGGTCGCTGTCTTTCTAATAACGTGGCTGTCACTCATCTTATCGTCTACTCTCTGCCCTCCCTGCTTCATACGATGCTCTCCTGTCCTACACTCCAGGCCTGTCTTCAGCTGCAGCCTGACGACTGGGGAATTACAGACCTGTGGCTCACGTTCCGCAAGCATCTATTCTTCTTGGAACATTACTTTCATCTCTTCAGCTCTTCCTGCTCACATAGTGTCAGGGATTCCCTGCTGTCAGAGGACTGGCTCCCGGACTTTGTGGTGGAGGACGTAAGGCCCCCCCGCCATCCGCTTCAGTAAGCGGGTTTTTCTATTTCCCTGGCAACCTTAGCTGGAATCTGGTGACAATGGCTCGTGGTTTCTCCCCAGCCTGTATTTACTCTGATCATAGGGAGTAAAGAGTGGCAGTAGGGGGCTGGAGAGGTGGCTCAGAGGTTGAGAGCGCTGACTGCTCTTCCAGAGGACCCCGGTTCAATTCCCAGCACCCACATGACAGCTCACAACTGTCTGTGACTCCAAGATCTGACACCCTCAGACATATATGCAGGCAAAACACCAATGCACATAAAATAAAAATAAATTATATTTTTTAAAAAGTGGCAATAAGCCGGGGAGTGGTGGACATGCCTGAAATCCCAGCACTTGAGGGCTGAGGCGGGAGGATTGAGAGGTCAAGGCCAGTGCAGGCTACACTGTTAATTCCTTACCAAAACCTAAAAGCAAAACTATGGCAATTAACAGGGCCACCAGCAGGAAGATTATAAAATCTTCTTGGCTTTGGATATTGATGTTATTTCTTACGATAGTGTATGGTTTCTGGTCAGTAGCTACCTTTTCAAAGCCGGGCGTGGTGGTGTACATACCTTTAATCCCAGCACAAGGGAGGGAGAGGCAGGCCGATCTCTGAGTTCTAGGCCAGCCTGGTCTACAAAGTAAGTTCTAGGATAGCCAGGGCTACACAGAGAAACCCTGACTCAAAAAGAAGAAATAGAAAAAAAAAAAAAAAAAAAAAAGGGATACTGTTTCATCTCAACAATGGTTCTGTCTACCAAGCAAAACTATGATAACTGGGCACAAGAGTGGCACATTTAGCACATAGAGGAAAGCTGTCAGTATAAGGCCGGGCATGGTGGCGCACGCCTTTAATCCCAGCACTCAGGGAGGCAGTGGCAGGAGGATCTCTATGAGTTCAAGGCCAGCCCGGTCTACAAATTGAGTCCAGAATAGCCACGGCTGCAGAGAAACCCTGTCTCAAACCGCCCCCGCCCCCCCAAAAAAAAGAAAGAAAAGAAAGAACGTTGTCAGCATCACGTCCTGCCCTCACTGTCTTCTCGCCACTCGGACCAGCTCTGTTGCTCTGGTTCTCCTGAAGATGTAGGTCTGTTCCAAGTTCATCTCTATGCGCTCTGTGGGCAGAAGCACCTCATAGCTACTGCGGCTTGGCAGACCCACGTTCCTCATCTCAGCTGCACTGAGCTGCAGCTTCCAGACCTGCATCATTTCAAGAGACCTGGACAACGCAGCCAAGCTTGCTGGCCCTGGGCTGGGCTGTCACAGCAGTGGCTGGCTCTGCTGCTGCGATGGGACCACCTAGGAAGCCTCCTCACTGGTGGTTCCAGGACGCCTTCTCTGAAGAGCAGCTCTTCTTTAATGCAGTTCTAGGCTGTGCCCTCTCAGCCACCATGGGGCTCTGTTGTCCTCACCATGTGAGCAAGCTGTCTCCACTTCCACCCCCAACAGTTCTATCTCCCAGGTCTCATCTGCTCCTTATGTGGGTTTTCCTGGACCTCCCCAGGAAGTCCGGGAAAGTGGTTGGCTCAGAGTTTGACAGAGAGAAGACAAATGAATATTGTATTAACAAGATAAAAAAGAGGCAGCAGCCAGTAACTGGTGGTGGCCAGCTGTAAGCTGCTAGGCTCACCTCTATAGAATTAGATTTATTTGCTTAAACTCTAAAGAGATTCTTTCTTTGTGCAGCATCTTGAGGGGAGGAAAAGGGACGAAGGCTGGGATAAATGAAGCCACGGAGTTTAAGACACACAACCCTGGACCTGCCAGTGTGAGAAATACACCCCTGGACTTGCCAGTGTAAGACACACGCCCCTGGACCTGCCAGTGTAACACACATATACAAACCTGGACCTGCCAGTGTAACACACATACACACACCTGGACCTGCCAGTGTAACACACATATACAAACCTGGACCTGCCCTGCCAGTGTAACATACATATACACACCTGGACCTGCCAGTGTAACACACATATACACACCTGGACCTGCCAGTGTAAGCTACACATACACACCTGGACCTGCCAATGTAAGACACACACACACACACACACACACACACACACACCTGACAGTATAAGATACACATACATGGACCTGCCAGTGTAACACACATATACAAACCTGGACCTGCCAGTGTAACATACATATACACACCTGGACCTGCCAGTGTAACACACATATACACACCTGGACCTGCCAGTGTAAGCTACACATACACACCTGGACCTGCCAATGTAAGACACACACACACACACACACACACACACACACACACACACACACACCTGACAGTATAAGATACACATACATGGACCTGCCAGTGTAAGCCACACACATCTGGACCTCCCTCTGATCTCTGACTTATTTGGTTTGAAGAAGTCTTGCCATTTTATTTTCTGTAAGGTTTATTTATGTTTTATGGGCATGAGGTTTTGCACATATGTGTGTGCATACCATGTACATGTCTAGTGCCTGTGGAGGCCAGAAAAGGGCACCCTGGAGCTGGAGATCAAGATGGCTGCAAGCCACCACATGGGTGCTGGGAACTGAACCCAGGTCTTATAAGAGCAGCAAGCACTTTCAACAGCTAAGCCAGCTCTCCGGCCCTTACATTTTCACATTAACGGATCCAAAGTGGAATGAAGGAGGCAGCTAAAAACAGATGGAGATTTCTCCTTAATGGAAAGTTCTGGAGAGATGGACTGGAAACATTAGGAGCAAAGGCCCTTTATTAACTCTCATTTTGGCTAATTGCTATGTTCACAACCATTTAATCAACACAAGAGGGCAATCAATTCTAATCTCCTAGCTAAAGCAGCCTAGAAATTTTGGCCCAAAGTAATTTTGCACCCAGATTTTCAGTTTCTCAAAGTTTGTCCTTTCACACCAGAGCTCTTATTTTGCAAGGTCTTTGGTCCCAAATTAACTCCTATACAAGCTAAAACACTTTATGCCTTCAAGGGAGATGTCTCCAACACCTCATCCATTACTCTCAAATATAAATTCAGGATAAAATATGAATTAGGCTATCATGATTGATAGGTAACTTAAGGTCAGGCCAATGTCTGCAGCAACCTTTAAAATATAGGTCTGCTCAGGCTGGGTAGATAGATCAGCATAGCACATCTGCCTAGCACGCATGAGGGAGCTTCAGCACTCCAAAAACCTAACAAACAACAAACAAGAAAATCTCTCAGAAAACAAAGATGAAAAGTCTGTCTAGAGAAAAGTGGGTTTCCTGGATGCAAACATCATGTATCTAGCAAAGGGTTAAAACACCCACCTACACACATGCGATCAATATCTTAGAATTTCCACAGACACGAGCTGGGTACCTGATAGGGAAGAAATATTCTCTTCCTTCATGAATGACAGGTCTGCCCCTCAGCCAAGAGAGCACCTGCTGTGGAAACAGGCTGGACGAGTTGCAGAAGAACCTAGCCTGGTTCTGAGTCCTTTCATCTTTTCAACATCCAAGGCAAAGAGGAAAAATGTCCAGCTGAGAGGCAGTTGGAAAGCAGTGGTGTTCATAAAAGAGCTCTTACTCAAACAGCAAGGAAACTGGGACAAATACTGGCCATTCTATTTCTTCCCCGGTTATTGGCTTTTAAAAGCTGTGATGGTCCAATGGCAGGCAGATAGGAAAAGTGCAGTTCTCAAGGGTAGTGAGGTCAGGGGTTTACTCACGGGGATCATGGGAACCGCTAGGGAGGTAGCTGAACCCATCTTCAGAGAAGCTTTGTCTTGATCACATCAGACTACTCTGGCCATCACTCACGGGACATTTGCAGTGCCACACTGGTGCTCTGATCGTGGCCACGTGACTACTGCTGTCCAGTGGAAAAGGTTTGGGGCCTGCACTGAGCGCCTCTGAGTAGATAGCTCTAGGCCCGGCTTTACAGTGGGTCTGTGTACCTGAGCAGTTAGTGGTCAGGGTCTGCTTCAGTCTGGTCCGCCTCCAGTGCTGTCCGGACTCTGTGACGGGCTCACACTCCTCATCTCCCTAATTCTCTAACAACTTTATCATCAGTCTATTTGACCCTATTCTCGCTCACCCCCACATTATCATCCACAGTGGGGCTATGACTCTCTTTACGTAAACAACCTACCATGCCACTTCATCCTCAAGCCTTCAAGTACCCCCTCACTGTTCCCGGTAGGGCCTCGGCTTCTTCTGTGTCTCTCTGACCACATCTGTCTTTGGTCTGGGATGCTCCAGTCACGATAGCTCCTCAAATGTACTCGGCTTGCTTTATAGCTGATTTTCAACTCAAAGTTTGTGCCCTTGTGTTGGCAGGATATTTGATTGTAGAGACCAAACCAACGCCACTTTGTGTTCAGGCCCTGAAATCTTGAACCGCAGCTCCCCTTCTACCCTTTCACCGCCCCCCACCCTCCGGAGTTTCCAGAGAGAGAGCCACAAACATACAGTTAGTAACTGTTCCTGGGAGCTTGCACCCAGGACCAACCAATCAGAGCTATAGGTCATAGTGACCAGAACAAACAAGAAATTCCCCCCTATGGTCTGCACCTGATCCCTCAGCCAATCAGCTTAAAGGACAACATTTCTGTACCCCCTCTGACCTATCATATAACAGCAAAGCTTGGAAACACCCCCTACCCCTTCAGTTTTTCCTTTAAAAATCCTGTTCCCCTAGCACTTAGGGACAGCCATCTTCCCTCCTCAAGAGGTAGCTGATGGTCCAGGCTCTGAGTTTGACTAATAAACCAGACCCTATGTGATTTGCATCCAACTGATTCCTGGTAGTTTTTGGGGGTTTCATGACTTGAGCATTACATTATCCCATTGTGAACCTTGAGATTGTGAACTGGAAAATCCTGTTTCTTGTTTGGAGTGTCTCAGCCCTAGCACACACCTTTAATCCAAGAGCTTTCTGTAAACAGGATTAAATAAGGTGAGCAAGAGGGGGGAGCAAACAACCAGATTGACAGGAAGTGAACATGGAAAAAAAACCATAGAGAGTGAGAGGAAGTCCAGAGGATAGAGAGATGCACAGGAAGTAGAAAGGAGGGACATTGAGCTGAAAGGTATTTAAGACAGCAAGAAGGAGAAAGGGCTTTTTCCTTCTGGGACTTCGGCTAAGTAGGCAGGGTAGCTGGGTGCTTTCTCTGCCTCTCTAAGCTAGGATATTTTTACCCCAGCATCTGGCTCCTGAGTTTTGATTGGCAAAATTGAATGATTGGGATTTTGCATTTAAAACAATACCTTTATGAGGTAACTTTTGTCAACTTAGCATTAAGTTATCATCATCTGAGAAGATAGAGCCTCAACTGAGAAAACTGCGTCATCAGATTGGCCGGTAGGCAAGTCTGTGGGGGGATTTTCCTGACTAATAACTGAAATGAAGCGAGTCTAGGACAGCCAAGACTACACAGAGAAACCCTGTCTCGAAAAACAAAACAAAACAAAACAAAACAAACCTGAAAAGAGAGGGCACTACGGCCACTGTGGGCTAGGCTATATAAGCAGACTGAGAAAGCCTTAAGCAGCTTTCCACCATGGTCTCTGCTTTAGCTCCTGTCTAAAGGTTCTGCCTTGGCTTCCTCTGACGATGATTATAACCTGTAGGCCCACAGAACCCTTTCCTCTCCAAGCTGCTTTTTTGGTCATGGTTTTTAGCAGGGAATTGAAGCCTGGACCTTTTGTTTCACAATTTGAAACCTTGTCAGTTGAGCTGCTGGGTCACTCTTTGGTCGTGGTTTTTATTGTAGCAGAAAACAGACTGAGTAAGTCCTTTCCCCACCTTCTCAGGCCCCACTGGATTCTGTCTTGGCCCACAGTTTTCCTTCTGTGTGAGACCCTCCTCAGAAGATCTCTCCAGGTGTCACGGTTTTAAGTTTAACAGTGTCAGTGATTACCAGACCCGGCTCAGAGCTCTGAGGCAGGCCTGGATACTAAGCTGTTGTGTGGTCATCTCCATGTGGATAGCCTATATTTATTTTAAACTCAAGACATCTACGACAGGCTCTATCTTCCCATCCAAACTAGTTTTGTTTTAAATATATATACTTCTCAATCCCAGTGCACAATGCTACCTCTGTTTAAACAAGAAACCTGGGGTTCTTCTGTCCTCTCTCCTGTTCTTTGTCCACTGTTCATTGTTTTTCTCTCTTTGGACATTAGGTATGAGAGATATATTCATTATTGATTTTTTTTTCCCCTCAGGACAGGGTTTTTCTCTGTGTAACAGCCCTGGCTGTCCTGGACTCCCTTTGTAGACCAGGCTGGCCTCAAACTCACAGCGATCCGCCTGCCTCTGCCTCCCGAGTGCTGGGATTAAAGGCGTGTGCCACTGCCACCCAGCTGATATTTTTATATTAACTGGATAGTCCCCATGGTCCCTGCACCCAAGGCAGCCTACCTTCCCATCTTTGAAGTGCTTCTTCAGCTGTCTCTGCATGGCGGTCAGCTTCTTGGATTGCACTCCGCTGTAGGCCAGCAGCATGCCACCAAACTGCCTCTCAGTGATTCTCCCGTCTATTGGGTCATGGCGTTCAAACTGGGTAGGAAGCAGACAAGAGTCATTCCTGGAGTTACAGAGAAGGGATTTTGATGAGGACTGCAGAATGATCAACTGTGTTTGATGGGAGAAATGAATTTCGGTCTCAGTTCCCCACAGATAAACCAGGACTACTTATATGCATGCATAAAATTATCACAATGAAACTTATTACTGAGTTATTAATATGTTACTAACAACAACAATAATCATAAATGAACAGTAAAACCCAGGACAAGGCTCCTCACACCCTGCACAGGTCAGGTGCATCCTTGAGAGGAGAGTATCAATTTAAAATTCTACAAAAATTCATAACATTTTCTCTTTTAAGACAGGCTCTTAGTATGTAGACCAGGCTGGTCTCAAACTCACAAAGCTCTGCCTGCCTGCCTCTGCCTTCTAGGCACTGGGATTCCATACATTAATAGTAATGACCACTCTCTAAGATCACTCATACCCTTGCTTCTCAGAGAAGACTGAAAGACCATTACACATTTAATCAATTATGCATATGCAAATATGTACAGTCAAATATGTATTAGCAAAATCAAGTATTTTTATGCACTTAGATCTCTAAGGATTTTCAAACAAGAGTAATATATTTACAAGTTTTCTCAAAAATGGTAACTGAATGTTAGGATATCACTAGAGCTTAAGGAAAATATGCCTTTAAAAAAAGATGCATACACCATAATATGCCTTCAGTAGGCTTGCTAACTACAAAGCTACTGAGAAATCATTAAAAATATTTAAATATGCAGATAAAAGGCTAAGAGAAGAAGAACCTTGATCTAAGGGTTACCAGAAAATTAAGATTTCATTTAAAGACAGAGACAAGGGAGCTCTCTCTTGGTCCCAGCTGCAATGTTAATTTTAATGTACAAACATATAACATGGTGGCTACGGGCCTAGTGGCCAAGTAGGGAGCGATATGATGTGAAGATGGTAGAATTTCTCCATGGTTTTATTAGGCTATCACAGATACAGGGACATGCTCACATTCCTACACGGCAGGGCTAATCTGTTCTGAGAAGGTAAACACAGATGCCAGGTGGCACTAAGTAAGCTCACAGCCACACACACTCCCCAATGCCTTCTAGTTGTCCAGAATTTGGGTTAGTCATCATGCGACATGGAAAAGAAGGAGAAAACTGAGTCCTTACGGACGTCTGGTAGGGAGGTAAGACATGTGAGGTCTGCAATGAAAGTGGAAATAGCCACGCGTGGATCCTTTCCGTCCTCAGTTGGCCTGGTCAGTGAACAGGTCTTACCGCCCCACTCACTAGCTATGGGAGTGGACGGGCCACAAGAACGACACTGCAATAGCAACTCTTTACTGCGCATGTGCCACGCCCAGGAGGCTCACCTATATGTTCTTTCACTTAACCTTTGTCAGGGCTATGGAGCTTATCAGCTCCACTCTGCAGATAAGAAAACCAAGGCAATATGCAGGTACATGTGACTAAGCAGCCCATCTGGCCTCACACCATCTCCTTTTCTCAGCAACCTTCAGGGCAGTGCCCTGTTGTTCTGAATAAGATAGAACAGCTGGGGGAGGGGGTGGAAGAAGGAGACTGAGAGGCATATTTAAGTGAAAGCAAAGCAAAGGACTCAATGTCATTAATATTGAGTGAAAACCCCTTTCCCACTCAGGCCCCCAGTACTTCACATCTGTCGCTCCATCACTTCAGCAGAACTGATTAATTTCTGACAAAACTCAGTTTTCGGAATTCGACTTAAGTTTGATTTATGGCTCAATTTACCATCCTGAAACAAAACAGAGGAACTGATACAAAGTCTGCAAGTGGGCAATTTTCTATACTGTCTAAAGCAGATTTCCACTGGGCTCAGATGGTACAGAATTCATCCACAGGCTGTGGCTCCAGCTCTTTAAGGGTCTGGACATTCAGACTCCCCGTTTTGGATTCCCCATCCTGGAGGAGCAAGGCAGACTTGAGGTCGAAACGCTTAGTTGTAAACCTGACAGCAGCTGGCTTGCTCAAGGCTCATGAAAGGCCTTCAGTTTTCACCCTCCACAGGCACAGACACACCTCTGTTGTGTTTCAAGGGCAGTTTTCAGGTGGGAAATCCTCAAGTAGCAATTGCAATGCTCACATTAGCATTTTTTTCCTAGTGTTTGAGGAACCAAAACTTGGATTTCGGTAACATGTTCCATTATTACTAAGCAATTAGAACAGAAATAGCTCCAACAGTAATATTTGTCCTTTCTGCAAAGTCTGGCCTCCTTTAAAACTCATGGCTTTAGCTCTGTGATTTGACGTTGGGCAGCGTCTCTGTTTAGCCTACTGGGTCTTCTGAGGCAAAAACTACCCAAACAATGAGTTTTTTCATGCTGCAGAGTTACAGGGCCTCGAGCATGCCAGGCCTGAGTTATAGCCCCAGCCGGTTCATTTCTGAGGTCTTAAATATGGCGGCGGCGGCGGTGGTGGTGTTGGTATTTCACACATACAACCGCTAACAGACACAAATGATCTGCTGGTTCAACATTTTAAAGTTGAAGACCTACTAAGTGAAGGTTTGGGAGTTTGGGGGATTGCATTTCAGGGATTTTCACTAGCTTAAAATGTCAAGGGCTATGGTTAGATGTTACCTGGCTGTAGTGATCACATGTGCAATTAGTTATTTTTTTTGACATAGCCTCACTATGTAGCCCGAATTAGCCTGAAACTTGTGATCCTGCTGCCTCAGCCCTCTAAGTAAGCCATGCCTAACTCTCATCCTGTATATCGTATTACATATTGTATATTAGTCAGGGTTTTCTTACTATGAAGAGACACCATGACTGTGGCAACTCTTATAAAGGAGAACATTTAACTGGGGCTGGCTCACAGTTCAGAGGTTTAGTCCATTATCATCACGGCAGGAAGCATGGCAGCGTGCAGGCAGGCACGGTGCTGGAGATGGAACAGAGAGTTCGACATCTTGATCAGCAGGTGTTGGACCCTGGCTCAAAATGTTGGACCCTGGGAGTCCAATTCGGGAAGGGGGTCGCCGCGAGAAAGCACTGAAGTCACACCAGCTGAGAGGTATAGGTAAAATTTATTACTGACATACCAGAAGTCCCAATTGTTGATGTGTCAGGGTCCCGAGTAGCTGTTACAGGCTAGTTTTAAAGGCAAAAACAACAAAGCAGGTGGGGTTGCTAATCACTGGAATCCATATGGATATTAGGACATCTGGCCTGGGGGAACTTCTTGTGAGGGCGTCTGATATCTGTAAATTTGTTTGTAACTATTCTGGGAATTAGGGTGGAACTCTTGAGGTTAGCAGTTCCAAGAACTGGGAGAAGCCTCTGGGGTTAGAAGTTTAGGTTTTACAGTTTCTCACAGGCAGCAGAAGGGGACTGTGTGCCACACTGGGCATAGCTTGAGCGTATGTGACCTCAAAGCCAACATCCACAGTGACACACTTCTGCCAACAAGGCCACACCTAATAGTGCCACTCCATATGGGCCAAGCATTCAAACACATGAGTCTATGGGGGCCATTCCTGTCCTAACCACCATATATATTAAGTCTTGACGATCCTGCAAGTGTGCCCTTGGAGTGCTGTAGCGTGTAATCAATCCTCAAGGTCAAGGATGGCCTCAAGGAGAGACACAGGTTGGTACAAAATTATCATAATGTAGAAAAGCGTCTGTGTATCTGGAAGCGGTCTGAATCACTGGCTTGCAAGACTTAGCAAACACACGTTCCACTAGATTGGGGTCCCTTAAGTTCCACTTTGGTGACAATTAAGGGATTCCATTCTATTTAGTCCTGTGGCAAAGCACTTGTGTGGCCAGCATGTCACTCACCATCTGTGCTGATTTTCTGGGTCTCCCTGTTGACCCCCAAGAGGCTGCAGGGCAGCCATGGTGGGGCCAGAAAAGAGAAGCCAGCAAACGCTGGAAGATTTTTTTCCTGGCTTTCTAAACACAGTGTACCTTTTGTTCCCGCCCCTGCTCCTGGAGGAGAGAAGGAACGGCCTTTTGGAAGGACAGATGGTCTACGTTTATCTATAGGAAATGATCTGAGGAAGATGAAAAGCTAGGGAGAGAAGAAAATATGCTTTATTACAAGGGCCAAAAAATAAGGTTGAAAAATAGTGAAAGGAGAAAGAAATCGGTATTTGAAAGTGGGTCATCATTTAGCAAAGGCATTGGGAGTTACTCTGGGACGTGTAAAGCCCGGATCCTGTTCTTACATACAGTGACAATCTTGTGTAGCCCTAGGCAAATCCCTCCCTTACACAAACATTTCAGAATGACAAACATCCTGAGAGGCCTGTCCCGGCTTCTGAATTGCACAGTGCCAAGATTGCACAGTGGTCTCAGGCCACTGAGCTTGAATGAACATGGCTATGCTTTGCAGTGGGACAGAATGGGGCCTCTGTGCCACTGCTATTACTGTCAGGAGTTTCATACTATTAGGTTCATGAGAAGGAAAAAGGATTACAGGCTCCATTTTCTATGGGAACGTTTGTGCTGAAATCTGTTTTTGTAATTGGATGGGCATCTTTCACCGCCTCACTCACGGCTGTCTTCTGGCAAGTTGAGAAAGAGGCACTACGATCTAGAATGGAGGCAACACAGCTCAGGGCTCGGCAAGGGCTAACTCGATCATTAGACTCAGACTGAGAGATCACAGTTAAGCTGATAGACTTTTTGATCCTTGTGCATGCTGGAAAATTATTTTATCTCTGAGTGACATGCCCAGCCCAAAGTACTGTACTTTTCAATTTCAAATCTTAAGACATTACATTTTAAACGGCTTGTTGGTTTAGCTGGAGGCTGGAGTGGTGGCAAATATCTTTAATTCCAGCACTCAAAGGTGTGGGGCTGGGTAGTGGTGGCACATACCTTTAGGCCCAGCACTCAGGAGGCAGAGGCAGGCAGATCTCTGTGAGTTCAAAGCCAGCTGGCTCACATAGTGTTCCCGTGTCTTTTGTTGTTATTTTGTCTTGCCTGGGAAAGGTGATATGCACCTATAATTCTAGCTACTGGGGAGGCTGAGGGAGGATTATTGAGCTTGTGAGTTTAAGATCTGTTGTAGGGGATCAAAAGAAAGTTAGGGCTGTGGCCAAACCATGTGTCCCATTTATATAGCCAGACAGCCCCATGTGGTGTACAGTCATACCTGCAGACAAAACACATACAAGAATAGGGACAGTGATATTTATTATAAGAGAAAAATGCTAATGTACGGTAAATTTTTTGCCCAGTTTAACTATCTTTTGTTTAGGTGTGTTTTTGGTATGGAAATCTTCATTACAGTTAGATATATAGATTTTCTAAAAACTGGCTATGCCTAAAATATTAAAAGCAGTGCTTAACGACAAGGATTAGCTCCTCGGAACTAAAGAGCAGATCACACCACATGGCTCCCATGTCACATTCGGAACCTAAGGCAAGAGGATCCAGATTTAGACTTTCTGGCTAACTTTGGCTACATGGTAAGTTCCAGGGCAGCCTGGGCTACATAAGAAGACTTTGTCCTATGGAAAAAAACCAAACCAAAAAACCAAAACAAGATGAGGGAAGAAAGGCTGTACTGTGGCTCGGCTGACAGAGTCCCTGCCTAGCACATATAAAGGCCTGGGCTCAGTCCCTAGTGTACAGGAGATAGGACAGCATATGTGGCACCTGTTATCCCAGCACTCAGGGAGGGAAAGAAGTTAAGGGCTATCCTTGGCTACACAACATGGGTCATTCTGAGCTACATGAGACACTGTCTTAAATAAACGAAAAAAAAAATAGTAATATAAAACAGCAGGTTACCTGCTACATTTGCTGTAACTTCTGCTGAGTCTTTAGTTAGAATATCTGGGAGATTTTGTTTGTTCTGAGACAGGATCTCACTGTGTAGCTTTGGCTGTCCTGGAACTCACTCTGTAGGCCAGACTGGCCTCGAACTCACAGAGATCTGCCTGCTGGGATTAGAGGCCTGCGTGCGCCACCATGCCTGGCTCAACATCTTGTCTGGGAATTTAACTATCCTTTAAGGATCACATGAGCCTAATTAACAGGCTGCCTCTGACAAAGGAAGTGAGAGTCTTGGGTTACTTTAAGCCAGTTAAGTTACCTTCTGTTCAGATGTGCATGGGGGTGGAGTTAGGAAAGATCTGCTTTCAAAGAAAAGGATGCCAGGAAGAGCTATGGCCTTCAGAGGGAAACTTGCAGACTGCAGGAACTCAGCCTGCACTCTGTCCCTGTAGGCTTAGCACTCACATAGTGCTTCCTGGCCAGATCTGCGACCTCCATACCCCAACCCACGAACACCAGCATCCTGTAACAGTTCAGGTCGCCCTTCCTGAGGCACCTGAGCAGTACACACTCCTGAAAGTGACTGCTGTGCAATAATGATCCAATCTGTCAGTGAAGTTACCATTGCCACACATGACAGTTAAAGAATGCAGGGTGCTTCCCCTTTAACATGACTTGTAGCAAGCAGTAGATGCTATATGCAATTTTTGCTTCCAGTATCGTGAAAAATCCCTAGCTTTGCGTTATATATTCCTGTGAGATCTGAGAGGCCCAATGTTACTCAGAGTTCAAGGACACCTTTTCTTTTCATGTGAGATCACAAGAGTTTTGGAAATAGAAAGACTGCTGTGGGAAAAACAAAATAAAACAGAAATGCTCCAATTCCAGGAGATAAATGAACCAAGAAAAATGAACCTAGACGGTAGAGAAAGCTTTGGGATGGACCTGCCGAGGCAAAAATATAGCACCTTCAACCTAGTGTTGCTGACGGCTCAGTTTTATAAAAGAGCTACAGATTTGGCTTGTTCCTTACTTGACATGACACACACACACACACACACACACACACACACACACAAATATGTATTTCTTTGTTTCCTTCTTTTGTTATTTGAGACAGGGTTTCTCTGTGTAGCTCTGGCTGTCCTGGAACTAGCTCTGTAACCCTGGCTGGCCTTGAACTCACAGAGTCCACTTGCCTCTGCTTCCCCAGTGCTGGGGCCATCGCCATCCAGCATGGTTGTGATTTTGCTTGTTTGTCTGCTTATTTAATTTTAGTTTCATGTGCATTGGTGTTTTGCCTGCATGTATGTGCATGTGAGGGTGTCAGGTCCCCTGGAACTGGAGTCACCGACAGTTGTGAGCTGCCATGTGGGTGCTAGGAACGGAACCCAGGTCCTCTGGAAAAGCAGCCAGCGCTCTTAACTGCTGAGCCATCTCTCCAGTCCAGTGCAAGAATTTTTAAGAAATAATAATGGTAATCAAAATACAGAATTTACCTTGGGCTTGGTGATTCATAATCGACTGTCTTTTCATCACAGTGACTGAGACAAAAACATTGCTGGGTGTGTTGGTGCATGGCTTTAAACCCAGCACTCAGTAGGAGGGAACGTGGAGAGCTGGAGGTAAGCTCAGTCTACATGGTGAGACCCTGACCCAGCACAAGGAAAAAAGAAAACTATAAAAGAAAAACACAGAAGAAGAATGCATTCACTACCCTTCTCCGTGCCCTAAAGCCGAATGCCTTTAAGAAGCGACCTGTGGGAAAGACATGAAGGCTTCTTACTAATAAAGAGAGAAAACCCGTGTAACTCAGAATACACAAGCCATCCAGTGGAAACGTACACACACTTGCAGAGGCCCCAGAGCGATGTGGATTAGCCATCTCGCCAACACATACAGCTAACTCCCCCGGCTGTGCTGCCCACACGCCTGACGACTTCTCATAACACTGAAACAGAAATGCAAAAGCCACCAGCCGCGGCTGGGAGAACCCAATCACCTTTGCACACGCTGCGTTCCAAAGGAGACGTTCATCAGTTGTGACAGGACGTGAATAACTTGTGACTGAGGAGGAAGGCTTGTTTTATGCTAAGGACCTGGGTAATTTTTCTTCCTGTCATTTTTCCTGTCTGGGGTCGCCCCTGCTCCATCTACTTGTATAAAGCCTGTCCTTCCCTGAACTTTATGGCCCTACTAATCCCAAACACAGTTTTCCAGAATCTTCTGAACTCTTACAACAGGTAAGGTCTACCAGGTGTGTGTAAACTGTAGCCTATAGGCTACTAGTGGCCTGGGATAGCTAGGAATGCTGCCCAGTACAAAACTGTCAACTAATTGAAAACATGAAGTATTTTTGCTTTTTTTTTTTTTTTAATTTGAACACGAGTTCTGTAGATAATGATGATGTGTCACAATGTCAAGATTCTGGACAGGCCTGGCTGATACAACACAACAGTATATTCTGCCCTGTGTTAGGCTTATTTGTTCATGGTGCCTATATCTTTCACAACATTATACACTGTTTAAAAACACGTGTGTGTGTGTGTGTGTGTGTGCATGTGTGTGTGTGTGTGTGTGTGTGTGCTGATGCATATGTAGTTGTGAGAGGATAACCTTGGAGGTGGTTCCTGTCTTGCTTTTCATAACATTTCTTGTTTCCTGTTGCGGAGGGCAGGCTAGCTGGCCCCAGAGCTCCTGGGTATTTGCTTGACTTGACCTTCCATTTCCCTATTGGAATGCTGGGGTTGGATTGGCATGCTGTCTGTGTGTCTGTGGGCTCTAGGGATTCAAACTCTGGTCCTCCTGCTTGCATACCAAGCATTTTACCTACCATGCCATCTCCCTGTCCAGTATCATGTACTCCTTGAAGGAAGAGTCTGTGATTTGTGTTATTTGCTCTGTCACGCACAGTGCTGGGTCACATAACATGTGTTTATTAAATAATTTTGGTTGAACTAGTCTCTGCTTCATTTATACAACTTAGCTAACAATTTATCATCAAACCGACAGCTAAGATACACTTTACAGTAGAGACTGCGGTAGGCCAAAGGGACATGGCATAAGTTCTTTAGCATTAGTATTTATTGGGCTGGAGAGATGACTCAGAGGTTAAGAGCACTGACTGCTCTTCCAAAGGTCCTGAGTTCAATTCCCAGCAACCACATGATGGCTCACAACCATCTATAATGAGATCTGGTGCCCTCTTCTGGGATGTAGGCACACATGCAGGCAGAACACTGTATACATAATAAATACAGCTTTAAAAAATCGTATTTATAACAAAAAAATTAAAAATGGTATTTATTGAGGGTTGGGGCGTGGAATTTTGAAGTAGCCCCTAAAATTTCACACAGATGCCTAGGTATGGGCTCTGCTGGCTAGAAAGGACTCGTTGCTTTTGATGGGTCAGTTCACATAACAACAAGACCTGAAGAAACAATACAAACAGCCAAGTACAACAACAAGCTTATGGGAGGGTGCGGGCAGAAGGGCAGTGCTAAAGCAAGCCAAAACAACTTGTACTAAGATCTGAAAGCAGGCTGGAGTGATAAATTAAGTGACACTGGCAGGAACATTTATTCATTAAAATGGGAACCAAAAGAATCCATCAGCAAAGTTCTAGGTTTTTTTTTTTCTGTCACTTGCTATTAGAACACTCTACCATGTCATCAATTTTTATAAAATTCATGCAAAGATAGATATCTATAAATCACTAGCATAACACTATAGCCCATGAGGAAGTAAGAATATTTTGATCAAAACACAGAAAGACCCTGTCCTCTAAGCCAGAAGTCTGAATCACAGGCTCTCTGCTCAGCTGAAGACATCCGTGGGAGTCCTTACATTCAGCGGCTGAACTGGTACCCTCTGGAGAAGACTTTATGCAGCTCCATGCCCTCTGTAGCCTGTGTGGAAGAACCAGGACATCCCTGGCCCTCTTGCATCCACTTCAAAGATGTTGCTTGTCTGGGGACCAGAAATGAATCCAATATAACATGGCAGCAAGAAAAGAGCTTTGGCAGTCAGAGGGACTTGATTTGTTTCTCCCTTGGAGAAATACCAACTGTGTATCTCTAGGCAATCTGCTTAACCCTTTCAAGCCTTGGTTACTTCATTTATAACGGATAAAATGACAGTATCTCTCTCTTAGGATTACTGTAGCAGTTAAGTTAGATAATAAATGTAAAATTACCTCAATTCATTTTTTTTTCTCAGATACATTTATTTACTTAACTTTTTATTTTGAGATTACATTTCATTAGATAGCCCAGGATAGTCTGAATATTTTTTATTTTATATTGCTGGGAACTGAACACAGGGCCATATGCCTCTTGTGGCAAGCATTCTAGCACTGAGCTGTGTCTGCAGCTCCTTTGAGATAGTTTTGTTTTTGAGACAGGGTTTCTCTGTGTAGCCTTGGCTGTCCTGGACTTTCTCTGTAGACCAGGCTGGCCTCCAACTCACAGTGATCCACCTGCCTCTGCCTCCCGAGTGCTAGGATTAAAGGCATGTGCCACCACCACCCAGCGAGATAGTTTTTTTTTTTCATTTAAAAAATTATTGTTTTGAAATCGTGGGTGTGTGTGTGTGTGTGTGTGTGGGTGTGTGTGTGTGTGTCCAGCAGAGGGCACACCCTAGATCTGGAGTTATAGGCAGTTAGGAGTCACCTGATATGGGTGCTCTGCAAGCCCAGTGCATGCTCTTCAGTGTTGAGCCACTGTCTGAACATAGAATTCTGAGGGCTTGTAAGAAAACACCAAGAAAATAAGATAAGAGTTCTGTAACCTCATTGTTTTCAAAACAGACTTGTTCTTGGAATGTGTTTTCAAGCTTCTGTTAGGTGTGGCAGACAGGAGTGAGTTTACTTCAGCTGTTGTTTATTCATGTGCCTCTATGGAAAAACAAGTTTTTGCCACGTGTGGCTTATCCTTGTCACTGTACACTTTATTCAGGTGACTCTTCTCAGTTCTCAGAGTATAAATTGTCTGATGCTCTGAATAAAGTTGGGTATTACATAAGTCTTTAGTCCAAGCTCATTTTTAGGCCCTGCTTTCCCAGGATCACACCTCCAACTAGAGTGGTAAACATGCTGCATCTTCCTTAAAAAAAAAAAAAATTATTATTATATTAAACTGTGTGTGTGTGTTTCTGTCTGTCTGTCTGTACATATGAGTGCTTGCTTAGGCCAGAAGAGGGTGTCAGATCCCTCAGAGCTGGTGTTCTGGGTGGTGTGGACTGCCTGACATGGGAGTCAGGCTCCTGACTGCTGGGCCATTTCCCAGGCTCACATTTTAGGTGAGGTCAGCCCAATAACAACAACAACAACAACAACAACACAAGAACACAAGAGGGGACATACTGGAAAGAAGGGGTCCAGAGGGAATAGGAAGGGGATACAGAATGGAAAGGGTGCCGCTCTAAAAGATGGTAGCACCCAGCACTCAGTGTCTAGGTAGCAGGAAGTTAAGCTCAGTCACTGCAGAGCATACGAGAAGCTGCCCTGCTGACTTTGAAATGCCGGCCTTAGTGTTTCCCCAGCAAACCCTGGGCTAGCCACCTTCAGAAGGAGGGTTCCAGGGATCCAGGATCAGCCAGCCCCTACTCCCAAGTGGGGCTTTACCTGTCTTCCTGAGGAGATCTGCCAGGACCCCAAATACACATAGTTCCAGCATCCAGTCCCCAGCAAACATTCAGTGGGACTATCTGCCTCCCCAAGGAGGGCTCCTGGGCTCCAGGATCACTCAGCCTCTGGCCCCCAGGCTCTACCTGCCTTCCAAAGAAGGGCTCCAGGGCCCAAGGGACACCCAATCCCAGCCCCAGGTCCATGGCTCTACCTTCCTGAGTAGATCAGCTGGACCTCAGGGTCATCAGGTTAGAACGCCCCCCAACCCCTGCCTGTGGGTGCAACTAGAACACAACCAGCAGAGGAAAGCTGCAGGCTAGTCCCTGAGGTCTAGCCTCCTGCCCACGGCTGTACCCACCATCCTGAGGAGGGCTGCTGGACCCCAGGAACATCCAGCCTCCAGCCCAGGGCCCTTCCTGCCTTCCCGAGAGGGCCGTAGGACATCAGGAACACCACCCAATTCCAGGGACAACCAGATAGCTAAAGGCCAGTGTAAGAACATAGTCAATCAGAGCCAGAGCAATATGGCACCACCAGAACCCAGCTATCCTACTACAAGTCCTAGATATCCTAACACAGCTGAAACACAAAAAAAATGACCGTAAATCTGTTCTTATAAAGATGATAGAGGCCTTTAAAGAGGAAACAAATAAATCCCTTAAGGAAATATAGGAAAATATAATAACAAAGAGGTCTTTAAAGAGGAAATGAATAGGGCTGGGTGTGGTGGCGCATGCCTTTAATCCCAGCACTTGGGAGGCAGAGGCATGCGGATCACTGTGAGTTTGAGGCCAGCCTGGTCTACAAAGTTAGTCCAGGACAGTCAAGGCTACACAGAGAAACCCTGTCTCAAAAAATAATAAAAATAAGCCGGGCGTGGTGGCGCATGCCTTTAATCCCAGCACTCGGGAGGCAGAGGCAGGTGGATCGCTGTGAGTTCGAGGCCAGCCTGGTCTACAAAGTGAGTCCAGGATGGCCAAGGCTCCACAGAGAAACCCTGTCTCGAAAAACCAAAAAAAAAAAAAAAAAAAAAAAAAAAAAAAAAGAGGAAATGAATAAATACTCCAAAGAAATAAAAGAAAATGCAAACAGGTAAAGGAAATAAATAAAATGGTTCAAGATCTGAGCATGGAAATAGAAACAACAACAAGGAAAACACAAACAGAGGGCATCCTAGAGATGGAAAACTCAGGGAAGAAAACAGGACTGCAGAGGTAAGCATCACGAACAGACTACAAGAGATGGAGGAGACAATCTCATGCCTGGAAGATAAAATGGAAGAAATTGGTATATCTGTCAAACAAAAATGTTAACTCTAAAAAAATTCCTGGCAAAAATCATCCAAGAAATCGGGAATACTATGAAAAGGCAAAACCTAAGAATAATAGGAATAGAAGAAAGAGAAGATTCCCAGCTCCAAGGACCAGAAAATATTTTCAACAAAATCATAGGAGAAAATTTCCCCAACCTAAAGTAAGAGATGCTGATAAACACACAAGAGGCGTATAGAACACCGGATAGATTAGACCACCACATAATAATCAAGATACTAAATGAACAGAACAAAGAAAGAATATTAAAAGCTGCAAGGGAAAACGGCCAAATAACATATAAAGACAGACTTGTCAGAATTACACTTGACTTCTCAACAGAAACTCAAAAAACCGGAAGGGGCTGGGCAGATATCTCTCAGACTCTAAGAGACCACAGATGTCAGCCCAGACCACTATACCCAGCAAAACCCTCAATTACTGTAGATGGTGAAAACAAGATATTCCATGACAAAACCAAATTTAAACATCATCTATGCACGAATCCAGTCTTATAAAAACTATTAGAATTCCAACCCAAGGAGGTTAACTACATCCAAGAAATCATAGGAAACAAATAATTCCACTGAAGCAAAACCCAAAGAAGAAAAGCTCACACACACACCACCACCACCAGCATTAGTAAGAAGACACAGGCTAACAGAATGGATACATAAACAGGATCCATCATTCTCCTGCATAAGAAACACACCTCAGCAACAAAGATAGATATTACCTCAGGCAGGACTTCCAGTAGAGGGAGGTGGACACCAACCCACCCACAAAATCTTCAACCCAAAATTTACCCTGCCTATAAGATGTACAGAGAGAAAAAATGGAGCAGAGATAGAGGGAATCACCAAACAATGACTTGCCCAACCTCAGCCCTACCCCATGGGAGAGCGCCAACCCCTGACACTATTAATGATACTGTGCTATGCTGGCAGACAGGAGCACAGCTGTCCTCTGAGGAGCTCCACTGAGCAGTGGATAGAAACAGATGCTGAGACCACAGCCAAGGGTTAGGCAGAAAAGTTTGAGGAGTCTTGTGGAAGAGTCAGCGGAAGAATAGAAGGACTCAGAGGGGACAAAAACTCCACAAGAAGACAAACAGAATCAACTAACCTAGACCCCGTGGGGGCTCAAAGAGACTGAAGCACCAACAAAAGAGCATGCATGGACGGGACCTAGGCCCCTGACACATGTGTAACTCATGGGTAGCTTGGTCCTCAAGTGGGTCCTCTAGCAAGTGGAGCAGGGCAGGCTCTGACATGGACCTTGTTGCCTGATTCTGGATCACTTTCCCCTAGCTGGGATGCTTTGTCTGTCCTCAGTGGAAGAGGATGTGCTTAATCCTGACAAGAATTGATGTGCGGGGTGGGTTGGCATGGGGCGGGGAGGGGGGGCCGGCTCTCCTGTTTTGAGGAGGAGAGGGGGCAAGAGGAAAGGATATGGGAGGGTTGGGACCAAAAGGAGAGGAGGGAGGGGGCGGTGGTCAGAATGTAAAGTGAATAAATACATTTAATAATAAAAAATGATCGAAAGAGTGTGTGTGAATATGATCAAAATACATTATACATATGTGTGAAATGATCAAAGAATAAATTTAAAAAGGCAACAGAAGAGCTGATTGAGAAAGGAAAGAAAAACAACTAAGTAATTCTTTTAATATCCCCCTTTCCACTGCCCAGACAAAGTCCTTGACTGTAGGAGATGGAGAAGAGATGGGCAAGTGTGAACCATGTTTGGGAGTAAATGCTGAATTATGAACCCACTTTCTGAAAACCAGGCTTTGACTTTAAACCAGAGCTGTAAGAATGAACCACACCC
This sequence comes from Acomys russatus, assembly GCF_903995435.1. Lineage (NCBI taxonomy): Eukaryota > Metazoa > Chordata > Mammalia > Rodentia > Muridae > Acomys > Acomys russatus. The sequence goes on along the minus strand of NC_067147.1, from coordinate 37,587,416 downwards.
TCTGCATTTACTCCAAGTAGGGCCCAAATTAGTGGGGTGTGGGACAATAAGTAGAGATGCTTCTTGCTTGGCTCTCCTCCGTGCTTTACAGTGCTCTTTGACAGTAGCACAACTGCTAGTGTCTCCACTCACACAGAGGACCTTGCTGGCTGCACACTTACTAAGAAATGGTTTTACTCATATTCTTGGTGGTCTGGATTATTTTACACGGATGTATATTACTGGATCAAGCCCATAACAGAGGCTGGGAGACGATGCAAGTATACATGCTCCTAATAAATGAGAAGGGGAAAGAAGAACGGGGATTCTTCCTCGGTCGTTGTAAGTCAGGCTGCCTGTTTATCTCCAGGAGGAGGCAACAGTATGAAAAACAGCTCTCGGTCGAAGCTTTCTACAGGGATAATTTCACAGAATCAATCTCACATGAATGAGATCAATTGTTGTGGAGATAGAGAAATGGTGGTATGCAAGCAATCAGCCATGACAGCTTTCTGGATAGCTGGGAGAAGCAGAGGTCTGCTGTGCTAGAGCCATGGGGCAGCTCAGGCTGCCTGATTTTACATATGCGGGTGCAGCTAAATATCAATTTGTGTACCTTAAAACAGCACTTTACTTTGAAAACACTAGTTAGTTTAGTAACATAATTTGTTCTTTTGTTTTCAGAGCACAAATCTCAATTGATCTCACTTCTTGGGATGGCTGATACCCCTCCTCCATTTGGACAAAACCATTTATTTTTAGTTATGGGTATGTGTCTATGTGTGAGTATGTACATGTGAGTGTAGTGCCCATGAAGGCCGCGGGAGACAGATCTCCTTGTGGCTGAACTTACAGGTGGGTTTGAGCTGCTCGGTGAAGGCGGTGGGCACTGAGCTGGGATACACGGCAAAACCAGTAATCGACCTTAACCATGAGACATTGCTCCAACTCCCCACAACCCTTCTTTAACTGGTTTGATCTTTGATTTTTGTTTTGGTGGTGGTAACAATTGAACCCGAGACCCTGGGCATAGCTGCCTGCTCTGTCACTGAGCTATGCTCCCAGCCTAGATTTTGCTGGCTTAATCCTGTCATTCTCTCATCAGCCCCCCAACAGGTTCTCACTATGTAGTCCTGGCTGGCCTCAAATTCAGAGATCCGCCTGCCTCTGCCTCCTGAGTGCTGGGATCAAAGGCGATGTGCCATTACACTAGGCTAACCCTCTCATTCTTACTGCTGGCCATCCAGAAAGCCATTACAGAGGTGGTGAGCTCATTCTGGGGCTTTTGAAATAGAGAGGATCTTGGGAGGAGATGGGCCAGAAACAGGAGGAGAAGTGCCAAAGGATAGGAAAAGAGCCAGAGAAGGAACTCTGAAGTTCCTCATAGAAAGAGATGGAGAACGTTAGCAAGTATTTTGGGATTATTGATGGAAGGTAAACCAAATAGGCGACTGGAGTTATTGGAAGATGGCTTAGGAGGTAATATCTGCCTTGCCCCAGGTAGAGGCTTGTTTTAGTTAGATACATCAGGTGTCTGTGTCTTCACTGATTGTTAGTGGGTTAGAAAATACCACCATTGTAACTGTAGCTTAATAATAAACATTTATTAGGCCATATTCCTAAATTAACCACAGCACACAGGCCCACACCTGTAGACCAATCCTTGTTGGAAGCTTCACAATATCCCCAAAGGTGCTCTGGGCCACTGAGGCGCTAGACAGGGAGTGTGTCTGTCGGTGTGTGTCTATCTACATTTGTCCACATCTGTTGAGATGTTCCTTAACACTGTTCCCAGAGCACATGGTTCCTGTCAGCCATGCCAGACACTTAGGCAACATTGGCAAGTCTAACGCTTTCTCAAAGGTCCCCACAAAGTGTTTGTAGACAGGCCTTTAACAAACAGTTACACAGTTATATATCTGAGTGACGTGAAGAAAATAGGCATGGTGCTTTGGAGCTGTGCGATTCATCCTGGGGTGGAAGGGTGGTGAAGCAGGACAGGCCTCTGTGAGGAAGTGAAGTTGAACTTCTGCTGAAGGAAGGAATAAGGCGAAGAGGAAAAGAAGAAGGCAAGAGAGAGAGGAGGAAGGGAAGGCAGTCCCGCCATTCAATACAATACAAACATCTTTAAGTGGAAGACTGATGGGTAGGAGATGAATCAGGAGGAAGAGGTAGGGTTAAATTAAATTACACAGGGCCTATGGCCATGAGTTCAATTGGTTAAGAGCAATGGAGGGGCAAGTGTGGCTATGGTGAGACAAGGCAAGAGGCAGCTGAAGTGGTCCATGTGGAAGTGTTGGATCTGAGATCCAATGGCGCTGGAGGTCATGTGACACTCTGGTGATTATAGAAATGGGTAGACTGAAGACACCAATTCCTTTCTGCTTCATGCACAGTTCTGAGAGTGTGACTGATTGCCTCATATTTGCACTGCTAACCCTAAGGCTTTCCTGAAGGGACATCAGGTAACTATTTTTTTTTTCTCAGAGAGTTTTCTTTTACTGGTTCTAGAAGAGTACTTTCATGTATGAACTAACACTACCTTTGATCCTCAGGCCCTTTCAATGTCTTCCTGGGGGTCTTATTAGACTGGCAGCTGCTGCTATGTCAATGTGAGTGACCGGTACAAGGAGACTAGAGCAGTGATGACTGTTAAAGACACTCCCCTATCTCCTAGAGCTCTCAGCCCTCTAGGCTGTCCAGGGATATGATCTGAAGAGCTGGCTGAGACACAAAGGATGAAGACACTAGTCCACCATGCCACATCGTCACTACACTGCAAATCCCTGCCTTTCCGCTCTGGCTGACACACGGCCGCGAGGCAGTAACAGACCTTGTCACCTCCATGGCCTACATCACTTGAGGGGACCGGCACTCTTTTTAGTCTGGAGACAGAAAGGCTGCTAATGAGTACATTCCAAAAGGACCTGCTGATAAACACACTAAAATGATGTCCCCGTGGCAGCGAGAGCACAAGATGCTTGGTCTTCTGTCACATATTTACCAGCTAATGATGGCACACACAGAGGTAGGCAGTTCAAGTGTGTAAGGCTGTTGGTACCTGGGGTTGAACATATACTTACTGTAGCTCAGCAGCAACCATGTAACTTGTACTCTGATTAGCATCTTCCCGAGTCCTCTAACAGAAAGGGTCTGGGGACCACTGAACAGCCAGGGTTGAAGGTAAGATTTTTTGGATGGATGGCCTCTAATGTCTGGTTTAGCAAGGCCTGGAAGGTTATGTCCCATTATTCTAGCCTGAACTTAGCTTTACTGAGCAGATCGAGCTTCTGGGTACAGCTGACAGTGCACATGTAAAACCTGGTTTGCTCTGGCCAGTTAGTGACTGCATGTTCAGATAGATGGGCTTACACACACCCTCCATCAAGCAATGTCATAGTTTATTGTCTCTCTGGCAGAAACTGAATGCAAAAACCACACTCATGTCACACCTGTGGTTAAACGCAGCAGGAGGAAGAGCAAAGAGATTGCTCCCTGGGGTATCCTAACTGTCAGACTGTAAAGCTATGCATTGAAAGTGAACTACATGGGCTGGAGAGATGGCTCAGTGGTTAAGAGCTCCCCCTGCTCTTCCTGAGTTCAATTCCCAGCAACCACATGGTGGCTCACAACCATCTATAATGTGATCTGATTCTTTCTTCTACAGATACAGCACTCATATACAATAAATAAATAAATCTTAAAAAAAAAAGAAAGTGAACTACAGAGCCAAACTCAGATCCATGCATATGCCACAGGATTCTTGAAGACAGACTCAGAGATAATCTAGGAGAGAGACTACTGCCTTTCCTGGTGGAGGAAATAAAGAAGCCACTCAAGTGATCTTTGAAGTAGAAGATGAGATTAGTAACCAAGAAAGGCTGAAGTATCAGGTACCCCATGACAAAACCTACGTCGGTGTGTGCCTGTAGGAATTCCTAGTGGGCAACACCCTTTGCTTCAATTTCTTGGGCTAGTATCCTAGACATGTAAGGGTTTCCATTAGACAAATAACTAGAAATAATACAAGGGAATAACCAAACAGGCAACTTCTAACTTAAAAATTGGGAGTCACCAGGCCAAAGAAATAATTCAGACATCCAGGGCTGTCACTAAATGATATGCTATGTGGTTTAAAAACCACATTAACAGTATAATTCCTCAAGCATGGAGTTGAAAGGGAATCTACTGGGGTTTAAATGCAGTATGAAGGTGTCACAGTAGGAAATTTCCCAGACTGGCTACAAAATATTGCAGAAAAAAAGAAACCTTGCAATTGCAAAGTAGTCTTGGTATATTCTTCATATTGACAGAACAAATTACAAGCATGAAAATTTTCACATAGTATGTATTGTGTTGATTGTGAAATGACATTTGTTTACAATGCCCAACACTTGCGATGTAAATAGCAAGCACAAACCAGGTGTGTAGCACACAATAGGGCTTGCAGTGGGGATGTGCAACGCAGAGATTTAGGGACAGTTTCCTGGTGGATGCAAAAGCTGCAGAGGAAGACATTGTTCTTGGAGAAGAAAGGGGCTGGGCCTAAAGTATAAACATGCAGACAGTCTGGACCACAAGCACACACGGCTGGGCTTTTCACACTGTAGAGAGAAGTGAGTGATGTGCCGTGCTTAACCCCTACAGAGCGGCATCTGTCCTCTAGGAGTGAAGGAACACACTTTGCTGTTCACTAAACTCAAACTTAATGAGACATGGGGGAGGACTGCGGTAATTCTGAGCAGTGCAGGCTCCCAGACAGGCCACTAACCATCTAATAGAAAATCACCAGGAAGAGCTGGGCATGGTGGCGCGCGCCTTCAATTCCAGTACTAGGGAGGCAGAGCCAGGCAGATGGCTGTGAGTTTGAGGCCAGCCTGGTCTACAAAGCGAGTCCAGGACAGCCAAGGCTACACAGAGAAACCCTGTCTCAAACCCCCCCTCCCCCAAAAAAAGAAAGAAAAGAAAATCATCAGGAAGAAAGAGAAACTTCTAGGAAAAGGAGGGGTGGGGCCAAGTGCATAGAACAGCAGTACTGGAAACAGCACGCCATTGGAACTGGCTGGTATTGGCTTGGCCTTCCAAGGCTAACCTTAACCCTGGGGAAGATGGTAAAAGATATAGAGATGGCCTCCAGCCTTCCCCTCCCCCCAACACTCATGAACTTGGGTAGTTCTCTCCTGTGATGAACCAGGATCAGTCTGAGCCCTGTGAGGGGCCATGACCATAGCCTGAGATTCTATGAAGAGGTCCACAGAGCAGGGAACCAAAGCCTCCTGCTTACAATGTGTGTGTGAGCCTAGAAGAAGAGGAGCCTAGGGCTCAGTCAAGCCCTCAGCTAGGCTACCTCTGGAGTCCCGTCCCTTGGAAATTCTGTGATAAATTTGCTGGTTTTAGGCAGGCAAGACAATCGATTTTTATCTTCCACAATGAACTCAATATACCTCATTAATTTTCTAGCTGATATATGATGCAAGTCACTGGCTTCCGATTAATTAGGGTAATGTCTCGTACAATAACAGTTAACTAACATGGAGTCCCCAGCACTTTGACTCTGGAGGTTAAGGTGTTAGAAGCCATTTCCTTTCCTGTGTGGGAAATGAGTCTAAGCAGGACCATCTACTGGTGGTGATCCCAGAGGCACAGCTGGTGCCCCAGCATCACTGACACTGCCCTGGACAATATTAAATGTATATATTCATTCTATCGTGTGTGTGTGTGTGTGCAGGTATATATGTGTGGTGTGCATGTGCAGATGGAGGCCAGAGGACAAGTGCAGGTGTCAGAAGGTGCCATCTACCTTGCTTTTTGGTCTCTTACTGGCTTGGAGCTTGCCAAGTAGACTAGGCTGGCTGGGCAGTGTGCTCGAAGGGTCTGTCTGTCTCTCCCCACTTAGTGCTGGGATTACATGCATGTGCTCACCAGGCCTGACTTCTTTACTTGGGCTGGTGTGTGTGTGTGTGTGTGTGTGTGTGTGTGTGTGTGTGTGTGAGAGAGAGAGAGAGAAACTTAGGTCCTCAGCGTTAAGAAGCAAGCACTTTCCTGACTACATTAACTGAGTCCCAACAATCTCATAACTAGCATTTTCAGAATGAGAGTGAGACTTCAAAAACCACTGCCACCTTCCTGCAGGTTAAAGGACATTTTACAATGTAAGTGGGACACGGCAAGAATATCTCTGTGCTGTTCCCATCCCCCCACCGGTGGTACCAGGAATTCTACTCAAGGTCTCACACATGCTAGGCAAGTGCTCTACCACTGAGCTATACTCTCAACCCTCTCTTTGGCAGAGCTCAGAGCAGAAAACTCATTAAAACAATGTCACTGAAGGCAGAACAGGGTATCCTGAGCAAGGATAACAGCAATTTTGTATTGATAATTCTATACGATGTCCAGCAAAGAGGAAGTGGCTATCATAATCCTGTATTTGAAGAAATACATCCCTTCCCACTGTATTTTATTAACCTTTTAAAAACTTAAGCCTGTGTGTATTGTGTTTGCATGCATGTCTGTGCATCATGTATATGCCAATGGAGTCCAGGAAGAGTGTCAGAGCCTGTGAGCCTGGATGGTTGTGAGCCACCATGTGGGTGCTGGGAATTGAACCTGGGTCCTCTAGAAGAACAGCCATTGCTCTTTATCAGTGAGCCATCTTTCCAGCCCCTATTTCTTTATTTTAGAGATATGGTCTCATTGTACTGTTCCAGCTGCCTTGAACTCCTGGGCTCACACAATTCTGATTCAAGCTTTGAGTAGCTGGACCACAGGAACACACATGGCTCCTTAATTTCTGGTGTCATTCATCACAATATATCTGCATGGAAATTTGAAAATACTACTAAAACAGGTCACTGACGGGTACCTGCCAGAGCAATGAGTTCAGTGTACCTCGTTTACTCTCTTAATTGAATGTACTGAAAGTCACTGATATCGCATTATGTTGAGTTTGTTTCCAGCATCCCTGCAAATGTGAAGAGGAGCTGGAGCTGAGAGCCGCCACAGACTGGAGAAGTCAAAAGAAGAAAAGAGGAGGCTCAAGATTTTGACTCTGTATTCCATGCCAAAGGGTCCATTTCTACTTAGGGTCATAGAATTCTGGAGTAATAAAAAAAAAAAATCTTAGAAATCCTTCAACATAATGGCTGCAAAGTGGGCAATTTTTGGATCATCTTTCCAAAAAAGCTGCAAAGCTGCAATGACTAAGAATGGAGAGCAATGCTGGGAAGTCCAGCCACCGATTCTTCCCTCATCTCCTCTTTTAATAAAGAAAGGCATGCTGGAGACACGAGCAGGCTGTGGCAGGGCATTCTGTGGAGCAGAGAGTGGTCTGCATCAGAACGACAAGTGGCCATGACAGGATGGAGAAGCAGGCAGACTTGGGAGAACGCAGTACAGAGGCTGGATACGATGTTAGGTGCTGCCATCCCTGCCTGGGAGGCCAGCATTACTTCTTCCATCCTGGAAGGCAGCATTACTTCCACCCTGTACCACAAACTAAGGCTCTCGTCTTAGTCAGGGCTCCTACTACTGTGATAAAACATAACTAAAAGCAACTCAGGGGGAGAGGGTTATTTTAGTTTGCAGTTTGATATCACAGCCTACCACGGGGAAGTCAGGGCAGGAGCCTGGAAGAGGCGCTGAAGCAGAGGCCAGGAGATGTGCTGCTTCCTGGCTTGCTCAGCCTGCTTTCTTTCAGCTCCCAGGACTATGAGCCCCAGAACAGCATCACCTACAGTGAGCTGGGCCCTCCCCCATCAATCATTAATCAAGAAAATGCATTGCAGGTCAATTTGGTGGAGCCATTTTTCTCAATTAAGGGTCCCTCTTCTCAAATTAGTCTAACCTGTGTCAAGTTGACAGAAAATTAACTAGCACAGCCTCCAAGGTCCTAGAGGTAAAGTTAATATTTAAACCCATCAGAAAATACAACTATCACTACTGTATGCACTATTCTAATAGATCATTCCGCTTTCATTCAAAACACTTATCTTGTACCTATTTGGTGTTAAACATGGTCTGGGGGTAAAAAGGGAAACAAGTTAGGCAGTTGGCTGCCTCATCAGTCAGGGGTGACCAGCTTTAAACAGGTGGCACGTGCCTGCCATAGGCTCTTGGGACATGACCAAGACATGAGCACCACCGCAAGTTTAAGATGAGCTGGGCTACATAGTGACACCTTGTCTCAAAACCCACAAACATTGAGGATACAGAGTCGGCTTGGTGGTTAAGAGTACTGGTTGTTCTTCCTAGAGACCTGGGTTCAATTCCCAGCATTCACAGGGTAGCTCACAAATACATCTGTAACTCCAGTTCCAGGGGATCTGATGTCTTCTTTTGGCCTCCAAAGGTGCCAGGCATGCATATTATACACAGACATAGATGCAGGCAAAACACTCACACACAATAGAGGATAAAATAAAACAACGCCCACAAATATTCATGGGACCCTACCCTTTGCCTCTGAGCTCTGGGAAAGGAGAAAAATTGCTGTTTTTGTTGTGTGCCCTGTGCTGTGTTCACCAGGCTCCAAATGGAAGGCACCAAACCCATGGTCACATGGATGGCCTCTGGTTAATCTTAGTGGGTTACAAAACAAAGTAAAGACATGTGACTGTTTAACAAAGATTTGTGGAGGGGATGGATAGGGAGGGGAAGGGAGGTAGGTGGGAGGTGAGAGGGGTCAGCACGCAAAGTGTATATATGTGAACTTTGTAAAAACAATCAAATAACAATACTCACCCACAAATGAGGGCATGAGTGGACGAATGAATGCAAAGAGGCTGAGGAAAGCCACTCTAAGCATGTGACATTGAAGCTGATCACATTTCCCAGAGTTGCCTCTGTACAGCTGCCTCACCAGCTCTGTCAGGTTTTTTGTGTCTCCCCTCCTGCACTGCAGCTCTCCCCATGGAAACAAGGGGTGCTCTGATGGAGCCTCGCCCATCTCACGCCCCTCTTCTCCATTCTGCACAACAGAAGCTCTGCCCTGGGCTTGCTTTCTGTTTTTCGGGTACATTCACCATCCTTGCATGGGCTCCCTGCACCCACAGAAGCCACTCACTGGTGATCCTCTATCTATGTCTCCGACGGTATTACTACCCTGAACGCCAAGCCCGTGTGTCCAAGAGCTTCCCGACCAATCCGAGGTGTCCCATCAGGACTTCAGCCTGAGCCGAACACTCTGGCACATCCCTAGCAGCTCAGCACTCAAGGAATGCCGTGAGTCTGAGGCCAGTCTGAGCTACTGAGGGCGATCTTGTCTCATGCCCACCCAAAAGCCCCATCGAACTCAGTGTGCAAAACAGAACTCAGTGCCTTTTTCAGAACCTAGCTGTCCCTTCTTGGCATGACTCAATGGCATCACCTGGGCCTCTTCTTTCTCGATGTCAAATCCGGAAATGCCCTTTACTTAGGATTTCTCAAACTAACCCCTTTCCTTCTCTCTTTCCTAAGACTACCTTATTACTTTCTCCTTGGATAAACATTATAATCATTTTACTAGGCTCCCCCTTCACTAAATCTCCACAGCACCGGTAGATGATCTTCCAGAGATCCAGATCTCATCCAACTACCCCCTTTTTACATCTTGGTGTGCTTCCTGGACCACCGAGCATTAATGATGAGGGGCCCACACCCCTACCCAGCACACAGCACTCTGCTGGCTTCTGCTTTATTCTCTGAGCTGCACCATCTTCTCTTGCTCCCATCTTGGAAGCTGCTCTGTTTCCCTATGATGCATTTTCTGTTTCTTCTATTTTCACAAATCTTTCTCTCTCTAAGAAACGACTGAAGTAGTTTGTATTTCATTAGCCCAAGCTTTAATAAGGAAGCCCACTCAGGGCCTCGTGGGGTCAACGTCAGGAAGCAAACAGTGGAGTGTGGGCGTGGAGGGAGAGGACACTCAAAAGAAAAGTAAGGAGACGCGAGAGGGACTTGAGGAACACGCATTTCTGGGCCATTAGCTAAACTCAGAAGGTGATATGACCCTCTAACCTGCGTGGCATTTGCTCAGAGCATCGAGTCAACAGGCAGTGCTGAGTGTATTATTTATTCATGAGTTACCACAAAGCTGGCTCCGACTCCTAAGACGCTGTCTAGACTCCAGAGACTCCTCCAACAGACTAGAGGTTAAAGCTTGCTTCTTTCTTCTAAGCATTTCCTCTTGAAATCTAAATACTCTATTCCGAAAGGCATCTGCAACTAAACACTTCGGGGAGAGAGAGAGAGAGAGAGAGAGAGAGAGAGAGAGAGAGAGAGAGAGAGAGAGAGAGAGAGAGAGAGAGAGAGAGAGAGAGAGAGAGAGAGAGAGAGAGAGAGAGAGAGCGAGCAAATCATATATCCTAGACATTTTGTTTTACTTGAGAAAGGATGTATAGCTCATGCTGGCCTCAACTGAGTGGCTGCCTGCCTTAGCCTCCTGACTGCTGATATCACAGGACTGCGCCACCACTCCTAGCAAGATCCCTCACTTGAAGGCTGATCAGGAGGTGGCGAAATGTAGTCTGCCTCTAGGCCCAGCTAAGTCTTGGGGGAAGCCTACAGGTTTCTCTTCATTAATCTTGTCCACTAGTTTTCCTCTTTGTCTGTCTATTTGTCTGTCTGTCTGTCCACCTGCCTTGTATTTCTGCAGAGCTAGCCTTCGGGGTACAGGAGAAGTCCCAGGAGAGTCATCAATTCAAGCCTGGTCTGGGACAAACAGGATAAGGAAGGTCATTCCCTCTGTCACTCTTTGCTGGCTGCAGTCCCACAGTTACTTGGCACTCCCTCGCCTCATCTCTTTGTTTCCAGCATAAAGAACAAAGGACAGCAAGCCAGCCTGTTCTTCAGACAGAATGCACCTCAGAGTTAAGCGTGACACATAAAATGCCTCTGAGCAGACCATGCCCTCTTACCTCACAGACTGTTTCACACCTCCCTGTGAGTACTTGTACCAGACACTTAGCTCTGCCACTAGGGACTACATGTGACACCGTGAGGAAATGTCTGGAATTGAGCATGGTGGTGCATGCTGACAGCGCCCTTGGGACGCTGAGGCTAGAATTACCAAATTTAGACTAAGCAGGGCTACGTAGTGGGGCCTTGCCTCAAAATAAACAAACAAAACCAATTCGGGTCCATTCCTCCCACTTTCAGAAGCTTAGAGCAATGTCTTGCTCATTTTTGTATCCTCAACATGCAGTACAGATCCCGGGAAGCTAGTTCAGGTTGGAAGAGCTTGACTGCCCGGAATCAAATCTCTGGCCCACGCCCTGTATGTATGAATCTGGGGCAGGTTGTTTGACCTCTTTCTGCCTCAGTTTCCACACTTCTTGTTTGTTTATTTGTTTTTGTTTTGTTTTGTTTCGTTTTTGCTTTCTGAGACAGGGTTTCTCTGTGTAGCCTTGGCTGTCCTGGACTCGCTTTGTAGACCAGGCTGGCCTCGAACTCACAGCGATCCGCCTGCCTCTGCCTCCCAAGTGCTGGGATTAAAGGGGTGCGCCACCACTACACAGTGCTCACACCCACAGCCACAGGCTGCTGCAGCTAGGAGTGTGTGCAGCTGATTGATGAACTGCGAACTTGTAGCTTTCCCTCGTGCTGCTCTCCATTTTCTGTGCTGCATTTCAACTCTGTTATGTTAAAATTCATTTGTAAGTGAGAGCAAATATCTAACTGTGGGGCACTGACAGTTCCAAATGAATGACCTATGGATTTTAAAAACACTGGCACCGGGCTCCTAAGTTGAGAAGGACCTGTGTTCTACTGGAAAAGGCCTGCTAAGACTGTGAATGAGAGTCAAGAGACATTTCCCAGGAGGAAGATCAAATCTTCACGATTTATTTATGAGATTTTTTTTTTCTTGTGGCTTGTTTAAAATGAATTTAGAATGTAGCATTAAGGATACTGGATGTCAGAGAAAGCCCAGAAACTGCCAGATATTCTAAAGTTACCAGTGCCATACCATTGACTTTGGAATTGCAAATTCTTTGTTTTGTTTTGAGACAGGCTGTCATGTAGCCCAGGCTAGCCTCAGATTCACTATACAGCTTAGGGATGACCTTGAACTCCTTATTTTCTTGCCTTTACCTCTCAAGAGTTGAGGTTATGTGTGTACATGATCAAATCCAGCTATGATCTATTTTTTAAACAACAGTGATCAATTCTTTAAAATCCTCCAGAGCCCGGCGTGGTGGCTCATACCTTTAATCTTAGCACTAGGGAGCCAGAGGCAGGTGAGTCTCTGAATTTGAGGTCAGCCTGGTGTATATAGTGAGTTCTAGGACAGCCAAAACTATGTAGTGAGATGCAAACCGAGCCAGGTGCAGTGGCACACATCTGTAATCCCAGCACTCAGGGAGGCAGAGGCAGAAAGATCTCTATGAGTTCGAGGTCAGCCTGGTCTACAAAGTGAGTCCAGCACAGCCAAAGCTACATAGGGAAACACTATCTGGAAAAACCAAACCAAACAAAAAACCAAAAGCCAAAACAATTAAAAGCAAAAAACAACCAAACAATAACCCCCCCACCCCCCTCCACACACAAAAGGCTGCTGGCTCCATAACCAACCAGTGGTGTGCATGTGCTGACTTTTTTCAATGAAGTAAGCAAAATAAAGAGCTTGAAAGAGACAAAAAATAAAGCTGCACACACATATGAACACATGTGCATATATGTAAGGATGCATGATGCGTGTGTATTATGTATTTTAGTTTGGAATATTGTTATTGCTTAAGTGGCAAGAAGAGTTTCCTAGGGTGAAGACATATTGGAATTTTGATTTTCCTATTTCCGTACAATTGGCTTTTGCTTTTAATTTTATGTGTATGGGTGTTTTGCCTGCATGTATGTCTGTGTACCATGCATGTGCCTGGCATCCAAGAAAGCCAGAAGAGAGCATCAGATCCCTAGGAGCTAGAGGTAGGATGGTTGTGAGCCACCCTGTGTGTTCTGAGAACTGAACCCAGATCCTTGGGAAGAGCAGCCATGTTCTCCAGCTCTTGCCTACAGTGTGTTACTATCTCAGTTCCTGGTGAGAGAAACACAGTCCCCCTTTACACTTAAGGACTTGTTTGCTCTGCTTTTCTCTCAACACTTTGACAAGAATAAAGACGTCATGTTGAATAAGTGTGTTCCCTCACAAAGAAAAAGGTATTAGTAAAAATACTTTTATTTTTATAACCAAATATACAAGTTATATTTTATAAGAGAGGAGACTGCTACTATTATCATCTTAATAGGTCTTTTTTCTATTTTTCTTTTTTCTTTTGGTTTTTTGAGACAGGGTCTCTCGGTGTAGCCTTGGCTGTCCTGGACTCATTCTGTAGACCAGGCTGGTCTCCAACTCACAGCGATCCACCTGCCTCTGCCTCAGGAGTGCTGGGATTAAAGGTGTGCATCACCACACCCGTCTAGGTCTTTTTTCTTAAACAAACATCCTTTAAGTATATACTTTGCTTGTTAAAATTATAAATACTTATAGGAGAAAAGCACCTTTTACTGAATAATTCAAGCTAAAAATCAAGGATGAAATAAGAAACTATGAATGTGTCATTACCTATATTCTGCTTTGCAGAAGCAACGAGTAAAAGAGAAAGCATTCCCAATGAAAACTCCATTCTGTTTTCTTGCATGTAATTAAAAGTCAGCTCTGGGGGGCTAGAGAGACTGCTCAGCAGTTAGGAGCACTGGCTCCTAGCACCCACATGGCAGCTTACAACTGTCGGTAACTTCAGTTCTAGTTCCAGGGGTTCTGATACTCTCACACAGATAGACATGCAGAGACAACACCAAAGCAAAATAAATACATAAATAAATCATAAGGGGGAGAAAAGGAGTTGCCCTTGGACCTGGTGCTATGGTGCAGGCCTGGCAACACATGTTTATAAACCAGTACTTGGAAGGTAGAGCCAGAAGAGTAAGTCTGAGGCCAGCTTGGCCTGATAATATGTATCAGGCCATTCAGGTCTACATTCAGAAATCTTGTCTCAAAAAGCCAAAATTAAAACAAATAAAAAAGACACAACTTTTATCATAAAGTTCACATATGAAGTCTCTTCCTCCAGTGAAAAAAAAATGGGACACCGCCCCCTCGCCCCCTCTGCCCCCCCTACCCCCGAACAAAACAAATGTGAAGTCTGCAGAGAACATTCTAGTTTCAGAAAGTACCTGACTGAGAGCCTTCTATTTTGGTCTCCTCTTCTGTAACCAGCTGGCCTCTGTCTAAGTCTGTCTCTCTCAGACCATGGGCTCCCTGTCCCGTTAGAACAAGAGACGGGTACACAGAGGTATGCTTTGATGGACTTAAACATGTTTCTAGGGGCTCCTTAGGCACGCTGAGGTTTTTTAAATGCTCTTTACCTGAAATAACCCCTCTGAGCTGGGATATAACACAGCAGAACAGAGTGGTAGAACACTCACATGGCTTGGGTCAGATTGAAGACAGTTACAACAGCAATAGGCCAGCAAGGCAGCTTGTATATAAACACATTTGCCACCACCAAGCCTGAGAACCCGAGTTTAATCCCCAGAGCTCATACGGTAGAAGGAGACTCACTTTGTAGACCAGGCTGGCCTCGAACTCACAGACATCTGCCTGCCCCTGCTTCCCAGAGTGCTGGGATTACCAGCATGCACCACTGTGCCCAGCTTTTTCAAATTTCTTTCTTTCTTTCTTTTACTTTTTTTCGAGACAGGGTTTCTCTGTGTAGCCTTCAAATTAATTCATTTTCTGTAATCTTTTTTTTTTTTTTTTCTTCAAGACAGAGTCTCTCTGTGTAGCCTTGGCTGTTTGGCTGTCCTGGACTCGCTCTGTAGTCCAGGCTGGCCTCAAACTCACAGCAATCTGCCTGCCTCTGCCTCCCAAGTGCTGGGATTAAAGGCCATTTTCTGTAATCTTAAACAATTTAGTTATTATGACTTTGTGCGTGTATGACTTGTGTATGTATGTGTCTGTGTGTGAATGTGTGTATGATGAGTGTGTGGAGACCTACACACACACACACATGTAGCAATCAGCGGACAACGCTGCGGAGTCAGTGCTTTCCTTCCACCTTTATGTGGTTCTGACAGTTTAACTCAGGTCAAAGGCGTCTTTACTCTCCAAGCCATTTTGTCAGCCCTCTCTCTTTTTACTGATAGCTGTGAAAAATTAGCATATTTCTTTATGCCCCAGTTTTATTTTTTCCTATTAAACAAATGTAGTTAACGTCTTTTTTTTTTTAAATGAAGCCCAGAAATATAAGACAGTCACTGTGATTCTTTGACCTATAACTCATTTATCTCCAGGTAACTGGCAGTCATCCTTCCTGAAGCATCACAGTGATTGGCTGCTTACACAGTATCCACACAGACCCCCAGCTTATTTTCCAGTTCCTTTGTTGTATATTCTAGTTTCAGCCTTTATTCTTGCATAAATTAGTTTTTACTTTTCTTTGACATGACAGTTCCTTTCCCCCACCTAACCTCCAAATTAAAATTAACCACGATCTTTCAAAGAATTTTCTAGTATCTTTCATTTTGAGTGACATTTTTCTTGCTATTGTCTTCAAGAAATCAATGAATATATTAAGTGGAATTAGACTCGGCACCTGTCTCCAAGGAACTCAAAGCACTAGTTTCTGGTAGCCTTAGATGGAATTCTTAACCTAAAAAGAGTTTTAACAAAGCAACTTGTATTCTTCTCTCACTCCTTTAAAACCATGGTTTTGTTGCTGTTGTTCTCAAATAGAGAAAGGGGTGTAAAATGAAACAAATGCTGTCAGAATATAAGAGCATTCAGACATTGCAGAGTACATGGGCTGATAGCTAGCTTGGGCAATAGCTTACAAAAGTATGCAACAGGGCATTCCTTCTTGGCCCTAAGAGTGGCACCCTGGGTAGCAGAGGAGTCAGGAAATGAACTGCTGGAAAAGGCAGAATCACAAAACTTTGGTCTTTTTCAGCTCTCCAAATTCAAACTGTTTTTTTTTTTTTTTTTTTTTTTAGTCCCATAAAAACCTTAGCATAGGCTAAAAGAAAAACAAACAAACAAAAACCATAGTCAAGTAGTGAGCAGAAATAGCTCAGTCTGAAAGTAAGTGTGGCTTGGACCCCTGACACTACCACAAAGTGGCTGTGACCTTGACTCCTCTGACCTTCAGTTTCTACACCTATGATATGGTACTGACTCTGGGAGAGTGGATGGGAATTTAAAAAGCGTCAGCTGGGCATCGTGGTGCACGGTTTATTCCCAGCACTCAGGATGCAGCAGCACGCTGATCTCTGGGAGTTCCGGGCTAGCCAAGAGAACCTGTCTCCAAAAGAAGTTATTATATGCAAAGTGCCTTGACCAGACCAGATGCTCGGATAATGCTCATTGGCTCCCCTTCTCTCGGCCTTCTGCAAAGGCAGAGTGATGGACCAAACATCCTTTATTCTCAAAACTGCCATTCTGAGAAAAAGGGCAGAATAAAAGACCAGGTAAGCGGAACCATAAATCTCTGCGATCTCGAGTTTTAAAGGAGATAAGCCATGAAATAAACTAGTAAGAGACAGCAAGAATGATGGGATTACAAAGCCCACACCAAAGGTACTGAGATTTATTAATCATTTCCACTTGCCTCTTCGCTGTGATGATGAGATTTTATTTCACGCTCAGTGAAGGGAAAAATCACCCAAACTTGGAAAAGTGAAATTAAAAGTGTTTCATAAAAACAAAAATTGCTGCCATTTCCAGATGACTTTTCAGAAAATGATCTCAAAATCTGAGTAAAGCCTCTTGGTCTTTCATCTGGGATGACTTAGGCATAGCTGCGTAGGACCTGTCCAAGGCCATTGGGGAAAGGAGCAGGTCAACAAAACAACACGACAGTGGACACCACGGCACAACACTGGCCAGGTGCTGTGGGGCATGCAGCCTTGTGTCAGTGCGACAGGGCTGCCCAGCCAAGACTCCCTAACTGGGTGGTTGAAATATCAGAAACTCACTTTCCCACAGTTCTGGAAGGTCTGAGCGGGGCCCTCTACTCGGCTTGTAGGTGGCTGCCCAAGGCTCCTCTATCATTGCGTCTCTGCATGTGGCCCTGGTGTCTCCTGGTGTGTCCACGTTCTTTTCTCTTAAAGGCTCAAGTCAGATGGAGCTGGACCACATCCAGTGGCCTTCTTTGAACGCAGTCACTTGTTCCGAGACACCGGTGTTACTTTCCCATCATGGTGGGAGATAACCTGACAGAGACAACTCGAGGGAGTGAGGCTTTGGGTTCACAGTCTCAGAGCCATTTCTGCTCATCATGGTGTGGGGAGCCAGTGTCAGCAGAAGCATAGGGTGACACCTGCTCACATGGTCCAGGCCAGGAAGCAAAGTCAGGCTGGAACCACAAGTGGGTGTAACCTCCAAAGGCTTGCAACGTCTGCCAGCCAGGCTCCAGAGGCTCCACAGTGCCCTGAGCTGGGGACCCAGCATCCATAACATTAGCCCACCGAGACATTCCACAACCCAACTGGAATACACTACAGCATATGAAGTTTGGAGGGACGGGATTCAGCCTACAACACAATGCTGACTCATTTAACCACTTTATGAATGAGTAGCCAGGCTCCCCGAGAATAACTAACTCATCGCCTCAGTAGTGCCCAAGCCAACGATCTGTCCGCTAGGAACACTTCCTCAAAGGGAGACGATGTACGCAGTTGGGAAGACGGCACTGACGGATGAAAGTTTGAGAACGCGAGCTACGGACACAGAGGCTTTAGTCACTGGGCAGCGTCGTTATGTGGAGAGAATGGATTCAGGGTGAATAACTGGTTACACAACACTAAATGTTAGGCTGGGACCCCTGCCCCCTAATATGAGGAATTTCTAACCAGGAAATAATAACTGTGTTGGAACTTCAAGGGCCTACAAATAACCCTAAATTAACACCAAACACAACAGAAAGGTAGAGAATAAGTGTCATGATAGGGTTCCCATCGTGTCTCTATAAGGGACATATGTATGAAGTCTCATCTTTTTTTGTTTTGTTTTGTTTTTTCAAGACAGGGTTTCTCTGTGTAGCCTTGGCTGTTCTGGACTCACTTTGTGGACCAGGCTGGCCTTGAACTCACACTGCTCCACCTGCCTCTGCCTCCTGAGTGCTGGGATTAAAGGCGTGTGCCACCATGCCCGACTTATGAAGTCTCATCTTTTCGGTGAGTTTTTATTCCACTGTTATTGATATGTCACATTAGCGGGCTTTCAGCTCTACTGAGCCCCAGGATGGAAGCCCAGAGTCCTGTGCTCTGTCCTCTGGACTCCCACTGGTATTTCTAGGAGTGCTCAGCTAGACTGTGGTCATCAGCTGCCTGCTCAGCTCTCTGTGTTCACTCTGTATTGTTTTTTTTTAACTTCACGAAAGTACCACGGTGCTCTGAGCTTTAGCCTGTAACTGCATTTCATGCATCTATATTCTGTGTTAAATTGTAATTATAAAGGTAAGGAATTAAACTGTTTACATTCCCAGATGTTATGATGTTTGGAAACACCAGTCTTGTATACATTCCAGGGTTCTATATATAGGATGTAAAGTCTAGAATATATAAACTCATTTACAAAAATTGTTGGACAAGGTCTACTATTTCCTTCTATACTGAGGTATAGACTGAAATATTCCAGTTAGAATACAAATTTCATGAAGGCACACAACGATGCATATATAATATAGATGAATATATATAGTTGTAGCATCTTTATATACACATAAATATGTATATATATGTATGTATGTAAACACACACACACATATATACATACACAGAGGTTAATGTAAACTTCTAGGCCCAAGATACACATATGAAAGCATTCCAAAATTAAAAAAAGAAAAAGTAAATTAAATGCTCAGGCCGTGCTAATGTGAGCATTTACAAACAAAGTTCTAGAGTCCTGAGTCTTAAATGCTCAATTTTCTCTATTCTGGGAAGTTCCATTTTAAACGGCATTGTCTGCAAGTTTACTGTGGCAAGGAAAGGGGCAAGAGCCAGAGTCCTGAGGTTTTTCTGAAGACAGTCCTCCATGTACCACCATGTACCACTAAAGAAAGCAAACTGTTGGCAGCCGTGCTGGTGCACACCTTTAATGCCGGCACTAGGGAGGCATAGGCAGGTGGATCTTTGTGATTGAGGCTACCCTGGGCTACAAAGTGAGTTCTAGAGTAGTCAGAATTATGTGGTGAGATCATTTCTTTTCCCTGAGACAGGGTTTCTCTATGTAGCCTTGGCTGCCCTGGACTCACTTTGTAGACCAGGCTGGCCTCGAACTAAAAAAAAACCAAAAACACAAAAAACAAACAAACAAAAAAACCCAAAAAAACTTTTAAGCAAAATGGCACCTAAGTAGAATATTATGGGCTAGGGAAATGGCTCAGAGGGTAAGGCACTTGCCACGAAGCCAGATGACCTGGGTTAGGGGACTGGGATCACATGGTACAGAGGGGAAAAAAAAAAAAAGCTGTCCTCTGGTCCCTACCTCCACAAACGCATAAATAAATAGAGTATAACAATTTAAAAAACAGGTATTATGACTAATTTTGTGATTAAATGAGAGCTGGTTATATAATTGCTTTGTGGACTGCTGCGTTCCTCTGCATGCAGTGGAGAGGCACTTCGAGATCTAACTCGGCTCCCTCTGTTTTCTCTGCCGTGTGCGTTCCCGGCAGGGCAAGGGAGCTGGAGCAAGTTAAGTCAGAACATCTCTGCAGCCATTCTGTTGAGCTGTAACGCAGGTGCTGTGCTTGTCAGTTATTACAGGCCTCCATAAGAAGCCCTGGCTAACTGCAGGAATCTATGCCCAGGTCTCACGTAGCGCAGGATGACTCTGAATTTTCTACGTAGAGCCACTGATGGCCTTGAGTTTCGGATCCTCTGGTCTCTATCTCTGAGTGCGGGCATCCCAGCTGCACCTAACGTAGTCCAGATTGGTGTTTTGTTTTGTTTTTGAGATAGCGTCTCACTACGTAGTCCAGGGGATGAGAAAGCACAGTAACAGGAGAAACCCAGGGTGCAGAGCATGAACACGCAGGGTTTAAGAAAAGCAGTACCTTTCTTTTTGTGTGCTTTTAATGACATTATGTAATGTGTTGGCATTTTAAATAATATTAAAGTAGGGAACGTTGGAAAGTATTAATGTTGGAAACGAGGTTTGTAAAGAAATTTTTTAAAATCTCTAAAAGTTAGGATTAAAAAAAAAAATCTCTAGACAAAGGCATATATAGGTGTTTGATAAATTCTCTGAATAGAGTCATTAGCCAAAAATCCCAAACCCTCTTGGTCAAGACAAACTGTGAAGACATTAACACTCTGGGGCCCAAACAGCACAATTATCTACATTTGTGAGTGGGAAGTGAGCTTGTAAATCTCCAAGCACAGCGAGTCGCCGCTGCAACTCTGAGCACAGAGATTTTCACTCAGGCACTGTATGTTTCCAGCTGTTAGCGCCTTTGCAAACTCTCATAGCAAGAGTTATTTACTATCCCCTTTTCTCTCTACATTCTGGTGCCTTCCATGTAATAAGCATAAAACTGGGAAACATGCAGAGAGGTAAGTCGGCTCTCACACCCAAATTTCTTTGCATCCAGAGACAACTAAGATTTATAATCTTTTCATTTTTGTGTGTGTCCTAGAACCATGCCACTCCAAGACAGTATTCCTGCAGAGTAGTCATTTCCCATCTGCTCCTGGCTCAAAGACCAACCAGAAGGCTCAGACCCGTCAGTTCTCACGGCCCCTGAGCCCCTCCACCGGTGTACACGGGGGACTCCATCACCGCGTCCAGGCAACACCTACCTCCAGCTTCAGAACGTCATGCTGAAGTTTACGCTGGAATTCCAGGAAGTTCTTGATGGTCAGTTTCCCTTTGAGATCAGCTCCAAAAAAGTAGGTCGTGAGGGCTGAACACAAGCCAGACTTGAGGGTGTTCCCGGTGGTGGGACGATCTCGGTGACGCATGCCCATGCTGGTTTGGGAGCGAATGATGCTCTGAACCTAAAACAGAACCATATCCCCACCCTTAGATTCATGTCGGTGAAAGAGTCTGCAGACTCTGTGTGTGCACTGTAATACACGCAGATAACAGGAGCGATGTCCTATTATGCCCATTTCATAGATGAGGAGACAGAGACACACAGTTGAATAGCTGACTCGGGAAGCCTCCTGGAGAGCCTGTCTTTTAAAAAAGGGGGATTTGGTTTAAGGTGAGGGTAGGGAGAATGGTGCAAAACCTCTCCTGCGAGCAGGGCAGTCATCTTCACAGCAACACTGTCTGCATCTCAGTAGGTTTTAGCACTCCACATTTCTCAGTCTGCTCTCTACAAGTGGCAAGAGGTAGCATGGCTTTACAAAAATTCTGTTCTAAATTATTTTATTATGTGTCTGCGTTTTGCCTACACATATGCCCAAGCAGCACATATGTGACTGGTGCCCAGGGAGGCCAGAAGGCGGCCTTGGATCCTCTAGGACTGGAGTTATAGACGATAATGAGCTACCACAGGGTTGCTGGGAAGTGAATCCAGGTCTTCTGGAAGCGCATCGAGAACTCTTAACCGCTGAGCCATCTCTCCAGCCCTCTACGCAAATTATTGACATCTAAATATAATAGAATGACTTATGATATACAAAGTTGGTATAAAATAAGAAAATGCAGGGAAGTTGCTCAATCTTTGAGAAAGGTTCATCTTGGGGACTAGTAAGAGTGGCCTCTAGCCAGGCGTGGTGACGCATGCCTGTAATCCCAGCAGTTGGGAGGCAGAGGCAGGCGGATTTCTGTGAGTTCAAGGCCAGCCTGGCCTACATATCAAGTTCCGGGACAGCCAGGGCTACATAGAGAAACTGTGTGTGTGTGTGTGTGTGTGTGTGTGTGTGTGTGTGTGTGTAGGGTAGGTGAGTGGCCTTCACATGCAAGTCAGCTTTCTGAGGCAAGTCTGTGGTTGCCAAGGCTCTCCCTAGGGCCTGCACTCACGGCTCACTCCCCACTGGCTAAGAAATACTAAAAAGGGAAGTCAGCACAACTTGCCTGCTCGAACTCCTCCATGTCTACTTCTCCGTCTCCATTCAAGTCAAACATCTTGAAAGCAATTTCAAAATTCCTCTGAGGAGCTGCACAGAGAAAGGGAGAAAGGGGATCAGGATAGAGGGGGAAGGGGAGGGGAGGGGAGGGGGAAAATGGGAAGAACATGTCAGTCAAGACATAAAATAACGCCAAGCCATCAGCTGACAATGTCTACATCAAGTGTTAACTCCTTAAAACCCCAAGACAATTTGTGACCAGTAAAGACAGCAGTAGTTTTTTTTTTTGTATTTCCACAATTTTGTACTTTTACATTTTTTAATATGGTAATTTTATGTGTATGGGTGTTTTCCCTGCATGCATGCTTATGCACCACATTCATGCAGTGCTTGTAAAGGCCAGAAGAGGGCGTAAGACTCCCTCCGGTTCTGGAATTACAGCAGGTTGTGAGCTGTGGGTGCTGGGAGTCAAACCTGGTCCTCTGCAAGAGCAGCCAGTGCTCTGAACTGCTGAGCCGTCTCTCCTGGCCCTGGGCTTTTCTTCTTAAACACTTCAGCTTTGCCTTTTAACCTGCCACACCGTCAGCTGTACGATCCTCTTCTCTGTTTCTTGGTTGCTACTGGTTATACATGCTAAGCACGTGCAGCATGCTTGTTTGAATGCACCACTATTTACTGAGTCAGGAAAGCTTGTCTACAGTGAGACATGCTGCTGCAATGCAAGGGGGCTAGGCCTTCACCCTTGCCTGTAAACAAGTTAGCTTGCACTCTGCTTCTCTAAGTGCCTGCGATGTCTCTGGTAGGACAGAATGCCATCCTGCTCCCATTTCAACGTGCTGGCTCCATACACAAATTACTAAATGAAGAAGCAGCCTTAAATATTAAAATTAAGTGGGAGCTCAAAACAAAACAAAACAAGAAACCTAGATAAAAATACACAAAGCTTGCAGTACTCATTCCCGGAAGTGAGAGGCCAAAGCTCCTCCCATCAGCCTTAGTGTCTCAGAAGCAATGGAAACGCAACAAATGCACTCCGTGGGTTGTAATGGAGCACAGACTGATGGCTGTTCTCCTTCACGCTGGTAAGTGCTCTGATGAAGAAAACCAAGATATTTACTCCCTTCCTTTTTTTTGTGCTCTGAACATATGGAGCGTTGGAGACTAATATAAAGTCCTGTCCCAATACCACAAAATATGCCAAATTATTTCAGCAAATACATTTTTTACTGGTGGGCTTTGTATAGCACACATTAATCAGAGTCATCATTAGCAGTATTTCCTGGTGCTGACTCTCCTGGCCAGCTGGCTGGGAAGTTCCTGCTTTCGGTCGCTGTGGTGAATGCTGTGCCTGTTTGCTCTCAGCTGTCTCCTTCACTTGATGCTGGCATCCAACAGATCTGTTCCTCTCACCTTAGCCTCCCCAGTGCACTGCCATCCCTGGTCCATACCTGTCCCTCTTTAGAATTTGCTGGGGAAAACACCACTTGGAGAATTCGATTTTTATATGTTTATTGGCACTTTTCTTTCTTTCTTTCCTTCCTTTTTTCTTTCTTGAGACAGGGTTTCTCTGTGAAGTCTGGCTGACCTTGAATTTGCTCTGTAAGCGGGGGTGGGGGGGGTGGGGGGGTGTTGAACTCACAGAGATTCACCGGCCTCTGTCTCCCAGGTGCTGGGATTAAAGGCGTGCGCCATCACCACCTGGCTATTGGCACTTTTTAAAAAATGTTCTAATCTTCCACTGAGATTTAGTATGTGTCAAACTATCGTTTTTGTTGTTGTTGCTTTGTTTGTTTGTTTTGTTTTTTGAGACAGGGTCTCATGTTGTAGACCATGGTGGCCTCAAATGTACACAGATCTACCTGCTTCTGCTGGGATTAAAGGCAAGAGCCATGATGCCCAGCTTGAGTCAAGTGTTAAGATGGATAATTTATCTACTTATTGGTGGATTTTGTACTTGCAATCTTAAAGGTTTACAGAACAGAACAAAACAGAGGGGACTAAAGAGATGGCTCAGTGGTTAGGAGTGCTGGCCGCTCTGGTACTGGCCCTGAGTTCAGTTTCCTGCACCCACATGGCTTGCTGTAACTCCAGCTCCAGGGGGATCTGATTTCTTCTTCTAGCCTCTGCTGGTACCAGATTTGTACAGACACACCAACAGGCAAACACACATACACATACTATTAAAAAAAAAAAAACAAACCAAAACTCAAAAAACGATTGGTCAAGGTGCACATGGATGCTGAGAGTGGTCCAGGCTGTGAACATGTAAGCACCTCAAAGTCCAGGAAGTGATAAAGTAACACAGGTTTTGGAAGTAATTGTGTCAAGGGCCAAAGATGGTTGCAGATGAGCTGAAATTTTTACCCCAACTAGGCTGGACTGGAAAAGCGTGTTAGGATTACCATTCAAAAACCAGGTCACCCGAGTGGATGATGGCATGCCCAGAGTACCCCACACCTTCTGTATACTCTGGGCACGTGGCTCTCCATCATGCTCGGTGATGTGCATTTGTTCTCTTGCTATCTTTCAGAATGATTTCCCAAGACTATGGCTGTGTGAGCACACATGTGTATGACGCGCACATGAGAAGGCCTGGCAAAGTAGAAGGAAGTGGTGTCCCATCACAACTGCCAAAGACTTCCTGCAGAGCATCTACTGACAGCGTTCTGCCACTGGAGCCCAGCAGATCAGCCTTGAGTGACTGGGACTTAGGTACAACCTGAACTTCCTTTTAGCCACAGGAGGAAGAGATGCTGCCACTCTGAGCAGCAGTTCTAGATTTTTTTCTTTCCTTTACAATCATTTTCTTACACCTCTTCCTTTATTTCCTTCCCCAAAACCTGCTTCAGATAACCTTATGAGATTGGCAGAATCCGAGCCGTCTCCAAGCGGCTGCCTAAGTCACTGCCAGAAGGAAAATTTGGATGTTCAGGTCCATTGCACTATTTCTTCCCTTTAAAAGCATTTTGTTTTCCTCAGTATCTGTTAGTGGGGCCAGCGGTGAGCCTGGCCTTTAATACCATCTCTGCAGACTGACTGGCTATAAGCAGCATCTCTCTTCTCTCTCCTCCTCCTCCTCTTCTTCTTCTTCGCCCCCCTCTCTCTCCTTCCCTCTCCCCCTCCCTCTCTCTTGCTCTCTCTCTGGTGTTCTGAGACAGGGTTTCTCTGTGTAGCCCTGGCTGTCCTAGAACTCACTTTGTAGACCAGGCTGGCCTCGAACTCACAGCGATCCGCCTGCCTCTGCCTCCCGAGTGCTGGGATCAAAGGCGTGCGCCACGCCCTGGCTGGACAGCCTATCTTTATGATCATATGTCACTGGAATTAAACTTACAGCAAAAAGTTACTCGTTTTTGTTTCAATGACCTCTAAAAAACTTTGAATGACTTCTACTAGGCCACCTGCTGGCATCCAGTGCGTGACAGACGTGGAAGAAAATGGTTAATTTCTATGAGTCAGAGGGCTAAGTAAAACCTTTTCTAATTCTTAAAAGAGCCACACCTGAGCCTCCTTTGGCACAGAAAAAAAAAAAAAAAAAAAAAAAAAAAAAAAAAAAGAAAGAAAGATAAAAATGGCTAGATTTTATCAAAGATATAGCCACCTTACTGACTGGAATATAATAAGTCAGTAAAATGTCGAGTTAAAGACGCGCGTGCGCACACACACACACACACACACACACACACACACACACACACACACACCCCACCCAGAGCACTGAACTGAGGCCCACAGTAGTTAGAAGTCTAGGTTAGCAGCCAGTTAGCACGTGGCAGCTCTAGAACCTGACTTAGACCAACAATGACTCCAGGCCTCCGCGTCTCACGCTGTGATCCAGTAAGAACACAGAGGCACAGGCATCAGGAACAACACATTCTTTTTATGTTGAGATGTTCTGACCTGAAAACAAACAAGGGAGCGTGAGCCTCTACAAAGCTGAGAGCTCAAGGCGCTCATCTCAGTGAAAAAAATCTCACAGAAGCCCTGCAGACACGCTGCTCAGCAGGTTAGAGTTGGCTGTACCTCAGACCCACCGAGACTCTCGGTGAGGCATGCCCACAGACGCACCGGCCACGTGAGGCGCTGTCTCCCACTCGGCCCACGGCACTTGCCTATGCTATTTGCCTAGTTTCTGAATGCCTGAGGGTTTCGTGGCTGAGGGCAGTATGGAGACCCTGAGGAGTAGGGCATTTAGAAAGGATCTGTCTGGCCAGCTTTGGAGGATGAACTGCAGGACAGCAGGTTGCGACAGCAGTGCTCATGGAGCGGGGTGGATGGATATGGAAGGCCCGAAGAAGGCAGAAGTTGCAGGACTTAATGATTACTTAGCTGTGATAGGCTGAGAGCGAGAAGGGGCGACAGACAGCGCGGCTGAGTAGCTTACACGTCACTTAATGGAAGAAATAAAACTCGTGTGAAGGAGGTGATGGGGTGAAGTTGGTGCCATTGGAATCTGCCAGATTCAGAGACTCCACAGCAGTGTTCTGACGGAGATGTTGAGGGAAGCACGGAAATGGGGACCGTAGAAGGTTAAACCTGGGACTGGCTGGGATGCCGTGGTTAGCTACTAGGAGTCTGATATGAAGCTGTGCCCCTTCCCCGCTCCCCCAAGAATTGAGGGGTAAAGGGATGGCTGTGAAAGGGGCAGGACAATGGGACAAAGCTTCTACTTAAGGAGCAGGAAAATGGGAAAGCGGCAGCAGAGGAGGAATACAGGCCGGGGTATAGAAACTGGCACGAGAAAGCTCAGTGTGCCCATGTGTGCCCATCTGCCGCTACTGATGACACAGTAACACAGAGTGCTGGCAGTTTTAGCTTTATCATAGTCTCTTATTCTTTTTTTCTCATTACATTTATTTATTTCACATGGGGTGTGTGTGTGTGTGTGTAGGTCTGAAATCAACTTTTAGGAGTTGTGTCTTTCCTTCTAGTATGTGTGTTCTGGGGACTGAACGCCACTGGCAACCTTGACAGGAAGCACCTTTACCTGCTAAGGAGTTATCCCGTCAGCCCCATTTTAAAATTTATATTTATTTAGAATGTCTATGTGCATGTGTGCACATGTGCTAAGGTACACACGCGGAATCAGGGGGCAACTTTGTAGGACTCAGTTCTCTCCTTACGCCATGAGGGGTGCAGGCATCTAACTCATGAGGGCGGTGGCAGGTGCCTGTGTAAGCTGCCCTTTTTCTTACGGTCCTTTTAGTTTTGTGAAGGCATATGAACAATTATTTAAGTGACTAAATGAGTTTTCTGCCAACTCATGGTTAATCTTTCTTTCTACAGCTAAGGTTAAATTCACTTTAGCAACAAGAGAGTGAGCACATTATATACACAAGTCCCCGTGACCTTCTGTCTTGCTTGGGTCCTCTGAACCAAGCATGGGCTGTCTATGGAAACTACTCCAAGGGCTTATTAGGGCACAGGCAAGGGCATAGCAAGGGTGCACTGCTGGCCCTGGGCACCGCGGAGTTCCCCACACTATCACTGGAGCCTCCCCAGCCCATCAGTGTATTCCCATCAGGAGTTCCTTTAATCCACAG
Source organism: Acomys russatus (assembly GCF_903995435.1). Lineage (NCBI taxonomy): Eukaryota > Metazoa > Chordata > Mammalia > Rodentia > Muridae > Acomys > Acomys russatus. Next base: position 37,559,907 of record NC_067147.1, on the reverse strand, counting down.
ACCACCTCAAAACATGAGAGACAAACAAGCCCCGGCCCAGGGTGCCCTCAAATATATGCTGTTGGGGAATTTTCTGCTCAGCCTCTCTGTGTCCCTTCAACTGTAGACTTCACAGTGACTTGAAAATCTAGCTGTTGGCAAGTTTCGGGGCTCCTGGGTCGATGGTGACGCACAACCTGATTCCACAGGCAGCTGGGAGAGGCTTTCTTTTGAACTCGAGGCCACTCACAGAGTGAACAACACCGCTTTCCCTTTCCAAAGCAGCAGGACCTACCTCCTACATGATTTCTATGGCCTAGCCGCATGTTGGAATGGATTAAAATGAACATGACAATCTTTTGCTGCTTGGGTGCAGAGCTTTCATTGGCAAAAATCAAAAGATTGGGATTTTCTTTCTTTATAACAATCACCACTTCTGAGACCCAAGCTCTGCCGACTTTATTAATTAAATTTCTTATGCAGGGTCCAAATCTACCATGTAGCTCTTCCATGGTAGCACAGTTTCATTGCTACACACACACACACACACACACACACACACACACACACACACACACACACACACACACACACACACACACACACACCCCTGCTTCCTTCTGGATGAATGCAAACCCCCAGAACCATTATCCTATCTCTCCCAGGACTCCCACACTTTCCTCAAGATCTTCAGCATCCCAAAGGTCTATTTGTGAAACTCCACAAGTGGCCAATGCCTCACATAATACAACATTCTAAGAACAGTTACTTCTGGACTTGACATGCTTTTTACAAGACTACATTTTTTTTTTTTAATACATTAAAAAAATGGGCTAGGTTATCACATAATGCCAGACAGACTAATTTTTTTTTTTTCAAAATAATGGGCTAGATTATTACAAGATGCCCTGGTGTCTTGCTTTCTGTAGGGCTGGGGGAGGGGGGATTTCTGTAAGAGGGACTGGACTGGACAGCCTGAGTTTGGTTCCCAGCATCCATAACAGGGAGCTTACAAACACCTGTAACTCCAGGGGAGCTGATATCTTCTGGCCTCCACAGGCACTTAGATACATGTGGCACATAAGTGCACAGACACACACATAAACAAAAATAAAAAGAGCTAGTGAGATGGTACATATTTAGAATCACAGCACTTGGGAGGCAGAGGCAAGCAGATCTCCATGAGTTCAAGGCCAGAGTGGTCTACACAGCACAACAGAGACCAGCAAGGGCTATAGAACAAAACCTGATTTCAAAAATAAGTCATTTAAAAAAGCTCTGTTTGGATTAGATCTTCATTTTGTTCTCGTTCTCATTCTCATTGAGGCAGCATCTTTTTCTAACATAAGCTAGCTCTGAACTTGCAGTCATGCTAGGCTGGTCTTGAACTTCGGTATCCTCCAGCCCTGCCTCTGGAGTGCTGGGATTCCAAACACGCACCAGCACTCTTGGAGTAGATTTTCTGGATGATTTGGGTACTGGCTGGAGGACGAGGAACGCTTTCTGTCCTTTACAGGGTAGGGCGCATTCCCCCTCCAGTGTGCTACAGCTGTGGTTCCGCACTGCCTCAGGAGAGTGTGGCTTCTGAAGAAGCCTTCCCATAATGCAAATAGCCTCAGAATGATTTTTAAAAACAATTAAGCAGCAGCAGATGGCTTCTCTCTTCATTGACCTAGGCTGGTTGTTTTACTCTGGCTTTATTTCTGGCAGTGAGTGCTTCACAGGTACTGAAAAACCCACTGGGTTTTTTTTCCCCCTTAGAAGCAGGGAGTGACTCTGCAGGAAGGGGCCTGTAGGGGGACTCTACAGATGGTCATGAGGGGACCAGCAGGGTGGCTGCTGCGCTGCTGCTATGCCTGCAGAGCTTCACAGTCACTTCCCTGAATAACACCTCAGCTTTCCCTCAATCCAGGACAAAGTTCGGGGCCCCTTTCTTCCCTGAAGTAAAACAGAAAGAGTGCACCTACGGGGTAGGGGTGGTGGTGGTGGTGGTGGAGTGGGGGGTGAGGGTTAGGGGGTGGGGAGTGGGGGGAGGGAGAGTTACCTGGTCCTTTTCCAAGCCTTAAAAGCAAAGAAAGCGAACTTTTTTAAAAAGAGAACTGAGCTGGGTTCTGCTAAGGCCTCAGCAACCTGTACAAGAGCCAGGCATTGGCTCAACTCTTGATGGGTTGGTTCCTAGTCATCTAACCTGTATTACTAGCAGGGCTGGGAGGATGCCTGGGTTCCAGTGCCAGCGTGGAAGAGCCCTCCAGGCACACCATCCAGATGGCATCTGGGCCTGTGCTATCCTAGTATCACTTACACAGTAAGGAAGCAGCCTAAGGGACAGACAGAAGTGGCCATGGAAGAATGGCTCAAGAGCTTCAGAGGCAAATGGACACAGCAGACAGCCACATTCTTTCCCAGAAGGTTCTGAGCCTAGGGTTGTCACCTGCAGGGCCACATGCAGGCAAAGGTGGCCACTGTAAGAAAACTGAGTGGTCTAGCTGAGTTGCACCAGTCCTGGGGGCTGTCTTATGTGCTAAGCAACAGTGATGAGGTCACCTACTATAAATGCACTGCTGTAAGGGTTGGCGCAGCAATGAGGTCACCCACTGTAAATGCACTGCTGTAAGGGCTAGCGCAGTGATGAGGTCATCAACTGTGGACATGGTGCTGTAAGGGCTGGTCCAGTGATGAGGTCACTGACTGTGGATATGGTGCTGTAAGGGCTGGTGCTCAAGCCCTGCTTGGAAACTGGGACTGCACCCTGCATGATTAATTTGCAACGCAATCTCCCTACAGGTCAGTAAGCTGACAGATCCTCACAGGACCCACCTCCTACTCCTGGGCACCTTTCTCAACCACCAGACGTAAACAAGCTAAGGGCTAAAGCTCTCTGCCCAGTCAGTGCCTTAGGCAGCCTGTGGACTCTCATCTCTGCTCTGCCACTAGTGCAGGAGTTAGGGCCTGCCAGAACAGAGAATCCCTTCTCCAGAGGTGATTTCGGTTGTTCCTGAACTGCAGTGAGCCAAGTCATGCATGGAGTTGGAGAGGGCCTCACTGCTAAAGAAAAAAACCAAAGCCTCCAAAAAACAAAACAAAACAAAACCCAAAACTAACTTGTTTAATTTCTTTTTAGTGGCCATGCCTCTAGTTCCTTGTTCTTATATATGAAGACTCAAGAGTCTTGAGACAGGGTCCTTCTATGTATTCTAGACTGGACTCAATTGCAATCCTCCTGCCTCAGCCTTCTAGTGCTGAGATCAGAGGCGTGCCTCATTACACTTGGCCCCACTATCTGAACACCACAGGAAGTTCAGTATGCTCAGGAACCCCGGGCAAGTTCTGCCGGGACCCAGGATGTCCCCATGTCTATCCTGGGGCTTTCAAGGCTCTAGAACAAAAGGATTAGCGGGATACCTTTAATCCCAGCACTCGGGAGGCAGAGGCAAGCGGATCGCTGTGAGTTCGAGGCCAGCCTGGTCTACAAAGTGAGTCTAGGACAGCCAGGGCAACACAGAAAGACCCTGTCTCAGGGGGAGAAAGGGGGGTGGGTGGGTGTCAGAGGGATTCGCAGGAACAGAGGCTGAAGAAAGTAAAGAAAGAGAACTGGGCCAGGTCTCCACACTGAGCTCACAGCAGGAACAAGGAGATCTGTGGCTTCCTTGGAGTTCTGCTGGAGAGTCTATAAAGGACCCGCCCAATGCAGGCTTACAGGAGGCTTTCTTCTGCAGTGTAAGCTACCGTTAGCCCTGTGTGCAGGTGCTTCCACATTTGTCCTTTCGAACTGCTCTTCCTAGCTCAGCTGACTTCACCTCTGAGGCTGAACAACCCCACACGGTTTTGCATATGGTCGTTTACTGCACCGCTACTGCCCATGAAGGCCGGAACACTAGAGCTGACCCAAACACTTGGAAAGTGAAGCAGCCTCTACAGTATGAACAGTGGTGGCGTCATCAGGTGGCCAGCGATGCTGTGATTTGCTGCTCCGAGGACGAGGAGGAGCTCATGGTGCTCCAGACCCACCTGGAGGGGAAACCAGTGCGTGCGCCTCGGGAGCTGCCCTAGCTTCCGCTTGTCTGCATGCTTTCCCATCTGGTCACCCTGATCTGAGAGCTATGGGTCTGTGGACAAGGATGGAGGACCCGGAGCCTTCGTGCCCCTAAGCCCATGGCAGGAGTTTGGATTGTGGAACTATCCGGGATTTGTTCCTTTGCTGTCAGGCACTTCCTCCCAGAGCATCAGTTCTCTCTCTCTCTCTTTTTTTTTGTTTTTTTTGGTTTTTGGAGACAGGGGTTCTCTGTGTAGCCTTGGCTGTCCTTGCCTCTGCCTCCCGAGTGCTGGGATTAAAGGCGTGCACCACCACGTCCGGCTTCTTTCTTTCTTTTTTTTTGGGGGGGGGGGCATCAGTTCTCAACCTTGGGGTCGCGAGCCCTTTGGAAGCGGCATATCAGACATTTACATTACGATTATAGTGGTAGCAAACGTACAGTTATGAAGTAGCAATAAGATACACTTATGGTTGGGGTCACCACGAGATGGGGGACTGTATTAAATGGTCGCAGCGTTAAGAAGGTTGAGAACCACTGCTCTTGAGCCTTATCCATTTCAAGCTTAAAAAGAAACCAGCACATTTCCACTCAAGTCCCGAAGGCAGCGGGAGGAACTAGATGAACTTCTCTACACTCAGAGCTTAGTCACTCAGAGCACAGCGTGTTATCTAGGAGTCATTGCCAGCCTCTCTCCTTAGCACGCGGCCTTTGAGTGTGCTGTCTCATGCCTCAAAGACATAGGGGATAAGAAAGAAAACGTAAAGCGCAATAAACATAAAACCCATCCAGACTATAGTTTGTTATAGAAAGACATTGTTGTGAGATAAAATTTGAACTAAAGCTCTTCCTTTGGGCTGTGATGGAATTATAATTAGAACCACGTTCCCATCGTTGTCACTACACCACAAGTTTTAGCTTCTTACCGCTCAGTAATTTAGTGTGTCCAACTAGAGTGGATTAGATTATTTCCTGAATATTTTTGTTGTGGCTGTACAGCTGTGTATTCTCATTAACCATACTTAAGGAGAACCAGACCACATGATGTGAAATAGCATTATGTCATTAAAAACATCTTGCGGGGCAGTGTTGGCACGCACTTTTAATCCCAGCACTCTGGAGGCAGAGGCAGGTGAGTTGCTGTGAGTTCAAGGCCAGTCTGGTCTACAAAGCGAGTCCAGAATAGTCAAGGCCACACAGAGAAACGGTCTCGAAAAGACCAAAACAAAAACAAAACAAAACAAAAACACCCTCATTTCTAGACTGGGAGATGGTTTAGTCAGTGGAGTGCCTGCCACATGTGTACACTCGCCCCCCCCCCCAACACACACAATTTTTCACGTTACATAATTTAAAATGTTAAAATAAAAAAATAGTTTCTGATTTTGAAAATACAATATTTAGAAATTTCCTTGGTGGAGAAACAAGACTTAAACGTCTACCCAAAATACCTAAGTTCACAACATGTGAAAACATAGATATGTTTTCTAAATATGGAATCATATAACTGGTAGATCACTATGGCCATTTTCATTGCTAACATCTCTGTGTTCCATATATTATATTAAGAATGGTATTGCGCCTCAGAGCATAGATTTATAGTACCTGGGCCGGTCCACTGTTTTATGGCTCAACCAACAACTCAGCCCCCTTGAGTTATTTTCTAATTTATTTTAAACATCAACATTATTATATATATAATTATTTCATTAGTCTAAACTCATGGAAAAGGGTTGTTGTGCTTGATGGAAACTGTCCAGGCTCTAACGAGGTAGCCATCAATCAAACATAAAGGTCAATTGCAGCAGTTAGTGTGTTGCACACATGGCTGGGGAGCACTCTAAGGATTTGGTAGTCAAATGAGGAGAGAGATAACAAATTGCCTCTCACAGAGGTAATCAATACTAGGTGGTTTTGTGTGGGGGCTGGGGATGCGACACAAATGTTAGCTCATCTGCACTTCCTGCAGCCCTTTAGACCTCTGGGAAGTTATAAAAGACTTTCCCTCACATAGGAGGGAAAGGAGGATGGAGTACAACTCCAGACAGTGAAACCTTTACACAGACCTTGAGGGGCAGGGGGGACGCTGTCCTAAATGCAAGGTATGGTCATGATGCATGCATTCTGCATACTGCCAGACCAACCCACGCTCTGGGATTTACAGACTATCCAAGATACCCTCAAGATGAGAGGGTGTCAAGCAGCAGTCATTGGGGGGTTCCAGTCAGAAGAACCGTGTATCTGCTCTGTTATGTTCTAAACATTAAATTGCAAATTTAATGTATTCTCAGAACAGACTTAAAATCGATATTGATCCAGTTTTGCTGGTATCTGGAAATCCTAAGAGGAAGAGACCTTTATTGCTCATTGAAATTCAGGGTGGTTAATTGAGCAATTGCTGAAGTGTTCTAAGTATTAATAGTATGAAACACAACTTGTCAAGAGGTTCTGAGCTTTACGGCCTCTTAAAAAGACTTTGATTTTTTTTTTTCTTCATTTTTTCAGCTTCCAGCTGTAGAGACACCCACTCTATCTACAATCTTCTACTGCCATTTTCTGTGGAGAATACATTCCAGCCCCGATCTGTACCACCAACAAAGCCTTTGGATGTGAAGAAAAGCCGAGTGACTGATGTTCCCGGTTGGTTGGCAGGCCACAGCCTATCTTTGAGCTTGATCCCAGAGGGCCTCTGTCTTTCATTTGCATACCCCGGGCTTCCTGACACTGACTCTGCTGTCAAGAGTGTTCAACGCCAGAGATGTCAGAGAGTTTAGATTTCTTCAGCGTGCCTGGAAGAGGGCTTCCTTCTGTGAGGCAATCCTGGGTTGTATCTGCATAAGGTCATGTTCTACAGTATAAATAGACGCTCTTCAAGTTCATTGCTGTTTTATTCCTCAACTACATCTGCCCACGTGACAGAATCCTAGCTCTGTATTCAGAGAGCTAAAAGAAAAATATTCACCTACTTGGCCTTCTTTTCATCTTGTGTGGCTTCATTTCAAAAACAGAAGTTTAATAACCAAGGCAACGGCTTGTGCCGGGCTGGAATCTGTCACCTCACTGCTTGGATCTAGCTGACTTAATAAAGGAATCGGAATTTGTCACTTAACCTTTGTCAGTCTGAAGGATCTTCTTTACATGTAATTCAGTTTGCTATTCATCCAGAAGCTATTTGGTTTTCAATTAAGTGTCCCAATGGGGAAAAAAATATGGCTATTACAATTAATTTTCTACCTTTGTTTATATAAAATAGAAAAATAGAAAAAATGTAAAATAGTTTAAAATGTTAATCAAGAAGCTGAAGGTATGTTCAGAAATATAAAATTTTAATATATATAATGTAATAGTTTATACAATTTTATTTAGCTAGCAAACATATGTGCTATAAACTGTGCTGGATAGCTTTCTAGACTAGGTGATAGCTGAAGAAAACATTCAATGACAATATTCTTGGTCTTGATCCTTTTGAACACGATTTTGCTATGTATTCCAACCTGCTCTTAGATTCACTATGTATCCTGGCTGATCTTGAACTTGTAGCAATCCTCCTGCCTCAGACTCCCAAGTGCTGGGGTTATAGGCATGTACCACCACAACCAGGTTGCAATGGCACCTTAAAAACTTGTTTCAGGAACAAGGAAGCAGAAAACAAGGAAGCCTGACAGCCTACAAACACTATAAGCTGTGAATTTAATACGGGTAAAGGCTAGGTATACAGACAGGCGGGCGGAGGTACACAGCTAGGTACAGACACTGCATTCCAGTCTAGCCTCAAAAAGGCAAACAATACGAAAAGCGGGGCTTACAGGCCATAAGCAAACATTAGCAACTGCTGAGAATTAAGTTGCCCAGCTACCAGGGGAAGGCAAACAGGACAGGGGAAGCCTGGAGGGAGGGACCTGCAGTTAAAAGAGGAAGGTGAGACAGGGAGGACACCGAAGTCCATGAAACACTGCCTGCCATCAAGGACAACACAGAGGCAGAGTTCTTCCTGCAGAATTCTATCTTGTTTATCTGAACTAAATACCTTTGAGTGGTTGCTGCTACAGAGATGTGAATATGGCAACTTTCTGGAGTGGCTGGGGTGACTGAAATGACACAGTGTTCTCACACACACCTGCTCAAGAATAATCTAAGATACTGAATATTTAAAAGCATTAAAAAATATTTATTTACTTATTTTATGTATGTGAGTGCTCTATCAGCAAGTTTACCTGCAGGCCAGCAGAGGGCAATGGATTACATTACAGATGGCTGTGAGCCACCATGTGGTTGCTGAGAATTGAACTCAGGACCTCTGGAAGAGAAGCCAGTCCTTTTAACCACTGAGCCATCTTTCCAGCCCTTAAAAGTATTTTTAAAATTGCCAACTTTATTGTAATTTTCCAGCAAGTGTCTGTATTTGTAATACGTATGCAAAACAATGAAGACATGGTTTAATTTTTCACTCAGCCAAATTCAGCTACTGTGAAAACACAATTCAATTTCTTTACTAATTGCCTGAAATTTAAGAGTCAAAATTGGAACACGCTGACTTCTGCCTGACATTTATTAGCTCTGCACAAACTTTCATGCCACGGGGTCTCTCTGATGGCTTTTCGATGCCTAATAACGGAGAGTAAGGAAGAGGCTTAATCACGGGCTTTTACAGATGAGTTATTACCATTGCCTTCCCAGCTAAGACCGCTCCGTGTTATTAGCTCGCAGGACTAATCATTTCAATTAGGACACATATGGAGATAAGAAGGCAAAATAAATAGTCATTTGTCAAAATAAAACCGATTAACAATAGGCAAGAGCCAGGTTTTAAGTTCTATTGTCATTATGTAGTGATTCTTAGCATTGGTAAAAATGACCCAAATTAATAATATTCGGCATTCTAGATAAACCCTGATGGCATTTCTCTGTACTTTGTTATGAAGAAAAACCTTCCATCTTAAGACAGTGAGTAAGTGCTGCAGTTGGATACTGCAGATAATGAGTCATTAATAACCACACGGTGCCGCTTCACTCGATTCTCATTAACCTACTTTAAGGATCAGAGTCTCTTTGGAAGTTATTTAATAATAATTATTAATCATCTTGCCTAGTAAGACTCTAAACTTATTCTATTGATGAATAGCTATCTAGTAAATATTTTAAATGTATTTACTAGATAGTCTACTTATTACAGATGCTCATGGTAGATAGTCTACTTACTACAGATGCTCATGGTAGAAAAATTTCAAGTGAATCCATCGAAGCAGATCAGGGAAATGAAGTGCAAACAGCAGCATTTGTGTATCTGGCCCAGGGGAAGATACAACACACAGATTCTGGATTGGCCTAAGGAATCACATGTGTTTTGAAATGTATTAATTTAAAAACCATGTTCCCCTCACTCAGACGGCACAGCCGCAGACTGGAGACATTAACAGCTACAGAGAGTATTCCTGGCCTAGGATACCAACAGCAAGGCTGCTCTGGGGAGAAACAAACACACCAACCCCAATACATTTTATATTCTTGCTCTGCATCTTTGTTGTAATTTTTCATGTACAACTATCTGTAGCGAAAATCACTATAAATTTGAGACTGCAGTGTTGGGGCTGAACCCAGGACTGTTCACAGCTAGGCAAGTACCTTCACCACAAACCTGCATCCAGCTCTCATCAGGTATAGCTTAACAGACTATACACAGAGAGCTAGGAACATTTTGTTTCATTTTTCTGAATGATTAAAATTCACACTAAGAGAAAGGGCCACAGTTATACATCTTAGTCTAACTTTTAAAAACCAAACATTTACCAGAGTTTTACATAAGTGAATACTGAATTTTGAGTCTACAGAAATATTCTTCCAAGATGAAAAAGTGAGTGGTCAACACAACCAAGACAACTGAACCAGTTTTCCTTAGTGGAAGGGATGCCGAATGAAAACGGTGTGTGTGGAGTGTCACAATGCTCCTCACAGGACACAGAGGCCGGGTTACAGTGGCAGGGGTAACCTAGCAGGCCACCTCAGGGGTGTTGGAGAGATGTCTCAGCAGTTAAGAGCACTGCCTGTTCTTCCAGAGGTCCCCAGTTCAATTCCCAGCAAGCACATGGTAGCTCACAGCCATCTATACTGAGATCTGATGCCCTCTTCTGGCCTGCAGGTGTACTTACAGATAGAGCACCATACACATTAAAAAAAAAAAAAAGTCTTAAAAAATTTGTACCTTGACACCTTAAGTTTTCTTTTCCTTTTAAGTAAGTTTACACATGAATTATAGAAAAGAACAAGTGAAATCTCGTAGGGTTTATAACCCACTAACTGTAAACAGATTAAACAGATACTATTTTCCAGCCAATCAGTTCAGCTGTTTCTGCATTTCTGTGTGTTCCTTAACAGACAAACATCAGATGGGACGTTCATACTTACTGGAAAGAACAGTTGTAAGGAAAATGTAGTCGGAGAAGGAGATGAGCCCACACTCTCCAAGGGTGTAGAAGATACTGCCTTCATCAGCAAACTTTTCGCGTTCCTGGGCAATTTTCTAGTAAGTGCACAGGTCCCAGCAGGAAACAAAGAGGACAGGACTGATTAGAACACAGACAATAAGAACGGACGGCATCTATTCCACAGTTCACTCACACCCTAAGCATTTCTATGATGGCCATTCAAAAATCAATGGATCCTTTACAGTTTTTAAGCTAATGAAAAATCCAAGTCAAAAGATGATTTGTTTCTCACTTAAACACCGGGTAAAAATGGAAATTTCAACTGACCAAAAAAACCACACCAAACCAAAACAAAACAAAAACCATACTGTTAGTGATCTGAAATGGAGGGAAAGCAGCTGTTTTCAAGGCCATACAGATGCTTCTAAAATACTAATTTTAATCTTTCCTTTTGGATTCTTAATCTTAGTCTGAAATATAGAAGAGTATTTAGGATAAAGAATATTCTGAAAGGTAATGCCGAACCAGACATTCACCCCAAGGCTCAGACACAGCTAACCTAACTGTACTGTGCTAGTGGATACTTCTGAATCGCAGCTGTTTGATGAAAACAGTTTCCTGACTCAGCTCTTACTCCAAATGCATACCCCCTTCCTCTACTCTGTAATCTCGAAAGGCCAGTTCTTAGCTTCAGGAACAGCCTGCCTGCCGAGTGGACTCTTTCCAGGCATCTGGCTAAACTTTGCCTGTTCTCTGAATTTCTTACTGATGCACATCAGTGGGTGAAGAGAGTTTCAAAAACTGCAAAGGATCCACCAGAGAGTTGCCCTTGAAACAAAGTCTGTAAGTTCTGGACCAACCATGGGTACTTAAGGAAATATTTATTCTGCACACTAAAAACATTTGGGGGTGGGGGGAGGCAAGAAAGAAAGAGGTTTTAAGAATTCAAATCAAGGAAGCAGAACCAAAGAAGCAATCTCATGCAAACAAACAGCAAAAGGCAGCACTGCAGGCGGGAGCCTCATGAAAAACCAACAGGCACCACCACACCAGCATCCAGGCACAGGCCACCATGGGTTACCTCTGTCTAGTGGCGATCCCATCAACATCACAAAAGAAAGAGAGATGGTTAAGCACTGAGAGCACAGGCACCGTGAGTCCGCATGATGTCACCCGCATGATGTCATCCCGCATGACCTTAGCCAACTCTGCTGGCCCACAAACAGGTACAACCCCCCATGCACAGGCACAGGGTCTATGTGGGCATGGCAGACACTATTTGAGAAAGAACTTCCTGGCGCTGGGCTGCTGTCCATGCTAGAGCTGCTACCTACAGTGTGAGTTCCATCCTCAGCAATGCAGAAAACAAACAGAAGACAGAAAGCAAGAGATTCTCTGACTTCCGTGGCTGACAGTGATTTAGTGATTATGTCTTTGACTTGACAGCTAAGATGGACACATAGCCTAAGGTGCTCTCAGCTGGATCTTCTGCCAACACTTGGTTTTCGACCCAGAGGTTAAACATAAATTTCGGGAGGAGAGCCTACTGGAGGAGAGCCAGGGCAGCAAGGCCACTCTCGGGAAGTTGACATGTAAATTCCTCACATATATATGTATTACATTATCTGATATGTTGCAAAACAACGTGAAACGGAAGACTTAGACGAAATGAAAATCATTTCAAAGGTGTATGCTTGCTAGCCAAAGCAGTAAGTGTAAACAGAAGCCGAAGAATTAATATCATAATCATTTCATGGAGATGCTGTGCTGTGTGCTAAAATAAATAATATATTGGAAGCCAAAAGCAGAGGAACAGGTGAGCGTTTACAGGTAAAGGAGGCAGCTGGCTAGAGGTAGCATCACGTCTATGGTGCTGCTCAGGAAGAATAAAGACAGAAGCCAAACCTGGCTGGCAACTTTAGATGTTCATTCAATTTCAGAGCAAGAGAAAAAAAAAAAATTAAAACCCAACTGTAAGGAGCCAGCATATACTTTTTATGCAAGTTTACTAGCACACAATTCCACCAGCTTTGTATTTTATACAGCCTTCGCATTGCTCTGAGTCAGCTGGAGACCTGGTGCTATTTTACATTATTTTAAATATATCAGAATATATTTCTTCCTGTGAACAAAGACATTCTCTTAAGCACTGTGAAATAAACTCAATAGAAGCAGAAAATTTAACATTAGTACACACAATATTATCTAATACAACCCACTAATAAAGAATCTTAGAACATTATTTTGTGTATGTCACTGTGAGAGTGTGGCAGTCAGATGACAACCTGAAGAAACCATTTCTTCTACCATGTGAGCTCCAAGGATCAAAGTCAGGCTATCTGGTCAACCTGCATCCTGTCCATTTTCAGACTTAGCCAGCTATCCAGCAATTTCCTTTACACCCAAGCCCCTTCTTTCCCAGTGCAGATGTAGCAGCACAAAAATGCATCCATTTGCCAGGTCTCTTTAGAGCCTGTTATCTGAAGTAGTTTTTCCTTTGAGGGAAATATGTTTATTTCATATTATTGCAATGGTATTTCCATAGAAGTCACCATTTTAACAACAAATGAATGTTTTGTATCTGGCTTCTACCATTAAATGTTCCCTAGTTTCATCCATGCTGTAGTGCAAACCAGTGCTTAATTACTTTCTGTTACCAAAGCCACTGCACTATGTGCGTCTACCAGGGCTGGTTTACCCATCCACAGGCAGGGTGCTCAGATGACTGCTGCCTTTGGCTGCTCTATGCAGCCATTTACCAGCAACTAAGCTATCAGAGCAGTTTAACTTTTCTCAACATATACCTAGGAGCAGAACTGCCCTATTATGCAGCAATTACATAGTTAAGGTTTGAGGGACAGCCAAACCATTTCCTTCAGTGGTTTCTTCACATACACCAACCCTCACCCCCATCTATGTTAGAGGCTCCTATTTCTACACATCCCCACAGCTATCCTCATGGATGTAAAATGGCACCTCACTGTAGGGTTTCCCTTTTTTCTTCCAGACAGGGTTTCACTATTTAGCCCTGAATGCTTTGGAACCCCTCAAGCTTGAGGTGAACTTGTCTCTGCCTCCCACATGCTGGGATTACACTCCCACACCTGGCTTCACTGTGGTTTTGATGAGCATCTTCCTTGTGCCCAATGTCATCTTCTTTATGAGCTTCTTGCCATCTGAATGTCTATTTGATGCCCGAGCCATTTTCTTCGCTCTGATGACTTGTAAGAGTTCTTGACACATCCTGGAGGCTGTGGCCTTCACTCCTTCTTCATATTGGTCTTCACTGTCCTGATAATGTTCTATGAGTCATTTGAGGATTTGCTGGTAAAATTCAATTCACTTTTTTTTTTAAATTTCATGTTGTAATTAACACTCCATCACTGAGGCCAAGGTCATGAAGCTATCTCTACTTTCTAGTTTGAAAGCACTAACTCCTTTTGAATATTTACTGGTCCAGCCTGAGTTTTTATATATATAGTGAGATTGGCAGCTCAGCATAATTTTTTTTATTTATTTTTTTCAACTTCATTTCTTACATTCATTTATTTAATGTGTTTGTGCCATGGTGTACATTTGAGAGTCAGAACTTTTCTTCCATTCTGGATTCTGGAGATTGAACTCAGGTCATGAGGCTCGGTAGCAAGCATCCTTACCCACTGAGCCATCTTGGTAGCCCTCAACTTTACTCTTTTGTGCACAGCTATTCAGTGAACTCCATTCTATTTGTGGAAGAAACTACCCTTGCATTACTGAGTGCTCTTAGGCTACTGTTGAAAGTCAATCCATCATGAGGGCAGGGTTATTTCTGGATTCTCAATTTTGTGCTATTTTCTGTAGGTCTGTTGGTGCTACTATCACAATGTTTAATGGCTAAAAGGGCAGCCAAAGAGGTGCATGCTAGGCACGATTCAGACCCGGCCTCTTCAATCTTAGGACAATTATACAGTCTGTAGACATAATAGAAATGTCACCAGACAGAAATATAGTAGACTCACTGTGGGTGACAATAAATCTCCACAGCACCTCATCACTGCCCTAGTAATGCTACTCCAGGTTGCTCACTCAACAGTGCAGGTTTGGGTTTGGAAGCTTCTGCTCCTTGGGGGGAGGAAAGGGTTTTTGTCAGAGTAGCTGTATGCGAGACTTCTGCTCTGCTGAGTATCGTGGGAGGAAGCAGGGAGACCCAGAGGAAGGCCAAACTGCTTTACCTAAGAAAAAGTTAAAGACACCGGAAAGAAAAGAAATGTAAGAAACAAGGGCTCACAACAGGAGGGTGTAGGTAGCCAGGGAGAGTAGAAAATTTCAAAGAACGGAGAGGCGGGGGAATAAGAACAGACTGCGCAGGTGCGCTTGGGTGCTGGAGAGCCAGCAAGCCTCACAGCACCTCCTTGAAGGTGAAAAGACCGAGCTATGCTTAAAGAGGGTTTGCCAACAGCTCCTGCCCCGTGATGCAGGTGGTAATAGAATCGCTTCACTCCTCAGTCAAGGGCCATACTTCATCCGCACTTCCGGAGTTGGGTGGGAAGTGGGGAGAACGCAAGTCATCTGGGTGTTTTCTGAGTATTCACTTGTTAAAGAGTAGCTTGGGTTCAAGTAAGAGGGCACATTCACCAGCGTGTCGTCACACCACAGGACCACCATTTATCAGTGCTACGAGTTTGTAAATACCCAAAACTCTACAGAAGATCTGTACAAAAGCTATGGCATTTTAATCTTAGACACCAAAATGATCATGAAGCCATCAAATCTGATCCCTTAAATTAAAGTGAGGAGAGCATCAAAGCTGTGTCAGAATTTTGGAGTGGGGCTGGGCGTGGTGGTACAGGAAGACTCTACAAGCGTGAGGCCAGCCCGGTGCACATAGGGAAATGATGCGTTAAAAGTGTGTGTGTGGGGGGGATGAGAGTTACCAGGAAGCCAATTATTAGAATATTTTGTGCATATGGCTCTTCTTAGCTGGCTTAAAAAAATCTAATTTTAATATAGATCCTCAAGCCAATTGCCCATGATATGTAGGGAAACTATGAAAACAGAGATAATGGGTTTGAAAATGAAAAATTTAAAGTCCAAAGTATGGTAAAATGGGAAATAAAAATTGAAAGGCTGGAAGTACAGAGTGGTTTGAGTTAGTGTCTCTGACTCCAAAGGTCTCATTCATGTTCAGTTTCGCAAATGGAAAATGCAAGCAAAATGTTGCCTTGCTTAATCTCTGGGTGATGTTTAATGCTGGACTAAATCCTAATTTTTTTTTTTTGCCCTGAGTAAACATCATCTGTTTGCTCAAAGAACTAAAGGAAGGTACAATTTTTAAAAAAAGGAAAACACAATGGTCTTTATCATTTTCTCTTTGAAATGTAATTTCTCTAAGAACTATGCATTAATTCAATATACGTAAGAAATCAATATAAGTATCAAAGATAATGGGCAAATTGTAAGGAATTGAAACTATACTTCCAAGTGCAAAGAACTATGTCTGAGCGGCTTCAGCTGTCTTCTAAGGGCACGTGCTGTAAGGTAGGTGTATTTTAGTATGAACTCTGTGAGCCTCGTCTGGGAGAAATGTCTTTCATCTTAAGGTTCCCAAGGGAGAGCTCCAGCTACTTCAGTGTTTGGTGAAAATCACTGAGAATATTTTAAAAATGAAAATTGCAATTGCAGGTACCTTATGAAGTACCAGGCCCACATTATCCAGCTCAGGTATTACCTAGAAAATT
Organism: Acomys russatus; assembly: GCF_903995435.1. NCBI lineage: Eukaryota > Metazoa > Chordata > Mammalia > Rodentia > Muridae > Acomys > Acomys russatus. The sequence continues at coordinate 37,543,758 of NC_067147.1, read as the reverse complement.
CTACTCCAATAGCTTTGATGTCTGAAATTAAGTGTGAGGCAGGATGCAGGTCAATTTAGAGCATCATCTCTAGTCAACTTTGTGACAGATATCTCCTTTTGGACAAAAAAATTTTGCAGAATACCTCAAAGCAATGAGTTCACTGACATACATGAACAAATTATAACTTAGAATCTAGCCTAATTTCAAAATGTAGAATAGGGCTATGGACCTGAGATCAGTAAGACACTGAAGTTACAGACTTTTAAGTAATGAAGACACACCACCACAAACGGGCTGATTTGATTTGACACATACTACCATACCATACTTTTTTTTTTTTTTTTTTTTTTTTAAGGAATTGAAAACTAGAGCTTTGGGCTTACAAGGCAAGACTTTGACCACTGAGCTGCATCCGTGGAGCCCTGGTTTACATGTCTGTATAGTTACCACGGTGTGAACTCAGAGCTTTGTATGTGGGAGGCAAGCCCTCCACTGCGTGGAATCCCCAGACTTGCTTTTATTTTTTATTTTAAGACAGGGTCTAACTAATTTGCCAGGCTGCCCTTGGCCTCCAACTTGTGATCCTCCTGCCTCAGCCTCCTGGGTAGCAGAGATTCCAGGCCTCCATCACAGGCCTAGCCTTTTGGGTCGGTGGGAAAACTTGTAAGTAAACTTACTATGTGGCACATCGTTTGCTGCACATGTGACTGCTACACGTCCCGGTGAATTAAAAGACCCGAGAGCTTTGCTGGCTTGCATGGCTCTGTGCTCATGTGTCTGCCCTTTTGCTTCTGACTAGTCTCATAAACTTACCGATCCTGTGGTTAAAGTCGCACTAACAGTAAAGGCCCCGAGGCTGCGTTTCCAGTCAGGATCTCACGGATGTGGGGAATCCCAGCCAGTTAGTTACAGCGTTGTTCAAAATAGAGTGGGTGATTTTCCCTTTCTGGACTCAGTTAGATGGAGTGAGTCTCATCTTATCATTCTTTCGACTTCACACCAGCTTTCAAGTTCTAAAGTTTAAAACGAAAGTAGCTTCTGGCTTTCAACAGACTTCACAAACTAAACGTTCATTCATCAATCATAAACTAAAAATATGTGTGGTATGCAGGAAAGGAAAAACAAAAACCAAAAAGAACATAGACTGCTCCATGAATTAAGATGCCATCTTTCATGAACCTCAAGTTTTGGGATTAATACTGACACTTACTAAAGATTACTTTATTATCAATGATTGTTGGCAAGTATGGTGGTACAGGCCTGTAATCTTAGCTACATGGAGGCTAAGACAGAATATGAGTTACCCATCTGGACAACTTAGCAAGACCATATATCAAAATAAAATTGAAAAGGGTCCTGGGAGTAATGGCGCATGCCTTTAATCTCAGCACTTGGGAGACTGAGGCAGGCGATCTCTGTGAGTTCGAGGCTAGTATGGGCTACACAATGAGTTCGTGAGTTCCGGGACAGCCAGAGCTATATTGTGAGACTGTCTTGAAAGATAAATTTAAAGAGGCAAGGTTTGTAGCTCAGCTGCCAAGTATGTGCCTCGAATGTGCAAAGCCCTGGGTGCAACCAACAGTACTGGGAAAAGAAAAGAATCAATATTTCTCTATACTGCTGAAAAAGATTTCAAATCCCTCTAGTAATGTTTGAAGTTGTGCTTTAAAAATTAATGACAGTAGTATCCTCCTTCCAGAACGCTGGGTTATGGCCTATCGCTTCCAAATGGCGAACAGCATCGCTACCTGGAGTTACAGTGGGGAGAGGGGGGGTGTTAGAGGAAGTCCATCTCTTTCTCATGCAGCGACTCCCACTTCATTGTCTTCTCCGTGCACAGACAGCTGCCAAAGCCTTCGGAAGACGTTCATCTTAAACAGTCACATTATTCTCAATCAAATTGTTGCACAGCTAAACTATGCCACTCTTGATTTGGTCCATACCCAATTGGGAAGAAAGGTAGAATTTGGTGCATATCAAATACAAATTAAATTTAAATGTTTCCAATTTAGTGTGGTTTACGATTTTCCCTCTTCGGACTCAGAACCTCTTCCAAGCTTCTCAAAGGTCCACTGCATTGGAGGCCAACATAAATTACTGTGCAACAAACTGAGGTGGGGGAGGGGGAGCTTAAGATGAAGACCATGCCATCTGCGGAAAGCAATTAATTCTCTTTTCAGTCCCAATTCTAACCACCTGAGCTCTGAGAACAACCCAAGTATCCAGGATGAAATAATCTGCTCATTTCATTAGTCAGCCTCTGAGAGAATGTGGTCATGCAGATGCTTAAAATGTGGCAGGTGACATGATTAAAAGCAATAGTAACAATTCAAACAAATCTGCTGGAATGGAATTAACTTCAAGCAAAGGACAGAACTTTATTGCTTGAAGTGACTTATTTGAATCCTCAGTATCTGCTGAAGTATCATCTAAGAGGGAAAAACAAATCTTATGTTCTGGCATCCCGTCTCTGATATTTGCTTCATAGCGGCTCCGAGTGGGACACACTATATGTGACTGTTACTGATAATCTGCTACCTAAATCTAAGAATTTAATTCTGAACTCTGGTCACACAAATAGAGTAGTGCTAAACACAAACTCCCTAGAAAACAATCCCTGCCTCCAGCAGCCCTAAGCTCCACAGCCATCTCGGTCACAGTCACTTGGGTATTATAAATGGCCTCCTTATCACTCAGGGTAAAACAATCTCATGCACACATTTTGAAAGAACAGGTCAGCAGAGTAATTTCATCCTCTCCCATTTGGAAAAAGATACAGCAAGGAAAATATATATCATAAGGAAAGACAAGTTTCATTGCAAGAATTTCTGCTCACACCCTTGACTGACTGCTACAGTCTCTCAGGGAGCCCTGGGAGAAAAAAATTTAATATCAAAATTGAGACCAAACACTAAGAACTATTTGTGGAACACCACTGAGCATTAAAAGTATGCCAAGAATTTACAAAACTCAGGGAGCCGGGGCAGGGGCTGGGGAGCTCAAGTGGAAGAGTGCTGGGTTCAATCCCTAACCCTGCATAACCTGGGCATGTGGGCTACCCCTGTAATCGTTGGCACTTGGGATCCCGTATCAGACGACTTGGGTTTAGCGAAGTAAGTGCCCAAGGTAACTGGACTACTGTGCTCTGACTCCAGGACCCTTATTACAAACCACTGCACTTCATATGCTATGAGGAGCGCAGGGCGCACAGTGTCCACGTTTGTAACTTCTGAAAATGTTACTGAGGGCTGCAAACTTGAAGGACAGCTTAACTCACTATTGTGAGGCTCAGCTGGTCTCAGCTGACTGGAGGAGAGTCTGAGCCAATGATTGAGTATGCCTTTCCTTAGTCAAGTGTGTATTTCATTCAGTTTCAAAATATGCATCTCTTCAAAAAAAAAAAAAAGCTTTTATACTCTTACTAGTCTCACAGGGCCAGTTTCACTGTTCTCTATGTCCACAGCGCATCAGCAGACACCTGAACAGGCGAGAACTGTGTCTACAGAATGCAAGATGCTTGCTTTGAGTAGCTCTCCAGAATCATCTAACTGTGGCCTTAAAACATGCTTGTATTTAAGTAATATGAAAATAGAAGTTAATCTAGAACAAAGTCTCTTACATCTGAGTGAACTGTAAACATTGTTTTATGATGAAAAAGCCAAGAATGAGGTGTTGTCAGAAATGTAATGGCCAGTTATGTTTATGCTTCAAATAAACAATGGAACATCAAATGGGTTCGGTTGATCTCAAGTTCAAACATAAAATAACCTAAAATTAAAAATGTATTAATAGGAGTCCGAATATTTGAGGCAAGGAAGTAAATGACATCCTTTTGGGGGCATTTAATGGTTACATTATTATTTCTTTTGTCAACCTGAATAACCAAAACATGTTAAATCCACAGACTTTAGGAGTGGTGGAGCTCGAGAGACTGGAAAGAGACCTGGGATATTCCTCAGTGCAACACACTGAGTGTATTACATCATTAGTAAGCTGGCCTGAAGAACAGCGTACTGTGCTAGCAGGCCCTGGCGCTGGCCTTTCTACAGGCAGTAGGAATGGCATGCAAACAGATCCTGCAAAAAGATAGCAAGGGTCCACCTCCTTTACCCAAGTGACTGCTGCTTGCTTGGGGAGCTTAAAACATACACAATGGTGTCACCAAAACAAGCACCGTTCCTGGTAACTAATATGAACAATTCCCTCACCATCTATTAAAACAAAAGCTTATCACCAGCCAAGGACAATACAGGCGGTAAACTTTAAACCCCTACCCAGATCTACCCAATGGACAGAACATTCTCCAAAGTTGAGTGGAGAGTGGGGTCTGACTTTCTCATGTACTCTGGTACCTCACATTTGACCATGTCCCCTGGAGGGAGAGACCTGGTGGCACTCAGAGGAAGGACAGCAGGTTACCAAGAAGAGACTTGATACCCTATGAGCATACACAGGGGGAGGTAATCCCCCTCAGGAACAGTCATAGGGGAGGGGAATAAGGGGAAAATGGGAGGGAGGGAAGAATGGGAGGATACAAGGGATGGGATAACCATTGAGATGTAACAAGAATAAATTAATAAAAACAAAACAAAACAAAAAACAAACAAAAAAACCCAAAAGCTTATGTTTAATATATAGTTACAAGGTATTTTTGAAGGATGCAGTAAAAGCTAATTTAAAAGTATTTAACATCTCAAACTTTAATTTTAGTTAAAATTTATTTGTTTTTGTTTTTAAGAGTTATTTATTTATTACATACACACTGTTCTATTTGAATACCAGGAGAGGGCACCAGATCTCTTTATAGATGGTTGCTACTCCCATGTGGTTGCTGGGAGTTGAACTCAGGACCTCTGGAAGAACAGCCAGTGCTCTTACCCTCTGAGCCATCTCTCCAGCCCCAAAACAGTTTCTTTGTAATATACTCAGCTACTGATTTGAGAAAACCGTAAAAGGTTCAGGGAAATATGAATGATAGAATACAGACTGCTTCAGAATTTATGTAGCTTCCTAGCAGAGGCCATGGGCTAATCTCTGTTTCACCCCAATTTCAGCATATGTGCCACTGAAGCAAGTGGCGTAATGGTTGGTTCCCAATCTCCAACCAACCAAGAATAGTACTGAAAGCCTAAATGACTGGCACTTACTGCTTCTAGTGCATCAGCACTCAAGGCTGTAGGCTCCAGAGACTTGCTAGCACATAAAAATGTTTCTCTCTTCTCATTAGTCCTCGCTATACAGATCTCTTTGGGAGTCAAATCATCACACGGTTATTAATGTAGAGTGAGGGATTTTGAGCTGCCTCCCACCTTTTGTCCTATAGCATTGAGAGCCATGGGAAGGGCATTCTCTTGTGACTGACCCTCATAATGCAGGGCTTGTTCATGGTAGGCAAGTGCCCTACCAAGAAGAGCATAACTCTGTTTTCATGTGGACAGCTAGCTACTCTAAGACAGAACCTCCAGAATTTGAAGCATTGGAATGGGCTTATCAATGAATTCTTTTGATGCAATTTTAAAAGCACTGGTTTGTTTCAGAACACAGTTTATGCCACAGTTATTTATGAAAGGTAACATATTCTATCAATAACAGGGTGAATGGTTTGGGGAACTACTAAAACACATCCCATTTTTAAATAGGAGCATGGGGAAAATGCACGATAAAAAGAAAGTACTCATGGTTTTCATTAATCATGTCACCAATTATTTCAAATCAAATGATGCTACTGTTTAAGTTGAATTAATATTTTTTATTACAGCTAACCATCAAAAATGAAAGAGTAATTTAAAATGAATCAAATTTAAACATTTATAATCTGTAGTTAGAGAGTCCCTGAATCTGAAGATTAATTTAAAAAGCACTTGTTCTGAGTGCCCTTGGAAATCCCCTTGCCAGTCATACCTGTATATTATGACCATGTGTTCACTTACTCTCCCAAGTGACAGGCATTGCCTGGCTCAAAAGGGCAAAATAATAAAGCCTAAGGGCAAAAATAAAGCTACCACTTTCCTCTTAAGCTACTTGATTGGGCAATAATAAAGCAACCAAACAACTGCTTATCTTCATTTATTAAGAAATTTCAAAAGAGAAATAAATCTATTAATCTAGACTGTCTTCCATTCCTCTGGTAGTTTACGAACAAAACAACCCACACAGTACTACCATCTACACGACCAACTGACTAAAATCTGACGCAGTGTGATGACTACAGCTAAGTTTCTCGTCCCTTTGTGTTAACAGCTACTGATAAGACTTCCTTTTGAGTTGTGCTGGGTCCTCTGTTCTCAAGGACTGTGCAGTGTTGAGATTGTCATATTAGAGCTAGAGCCAGTGATTTAAAGTGACTGACAGGAACGGAACCATTCTGCAGGGAGGGGAGCACACGGCATGCACAGAACCTTCGCCTCTGAAGCACTAATGTGGATTCCAGAGCAGAGATTAATTGAAAGCACATGCTGCCGAGTCAGTACCTGCCAGAAATCCTGATCAGAAGATGAGAAAAAGAAAAAACAAATTGACATTGATTATATGAACAACCCCCCTCAAATCAAACATACATATCACAAAACGCAACACATAGAGGAACAATTAAAACCTGTAAAGATTATCACTGAAAACCCGGAAATTAAAAAAAAAAATGAACACATACAAACACTCTAGACATTATCCATTAGGCACAATAAAACATAGATCAACAAAACAACCTCCCAGCACCAGATCACACAGCTGCAGGACAGCGGCACACTCTACAGCGACAAGACATGAATCACTCTGTGTTTAAAGAAGAGATGCAAAGATTCCATGTCTTTCCCTGGGGCAGTCACGGCGATTCTGGAATCAAAGTCTCCTATTAAGATGCCTCACAGTTTTAGCCTCAACTTCATGGCGAATTGCCTGTTTTGCTGTTCACTCAAACACAGACAACCAAATCCGGATGAGGTCAGAGGATTGAACTCAGTGGAGCAGTTGAGGATGGAACATGCGCCCTCTATTATGTTCCACTAAACAGGGCTGTCCTTGGGTAATGAAGACTGTCACCATGTCAGCTGCCATCTGAAGGAACAGTTCAGGTTAGTTAACTTAGCTGGGCTCCACTCTAAATATCAAGTGGTTTAGAAAAGCTTTTTACGTAAGTAAACTTCATTGGCTGTGAAATAAAGTTTGACCTAGACTTACCAGCATTTTCAAACCCAGCTCAGTATCGTTACTAATGTTCTTCAGTGAAAAATAGGTGGTACTAGCGATTTACAAGTTTTCTGTGGGGCCCAAAGGATTCCACAGCAGAGGGGTGCAGTGAGTTCCTATGGACACAGAGCATGAGCTCCTTTGGGTAAGTAGAGTAACTAGTTAAAATGACTCAGGGAGACTCCTCCAGATGACCGGACTGAGAAGAGGACAATTACGCACAGGGTATGGTGCCGCTACAAACCGAGAAAGATAATGTACACGTTAGCAGGTAGGCAGTCCGTCCCTTCCATAAAGTGGACCTGGGCTCATCATCCTGCAAAACAGTCACAAGCACACGGCCAGAGGCTGCACTCACTGTCCCAGTTCTCTATAAGGAAGAGACGCGAGGTTAATGGTGTTTTCACCCATTAACTGTGCAGAAGAGCCTATATCTGAGTGACTGTATGGGGATTTGACACATTTGCTCTGTTACACACCATGTTGCACTATGACACAGAACAACCTAACAGGGCTGCACTTCTCATCCCAGCTCAGCGTTATAACACTTCCTGAACACATGGCTATCAGATGTGGGAATGCACACTGTGGGAAAAAATGCCTTGGAAAATGAAGAGTTCACATGCCAAAGCTAGATAACAACAACAACAACAACAATAATAATACAACAACAACAACAAAAACAACAACAATAATAATAATATTATTATTTACTATGTGGAAAAATAAATGAGGTTAGTTTGTAAGAAAAAAACCCAAGGATTTTGAAAGTGATTTAAAAACCTTTGAATAGGAAAGATGACAGGGAGATCTCTGAAAAATAAGATGGAAAAAAAAATTTTTTTTTTTTTTTTAAGATGGAAATTTTAGCAAGTGTCAAAGTAACATTTTTTTTTCCCCTCTTGTGTCAGGGACTGAACTCAGAGCCTTGCCCAGGCTCAAGCACAGGCTCTACCACAGAGCTTTACAGCAAGTCCAGAGGCTTTCCGGAAATGCTGACTCAGCACCCGAGGTCACTGTAGTAGTTTAATTACACTCTGAAGTCCTGGCTCATGAGAAAAGGTTATAACCAGTCCTATTCAAACGCTCCATCCAACACATAGCAAACCATTACTAGGAAGAAAAATGCCTGGTTTTGTTCATAACAGAAACATTTTACTCAAATAGCCAGATTACAATGAGCAGAGATCCGGTCTCTCATATACACACTTAAGGAGTGACAGGGTCAATAAAAAGACAAGTAATACTTTCCAAATTGCCACTTGATCATATGATAACACAATCGAACATAAAACAGTGAACTGGACTCTGGTTCTTAAATCCAGCTATTCAATTTGTATACCTCATATTTTCTTTCCTCAAATGAAATGTTATTATTTATTTATTTTTTGTTTCTGTGTTTTATCTAGAGGGCAGAGGCAGGACAGCTCAAGTACATACATTCAAAATCAGAATGAGCAATCCTTTGAGACTCTCCCTCCAAACCCACCAAACCAAAACCCCATCACTACCAACTCCCACCAAACAGAAAGTGAAAAAAATATGGGGTGGTGGTTTTTGCTGTTTTTCGTCTTTTCAAACAGTAATAAGGCAAGAACGTTCTATGAGAAAAAGGTCCTACTGATGAACCAGCCTGCCGTCATCTTAGGCTTAAAAACCATGATTAAGTCTGTTTCCACAGGATTGGGCTATGCCCCACCTGCAACCTTAAACTACAAATGGCTCTCTCTGTATTGCCTGCTCCAGGAAGCGACAACCATGCCTGTTTCAAAAGGTTGTGGTGACCACCTTGTTATGCTCTGCTCCTGTAGCCCTGCCTATTTTGTCCTCCAAACCTCCCATTTGGAACTGCCTACCCCTGAGGTATAAAAACCTTGCCTTCCTCATGTCCAAGGCTGACCTCTTGAAACCTGCCTTAGGGGGAGGCAGGCTGGGCACAGGAATAAATATGACCTCTTTAATTAATGTGGCCAAGAAGATTTGAGTTGGTGGAAAAATGCGCTCAGGACAGCTCGATGGCACCCTCCTGAGTGACTCATCTGGGGATTAAAAGCCTCAAGGGGATGCCTGACCCACACATGTTTATTTAGCAATTTCATTTTAAACTATAAAAATAACCACTGACAAACAGTCAGTGACTATGTTATTGGGGTTTTATTACAAAGTTATCAGGATGATAACTGGGGTGCCTGTTTAACATGAGAGCAGACTCTGGCTGCCAGTCTCCCTCCGATCCTACTCACAAGCACCTGCTATAGAGTTACTGTGGCGGGCACACTTTGTCCCCTACCTTAACCCTCTCTGGGCGTGAGCACCCTGCTTCTCCTTGTTTCCGAGTGCTCTCTTTGTTCCCGCGCTCCTTTCTTCCTCTCTTGCTCCCACCACCCGTCCTCTCATGGCCATGGCAGTCTGGACCCTTCCAAATGCCTCTGCCTGTGCTCTCCCTCATATCTACAATGAACCTTCTCAACCATAGCTAGGAGTGTCATGCCCTCATTTCTCATTCATACCCTAGAAATATCTGAGTGAAATATCTGTGAGAGCTTCAGGCTTCAAGAAGCTGAACAATCTCATTCATTGTTTTGGAATCTGGCTTTTCCTTCCTCCCTCCCTCCCTTCCTTCCTTTCTTTTAAAAAATTTTCCCTATTATAAAAGAAAGAGAACATAAGTAATATATCCTATTTTTATAAATGGCATTAGGGGATAAGCAAAAACATAAATCAGAAACAAAAATATTAAAATTCTGTCTATTTTTGTCTTTATTTAGCATCAGTAAGAGCTGAATACATATATTAACAGAATTTGGACTTGAGTGATTTTAAGTCTCTCAAAGGTGGGAAGGTGAAAATATTAAGGCCAACAATTGACAAGTGGGACCTCATAAAACTAAAATGCTTCTGTACAGCCGAGGAAACAATCAACTGAGTGAAGAAGAAGCCTTCAGAGGGGGAGGGAACCCAGTGACAGGCCAATAACTCTTAAAGAGCTTTTTGGGCTGAGGTTGCAGTTTAGTGGTAGAGCATCCAATTTATATGCAGGAGGCTCTGGGTGCAATCCCATCATCAACAAGAAAGGCAGGCAGACTGACAGATGGGAAAGAAGGAGATGGGGGAGGAGGGGAAGGTTGAAACTATGGGGAAGGGAGAGCACGGAGACATGGGGTGGGTGGTGATGAACAGTTCATTTCAATGGGGACCTGCTGCTGCTGCATTTGGAAACAGGGAGAGAAGCCCAGGGTGACATCAAAGCCTGGTGTCAGCATGTCAGCATCCCTGCATCCCTGCTCAGGAAATAATCACATCTACAGCACGCAGTTCTCCGCTTTGATGCCTGAAAGAAACATGGTGGTATCTGATTCCAAGAGCGCTGCTTACAACATGTCACAGGAATAGACCATGCAGGGTACAACTTCTATGTTTAGATTGCCAAGAAAAAGGGGTAAGACAAAATGGGCAACAAAGACTGTAAACCACACGAAGTACGTCACACCAAGGAAAGAGAGCAACTAAGATTAGATGTTTCACTAATAAGGCTCCACTTGGAAATAAATACTTTGTTTTATAGGCCAAATACTAGATGCTAAAAACATCAAATGAAAATTATATGGTTTTTAATAAAACATAATGTATAATACACGAAATGACTACGTTAACAAACCTCGGAAATACATGTGTAGTAGGAGGGTACACTAAAAAACTCTGTTCTGACATATTTCCACATGCTATATTATCATATTTCTAATAGTACTAACAAGTTATTGATTAGCTATTTAATTTTTAAAGGAATTTTAAATTTTTATTTATTATTTTTTTATGGTTCATATGTAGGTTGGTGTGCATGTGGCAGTCAGAGGACAACCTGTAGCAGTTGGTTCTCTTTCCACCAAGTAGGTTCTGGGAAAGGAAAATAAGGTCATGAGGCTTGTTGCCACGCCCCCGTACCCACTGAGACACACTATCTATAAAAGTATTTGAAAGGGCAGGGCACATCTCGGTAGGTGGTGCACTTCTGGTAGATATCCAACGCTGCAAAAGGTTGTTTTTTCAAATAGATCATCAGAGAAAATCTGAAGCCATCCAAAACTTGAAGTTTTGAAACTTTTAGTCTTAGCCTGAATATTAAAAATATCCACACTCTTCAAGCAATATTAGCTACAGATGTCAGCATTTGTTACTCAGGACCTTTTAGTAGACAGGGCTGAAATGTAACAGGTGACAGAGGAGGCTGGTGTGCTCTGTGACTTTTCTCCAAAGACAAGAGCTAGCACATATATAAGTGGATGTTAGCCCATTGGGAAAGATGCTGGGACTCGCTGCTGGACTCAGGGTGGAGCTCTGAGAGTGGTATGGAAGAATGAGGGGATGAAAGCACGCAGAGGGTTTAGAAGCCCCACAGGGAGACCATCAAGGCTGGTGGATCTGGACCCAGGAGCCCTGCACAAACTGATGCACCAGCCAAGGACCATGCATGCAGTAAACCTAGATCCCTTTTTTAGATCCAGCCAACGGACAGCTCATTCTCCACGGCTGTGGGGAGAGCGGGGACTGACTCTGACATGAACTTTAGTGCCCCGATTTGATCACTTCCCTTGGTGGGGAGGCCCTGTGGGCACACAGAGGAAGGGGAAGCAGGCAATCCAGATGAGACCTGATAGGCAGTCGTCATATGGTGGGGGAGGAGGTCCCCTCTGTCAGAGGTCTAGGGTAGGGGAGTAGGGAGGAAGAGTAAGGGATGGCGGGAACAGGAAGATACAAGTGAGGGGATAACAATCGGGATGTAATCTGAATACATTATAATAAATTTAAAAAACGAAAACAATTAAATAAGCTAATGTCTGTCAGTGGTCAGATGATGGCTTTGTTAAATGCTGAGTTAGACGGGTTTTGTTTTTGTTTTCCAGAGTATTTTCTCTTTGAGAACCTGTTCCTTGGAATCATAAAACCAGCTTCCACACTTAATCTTTGCATCCACAGATAAGCATCTCTGACCCAAGTCAAAGAGTTTTCTTCTTCGTCAGACACAAAACATCTGGTCAAATGCAGAGAACAACTGATTGTAGGGTGCCTGGACCAGTGGATGCATCTACAACCGCTGCAAAAGGCTCAGATAACTAGATGGAGGAGGGTGCAGAAAGACTGTTAGGAGCCAGAGAACCCGGAAGTCCACTGTGAAGTTGTGTCTCCTAGAAATGACAAGGGAGTTACACACACTGTGTCTTAACCCATGGCTGAACACTGCGCACACCAAGAGGTGAGCTTTCACAGGAGGAAACCTCACGGAGTTCTACCCCTATGAAGAATGACCGAGAGGAGAGTCAGTGGTCCCACAGGGAGGAGCTGGTAGTTGGTTTTCCAATTCTAAGTGGTCAGCCCTGAAGTCACCTCCATACAAGCAACTCTAAACAGACTCAGCAGACTGTATTTATATATGTACGCATTTATATATACATGGAACAGTATCAAAGAGAGAGGCCTGGTGTGTGGGAGGGATTGGAGGAAGGAAAGAAAGGGGGAAATGATATAATTTTATTTTAATTAAAAAAATATTTTAAAAACTGGCCCCTTACTTTCATTAGAACACTGTGTAAACTTTTCTTTTCCCCTTTGAAGACCTTATCGGGAAAGGGAAAAGCATGTTCAACTGGCAGCTTTATGAGATAATAAAATTGAAAGTTTCATTCCAATGCCTAAGAATGATGTGTTATAATGTGATTTCTTCGTCAGGTACCGAGTATTGAAAGTATAATGCAAACACATGCACATTGGGAGAATCCTTCATAACTGTTATAAAAGCACTACAGAGGTTTTCATGGTGTTATATTTAGGATTACCGCTATAAGCTGTCAGAAGGCTCAACAGTGAGAAATGTGAATATATAGTTACTCATTTATCTTTATGATGACTTTTACATCCATGTTCAAGCATCAGTAAACACTGGATTTAGCCTTAATATATGGAGTAAGTAAACCACGAGTTACCTAACATGGAAAAACATTAGAGAACAAGTCAACCAACCCAGCAAAGGCCCCCCCACCCACCCACCACCCCCGCTTGATTTCCTGTGTCGGATCTCCTGAAGACGCAGGCCTCCGAACCTAAACACACTTTTCTCAGCTAAGAGGCATTCATGAATCTGTCACACATGATTTTAAAGGAACCCGGAAACCTTAGTAAACTTAGGACATCTGTGCACCAGTTGGCTCACCTTTCCATCAAAGCGCTTTATGATATACTGATCCAGGCCCAAGTCTGAAAAGGAGAGAAAAAAAAATCAGTCTCTGATTGTAACTCACCAGAAACACATGATGGCCCCTGGTTCTGGTTTAAATTATTCAATTAAGTAAACTAGATGGCTTAGCCACAATATTCATCCAAAGCCACAAAGGAATGAAAGTTTTGCCCCATTTTTAGACTCAAAGTACAAATGCTGGCAGACAGACAACAGCGCTTTGCTTACATATCAGAACAGCAAGGTGCTTGTGTGAACGGTGGTGCATGCATGGGTAAGGCAGTCTCAAGTCTTCACACTAGAGCATGGTGCCAGCATCAGAAGCTTCATTTTGCTTTTAACAACTTGGCAACTGTTCTGAGTGCCTGTCCTCCAAGCTGAGCAACTGCCATCTTGGGGTTATCCCAGCTGGGCTTGTTGACATCTATGTCCCCTCATGGAGTGGTAGGGAGGATGGGGAGAGCCTCACCTGAATCTCCAGCTTTTCCTGACCACCTGTTACATGCAACTCCGCCTCAATTACACATGACCTCCTGGAGATGCTAGAGTACACAGGCCAGGGGAGACAGGGAAGTGGGGCTCCATCTAAGTGGCTATGGGAAAGCCTTCACCCTCACTGAGCGTAGCCTGTTGGGATGGGAGGAATGCCCACACTTTTGTAACTAGCCCCTCACTTATGCTCTAAGGACGCCCAATAAACTCAGAAACTCAGAGTGAATTCTGACAGAATTGAGCCTTGGCTTATCTTTGGGACCTTATGAGGAAAGGTGTTTACATCTCTCTCTGGGAAACAAACAAACAAACAAAAGCAAACATAATCAGAACAGATAAGAAAATCTGAAAACAATTGTAATTTGAACCATCACAGTATTTAAAATGGCATTATTCAAAAAGACAGAGAAAACTTCTACAATAAAAGAACTGAAGCCAAGGCTAGTGGTGCACATCTGTTAACGGGCACTGCTTCCATGCCCAGAGCTCATGGTCCTCCACAGCTACCCATCTGCTTCAAGACCAGCCTGGACTGCATGAGATCCCAGTTCAAAAACCAACCAACGAACAAACCAACCAACGAACCAATAGAATGAATAGAGAGCAACAAAGATAACTAAAATGTTGCTTATTTCCCCTTATTTTTTGATTGCCTATAAAAAGAGACTACACACACACACACACACACACACACACACACACACACACACACACACACCACACCACAGACAGACATGTAAACTGAATTTTTCAAAAAGGCAAAAACATCTAACTACTAAAAAAAAAAAAAAAAAAAAAAAAAAAGACAAAGAAAAAACTTTGAGGCAGCCGCTTCAAGTACTGAAAGTAAAGAACTCCAAGCATGCATTCCTTTTTTAGTGAAAACATCCTTAAAGAATAAAGACAAAATAAAGCATTCTAAGATGAAAGGAAATAGTGACTCCATGTGCAGGGGACCTGTTCTCCAGCGACAGGAAATGACAGTGGATGGAAACCAGGAACTAGAGGATAAAAGAGCAACAGGTATGGTTCAACAGTCAATATCTGAGAGAGACAGAGCCAGAGCGAGAACCGCCTTCTCTTAAGTCCTTCTCATAAGCAGTTTGGGTGGAGTTTTCAATATCTACATAGAGGTGATGCGTACAGCATGAAGTGGGAAGGCCTTGCCGTGGTAAGGCGGCTATTCACCTGAAGCAGTAAAACTAAATTCGCACAGAACACTGTGAGAATTGTGGATAATCTCCATGCTAAATTGCTAAATATAGTCAGAGAAATATAGTCAAGACACAAAAAGATCACTTAAAATAAAATATAGTAAAAATGTTTAAATAGTCCACAAAGCAGTCAGGAAGACCTAAGGACGAGGCGGAGGAGTATGGTAGTTTGACAGCTAAGCTAATGGCAAGTTCTTAAAAAGGACACATGCAAAGGGCCCATGGGAAAAGGCCTACGCCTTCTGCAAAGCATTCCGCCATCCTTAGCTGAAATCTCTCCTCTGTCACCTGCTTAGACAACTAGCTAGGAGGCCAAGGAACCCTAGTATGAGAGTCACCAGTTCACGAGAACACAGGGTGGCCGGTCAGTGACCACGCCACCTCTACTGGGAGGTGCAATCTGGACCGCGACAGGGCAGCACATTCACACACAAGCTCAGCTGTTATACACATTTCAGTTAATTCAAAGGCCAGACTGCTGAAATAGGTCATCACAAGTAACCATTTAATAAATTCAGAATGTGTAAACTGTGACAAACTTCAAGGCCTTTCATAATGAGACAAAGCCAGTTTTCTGGGTTCACACAAGATAGCTTCATTGAAGAATATAAAATCTCAACATTCCAAATTTTTATAAAGCATGCGGAACACTAAGGGTTTTTTGAATAATCTTAACTGTTACAGCTTGTCCGCCCTTCGTCGGCTTGAGTGATGGTCTATCTAGTTTCTCTTCTATGGGCTTTCACAGTCTTTAATCATACACTTTGTGGCCTTTACTGTTAATCTTTTTATAATCAAAGTTTCCGATTTCAGCAATATCTCATGCATATTAAACTTCAGGTGTGGGTCTGATACTTTGCACTGGTATGCAAAGTCCAGGAGCGTTCTGATGCTAAAGGTAGGCGTGGCGGCACAGGACTGTAAGCCCACAGTCGGCCAAGCTGAGCTGGCTGGATGAACTCTCCAAGATCTAGATGAAGCAAGTGGACGGAGCACAGCTGACTTCTGGTCTCTACAGCATACGTACTCTATGTGCACACAAATATGCCCACATATGTATATATGTTCACATAGTAAATACACACAAATAGAAAAAATGATAATGCTTAATAAAGCTAGGCTACAATGGCCACTTATTAAAATTCAATACTTTTCAAAATTAGAAAAAAAAAAGAGATTATAATTTAATTACCACATTTTCCCCTTCCCTTTTCTCCCTCCAAACCCCTCCATGTACCTCTCCCCATTCTCCTTTAAATTCTTGGCTGCTTTTTTTCACTGATATTACACACACACACACACACACACACACACACACACACACACACACACACTCCTAAATATAATCTCTTTCATCCATATAATGTTACTTGTATGTATGTAATCCCAGCTGACC
Organism: Acomys russatus; assembly: GCF_903995435.1. Lineage (NCBI taxonomy): Eukaryota > Metazoa > Chordata > Mammalia > Rodentia > Muridae > Acomys > Acomys russatus. The sequence continues at coordinate 37,527,260 of NC_067147.1, read as the reverse complement.
TTTGGGCACAGGACAGTCAGTTAGTCCCGCCCTCCTCAGTCGCCTATAGTTCTTTATGCAGGGTTAAGCCTTGTGGGCTCTTCCCCACCCAGTTTGGCATGTCCGGGTGCCATCCTTTAAACTCAATCCTTTTATTTGAGTAATTAGGACTCATCAGTTGTCTGTAACCATAACAGAGCTTCCAAATTGTCTAACTTATACCACTTCTCTCCTTAAATCACATTTGCCAGAGGCTTTGAGGTCCTTCATACCCGCAGGCCAAGCAAATCACAATGTGAGAAGCGCCAGCACTGGCTGAACACCCAGCAGTTGCTTAGATGCTGTCTTTGTCACCGGTCGCCTCATCACTCAATCCTAACAGAAGGGGCACTTTGGGAGTGACAGCCTTCCTCCTCTCTGTGTATTCCCTTTTCTTTTAGTTTTTCGAGACAGAGTTTCTCTGTGTAGCCCTGACTGTCCCTATTCACTCTATAGACCAGGCTGACCTTGAACTCACAGAGATCTACCTGCCTTGCAGGCAGGAAAATATGCCTGACATCTTTCTTTTTTCTTAAAGCCCCAGATATAACAGTAGTATTTACTATTTGCCTTTCGGCCCTCTAAGCCTTAAATATTTACTAGTTGGTCTTTAAAACAAAACAGACTTTGTTCTAAGTTGAACCTGGTTACAGAGTGAGACCCAGTGCCTACAGCAAGTTAAAAAAATACTGGCTATCCTCTATACAATAGCATATCATGGCTTTAAATGTCCCCAAAAGCTAGTGCTGGTTTGAGAGTGCTTAGATTTCTGAATCCTTTTACTAGATGTCCAAGGTAATATATGATATGTAGAGTTTGTGAAAACACACACACTCAGGCAGCCCATGTTTAACTTCCACACAATGCTCCATACCGAGGGCTAGCACATTTCCTTTTTGAAAGAACATAAAAACTTGAGGTTTATAAGCCAAATGCTTATGGTCTCTGTCACAGTTACTCCACTCTGCTCTTCCAGCTCCGAAACTGCCACATAGGAAAGAGCATGCTGTGCCATAAAACTTCTTATCAACACTGAAATCTGAATTGCATGTAATTTTTAAATGTCATAAAATATTCTTGTGCTCCTCCTCCCCCTTTAAAAATGTACAAATTGTTCTCTATTCATGGGCCATGACGAATGGCTACAGCTGTTCTACTCTGTAGGAAACAGTACTGTAGGGGATCAAAGATAAAAAGCAGACATAGTGAAACCCTGTAAACAAACAAACAAACAAAGGCAGAACTCAGTAGGTATATGGAGAAAAACAGTACTACAAAAATACATTTAAAACAACTGATCAAGAATAAAGTCTGTGTCACTAACTGAAGTGCTCTTTATCTGAAAGATCATTTTCACATGGTGAAGGGTGATCCTAAAGGGAACATGGAGTCCAGGAGACCTGATTAGACAGCGAGACCCGCTTCTCCATTCACGCAAGATGAAAAGTCAAGCTGTGCTCTGCACAAAACTCCTTTGTTTCCGGAACTTTTACCCATCCCATGCTTCTGATTACCTACACCATAGAATGGCTGTGAGAAAGATGTGTGGTTTTGTTTTTTGGAGACAGGGTTTCTCTGTGTAGCCCTGGCTGTCCTGGAACTCAGAGATCCGCCTGCCTCTGCCTCCTGTGTGCTGGGAATAAAGGTGTGAGCTACCACGCCTGGTGAGAAATGGTGTTTACTACAACAGTGAGAGCCACTTCACACCCACAGCTTGAGCGGCCACCTGAGTCACCATCCTTGTATCCAGGGATGGTGGTGACACATCGACTTCATAGAGGGGGACGAGATGTGTGCAAGGAGCACATGGTGTTTTTTTTCCCCTTTTACTGTGTTTCACATTTAACTGTGGCTACTTTCGCTATATACATTTTCTGATATTTAGTACAGAACTATTCTTAATCATCTTTTCACTCTGAAATTTATCAGCTCGTTTCAAATTGTTTAATTTGAGGGCCTTATGTAGTATGCGCTTCGTGATTATTTTAAACAGTTCTAAAACTAAGCTCACAGATTTAGATCTGCTGGGTATCCTGGGATAGGATGTGTGAAGTCATGACAAAACAAAGCTGAAATAGGAAGGGCTGCCTGGAGACCAACCGAAGGCAGCAACTTAAACTACAGAAACCGACTGCCTGACTCCTCTTCTTCAAACCACCCCGCACAGGAGCAGCATATTTTATTTTGCTCCATCAACATTCTTGCTAATGAATTCTTGCTAAAGAGCAAATGAAAATGAAGCCAGTTTCCCATTAGATCTCATTTTACCATTACAGAATTTCCCCTCATGATTCTCATAAGAGAGGCACTTCTCCATTTATTCCAGCTTCCCATGAAAAGGAGAAGGTGGTGGGCACGCTCAGTCACTGCTCAGTTTATGTAGTATATCTTTAAGTCATTAAGCTGGGGGCGGGGTGGGGGTGGCGGAGGCTGGGGGCATGTAGCTCAGAGGTAGAGTGCTTGTATGGCATGCAGAAAGCCTTGCATTCGATCCCCACCAGCGTGAAAACAAATAAACGAACAGCAAAGTGATACCAAGTTAAATGGCAGAGTATATGAAGGCAACCGGAAAATATAATTGTTTTAAACGGGATAAAGATAATACTCCTTAAGTGAGGAAGCAGTCTTTGGTGGCCTGCCTTGAACTATTGGCTCATTTTCACTGTCATACTGGAAGCAAATTACATTCTTTCAAGTTACTGATAGAAATGAGATTTTTATCTGGATGGCAATTGCCTTGCAGGCAGGAAAATTCTTTGCTATCATAAAAAACGGGAAAATACTCGCAAGCCTCTTTCCTCTGCACACAAGTCTGCTTTACTTTCCTCCTTCACATGTCACAAAACGAGCTGCTGAAGCAAGTTTAGAAGGATCTAAATCTTGGATTGGATGGCTCAGTGGTTAAAGGTGCTGGTCATTAGCCTGGCCACATGAGTTTGATCTCCAGGACCCACATGGAGAGAGCATCAACACTCCGAAGTTACCCTTTGGCATGTACACCCCTATTAAATAAACAAACATTTAAAAAGGATCTACATCTAAAGTCCAAAGCAATTAATGAAAAGTTTGGTATATTTTATTAGAAAACTCTTTGAGAGCAGAAAGCAACTCAACACTTCTTGAATGAATATATAAAAGGCCTGTTAGGAAATAAAGGAACATTTGAGGAAAAAATAAAATATGTCCTTCTGATTTCAACATTCATAGTTATTTTGGTAGTGTCCTTTTCTAGAACTTTCTCTGTATTTTTTACATAGAGGAAACACAGAGGACCTAGAAACATAGCAAACATCGTAGGGATACAACCAGTAAAATGCAGAGGAGAGACATTCTGCCATACAGGTGACCTACATTCTTCTACATGTAAATGGCGCCTTGTTCAGGCTGCTAAAAGGCAGGGGATTGGTGTGGAAGAATGGAGGGCAAATGGAGGGGAAAAAGAAAGCCTAAAGGAAGGTGTGTTACTCAGCTCTCAACTCTACACAGCCAGGGCTCACTTCTTAGCCATTCCAAGAAGCCATAGTTTGTGTAGCAGATGCCACACAACAGAGCGGAGAAGGTACAACTTAGCACCAAGTACATTTGTGTTTCATATGCACCCTATACACATAGCCCACTGATCATTTTACCTGATTTTTTTTGTGCACTGGTGTTTTGACTGTAATTCACAAGCGGTGAAATAGGGAATTATCATGCCCAGTGTCAGACTGACAGTCCAAACACGTCAGATTTTGGAGCATTTTGGATTACAGATCACAGATTCAGGGTGTTCAGCCATTACTGGTTTATATGTCTGCTTGGTTTTTAATGCTGTTTATGTGGCTCTGAGTTGCTGCCTCGTGCATCCTTTGACTCTGTGCAGGACAGGTCTGATAGCCACAACCTATGGAAGCCTCGGTTATCTGGAACCATCTTCACTGCTCTTCTGTGAACTCTGACTGCCCTCATGCTGTCCACCACAGGTGTCCTCCCTGGGCAAACCAGGGACAACTCCCGTCAAGCGCTCTTGTTCCTGTTAATGGATTCAACTTTCTTGTTTGTTAGTATGGCTGTGTAATTTCTTGTTAAGGTTGGTTTTATTTTTTTTCATTTATTTTTATTATACTGAGGAAAAGAGAAATCAGATTCTCTCTTCCCTGGGGTTCGGCTGCTGTTACAGACTGCAGTCACCAGACCTTCAGTTACTTTCCTAAAGCATTTGTACAAAAATTACATTCTTTGTCATGCCCTTCTCTCTTAGATGCTGGAGGACTGCTGAGTAAGCCAAAATGCACAATGCAAACATTTTGAGAACAAGGTCTGCGCTGGCCACCTCCCTCCCTCCCTCCCTCCCTTGCAGGCAGCCAGCCACACCAGGATCAGGGCTGCCTGCTGAGCTGGAAAAGTGTGGGAGGCAAAACCAGAACAGTGCTGTCACCAAAATCCAGCAGACTCGCTGTGCGGTGAGCGCCTGCCCGCTTGTGCGCTGAGGAGACTGCGGCTCACAAAGACGGTGAGCCTTGTCCTTTTTTTAGTGGTTGTTCTGAGAGACAGTCTGAAGCTTGGAGTGCCCTACTTAGTCATTTTCCTTAACTGTTTACTCAGCTGCCGTTTCTCTTGGCTGGCTCCCCTAAACAAGACATCCACACTGAACTGTGGAAGTTGAGCACGATTCCCAGCACCAACAGTCAAATGGTGGTTTTAATTATTGCCTGGACCCGTGACAGTTCCCAAGTCCAGTGAAGGAGGCACAGCGGGGTTTCCCAAGCCTGCTTCCCACGCTAGTGACTTACGTTCTGGTTGCTTTTCATTGGGTGTGATGGAGCGCACAAAGTCCTGCGGGGTCATAAACACTTCCGTTTCACCAGGTTCATTGATCACTTTCAAGGTGGCAAAGTATCGGAAGATTTTGTCTGGTGTGGAGTAGGCGCGGATCCTGTTCTCATATTCCATCACCTAGAACGACAAAGTCAGAGAATGTTACTACGCTACGCTTGGCTCAAGCTCATCGATTCTCTCATGTTGCTCAACTAATTTTTGAAATAAGTGCATTATCTCTCAGTAGTTGGATTTTTAAAATAATAAATAAGCTCAATTTAAAAAAATTTTTAAAAATTTCTTTCTGGCAAGATATCAGTCACACCCTAGCTGAAGCAAGGCTCAGTCCATCATTTGTCAATCTCTCTTAAGCATCATTACGTTAGGGCGGATCTCCCAGAAAACTGCTAAGCATAACTGGATCAAACTCAGGGGTTATTTTTCCCATGTGGACTATATCAATGGGTAGCCAGAAAGGACTTATAAGCAAGGTTTCTCTTTATGAAATATTCAAATTAATAAGTGAGAAGGAGTTGCCAGGCACGATGGAGCCTGCCTCTAATGCCAGCATGTGCTGGTGGAGGCAGGAGGATCAGAAACTCAAGGCTGCCCTCAGCTGCACAGGGAGCCAGAGGCCACCCGGACTGACACGCTGCCACAAAAGGAAAAAGGAGGAGGTGGGGGAGCAGGGCAGGGGGAAGAGGAAACATATTAGAATATTACTATTTTACAATCACAATGAATGGAAAGATCTAGACATTGAGTATCCATAGCTAAAAGGAAAAATAAGGGGCTGGAGTGATGGCTCAGTGGTTAAGAACACTTTCAGAGAACTATTTCTACCAACTACATGCTAGCACACAACTGTTTATAACTCAAGTTCTGGGGAGCTGGTACTCTCCTGTGCCACTGCCCGCCACAGGCACTGCACACATGTGGTGCACATACAAACACACAAGCAAACACTCTTACACATAGAAATGAATTTAAATATACACAAAAATAAGTAAATCTAAAAAGGAGGAGGAGGAGGAGGAGAAAAAGAGCCAGACATTACATGTTTACTGATGACAGGAGATCCCACCACCACTAGTGTGGCTACAGGGACCACACACAAGTCTGATTAAGCCTCAGAATCCAACAGCCAACACTCAAGTAATGCAGAGACAGGAGGGACTGAATGAGTGGCACTTAAAATAAGTGTCAATGAACACCATCCACAGCAAACTTTAAAGGTTCAATGGCCTTGAGCCTGTCCCCTGTATATCAAGAGAATTAAAACACATCTCATGCTTGGTCCTAAGTCCAATCCTTAGCATCAAAGGTGCAGGGGGAGTGGAGGGGAACTAACATTAAAACAGGAAGCTAAAAGTATATACACCTCATGGTGAACACTTGATTCAGGTGGTAAAGGGAATGTGCTCACTCTCTCACAGGCCATGATGGTGAAAGGCAGACAAGGGAAGGAGGGAAGCCCTTGCCCTGCTGGTGGAAGACCAAGGGGCCAAGAACCCAATAAGCCCCTGCGTTTTTATTGGCCTAAACACTCCTTTTCAAACACCCCCCACTGCATGCTGCCAGCTGCAGTGCACAGAACTCTCCTATCTAAACTGCTGAAAGTGCCTGGCCATTAGACGGTCCCTCTAGGCCCTGCGCTGCCAAATAACTACCCAGCTGTGTAAAATGGCTGACAAGCATGGACCAGAAATGCAGCAAGGGAAGCAGATCAACTGTTGGCCTAGACTGAGAAGAAAGCGGCCAGTAAAGGGTGTCCCCACTAAGAGGCTGCTGTCCTGAGTTGGGTGGAAACTGCTCCTGCCTCAGGGGGAAAACACAACACAGATGCCACCGAGCTCATTGTTTGGCATGAGCTAGGTTTCCCCTAAGGCTTCCTCAAGGGGAAGGCCAGGCTGGAACATCTGGTCCACAGCAAGACTTGTACCACTCACCTTCACAGAGGTTAACTCTGAAGACAAAACTAGCTAGCTATCAGGACCAGTTATAGTGACTTGTAATGATGAGCTATACTGTCCCTGGGGAGGCAATGTCCCCGGTCCAAAATTCATGGCTTGCGTTGCCAATCTAAAAACACAACGTTCTAAACAATTGCCTGCTAAACTAGATTAAAAATATATTGCCGAGTTTTCTATACATTTCAAAACAAAAGGAAGTGATTATTATAAAAATCTACTTTGTATTGGGGCATGGTGGCATACAACAATCACTCAGGAGGCGGAAGACATTGGGAAAAAAAGACAAAAACAAAACACACACACAAATTCCACTTGTGAAGCCATGTGTGGTGGCGCACGCCTTTAATCCCACCACTCTGGGAGACAGGGGCAGGTGGATCTCTGTGAGTTCGAGGCCAGCCTGGTCTACAAAATGAGTACAGGACAGCCAAGGCTACACAGAGAAACCCTGTCTCAAAAAACAAACAAACAAACAAACAAACAAATCCATTTGTGGCACCCCACATATATGTGAAAAGCATAAGTCGAGTATAAAAGCTATACATAAGATTTTGGCCAAGTAAGAAAAATCTTTGTTATAGTAAAACAGGAAATAAGGATGCTTTGCCTCGTACATGGGAGATACAGTCTCCTTAAAAACAATACAGACTCCTGATCTCAGAATAGTGGTAGAGATGGTTTTTAATAAGTTTACAACTTAAAAAGCTACACTTTATCACACAGTATTTCTCCAACTTCTCTCTCTCTCTCTCTCTCTCTCTCTCTCTCTCTCTCTCTCTCTCTCTCTCTCTCTCTCTCTCTCTCTGTGTGTGTGTGTGTGTGTGCCCATGTGCGTGTGTAGATAAGTACGTCACAGTGCACACGTGGCGGTGTGAGGATGGCCAGTGAGAGTCAGTTCTCTCCTTCCATCACTTGGTTTGGATTCTAAAGATCAAACTCAGGCCCCCAGGCTTGGCAGCAAGGGCCTTCTTCACTGAGCCATCTCGCCAGGCCTAGTCTTCTGCTTTAAAGAAGTGTATCAGTAAAATTTTTGGTTTTACTTAAAAGATCTCATTTGTCTTATTAGATGTATCTGTTCATGCTTCAAAAATCTTGCTTTTACAAACTGTGTACTTTCTGTTTAAAAAATAAATAAATTTGGTATTAGTAAAATGTGGTTATGATTACTAAATCATGGACAGGATTCTTACTATGTTTATGTTACTTAGAAGAATAAATAGTGACTGAAAAAAAAATCCAACAAAACAGATGTGAGTAAGTAATGAAAAGGGATGTTGGGAAGTGACACACACGATGACCTTTCAACAGAGGGAGGAGACCATCTCTTCCTCTGATCCTAGAGAAGAAGCAAGGACTGACCCTGACATAGGTCCCTTAGGTTTTATAACTGCAGGAGTTAAAATTCATAAACGGCAGTGACAGCTTTAGTGTCACTGCGAAGCAGGAGGCACTGTCATCTGCTAAGGGGAGGAGTGGAGGCGTGTCCGTGGAAGCAGGCTAGTAAATGCTGACTTGAGCCTTTTGATTATTTCTAAAGTGGAAGCGTATAAAGGAAACTGGCCGCGTGAGGCAGCACTGAGCTTTGAACTTACAGAACTCGGCAGACACCTGACCAATTGTGATACACAACTTTTGTTGAAATTCACCCCAGTCACAAATGGGTTTAGAAGTTGAGAAGATACATGTGTAATTTCATCTACTAAATCGCAGTACTTCTCAAAGGAGCGACTCTTACAGACACACAAGGCATCACATGTGAGAAGTAACTTGATCTGCCTTAGCATTTGTAGTTCTGCAGCTGAAAGCAGCTGAGAATTTTAATCCGAACACGCAAGTTGTCTCCCCTTCTGAGTGTCCTTGCTCATGCCTGAGAACTGCAGTGTCTGATGTCACAGACGTTACTACATTTTTACATTTCTGAGGTAAATGGCACTACATGAGGCTGTGATCACAGGTCACACTGTCAACAACTACTTGGCTTTCTGGGAATTGTAGGCTCCGCCACAGTATTATTCCCCCTTTACAGTGTGACAAAGCAAAGCAGAAATATCACAAACTCAGTCTAGCTATGACAAGGGTAAGCAGTAAGATGTGGTGGTGCATGCCTTTAATCCCAGCACTTCAAAGGCAGAGATGGGTGGATCTCTGTGAGTTCGAGCCTGGCCTGGTCTGCAGAAGGCGTTCCAGGACAGCTAAGGCTACATAGAGAGTCCCTGTTGGGGGGAGGGCGTGGGAGGGAGGAGACCCAGAAAGAACAAAGAGTGGTTCATCCCGAAGACCAACCCTAGATACACTGTTCTGCGCCCCTTGATTTCACTTTGCATAGCAGTTGACATCAGAACACATTCCAGGAAGCCCCTGAAGCAACTCTAACAGCTCCAGGATGTCCCCGAAACTGAGCAGGTTCACCAGGCCCCTTCCTGCCAGGAGGCAATAGTAAAGACTGCTGAGATTTTCTCACAGACCAGCCACTGAAGCAGCAAAGAAGTAGAGACCAGCCAAGTAGCCTGCGGGGATACAAACCAACTGAGCTATCTGGCAGAGGTTTGGACTACCTGAAATACTCGGAAAACACATCCTTCCAAAACCCAGTGAGCTGCCTGCAGGCTGTGCAGGGTGCTCCAGGGTTCCAGCTGTGTGAACTGGGTGATACACCTGTCTGAGTAATTTTCACTCCTGCAAGTAACTCTTCACTCATGGTCCTGTAAAAAAAAAACCTCAATAACACACTTTAGTCTGGTGTGTGTGTGTGTGTGTGTGTGTGTGTGTATGTTGCAACTCCCCAGGAAAAGTAGTCACATAACACTGCACACTCCTAGGGTACCTTTGGCTTACAACCTTAGTAAAGAGGTGAAGAGCTCAGGAGAGACCAGGACCCATCTGAAAGGCAGAGTAGGGGACAGGGCAGCCCGACTCCTTTAGGACACAGTTCTGAATCAATACCAAAGCTGTTCCATACTTTTCTGTCTCTGAACCCAGAGCGCTTCTTCTTCTTCTCTTCTGGGTAAGGCTCGGCCTCAGAGTCCGCAGCCCTTCCTTCATGGCTAGAGACTTCCTCGTCATCTTTAGTCTTCCCTTTGTCACCAGTGTCAGTCTTTCTGCCGTTGACACAAGGTGGAGATTCTGCATGAGCCCTGGTGATGCAAAAGATAAGTCTAGGTTAAGTCTGATGCGCCGTGACACTGACACTCACACACAGCCTAGCAGAACAGCAATTACATTTGTCAGGATTCCTACAGGAAGAACTTCCTAAAAAATACTCAGCCCTCCTTCCACCCCCCAATGCTGTACACATGACAGGAAGCGGAAGCAGCAGCTTGCTCAAGTAAAGTCAATCAGGCACAGAAGGCAAATGCTCTTTAATTGCATCTCCAGGAGTTAGCAAGATCAGTTAAGCCGCAGAGCAGAATGAGCAATGTGGCACTATTACTTAATGGGTGGAGTTTCAGGTTGTGAAGGCAAACAAAGTTCTGACGACGGACAGTGGTGGGCACAGAACGTTGCTGTTCAGTGGGAATGTCATCTCATTCTTTACAGTGGGAATTGTCACCTCATTCTCACTGTTCAGTGGGAATATCATGTCATTTTCACTGTTCAGTGGGTATGTCATTTCATTCTTTACAGTGGGAATATCAAGTCATCTTACTGTTCAGTGGGAATATGATGTCATTCTCACTTTTCAGTGGGAATATCATTTCACTCTTACTGGTCAGTGGGAATATCATGCCTCAATGCTTGTGAGATTTTGTTTACTTTTGTGTGTATGCATGTTTGCCCGAATGCATGTCTGTGCATCATGTGTTGGAGTGCCAGCAGAGGCACCCACTGGATCTCCTGGGACTGGAGTTGTAGATGGTCATTAGCTGCTGTGTGGTCACCAAGAACTGAGCCTGGGTCTGGATCCTCTGGATAGGCAGCCAGTGCTCTCACCCTCTGCGCCTTCCCTGCAGCTCCAGGGATAGCACCTCGTTCTTACTTTTCAGTGGGGATGTCATGTCATTTTTACTCTTCAAGAGAATACCATTTTATTTACTTTTCAGTGAATATACCAAGATGAAGAAGTTCTAGAGCCCTATTTCACAATGAGAACATATTTAATATGACTAAAATGTTTTAAATGGTTAAGACGAAAAATGTTATATGCTGTTTACAGCACTAAAAGTAGAAATAGAATAAAAGAAACAAAAAACAAGTAATAAAATCTCTGTCTCTGTGTGTGCATGTGTATATGTGTGTGTGCGCATGTGTATATGTGTGTGTGCGCATGTGGAAATGTAGACGTGTAAACAAGCATGCATGTGCCACGGCTATGCGTGCTGGTCAGAGGACAAGCTCAGGCACTGATCTCCATCTTCCACCTGTTGGAAGCAGGGTCTCCCCGCTGTCTGTGGCTATGAACATACTTCAGGCCGGCTGGGCCACAGCTTCCAGGGATTCTTTGGTCTGTTTCTCGCTTTGCCGTGGAAGTGCCGGGATTATAAACGCGTGTCCACTTTTGGCTTTCTGTGAGTTCTGGGTTCAAGCCTAGGTCTTTACACTTGTACAACAAGCCCTTTGCCCACTGACTAACTCCCTAGACCCACTGTTGTTTTTAGAAACCCTAAGCTGTCAAGTCTGCCAGGTGTGGTGGCATCTGCTTGTAACCCCAGTACTCCTGCAGGGACACCGAGGCAGGAGGATCACAAGAAATCCCAGAGCAGCCTGATGCCTGACAAGTTCCAGGCCAATCGGGGCTACACAGTGGGATCCTGTCTCAAAATACCAAATCAGAACAAAGCAAAACACATCCAAGATGTTTCCCCCTAATACCGTATCTGTATTCTGTTAAGTTTACTGGTACCTTTTACAAAGAGAACACAGGATGTGTCATTAATGAAGGAACACCAACAGGAGCCCACAGCTGTGCTCACAGAGAGGGAGGAGCAGGAGGAGGGCGGAGAGGAAAAATATGCTGCTATTGTTATACTAGAACAATGGGAGGGTCTTTTTCTCAGATTTTTAAATTTAAAATAATTATTTTTCAAATATATATTCTTTTTTTCTTTTCTTTTCTTTTCTTTTTTAAAGACAAGGTCTTTCTACTTATCCTTTGCTATCCTAGAACTTCTATGTGGACCAAAACGGCCTCCAATTCATAGAGATTCACCTACCCTTGTCTCCCAAGTGCTGGGATTAAAAGTGTGTATGGCCATGCCCAGCTCAATGTGAACTGTTCTGACTTTGGTTTTCCCCACTTCCTCTCCTCTCAGGCTCTCCCCACCTTCTCACCCTTCCAACTTCCTTCTCTTCTCTCTCTCTTTAGAAAACAAACAAGAATAAAACAAAAGAAAACAAACAAAAAAGAAAAAGCAGAGAAACACCTACATACACACACTCCATAAAAAAGCAAAATTGGAAATCATAATATGCAAGCAAAGACCAGTAAGGTAAAAATGCCCAAACAAAGCGATAGGAGGCCTTCCTTCCTGCAAAAATAATAAATAAATAAATAAATAAACAAATAAATAAATCCCCAAATAGCTTGAGTTCATTTTGTGTTGGCCATCTACTACTGCTGGGCATGGGGCCTGCTCTTTTGTGTGGTTTGTATACCCAATGAGACTTCCTTGGAGAAACTAATTTTTCTGTTGTGAGACGGTTTCTGGGTTAGTTTTTTGAGACAGGGACCCTGCCTCAAGGGAAGACCTGCAGGCAGATCAGGGGTGTGATTTGTTTCAATAAGATTCCTACAAGTGCATTTGGAAACAGTATTATGCTCAGCTATATTGTAGAATTTGATTTATCTGTGATGGTGTGGCTTCTCGTGATTTAGAGCACAAAGCAGGGAGTATCTCACCATGTGTCACAGTGAATCCTGACATGACAGTTTCTGGCTTGTTGTTTCTTTTTAAATAAAGCCATGGTCAAGTAAAGACATAAAAGCACCAGGCATCCCACTAGGGTTGTTGACACTGCACAGAGTTAAGTGGCGATGAAGGCAAATGCAAGTGGAAGGAAAAGGAAATGTGAGCAACATGGAGGAAAGGAGAGCACCAGAAATGGAACAGGGTAGGTAAATGCAAAACTCTTTCTCCTTTAGAGTTCCTCAGGCTGGCAGCACAGCTCAGCACATGTCACCAATCCTGTGACTTCAGCCCAATCCCTGGAGCCCACACAGTGAGAGGAAGGAAGCAGCTCTAGCATGTGCACACGCGCGCATGCACACACAGTTCTCTGACAGTTTCACATACTGTAGATAGTATACTCTCCATCCCTACACTGCCACTCCCCCCTCCCCCCCACAAATTCCTTTTCTACATTCACATCTTGTTGTTTTGGGACCTACTGAGTTTAACTAGGAACATCTGTGTGGTCTTGGGCTTAGAGCCAAGTACACAAATGAAGACGATGGCTGTATTATTATTATTATTATTATTATTATTAGTCTCTCTCCATAGTGCTGACTGTCCTAGAACTCACTCTGAAGACCAGGCTGGCCTCAAACTCATAGAGATCAACCTGCCTCTGTCTCTCAAGTGCTGGGATTAAAGGCGATTTGCCACTATGCCTGGCCCTGCTCCTTTCTTTAAAATGTAATTTAAAGCAAAAGTAACTAGCAATAACGAAATTCTCTGAGGTGTGTATAGATACAGCTATGGAATGTATAATACAATAATACCAAGATTCAGTGAATGGAAATAAAAAAATATGCCATTGCAGAGTTCTTACATAAGTGACAGGACACTATCTAAAGGTAGGTTATGACAAACACAAAATGTGTGACATAAGGTTTAGAGCAGAGATTGACAAACTATGACCCATAAGTCAAGTCTAGCCTCTCACTTGTTTTTGTAAAGCTCTTGACCTAAGAATGATTTCTACATTTAAAAAATGGTTGAAAGGAATCAAACCAATAGTATTCTGTGATACACAAAAATGCTATGGAATTCAAATTTCCATAGCCGCCAGGTTCTGCAGAGACTCAGCTGTGGCCTACTGCTGCTTGTGCTCTACAACAGCAGTAGCAGAGATCTATTACCTCTTACAGCGACATAGCCAGCTAGCCCCTTAGGAAAATGCCTGTCAGTCCTGCGTTTATAGCAATCACAAAGAGGAGCGGGAGGAGGAGGGAGGAAGAAACAGAGGCAGGCGGAGTAGGTGCCTAGCACAAGGTGTCCTTGGGCTTGATGTCTGGAACCAGCCCCTAAAAGAGAGACCAACACACAGTGCACGTGTATAGGGAAGCACCACACTGGACACCGTTAATACTTGCAGTTAATACATGCCAATAAAAAATAAGAAAATGGCCTGAAGGTGTGGGGGCACACGCCTGTAATTCTAGCACTCAGGAGGCAGAGGCAGGCGGATCTCTGTGAGTTTGAGGACAGCCTGGTCTACAAAGTGAGTTCTAGGATAGTCAGAGCTACACAAAGAAACCCTGTCTCAAAAAACAAAACAAAACAAAAACAGCAACAAAAAAAGAAAGAAAGCCATAAAAACAAATGAAAGGGGGTGGGTGTCGTCATGGAGGTGTATGCCTAAAATCAGAAAGTAAACTAAGGTAGCTGGGTCTGAGCCGGAGGGCAGTCGGGGTTACAAGTTCTAAGCCAGCCTGGGATCTATGGAAAGACTGCTCCAAAACCTAAACAAAACCCTTTCAATTATTTCTTGGAGTACAGTGGATTAAGCTATAGACAAACCCCAAACAAACAAAAAGTATGGAAAAATCACCAAATATTTTTAAGTGTTAGTTACATACTTCCAAATAACTAATTAGTGAAATAAAGACTAAATAATAATAACTAAGTAATAATATGAAGTGAGTGAAAAACAGTATGTTAAAATATGTGAGACACAGCTAAAGCACTATGTGGAGGGTAGTATTAAGTTCCTGTATTAAAAAAAGAAATATCATTACTGGGTGTGGTAGCGCATGCTGAGGCAGGCGGATCGCTGTGAGTTTGAGGCCAGCCTGGTCTACAAAGTGAGTCTAGGATAGCCAACGCTGACACAGAGAGACCCTGTCTTGAAAAACCAAAACCAAACCAAACCAAACCAAACCAAAACAAAACAAAAAAAAAAGAAAGAAAGAAATATCAAATTAATGCTATAAAACTTTACCTTAAAGTAAATACTAGAAAAGAGCAAAACCCATTACTATAAGATGGAGATAACTCTCTTCTGGAGTCCAAGGGCGTCACACACATGTGCTGTGTACATACATGCAGGCAAAGAGTCATATGCACAGAACAAAAATAAATGGACAAATAAATAAATCTAAAAGACAATGGTACAGACTACTGAACCCAAACACTTAAAAAAGCAAAGGCCTCTTGCACTGGCAACTGGCACTGCTGAAGAGTCAAGTGGTGAAAGAGCCGCTGCACTTCCTCAGTGCCATTGTAGTAACCAGGTGTGGGGGGCAGGGAGGGCATCTCAGCACTGGCCTAGCATGCACAAGGCCCGGGTTCGAGGCCTAGCATCACAATAAGAGCAAACCTCTACCTCACCCCAGTCACAAAAATTAACCCACAGGTAGCCCTAACGCTAAAACTCTAAAACTTAAGAGCACAGAGAATATACACTAGGGGATAAACAAACACTTTCTCAATAAGAAGCAAAACCCATTAAGCTATAAGACAGCACCAACAAACTGGACTTCCTCAAAATTAAGTTTTTGTTCTTTGAAAGACATCATGAGAAAGGTGGGATTGCGCACCATTCACCAGGAGACAATGTCTACAAGTGTATGTCTGCCGGAGGCTGTGTACAGAAAGAACTTTTAGGATCCAATAAAAATAAACAAAACAAAACCCAATTTGGGGCTGGAGAGATGGCTGGGGGTTCAGAGTATGCACTGCATTGTGGAGCGCCCCAATTCAGTTCCCTGCACTCATGTCCGGGGCTCACAAACACCTGCAACTCCAGCTCCAGGGGCCCCAGTGCTCTCTTCCGGTCTCTGCAGGTGCCCTCACACATGCGCCCATAGCCACACACAGATATATACACGTATATGTAAATAAAAATCTTTTAAAAGTAATTTAATTTCAGTGGCAATTTGAATAGACAATTCAGAAAGGAGGCCGGAGAAACGACCACTCATTGTGGGAGGAAGCTTGGCATCACCAGCTGTTAGGGAAATGAAAAGCAAAGCACGACAGAAATGCCGCATGCTCTGACCAGAATAGTTAGTACCGGAGGAAAGGGAACAGGATCACTGCCCAGCCAGTCCACAGCTGCGCACAGCCGAGAACCCGGTGGAAAAGCGGATAGGGCTTTATTTAGTCTCAAAATAATTTTTATCTTATTACCCTTATGCCTGTGTGGGGAGGTGCACACCACAGTGAGTGTGGAGGTCACGGAGGATGACTCTCCAGAGTCAGTTTCCTCCTCCCACCACGGGGGACCCACCTTGTTTGGTGGCAGAAGCCTTTGCCCTCTGAGCCAAACCTTGCTGCCTTGGTTTGGCAGTTTTCAATCAAGTTTACACTTTGCTAGCAAACTTATTCCTAGGTATTTAGTCAAAGAAAATGAAGATTTACATATGAATTTCAAAGCCATTTTTTATCAGTGAGAACAAAACAACCAGAAACAAGCAATTGCTAAGCAGATAAACCGGGGTGCTCATATGAAAGAGGACTATTTGATTGCAAAAGAACCCCAGCTTCTGATGCATATGGGTTCATTTCAAAAACACGAGGCTAAGTTAAAGAAGACGCATCCAAATATGCACCCTGTTATTCCTTTGCCACTATATGTTTTAATGACAGGCTGCCCTCAAACTGCCAATACTCCCATCTCTGTGCTCCCTAGGGCTGTGATTTGAGGCTATGCCACCACACCGGCCCTCCAAGAAATAAATTCTTTATGATCCCACTTACCTCAAATTTCAGAAATACAAAGTGACAGTGATAGAAACCAGCGCAGCAGTCGCTTGGAATTGTGGGTAAGGTGAGACTGGCATGGAAGCAGCATGGGGGGACATTACGGGTTGGTAGAAATGTCCTGTTTCTTGATTTGGGGGGGGGTAATCACACAACTATATACATTTGTTAATAATCAAGGGACTGAATGTTTAAACTGGGTACACTTTATTATACACTTATTCAATAGAATTAATTTTTAAAATGTACTGCTTTGGAGAGCCGAGCATAATGATATCAACTTGAAGACAGGTGAATGAGATGGAAGAGAAATAAACACAAAGGATGGCAGAGTTGCACAGAAGTCTGCGGGCTCACTACATCTCCCCAGGGAAGGCTCAATAACTAGTAAGAAAATAATCAGGTGACACGAGAGTAACAAGAATTACTATTTCATTTGGCCACTGAAACCTGAAGCTTGAGAAGCCATCCATTCCCTAAAGCCATCCCTTCATCGCTAGGAAACACACAGCCGGGAAGACAGGCGTGAGGTGCGGGGTAGGCAACTACCGGAAATCCTTCTTTCACAGACCAACATTGTCAATACCAAATGACTCAGCAAAGAAATTCTGACATAAAATCAAGGAAGAACAACGCTCACTTCTTCCATAAGAGACCGGTACTGGCAGTCACTGCAGAGGCGCCCAGGAACGCCACCATCATGAGTCTCCGTTTGCTCTGGGCGGGCTGTGATGCTCCATGGTACCACCGAGAGCCCAAGGCTAGTTCTGCCAATGCAGAAAGGGCGTTAAGACGAAACATCCTGCGGACAAACAATAGAAATGTCACTTTTAGCTGCTGGTGATGATGATGATGATGATGATGATGATGACGGTGACGACAACAGCAGCAGCGTCACTGAACACTGATGAACTCCTCTGTCAGACCCCATCTAAGTGCTGTGCATGTACTGGCCTCAGAACAGCTTATGAGATGAGAACCACTGCTTATAAGTCAGAGAAATCGGTCAAGGTTAAATTAGGACAGAAATTACACACTAACTTAAACAGAGGAATCCTGATATAAAATACTGTGGCTCGTAAAGGCTGAGTAAGTACTCAGATACAAAGAGATGGCAGCTCTAGGATGCAGTCAGAGAGCACCCGAAAGGGCCAGTCTAGCCAGGGATGACTCCCAGATCTAATGAATGGAACTGTGGGAGCTTGGGAATTTTACTAAGGTATCACATCCACAAAAATGTACTATAGGAAGCCACTCTGGGGGATACGAGGAAAGCCATGGAGGACTCACGGCAGCAGGATGTTGGTAAGGTGCCCTTCGGGGGGTCCGGGAAGCTACTGAGGTATGGATGCCACAGAAACCCCAAGCGAAGAGCACATGGAATCACAAGAGACAGCCCTTCCTCCTGCAGTGCCCCTCTCCTGACAAGAAACAGCCACTGCAAAGGACAGTACAAGGCAGACCTGGCACTGAAAAGCAACAGGCACCTGAACCGCTCGTCCGTCACACAGGAGTAAGTGCAACTTGGGGGAGAGGCCATGCTACACAGCAGTGGGAGCCGGAGCGTCAAGCTGGACGGCACCACATTTTGGCTGGAAGCCGTTGTTATTTCCTGTGTCAATGCTGAGAGATGCTTCCATTAACGAAATTAAAGTTTTAATTAAATCTTTCTCACTCCCAGCCCTTGGAAACCTTCCTCCCTACCAGATTCTTTTCATGTCATATTTAAAATATCGCTAAAGAAAAAAATTCCTTTAATGCCGTGGTTCTCAACTTTCCTAATGCTGCAACCCTTTAATACAGTTCCTTGTGCTGTGGTGGCTCTCAAGCATAAAATCGTTTCATTGCTACTTTATAACTATAAGTTTGCTACTGTTATGAATCATAACGTAAATACCGGGCACGCAGGATGTCTGATATGCGATGTGACCCACAGATTGAGAACCACTGCTTTAATGTTGTGTTTTGTATCAAAGACACCTGGGACCTCACCAAGACTAAAGTGAAGTTCCTGCCCTTTCCAAAACTATCACCAAAACAAACGTTTGGGGTTTTCTTATTGTTGTTGTTGTTGTTGTTGCAAAGATTTATTTATTTATTTAATGTATATGACTGCTTTATACCTGGAGGCCAGAAGAGGGCACCAAATCTCACTATAGATGGTTGTGAGCCACCATGTGGTTGCTGGGAATTGAACTCAGGTCCTCTGGAAGCGCAGGTGGTGCTCTTAACCTCTGAGCCATTTCTCCAGCCCAAAACAAAGGTTTTAAAGGGTGAGAAAAGTGTGCTGAAAGCCACAAAGCAGGCCAGACATGAATATTACCCACCGTCCTGGCAGCCAGGACACCACTAGAAGCAGTCCATGTGCTGTAAGAAGGCCGCCCTCGAGAGAAATAAGCCTGAGCACCAAGTACCATCACGTTTCCGCTAAGGAAGGAACACAGAAGACAGCGAACGTGTTCCCTACAGATGCCAAGGACACTTGACAAAGCTGGGAAGAAGCTCTGGTGACACTGCTGAGGCCAATGTTACCCTGTGTCCCACTGAGTCCCAACTATGCTTCCGATTGGGTTTGGCCTACTGATTCTAAATAATTTTTTTTTTCATTGTAAGAAAGAGACATCTGCATTTGCTCATATTACTGTTCAACAGACATTCACCCTCACCCCCCATCCCAGAGGCAACTCCACTGTCCTGTTCTTTTAATTTGGGGTGTGTGTCTCAACCACGTTCCTCATTCCAACCAATGGAATGCGGACGAGTTCTCCAAAGTCCGTTTAGGACAAGCAACTGTTAGTCTTCCTCTGCTTCGCCCAGCTGTCACTCTAGAAGCAGGCAGGGGCCTTCCACCCGGGTTCCATGAGAGAAAGCTCCCAGCCTGAACAAACCACTGTCAGATCTGGCTGAACCGGCTGAGGACAGCGGACTTCCAGAATGCTGCTGAGAAACTATGTGGGAAAGCCACAAAAATTTGGGGGTTCTTTGTTGGCATAGCAAGAGCTAATTCAACATTCAAGAGAATTGCTGAGGCATTTTTACTGAAAATGAACTTCTGCATTCATACTGCATGCCCAGCCATGTGTGGGATTTAAATGATCTCCAAAGAGTTTAGATGCTAAGAAAGCAAGACACATTTGAAATGTTCTTTTAAGTTTTTATTACATGCTTGTGTATTTGTGTGTCAATTTGCATACATACGTGTACACACATATATGCACAAATGCCATGGTGTGTGTGTGTGGAGGCCAGAGGACAACTGGCAGAAGTCAGTCCTCTTCTACCTCAGGGTGTGTCTCAGAATTTGAACTCAGGGTCTTAGCTTGGTGGCAAGAGCCTTTAACAGCTGAGCCACGTTGCTGGCTCCTTGAAACATTTTTAAAATTATATTTTCAAAGAGGCACCTAAAAAAGTACAAATAAATTATAAATGGGAGTGGGTAGCCTCCATGGCACTTTACAAACACAAAAATCTCATCCATTCCCAGAGCCCATGTTAACTCTCCTTAAGCCTTAGCATAGTGTTGCACACCTTTATTGTTTTTGTTTTTGTTTTGTTTTTTTTTTTTTAGTTTTTCGAGACAGGGTTTCTCTGTGTAGCCTTGGCTGTCCTGGACTCATTTTGTAGACCAGGCTGGCCTCGAACTCACAGCGATCCGCCTGCCTCTGCCTCCCGAGTGCTGGGATTGAAGGCGTGCACCACCACTACCCAGCATGTTGCACACCTTTAATCTGAGTTCAAGGCCAGCCTGGTCTACACAGTGAGCTCCAGGCTAGTCACGGCTACACAGTGAAACCCTGTCTCAAAACAACAACTAAAAAACCTAACAAAACCAAACTAGATCAGGGTCTGTTCAAGTCTCCTAAGGAGACCAGGACAGGCAGATCAGTAGGCAGCTTTGCCAAACTCTAGGCCAGGGACACCTTGTCTCAAAACAACAACAACAAAAATAAAAAACAAAAACAAAACAACAACAAAAACAAAGGAAAAAAAAAAAAAAGAAACACAAAACCCCATAACACAACGACCACTCCACAGCCAAACAGTGGAGGCTGTCCTCTGCCCCACGAGCATCAACACCAGCATATGGACGAAGATTATAAATGACAGAGACAGGCGAGTCAGCTTTTATTTCATTTCATTTTCAGCTCCAGATCAGCACAAAATTCTGATGAAAGGGCAGAAATGTACGGGATGTCCCCCAAACCTTGGGGTCATTTTAGGCACTTCCATCAGGAGAATTAGTGGGAAATGACTTCTGCCCTTTCACCAGTGACCTCGAGGACACAGCTGGCTTTTTCACTCTTCTCCTTCTCCAGGCAGATGTGGAAGGAGACAGAGCCCTGACTTCTTGTAGGGTACCGTCATTTGAGTTACCATCCATCTACGCCCCCTCTGCACCCTGCATATTCCTGTTTTCCCAACGCACAGCACACTGCTTCATAATTTAAATTACCTGTACTGGGCGTGCATCACCCACGACAACAGATCTACCCACACATCTGCTTCCTCACTTGGTTCTGAATTTCCTTCAACTGTTTTTCCCCTCTGTAGATACACAGTCAGCCACAGACAGGGCTTATAATACTTACCTATTTTATTTTCACATGAAAAGCATCTGTATAACATAAATTATACAGTTCCTTGCTCCTAAGATTTATGAATATTATGTGATTCATTTTTAAATTAACATTTCCCCAGTGTACAAATGTGTAGATATAAATAGCATTGCTTTTGGCAACAGTAAATATGAGCACAAACAACACACATGTCTGGAAAGACTGTGGTCATCACTGACAACCAAAAGGAAAGGGCTCTGGGGGATTTTCAATGTGACAGGAAGAAAAAAAAAAAAAAAAAAGAACACAACCAACCAACACCTAGGCTGGAACAAGCTGAGCTGATAAGATCGGGAGAATAAGTAGGTAAGCCACATTCAACTGAGAAGATCTTTGAGTTCTTAAATAAGAAAAGGTCATGATAAAAATGGCATTTCTGGGCTAGAGAGATGGGTCGGTGGCTAAAATCATTGCTGTTCTTCCTGGACAGGAGTTCAGTCCCCAGCACCTACATAGGGCAGCCTGTAACTCTGGCTCCAAAGGATCAATACCCTCCTATGGCCACAGTGGGATTACACCCACCCATACAGATAATTACAAAGACAATCTTTCTTTAAGTGTTTCAAGAATACCAGTGTACTCACTGGTTGTGTAGGGAACAAACGGCCAAGCATCCAAGGCAGAGAGAGCGCTAACCAGGAAGTTTTAGCAGTCCGGAGTTTTGTTAATGTGTCGGTTCGCACGTTAGTGCCTGAGTTTTGTTAATGTGTCGGTTCGCTAGTGTCTATGCCTCATTTTACCGCTGGGTTACATGAAACGATGTATGTTAATATCTTCTCTAGTGGGATCTCCATGGACGCCACTAAGAGAAACACCACCAAGACCAGCCCCGTTATAACTTGGCTCTCTGGTGGAGGGAAGTGTGCGGCATTTTGAGGAGCAATAGTTTCCCATGGTGTCTGGGAAGCTCAACAGGCCAACAGGGGCATTCAGGCAGCAATGAAGATGACTTTCAGATTTAATTAAGGTTAAACCAAATTAAAGCAAGAGCATTTTCTTTCTTTCTTTCTTTCTTTCTTTCTTTCTTTCTTTTTCTCCTCCTCCTCCTCCTCCTCCTCCTCCTCCTCCTCCTCCTTCTTCTTCTTCTTCTTCTTCTTTTCTTTTTTTTTTTTAAAAGGCAGGGTTTCTCTGTAACAGCTCTGGCTGTCCTGGAACTCACTCTGTAGTCCAAGCTGGCCTCGAACTCACGGAGATCCACCTGCTTCTGCCTCCCAAGTGCTAGGATTAAAGGCGTACGCCACCGCCAGCATTTTCTTTCTGAACACCTGGCTCCCTCCACTCTCTGCACTGTCACTAAGAAAGGCTTGCTTCTTAGAGAACATCTGTGAAGACTGAAACACAATGAAAGAAAACAGGCAGATCATTTCTGACTAAAAAGTGCGCAGGAATGCAACTGAAAAGCAAATTTGTAACCAAATAAAACATCACCTCTCCAACAAGACACTTTGAGAAGGAGATTGCAAGAAACTATCAGCAGAGTATCCCAGCGCCCAGGGCAGTGGAAGGTGGAGCCTAAAGCGCTCTGCTTTGGGGAACTGCCTTAAGGTCACAGAACTAGGAAATCTTAGCACAACCTTTCTCTGGTTTACAAATGAAGGACTAAGGTCCAGGTGAGGCAAAGCTTGTTCAGAACTACTTACAATAGATGTCAGGGTTTGGTTTTATTCCCAGAAAAAAGACTCTAAACAGGAAACTGCATTGTGATAACTGTTCTCAGCAGATTAAAGAGCCACCCTCTGAAGGGAAATCGGCAGGGTGCTCTGAGCTAGGGCGCTTGCCTAGCATGCAAGAGGTTCTAAATCCAGTCCTCAGCACCTCACTAAATATGTACTTGTATAAGTAAACAAGTAACAGGTCCAAATACAGAAAGATAAACAACGGTGTGACATAGCAAATATTAAAAATAAAATCACAAAACATGGGAAGCCCCAACTCACAAACCAACGGACAGCTGGCCTACAGACAAGGGAGCAGAGCTAGCTCAGCAGTAAAGTGCTAGGTTCAGCCCTCAGCACCTCAGTAAGTACGCACACAAAGAAGTAACGCAGATGTCCAGCCACAGAAAGGCAAACACTGACGTAAATACAGGTACAAGCTCAGTGATGGTGGCACAAGCCTTTAATCGTCGCACTCTGGAGGAAGGGACTGGTGGGTCTCTAGCTTGAGGTCAGCCTGGTCTACAGAGAGAGAGAGAGAGAGTTCCAGGACAGCCAGGGCTACATAGAGAAACTCCATCTCGAAACAAAACACAACACTCGAAGAGTAGGGACAATCTATGGAGAGCAATTTGGTAGCATCCACAAAAACTGCAAACCGCCCAGTAGTCCTCCTGACACCATACTCCATAAGCATTTACACACCTGTGAAAGGCTGGGCACACCTGACTCCATACCATGGTTTGTAACAGAAGACTAAGAACTCCTTAAGAATTGCCAAGGAGGACTAATTAAACCATGACACATCCACACAGGCAATACCGTGCAGCTGTCACTAGAAAATGAAGAAAAGTTTATGTATGAATAGAAGAGGAGGCTCTAAGAATAGGCTTTCTAAAAGGGCAAGGTGTGAAATACAACGTGCTAATATAAACATGTTTGAAAGTACAAGAATAGGCAGGTGTGGGACACAGCTGTGATCCCGGCACTTGGGCGGCAGAGGCAACAGGATCAAGTGCTCATGGTCATTTTTAGCCATACAGCAAGTTCCAGGCTAGTCCGGACTAGAAGACCAAAGCATACCTTGAAGACAGAATGAAAGGCTGGGTCTAAAAATGTAAAAGAAGCAGCACCAGATGCAGTGCTGTTTTTCATATTCCTCTTCAGCATCTACTCGGTGTCAGGATTCTGCAGTGAGGGCCTGGAGAGATGGCCAGTGGTTAAGACTTGCTACACAACCATGGTAACTGGGTTCCAGCACCCTTGAAACAGGCAGACTGTCCCACACAAGGCTGTAATCCCAGTTCTGGCCAAGGGTTGGGGAGGAGAGGGAGATCACTGAGGTTGGCTGGGTTCCAACCCAGCTGAGAAAATGAGAGCCCCAGGTTCTGGAAGTGACCCTGCCTTGGTGGAATAGGTGACGAGGGAGAGAGGGGACATGGAATGCTTGCTTCCACACACAAACACACACGGTCAAGCGATTTTTTCTTTAAAACAAACAAACGAACCTCTTGTGATAAGAAAGCATGACCTGAGAAAAACAGCCATGAAGAATGAAAAGGGGGCCAGTGAGATGGCTCACAGGGCGGAAGCCTACAATGCAAGCCTGACAGAACCCACATGAAAACAGCCAGACACGGTGGCATGCACCTATAATCCCAGCACTACTACTTCAAGACAGGAGGTGCACACGGGAGGTGCACACAGAAGAATGCTTGGTTTCAGCGGGATCACATTTAACCTTAAATTCTAAGCTACCTCTTTTGAAATGTACTCATTTATATGACATATACACATTAATAAGCTTCCATTTTTTCCCCCATTAATCTATTTTTTTTTTGTTCCAATGAATCCAATTTAAGACCTCTGTGAAGGCAAAAGAATAACAGTTTTCCTTCCCCATACTTCTTAAAAAGTGGTCAGCTGAGCTGGGTGGGCGCAGTGGCACACACTTGTAATCCCAGTACTCAGGGAGGCAGGGGCAGCAGGATCTCTGTCAATTTGAGACCAGCCTAATCTACAAATTGAGTCCAATATCGCCAAGGCTATACAGAGAAACTCTGTCTTGAGAAGAAAAAACAAGAGTGGTCAACTGAAAACATTAAGTTGCATGTATAGCTCAGTATACTTTTATTAGCATTACGCCCAAGTCCACCTAGCCTGATCTGGATCCGGGTACACAAGTCTACCAAGAGAGCAGGAATACACTTGTTTGACAGAATGTCTGTCCTTGTGTTGAGATGGGACCTCACTATGTTGTCCAGGCTGGCCACAAACTCCTAGAACTGAAGGAACACTCTTGCCTCGGGCTTTCTGAGCAGCTGGAACTGTAGTCAGTATTTCACCAGACAAGCACGGCAATCTTGAAGGCAAAGCCTAGTCAATAGGAAGCCGCCTCCAGGGAACAGCAACAAAAGAGAAACTGTAAAGGAATTAATTACAGGCAAGGGAAAAGAAACTCTTTTTCTTTTTTATTAGATATCTAAAAATATTACTATATAGACATATTCTGTTACATTTCAACCTTAAAAAAAAAATCCTTCCCTGGTCTGACAAGATGGCACACAGCAAGGGCAGTGTCTGCTGTACCAACCTGACGCCCTGAGTCTGGTCCTCAGATCCCATGGTGGACAGAGAACCAACTCCCAAAAGTTGTCATCTAACCTCCATATGCACGAGGGAGCACTAGCCTGCCCACATAGCTGACCTAATAAATAAAATAAAAAAGACTTAAATCCTAATGGGAGCCCACATCTCTCAACCTCTGCCTTACTTCTCGCCTTCTGCTCCC
Source organism: Acomys russatus (assembly GCF_903995435.1). Lineage (NCBI taxonomy): Eukaryota > Metazoa > Chordata > Mammalia > Rodentia > Muridae > Acomys > Acomys russatus. The sequence goes on along the minus strand of NC_067147.1, from coordinate 37,501,547 downwards.
CTCGGGCTTATTCGACGGAGTTTTATTACAGTTGTGTCCGCAGATTCCATTCTCTGTTTACACACCCCAGTGAGGTTTTCAGCCTTGCTGATCCACCCGAGACCACTCTTACTGTTACCACAGTAATCTTAACACTCTTACTATAATTTTAACTCTCTTACTGTAATTTTAACACTCTTATCGGAGTAATTTCCATGTTGCCGAACCCTAGCTAATTTCTGTCCTTGATCCTGCTTGATTTTTAAGTAGCACTTGAAAAGATAATTACTCCTTCACCATCAAAATACAGTCCTGCACCACTCTGGGTCATGGTCTGATGGCATATATGAACAGTTGCGCAAACTGCACTGGGGAGGCAGAGACAAGTGGATCTCTGAGTTCAAGGTAAGCCTGGCCTATATAGTGAGGCTTTTTTTTCTCCCTCTCAAGCAAAGGCCTAATAATGCCTGTGATTATGTAAATACAGCTTTATAGTGTTCATAGATCAGCAAAGTCTTCTAGTGACCCATTTCTTAGAATCGCCATACTTACTATGACCTCTCTCTCTCTCTCTCTCTCTCTCTCTCTCTCTCTCTCTCTCTCTCTCTCTCTCTTTGTTTGTTGAGACAGGGTTTCTCTGTGTAACCTTGACTGTCCTGGGCTCGCTTTGTAGACCAGCCTGGCCTCGAACTCACAGCAATCCACCTGCTTCTGCCTCCCAAGAGTTGGGATTAAAGGCGTGCGCCACAACCACCCGGCAACATCACATTCTCTTAATTTTACTTGAAATGTTAAAAGCCAAAGTGAGGACAGTCCCTGAGAGGCTTTGATCAGGTGCAGCTGCAGTCCTACTTTATATTCTAAAGCAAGAGTTTACCAAAGCCTACATGGCAGGCACGTTACAGTTGACAGGTGTAAGCTTTTGGGGTCAGGTTGTTAAGGGCAACTGCCCACTGTTTCAGCAGTTTCTCCAGGTCATGTCTGCAGGCAGCAAGTGAAGGCATGCTTGGCAATGAACAGGCAGCATCGGCAGTGCTTTCGGTAAATCCAGATATTTGCTTTTTTTCTGCCGTGTCCCACTTTACTACATCTGGCTTTTTTTTTTTTTTTTTCTTAATACCTATTTACTGTCTAGTTTTATGTCAACTTGACACAAGGCAGAGTCATCAGAGAGGAAGAAGCCTTAACCAAGAAAATGCTTCCTTAAGGTCAGGCTATAGGGCATTTTCTTAATTGGTGATTGATGGGGCAAAGCCCAGCCCATCATGAGCCCGTGCCATCCCTGGGCTGGTGGTCCTGGGCTCCATAACAAAGCAGCCTGAGCAAGCCACCGGGAGCAAGCCAGTAAGCAGCACCCCTCCATGGCTTCTGCATCAGCTCCTGGCTCCAGGTTCCGTCCTGTCTGAGTTCCTGTCCTGACTGCCGCTGATGATGAACAGTGCTGTAGAAGGGTGAGCCTAATAGAGCCCTTCCTCCCCAAGCTGCTTTCTGGTCATAGTGTTTCATTGCAGCAATAGAAAGCCTCACTAAGACACCTACTTATTTAAACTCTCCAAGACTTTGCTAGGAAGAAGGTTCCCTTTCTACCCTCTCATCCTAGGTAAACTCCTTAAATCCTACAGCTTTAAGTTGCATTTGTATGCAAATTCTTCTCAAAAGGTCATGTCTAGCCTGTACTTCCCATAAGGACACAGCCAGATTTCAGGTCCTACTTGACAGACATCTCCAATTTAGTTTAGTCCCAAACAGAAATCCCAATTTTATCAACTTACTCTGTTTATCTCTAACAATCAAATGTCTAGTCATGCAAGCCCAGAAGCAAGAGAAGGCTACTTTTGGTTTCCTCCTTCTTAAATTATCAGGCAGATTCCACCAGAAAATACTTTGGACCCCCTTTCTAAAAAATATGTAAATCCATAAGTTTTATCCCCAAGCCAAGTATTAGACTGACAACTCTTAAAAGGTCAGGCAAAGTCTTCAACCTGAATCTAATTAGGTCAGCTGCTTGCTAAAAGCATGTGTATACACACACACACACACACACACACACACACACACACACACACACACACCATTATTCCTATTATTCAAATAACAGTTCTTTTTTTTTTTTTTTTTTTTTTTTTTAAGACAGGGTTTCTTTGTGTAGTCTTGGCTGTCCTGGACTCCCTTTGTAGACCAGGCTGGCCTTGAACTCACAGTGATCCACCTGCCTCTGCCTCCCAAGTGATGGGATTACAGGCGTGTGCCACCAATGCCCAGCTTCAAATGACAGTTCTAATACCTATAGTGTCAAAGCATGGTTATTTAGAATCATCTGTCCGTGGACATGCTCTAAAACTAAAACACAACACACAGCCTGCTAGTGTTCTTCAGATGGAAGAACCATAGAGGAGGAGAACGGGAAAGTCAGGAATAAGAGAACAACAGGAAGAGATTTTCATCATTCTGACTGCATCAGGGGCCCCAGGTCTGATCACTGCAGCCAGTTATTATGCTGGGAGTGAAACTGGCCCATCCCAAGAGGCCTGGCTCATCTCCCAGGAGGACGGCTATCCATCCAATCCTGGTACCTGGGGCGCACAGTTATGTCTGCGTGTGCATATCTGCTGGCTTTGGCATTATCTTTTCTGTAAGTTCTAATTCGGCTGTGGGCAAGGTGACAGATTCAGAGTGTCTCTCCAGTCTTGGCCAAAAACTGCAAATAAATTCACTTTCCCAAGTCAGTATACATTGTGCTGTTTTCTCCTACTGTGAGTGAGCAGACCAGAGCCAGGCGCAATGGCTGGGAATGTTGGTAACATGGCCAGATTGCTGTAATTCTTATCCTTATCACCTCCACCCTTCAGGAGTTCTTGGCTGGGACAAAGGAAAACACAGCTGCCTCGTACACAGAGGATAATTCAGGGACAAGCAGATTCCTATCACAGATCTCAAACGTTTGTTTCGGATTGCAGACAGACAAAAATCTTATTCATTTCTGGTACAAAGTGACCCTTTTAAGGAGAAACGAAGAGCTGGAGGTACAGCGTAGCAGTCAAGACATGTACAACGTAAACAAGACCCTATGCTCGTAACTGAGGTGGCCAACTGCCGAAGAATGGATGAAGAAAATGTGATTGGCCAATATGATGGAATTGTGTCAGCCAAAAAGAACGAAGTTATGTTGTTTGCAGGAAGATTGATGCAACTGGAGATGATCAAAGAAGTGAATTAAGACAAATACTGCACGCTTTCTGTAATTTGCAAGTCTTATGTCTTATGTATATACAAAAATTATGTATATGTATATGGTATCAAAGCAAAAGTAACCCCTACCTCCACGTTTAGAGACAGGGTTTCACTGTGTAGCCCTGGCTGGCCTGGAACTCACTCTGTAGACCAGGCTGGCCTCAACTCACAGAGATCCGCCTGCCTCCTGAGGGCTGGTGCTTAAATTAAAGGCGTGTGACACCATAACTGGCCCTTTGTCATTGCAAAATGATGTCGTCTACAAAAAATTTTGATCAAAACCAGTGCAAATTAAAAAACAAATCACACACACTCACTCACACACACACACACACACACACACACACACACACACAAATCACATAACGTTTGAAGTTGACAACTTTGCGTTAGGCTGCACGCATAGTTATACTGTGGTGTGCAAAGCCCACAGGCTGGCCATTCCTGGTCGAGGGACACAGGAGACAATGGGAAGAGGGAGAGGGAGGGAGGAGGAAGGAAGGACAGAGGGAGAGGGAGGGAGGAGGAAGGAAGGACAGAATCACGCAGGGCAATGTGCTCAACATGCAATATATACTCCTACAAAACCTGAAAATACTTTGAGTTCAAACCCCACTACCACACAAAAGCGCCAAGAGTCCCGCTAGGAATGCAGATTTAAGTGGGTGCTGCCTCCATTGCTAAATCTCTGGTGATTTAGTCAGCCCCCTCTACTCAGAGACGCCCCACGAAATGGAGATTTCCTTTGTAAATATAAATGTCTTACAAAATTCAGTTTTCAGACCTTCTTTTGTAGCTGTAGGTTCTCAAAATAACCAACTTAAACCAATCCTTATATCCAAAGGGCAGATTTGGCATGATGTATTCTGACCCCCTAAAGTCACGGGGTCCTGAACCCCATCGTTTTCCTATAGACACCGTGTCATTTTCTTCTGTGTGCTTGTTACTTGGTGTGTACTAGTCTGTAGTGGGGGAGGGGTGGACTCTTGCTATCCTGGAGAAGCCTCAGTTTTCAACAGGAAACAGTATTCTTGGTTTTCAACTGACCCTTGGGCTATTTTCTTTTGTGGTGTACAACATGATATTCTGGCATGCTTACGCAGTCTGCAGTGGCACCCCAATCTTGCTGGTGAATACCCGGCAGAGTTCCCTGGGAAGAGCATGTTGTATAAACTCTCCTTGTACTCAGGGTTCCTCTCTTTCTTTCTTTTTTAAAAGATTTATTTATTTATTTATTATACAGCATTCTGCTTGCATATGCACCTGCATGCCAGAAGAGGGCACCAGATCACATTATAGATGGTTGTTAGCCACCATGTGGTTGCTGGGAATTGAACTTGGGACTTTTGGAAGAGCAGATGGTGCTCCTTAACCTCTATGCCATCTGTCCAGCCTGGGTTCCTCTATTTCTACCTAAAACTTTTTTCACGATTAATGAAAAGTTTAATCTAAATCTTAGGTATTTACCATAGAAAGGCATGTCCACAGGAAAACCTAGAGATGAATGTTGGCAGCAGCTCCAGTCACACACAGCCACATGAAAAAGTATTTAGCATCTTTGGTCTCTAGTGAAGTATTAAAAACACAACAAGACACCTTAGCACACCCATCTGAATGCCTAGGAGAAAACCAACTCACAGTACAGAGAGGATACAAAGCAAAGAGAGCCCTCGTGCATCCTGCTCTGATGATGCAAAACGGTACAGCCCCTCTGGAAGACATTCATGTTTTCCGAAGTTAAACATGCTCTTACCACAAGACTCAGCAATCCAGCTGAAGGCATTTACCCCCGAGAAATAAAACTTCATGGTAAAAAAGAAGACGCTCTGCATAAATGTTTATACAAGCTCTCTTTATAGATTTCCCAAAACCCCAACTTCAAATGTCTTTCAATAGCTGAATGGATAGACTGTGGTCCGGCTATGGGACCGAACACAACTGTAATCAAGGACAGATTCCTAAGGGCTGAAGAGACGGCTCAGTGGCGAAGACTTTGTGTTGCTCTTCCAGAGAATCTGAGTTCGCTCTGCAACACCCCACACAACAGAACAAAACCAACTGTAGCTCCAGCTCCAGGGGATCCAATGCCTTCTTCTGGCCTCCAGAGGCACTGGGCATGCGTTTAGTGCACAGACATACATGCAGGTAAAAACACCCAGATATATAAAACAACAATAAAAAAAGTAAAAAAAAAAAAAAAAAAAAAAAAAAAGGATTTATAATACCTGCATTACACTGAATGAAAGCAGCCCATCTCAAATGGTGCACGCTGTAGTCCCCGTGGACACAGAGGGAACAACAGTGATAGAGAGTGTATCAGCGATGTCAAGGAACAGAGGCATGCACAGCTCTAGCTAGACAAAGAGAGCATGAGAGAGCTGTGGCGAAATGAATCTGTACTATTGGAAGTCACGTATCAAATTTTGTAGAATTGCACAAGAGGAAAAGAAAGTCCATTTGAAGGCTTTTAAAAGCCACAGTGTATACTGTAGGATCTCATTGATATTACATTCTAGAAAAGGTAACAGAAAACAGATCAAAGGGTGTTAGGGGTCGGGGTGGGAGGGAACGGAATGACCTCAGAGAGGCACAAGGTACTCTCGGGAGGTAAGGGAGCTATTCTGTTCTTGACTGCTGCAGTGATTACATGACCGCAGGTGTCAGAATCCAAACACGTACAAAATTAGACACAGTCTCAGCAAGAAAAATCACACTTCTGGAATCAAGAAGATAATCGTTTAGAATTTAAACATTTATTTATTTATTTTTACTGTATGTGTGTGTTTGCCTGCATGCATACGTGTGCACCATGTGTGTGCCTGATGCCCATGGAGGCCAGATGGTAGCTCTAGATCCCTGGGACTGGAGTTATAAATAGTTGTGAGCCAACATGCGGGTCCTGGGACTCCAACCCGGGTACTCTGGAAGAGCAGTAAGTCCTCTTAAGCCCCTCTCCAGCCCCAAAGGGCATTTTGCTCTGTTTTGTGGGGTTTTTCTTTTGTTTTGTTTTGGGTTTTTTTGTTTTTGCTTTTGTTTTTTTGGCTTTTTGTTTTGAGCCCTAACCTGGATGACAGTTGCACACAAAGTATATTTAAAGTGTGTGTATCTGTGGCTCAGGCAGAAGATAGCCAGGATAGCTTGGGCTACAGAATGAGATCCTTTTTCTAAAAGAAAGCAATTAGGAAGTTTTACCCAGCCTACTCTCAAGATATCTTTCTGTTTCTGCCTCCCATGTAGCCGGACTACAGGCCAAAGCCACCAAGCCTGGCCAAAATCCCTATACAGTGCATGTGAAGAGACGTACCTTCTCTTCCACGCAAGGTTCATGGTAATGTCTCTACAACAAAGAACAGTATTATTAAAATACTACACAAATGTTTTAAATTTGAAAATTATTATCTGTATGATGTGCCTTAGTCAGGGTTTCTATTGCTGCAAGGAAACACCATGACCAAAAAGCAAGTTAGGGAGGAAAGGGTTTATTTAGCCTACACTTCCAGATCATAGTCCATCATTAGAGGAAGTTAGGACAGGAACTCAGGCAGGGCAGGAACCTGGAGGCAGGAGCTGATGAAGAGGCCATGGAGGGGTGCTGCTCACTGGCTCGCTCAGCCTGCTTTCCTAGGACCCAGGACCACCAGGATGGCACTACTCACAATAGGCTAGACCCTCCCCCATCAATCACTAATAGAGAAAATGCCTTCCAGCTGGATCTCATGGAGGCATTTCCTCAGCTGAGGCTCCTTCCTCAATGATGTTCCTAGCTTGAGTCGACATGCAAAACCAGCCAGGACAGTATGTATGTGGGTATGTGGGTATGTGGGTATTGTGCATGGAAGTCAGAAGGCAGCTTGGTGGAGACAGTTCTTTCCTTCCACCTTTACGTGGGTTCCAAGGATAGAACTCAGGCTACTGGGCTTGTATGGCAAGTACTTTAATCACTGAGCCATTCTGAGAAATAATGTAACTCGTATTCACAGGAGCCCCTAGAACAGCGGTTCTCAACCTTCCTAATGCTGAGACCCTTTAATACATACAGTCCCTCAGGTTGTGCTGACCCCCAACCACAAAGTGATTCCATTGCTACTTCCTAGCTGTAAACTTGCTGCTGTTACAAATCGTAATGTGAATATCTGATATGCAGGCTGGTCTTAGGCGACCCCTGTGAAAGGGGTTCCAACCCACAGGTGGAGAACCACTGTGCTAAAACGAGGTGAAAATCTGAAGACAGAGATAAGCCTGTCTGATGAAAGGTGGACAGCCTTGTACACAAATGACTACACATGATATATATAATATAAAAATGCTTAAGGCAGGCATGGTGGGACATGCCTTTAATTCCAGTAGTAAAGACGCAGGCAGATGGATCTGTGTGAGTTTGAGGGCTACAAAATAACATTGTCTCAAAACACAGACACACACACAGAGACACACACACACACACTTTAATGACATCTAACCACATGAAAGTTATTAGGTAGAGCTAATTATGATAAACCAATTAAATGGCTCACATCAGTGTACAGCCGTCTCTTCATGTGTGATTTGTGTATCAGTTAACTCATTCAATCTCTGCGACAATCTGTTTAGGATACACGGTCTTTTGTCAATAAAGACGTCAACATCACTGGGTGGCTAAAGCTAAACTTCAAAAAAAGCTGAGACTAACCCAGGAAGAGTTCGTTTTTAGTAATAGGAAAAACACGAAGCCCTGATCCACAGCGACGCACTACACGCACCACGGATCACCGAGTCAGAACGCTGTATGAGTTCCCCTGCAGGCAAGAGCTCGGACTCCGTCTGCGGTATAGAAATGGCACAAGAGGACAGACTGAAGGGGTTGGTACTGAGTCAAGATGGCGCCTTGCACTGCCGAGGGCTCTGCTTGTCAAGCGCTCCTCTAAACATGTTCTCATCTGCCATTTGTCGTAGGCTCATTTTCCAGAAGGGGAAAAGGGTGCACATCCAGGAAACACCGTAACAATTTCCCCAGAATAAATGTGAGAGCCAATGACGTATCGCTCACAGTCACATTCAGCACTGAAGAATTATTTGCAGTAGAGGCCAATCTGTAAGGATAATGTGGTTATAGACAGCCACACGCGTAAATCAGGTCTCTGTCTGCCAAATGAAGCCTTTTGCTATATAAATAATCATTTCAATGTCCCTTCCCTAGTATTCACGGAAGTAAACATTGTTAAACATGATCCCTTACAACAATTTTCCTATATTTATGGTCTCTCCCTTAAAAACAAACATGCCATCTTGACAAATAGTCTCAGGGATTTCACAGGACAGATTCCTGCCTGCTATCCCCACGATCCCTCAACTTTGACTCCAACTCCTAACTTCCCACGTACTTTTTCTTTAAAAGAAGGGGGGTGTAGGGAGTGGTCCTTGCTATGCTAAAAAGCTGTTCTTAAAATCTTGGGCTCAAATGGTCCCCTTCTGTCTCCTATGTCACTGGGGCCACAGCTCTGGCCACACTGCATTCCTGGGCACACCCCACTCTTGACCAGGCACTAATTACAAGGACTTTCTCCTGCTCATTCAAAGTGCTGTTCTACTCGGGAGGCAGAGGCAGAGGCAGGCGGATCTCTGAGTTCAAGGCCAGCCTGGTCTACAAAGGGAGTCCAAGACAGCCAGGACTACAAGAGGAAACCCTGTCTCGAAAAACCAAAAGAAAAGAAAGAAAGTGCTTAGAAGAAGAAGAAGGAGAAGAAGGAGGAGGAGGAGGACAAGGAGGAGAAGGAAGAAAGAAAAGGGAAGAAAAAAGAAACAAAGTGCTGTTCTAAAATCTGAGACTTAATTAAACTCCAATGAGACGGTGAGAAACAGAACACACAGAACAGTATGAGCTGCTGTTGAGTTTCATTGTTTTGCTTTAATAAGCAGAGGCCCATAAATATCCTACTCTATAATTAATTAGTTCTAGATATCAGCCTTAACCATCTTGACCTCTTAATGGACAACAATTTTTCAGTAAGTCAGGGCTATGTTTCATTACTGCGGGCAATTTTGTGCTTGCAAAGGAAAAGATGAATACTAAGTTACCACAAATGTCCAGGATGAGGGCTGCAGAGATGGTGCAGCAGGTAAGAGTGCATCCTACGAAAGCATGAGGACCACAGTTCAAATCCTCGTCACTCACATAAACAGCCAGGCATGGCTACTAGTGTGAGTGCCTGTACCACCTGCCCCAAACACAGTGACAACAAAGACAGGGGGGTCACAACAGCTTGTTCACTGCCAGCCTGGCTCCAGGCTCAGAGAGCGATGTACCCTGTCTCAAGGGACCAGGGCAGAGAGTGGTCCAACGGGATGCCAGGATGCTGATGTCTTTCTCTGGTCTCTTCAAACACACGTGTACATGCACCAGCCACAGGTGTGGACACACACACACACACACACACACACACACACACACAAATTCAAAGATAAGAAGAGCAAGAGGATAGAGAATATGAGATTAGCCTTGGGCAGGAGAGATGGCTCAGAGGTTAAAGCCACTGACTGCTCTTCCAGAGGTCCTGAGTTCAATTCCCAGCAACCACATGGTAGCTCATAACCATGTATAATGAGATCTGATGCCCTCTTCTGGCCTGCAGGTGTACACGCAGATAGAGCACTCACATACATAAAATAGATAAATAAATCTTGAGAGAGAGAGAGAGAGAGAGAGAGAGAGAGAGAGAGAGATAGAGAGAGAGAGATATTAGCCTCACCTACATAGTGAATTCTAGCTCCAATCTGGCCTACATATCAAGGTTCTGCCTCAAGCAAGCAAGCAAGCAAACAAAATAGAAAGAAGAAAAAAAACTGCTGATGGTTCTAATTTAAAACTCCGTTTGTTTTATGAAAAATAACTTTAATAAAATATTACATAAATATATAAACCTAAATAAATATTACCTTTTTAATGCAAATAATTTAACTAGAATGCAAAGTAAGACTAGATTTTTTTGTGGGGAGGGGGGTGCCTCAAGACAAGGCTTCTCTGTGTAACAGCCATGGCTGTCCTGGACTCACTTGGTAGACCAAGCTGGCCTCGAGTAAGACTAGACTTTTAAAAACATCTATTACCTATCTTTGCTATGCGGTAATTTATGATGAGCAATGATTCCTTGGTCTTGGGCTGATTCCTGGCACATAGCTTCCTAAAACTGTTGGGCTCTGAGTGTGCTCCTTCATGATAAACATGTGAACACAGGGGAGCACTCCTAGGGGCAGAAGGGCGCTCCTGGGCAGCTTCAGGATGGGAGCTGGCTCCTATCCCCGGGGAGGGGAAAGGCACTAATGGTTGAGCCAATCACTGCTGATTACTTCATCAGCCATGCCTCTGTGGAACCCGCAGAGGCAGGGTTCAACAGCGCTGGGCTGCTGACCACCTGAGAGATGCTGAGAGGGTGACAAACCCTAAGGCAGCATGGGAGCACTGCACCTTTTCCTTAAGGAGCTCCTCCACCCCGCCTGCTCCCAAGCTGTGTCCTTTACGTTAAGGAGTAAGGGCCGGGGAGATGCCTCAGCTGGTTAAGGCACTTTGCCACCAAGCCTAATGACCTGAGTTCAATTCCGGGACCCACATGGTGGAAAGGTGTCCTCTGATCTCTACAATACCTGTGTGCACACTCACATGTGTATATGCATATGCACATGTGCGCACATGCACGCACGCACGCACGCACGCACCTGTTAAATAGTAAGTAGAACATTCCTGGGACCCTGTGAGTTCCTGCACACATGATCAAATCTGAGCAGGAGGTGTGGGCCACACAGAAGCCGTGGGGAACGTGGGGGTTACTGCAGTGAAGGGCAGGGGCCAGGCCAGGGGGAACCGAAGCCTTATCCTGCGGGAGTGCCTGCACCTACTGCAGTTAAGTGTCACACTTGAACCAGATCGTAAGACACCTAGCTGGTGCCGGAGACTTGGTCAGTATGGGACGGTGTGAACTATACTGTTGAATCCAGGAAATAAAATAGGTTTTTTGGTTGATTTTCTTCTAATGCAAATTCCACTGTAAGCCCATGGAATCACTCCTGTCCCTAAAAAACTGTATATTTTTACTTACAAACTGTCTCTTTTCCACACACAACAGTGCTCATTTGCAATCTCTGAACCTCAGACATAGAGAAAGGAGGATCCAGAGTTCGGGGCATCCTTATTTACATGCAGAATTTAAGGCTAGCCTGGGCTACAATGGGATTATGTCTTTTTTTTTTTCTTTCTTTTTTTTTTTTTGTGGTGGTGGTGGGTAGGGTCTGGGTCCAACAACAAACCATCCAATTAAAAATGAGCAAAAAAGGGGCTGGAGAGATGGCTCAGCAAGTAAGAGCACTGGCTGTACTTCCAGAGGTCCTGAGTTCAATTCCCAGCAACCACATGGTGGCTTACAATCATCTGTAATGACATCTGCTGCCCTCTTCTGGCCTGCAGGCATACATGCAGGCAGAGCACTGTATACATAATAAATAAATAAATACTGTATACATAATAATAAATAGTTTTTTAAAATGGACAAAAGGCTTAAAAGACAAATATTCATCATGAGTCAGGAAAATGTACATCAAAACTACAGTGAGACCCTATATCCACTAGACTGTTTACTAGCAAATCACAAAACAAATGTAGAAAAGAACTGGAATTCAGATGCACCACTGGTAAGAATGCAAAATGATGGGAATTTCCAAAATGGAAATTTCTCAAATGTGGAACACTACATTACCTCCTCCTCCTTTTTATGTCTCCTTTGTGAAAAGTGCACTTGTGCATAATGTTGCCAAGGCTCACTCATGTTGTGGCATATTCCATGATTGCCTTTCTTTTTAAAAGTGAAGTAACATTCCATTACAGGCACAGCCCCCAGTTTCTGAAGTCCAACGCCTCTTCTGATCTCTGTGGGCACTGCATGAACATGCTGCACATACATAAATGGAGGCAAACACTCACAGACATAAAATAAAACGAAACAAGTCTAAAAAAGGAAAGAAAGAAAGAAAGAAAGAAAAAGAAACCCAGACAATGATGACAAGAGAATTTAGTATATGGTAGGCCCTAACCCTCTCAAACATTGATTGGCACAGAAGGGGGTGAACAAGGGAATAATACACTAAAATATTAAGAAAGGAAACTGATCTCAAAAATTGTCACAATTTCAGCGTGAAAGGCACAGGCCAGAGAGGAGACACCAACTTCAAGAACAGAAAGCTAGCGAGCCACAGAGTGGAAAACAAGCCCAGATATGGCAACTCCTTGTCTGATGGTCTTCCTACCCTATGCTGCAGAAATAAATGTGAATATTCTTAATGATGAGCAAAGTACATGGTGTGGCGCTGCACACTTGTAGTCCTAGGCAGAGAGGAGCCGGAGCAGAGGCAGGAGGATCACTGTTAAGGTCAAGGCCCGCCAGGGGACACAGTGAGACTTCTCCTCAAAAGCAAACAAAGGCACAGTAATACACATGTATTATATACATATTCACATATGTGGAAAAGAAACGAATACAGGCTTAACCAAATGAAATAAAACCCAGATTCCTAAGGTCAGAATAGTTAGCTAACTTCTTAGAGTAGAGTAGAGAGAGATTTCCCACAGCAACATTCAAGACTCTGCCATCCAGTTTCTTAAGCAATAAATAAACAGCACTTCATCTTAACATGGAATACATAGTACTGTAGCGCCGACTTTAATCTGAGCCTAAAGAAAACGGGTAGTCAGAAAGAGACTATTAATGGAAAGATTGTTTTTCTACAGAGCATGAAATGAAAACCTCTAGGCTAAAAGAATGATGGGAGCCGTGCCAAAGCATTGACGTCTGAATTGCTTCTTCAAATGCTGGTCCAATAGGGAACGCACACTCCGCAAAGCCTGTAAGATTAATTGTAATGAAGCCAGCGGCGTTGACGATAAAACGACTAAAGGAGACCAAGGGATGCCCTCTATTATGGACACCATCGTGCACAGCGCCTAGATTGAGCGTGTCTTCCTATCTGCCTCATCCATTTCTCGCTCGGGCTGGGTTTTTGTTGCTCTGTTTTGATTTTGAGGCATGCTAAGGCTGGCTTTGTGTTTACTATGGGTAACTTAGCTTCTGAGCTTCCTGCCTCCACTTTCAGTGCTGGAATTACATGCCTAGCTATCCACCTATTTTATTCTGAACCTTCCAAAGGAAGTTCCAGTCAACACTCTACCCCCAAAACATCTTTATAATATTGTCCCTTAAAACTATAAGACGATTACCACAAATTCAAATTAGCAATACTTTTCTCATATAGTCTAATGTATGAGCCATGCCACTGTTTCCGTGGGCCTAGCTGCCTCTCCCCAGATCATTCTGGCTTTCATCCATTTTCCACCAGAAGTTGCTGTGTGGTTTTCTGCTTTATACACATGAGTGCAGCAGAATTCGCTCTCTTCTTGGGAATGCCTACCTTCAATTTTAAGAACAGCCGTGTGCTCTCTTTGGTTCCAGAGACGCTGCTTACAGTTAGCAAAAATAGCCTTTCACAACAGCCATCTAGGTCCCGTCACCTTTTAGAAGTCTTGCTCTCAGCAGACACCCACAGACTGCAAGGCAGAGAGAGCCACAGCCCTTCACAGTTCTTTGCACAATATGACTCTGAAGTAACTACAAATGTCCCACTTTCTACAGTGCTTTTTACGAACCCAACAACTGGCAGCTCCAAGTGCCTGATGCCAGCATTTAATAGACATTACTGCGAGGGGCGCTGTGCGCTGAGAGCCTGGCATCTTATTCTTACTTTATTCCTCAGCATCCCGGTGAGGTAAACAGGGTTAGCTCTCCAACTTCACTGAGGCCAGCAGAGAACAAACTTTAGTAAGTGGCAGTGGTGGGTATTTTTTTTTTCATCCAAAAAGTGCTGCACTATTTTTTTTTCAGTGTGTGTGTCTGTGTGTGTTGCACTTACAGGATTTGATTCTTTTCCTCCACTGTGGATGGAATGGATGTCAGGTCATCAACAGTCTTGCAGAGTCAGCACTTTTACCTACTGAGCCATCTGCTCGTAACCACTCTGCTTCAGACACTGCACTAAAGGATCACACCTGTAATCTTCGGACTTAGGAGGCTGAGACAGGATGGCTGTGATTTTGAGGCCAGTGGAGGCTACCTCTGCAGCCTTATCTTAGAAAGTTTAAATTTTATTTTATTTTGTTTAAAAGGTATTTTCATTTGTATGGGTGTCTTCCTTGCATGACTATCTGCACATGCTTGTACATCAGGACAGCCTGTTCTGAAAGCATCGCTTCTTTACAGGAGCATGGGTGGACATGCCCACACACACACACACACACACACACACACAAAGAAATGTAAGCTTAAAAACATAAAGCCTCTTTAATCTGGAACACCAGTTATCACTCTTGGGTTCTTCAAACACCTGAGAACTTTTTTTTTAAGTAAGTACAGTTCAACAAATCTTCCAGTTTAGTGACATGTATGTAACATGAAATTCAAGCATCTTAAAATCAAGACAATCTTAAGGGCAATCTAATTCATTGCTTAGGCATCTATATATTTTAAACACACAGACACAAACACAACTGAGACAAAAACTCTAAAATTAGTAAAATAAAAATCACTGACAACATTATTTCTGCTATTATTAACAATTACATGTGATTAGAACTCTGCACATCCCATGCACTTGCCATGT